>NC_140957.1:49786731-50432231 GCF_014529385.1 Adiantum capillus-veneris
CTCTATTTGGTGGATAGCTATGAGGAATATAAAGAAAAGGATTGTAAGGATGACACATCCTCTCAGCACAGTGATTCACAGATGAGTGAGTCCATTGCAAAACCAACAACACCTATCGATCAAGAAAATTTTATCAACAAAATGGTCAAGAGGTTAGATCCTCTTGTAAACGTTGATTCGAGAGAGCTTAGATGGTACAAGATTGAGAGAAAATGGACAAACCATACGAGAAAAGAGTGTTTGGTAGCGGGTCGCCACGACGGATGTCTGCAGCATAGCTATCCGACTAATGTCAATACTCAGGGAAGTGACTCGGGGCACGGAGACTCTTTGAGACCTTCAATCTTAAGAAGTGAACCTTAACAAGAAAACACATCAACTCAACAAGCAAACCAACACTCAATGATTAGGGAAATTTGCCTATGTCTTTTCTCATAGCTCTAGGTCATCACGCCATTTCGACACTCGAACGGACTCGAGATGCAAGGAAACTTTAGGAGGAGGTCTAAGACATCTAGGGACACTATCTTGCCAAGTTTTGTTGCAATCCAACAAGGTACCAAAATCACGATCCATCATGAAAAAGGTCCTAAAATCTATAACAGAACTATCCAAAAAGGTCGCCCTATGGTCTAGGAACACTTTCCTATGGTCAAAATCACAAAAAAAAATGATTTAAGCACTCAAACCTACAATTAAGACTCACACACACACACACATAGTCACAAATCACAGCAAACCTGACAATGCTTACACTTAAATGAAAGAGAAAAGAGAGAGGAACACAATGCAAGTTTTGGAATTGAAAACTGACCCAATTGTTAGAAAAGTTGATGACAAGTTGGAGTAGCTTAGTAGCTCCAGCATACGTACAACAGAGCTCTTTCTCTCTAGAGATAAGCCTCTTTCACATTAAAGTTATTGACCTTTTTACCTAGGGCTTTCTAAATGTCTAGTGGCCAGTTCACATGGACTTTTACAACTGTCATGACAACATTACAACTTAGGGAACTGACCTGCTACTGTGGAATCAAGATTTACATAGAGTATCACTACACTAGCTTGAAAACCTAATAGAGTACAAATGTGGTGTCCGCCTTCATGTCTGGCCAAGTGGGATCCCATTTGGTCTGTCTCATAACATTCCCCCCTTCCTAAATTGTGGCGTTCCTTGACACGACCTTGTGCAGTCTTGTCATAGGGCTGTCTTCAGCTTTGTCTTCAAGGTTGGTCTTCATCTTGGAAAGTGTGGTGTCGTTGATGACGCTCCCCCCTTCCTAAAGTGATTCATAGCTGCCGTGTTGTTGATGCGTGATTTGAGCTTGATTGTTGAGGCAACTTTTCTTCTTGTTGTGCATTCTCCTCTTTGTTGCCAATCTTGGCCACCATGAAGATATATTTTGATGTGTTTGATTTTGTAGAACTGATCCTCTTTGTGGCGTGGTCTTTATGATGGATTTGCTTTCAAGATCCACTGCAATTTGATTTTTCCACAATAGGCAACCAATGTTGAAGCACTGTGTGAGCTATGTATGGTTGTTGCGGATAGCTTGCTTGCTAAATTTTCATTGCTTGTCATTGTTAGGCCAAATTTTAACTTCCCATTTTTTGATGGAGCATTGCTCACGATAAGCATGTTGTGATTTACTACTCTATCTCCAAGTCATTGATGATTGATTTGGGTAGACATTTCCTTATTGTTGATGTAGAAGGAATATATACAAGAAGTTGATGAGATGAGGGTTTCTAGATTAGGGTCTTAAAGCTTGGATGACCAAAGTGAAAAAAACCCGGTGGAAAGAAAGTCCTTTTTGGTATATGTTCATATTAGAGTTGAGCATTTGGACTTGAAGTACGTGTCATGAAAGGTGAGTGCTTGGGAGAAACAAAGGAGGAGTGCCTAATGCAAGTGCCAGTTATGAGACACTCTATATGCAAGATCCACTGCAATTTGATTTTTCCACAATAGGCAACCAATGTTGAAGCACTGTTTGAGCTATGTATGGTTGTTGCGGATAGCTCGCTTGCTGAATTTTCATTTCTTGTCATTGTTAGGCCAAATTTTAACTTCCCATTTTTTGATGGAGCGTTGCTCACGATAAGCATGTTGTGATTTACTACTCTATCTCCAAGTCATTGATGATTGATTTGGGTAGACATTTCCTTATTGTTGATGTAGAAGGAATATATACAAGAAGTTGATGAGATGAGGGTTTCTAGATTAGGGTCTTAAAGCTTGGATGACCAAAGGGAAAAAAACCCGGTGGAAAGAAAGTCCTTTTTGGTATATGTTCATATTAGAGTTGAGCATTTGGACTTGAAGTACGTGTCATGAAAGGTGAGTGCTTGGGAGAAACAAAGGAGGAGTACCTAATGCAAGTGCCAGTTATGAGACACTCTATATGCTTATGAGAATTTTTCAAACAAAATCATGCAGTGTGAAAGAGGGATTTGATGGGTGCTTCAAGGAACAAATGTAGCACATGTGACATCAAAGGATGTCACAATAGCTTCCATGTTTCCAAGAAGGGTTTTTGATGTAGAAGCTTGGCCACTCATATCTCACTGTGCTGAGTGCATGAGTATCTTTTGGACTTTCTCCTTCACTTCATCACTATACTACAATGACTTTGACTCTTATGTCCACCTATACCAGCATGAGCGACACAACGTAATTATGCTCAACTCTTCCAGCTTGAACAGTACCTAGAATAGCTAAGATGCTTAGACCACATAAAATATTACAAGAAGCTTTCGGACTAGCGCCTTGCTCACTTAGTGGCTTGTTTGTCCGACTCTAACTTTTATTCCATGTATTTTTAATGGTGACTTGGACTTACCTATTCAAGGCCAGAAACCCAATTCCATAAGTTCTGGAAATTTAGGCCTCTCCCATTGTGTTGGTCATTGGATGCCACCATTTTGTCGAGTAGGTTGGCATATTTTGTCTCCTCCTGACTTGCTTGTCAAGTGACTGTTATAGCCTTTTCTTTATCTTGCATGAGAAGTGGTTGAATTTGTGTGTGGTTCTTTGTGTTTGAGTTTCCACGAGCAATTTCGGAACCCATCTTGGTTTTGGTCCTTCTGTGACAGTCTTTGGCATTTTACCTTTTGCTTTGGCTTGATGGACACTAGGCTTTGGTAGCCATAAAAGATTGTTTCCTTTGTAGAAGCCTTGATTTTGGAGTTGATGATGAGGTATCCATCTAGAGGTGTTAGCACCCCTAGTGGTGACTAGCTGTTGGCTCTTCCTATTGATTGTGTGCCTTTGGGTGAAGCCTCGTGTTTCCTGATTAATCTTCATTTTCCAAGTTGATCTACAATTTTTGGTAGCCATATTTGTGTCTTACCTTCATAAAATCTTATGCTTTGAGTAGCTTGACTGGAATCATCCATTGCTTCACCTGTTTGTGTTGGGTAGCTTGGTCAAGATCTGACTTTTGTACCCAAACTTGTCGCATTTCTTGCTGCTTTGATTTTTTCTTTTGCCTTTTGTGGTAGTTATTTTGCTTACCTGAGTTGTTTGTCTTCCATTGATAGATCCATTTTCTCTTTGTAGAGCAAGATGCTTGAGGTGATTAGATCCAAGATGTTATTTTAGGCTTTTTGGCCCAAACATTAGTGTTTCCTTGGAAGTAGCCCTGAGCAGTGATCGAATCATTTGATGCTACCCACCCTGTCACTTTATGTTGTTGAGGTTGAACTTGTGCTTCATGTATCCAAACTGGATCTTTGACTTGGACGTGTTCTTTGGATACTAACACTTGGTTGATTCTCTTTGGCTTCTTCTGTGTGCTTTTTTGTTATGGAAACTTTGGTTGATAGACTTTTTGCTTTGGTCCCCATTGCATTGTTGATGGTGTGGCTCTTGATGTAGAGGCTACACGGGAAGTTTGATGGAGGCTCGTTGAAGGTAAGTTGTCTTGCAAGGTTGATATAATTCAAATTTTACCTTAGATTTACCTTTTTCTGATATGCTTGGTTGCTCCTTTTTTGCTTTGACGTGAGGTGCTTTTTTGGGGCTTTTGATGGTGTTGTCGTTGAAGATTTTCCTTGTGGTTGAAAGAAGATGTTCCTCCAGCTTTCTGTCAAGATCAGACTCTCTATGATATGATGGGGGTCAATTATGTGGAAAGTTTCTTTATATTCCCCGGTACTCAATTTGAGTACGGCTCCTACTATGCCAAAGCTAGGAATTTTCATTTTTGAACTTTTGTATGCGATCTCCTCTAGCTCGGTGATTGGTGGCTTTCCCATCATTATCCACGTATCATAAGACATTTGATTCTTTGTTGCTTTTGGATCTATCACAGCTGAACATGTGATTTTGAGTCATGTTTCTCCACATATGCTGAATTTGATCGTCGTAGGAGACATTTGAACTTCTTCCTTATCCCTGTTCTTGTCTTGATTTTGCGTTTGTTGAACATTTGACGATTGTGCAACTCGAGTCATCACCTTTAAAGGAATTATAGGCTCTACCTTGGATCCGCTTGAAGAAGGTATCATGTCTACAACGTTCATTGTTGCTTTCCCTTTGTAGTTGTTGACCGCTGGATCAACAACACAACATAACTCAAGTTTCGTACCAAAGTCTTATCTTTTGCGAGTTATGAAATGCTGCGGATTATGGCTATAAACGTCATTTGTAATGAGTAGTTATTCTAGTTTCAGAAGACGGGGTGCAATGGCACTTCCAGATTGTAAATACAAAGCCATTTGACCCTTTCAACCCCATTTTTGGTTAAACCTAAGGTAGCCTTAGTATATAAGGTACCTAGGTCATTTTGTAAAGGGGAAACTTTAATCATAATCAAAACTTTAGCGCTGCCGTCTACTGTGTGTGAGAGAGAAAGAGAGTGAGCGTGAGCTTTATCCTCTTGCTACGCCCGGCTCGCTCTACACATTGGAGATCCGACTGCACCATTGCTATAGGCTCGAGGCGAGCTACGCGACAACGCCAAGCATTCCACGCGAGACGAAGCGCACACGCCAACACATCTACGAGCTATTTGTGGCCGTAAGTGTATCAAACGATGTCTGTTTTCTGCGTGCTAGTAGTCTATAGAATCGTGGTGACATAAGCTACGCATAGGTACTCATAAATTTTAGTTTCGGGCACTTTCAAAATTTTGCTCTGTCATCCTACGCGTTTTCCACAGATGGGTTTTGAGTGTAGAAGATTAGGGACAGGTGTATCCTAGTGAGGGGATGGTGTTCCTTAAGTTTCGTACAAATCTGGCATGATTAGGTGAGTTACTTTCTGTATGTGTGTATGTCGCTAGCATTAGGAGAAAGTTGGACTCACTTTTGGGCCTTTCAGTTCTACAAAGAGAGAGTGGCGCTCGACCAATGAGGAAGAGGCTAACGTTACGTTGAAAATCAACATTTTGGAGTCAAGCTCTTTAAAAAAAAAGGGAGGAAATTTTATTTTGGTTCATCAAATTGCACAATTTCACGCTTTCAAGGCATAAATGCCGTAAGTGGTACTAACTATGTACCGAGGAATTTCAGAACTTTCATTGAAGACTCCATCTAGTACTTTGTTCCCGCCCAAATATGACTTTGAGTAGCTCTACTTCCCTCTCAAAACTTCTTCCCTTTTTTATATTTGCGCTAACCTTTCTGTGTATTCATTCTACTGCACACCATGTCTACTTCTCGAAGGCCTAGCACTACCATTGACTCTGTTAGCATTTTTAACAGTTATACTACAGACGATCAAGCATGGATTCCATCTCGTATAACTATCGGAAGTTGGGTTCTACTGCAAACTAGGAGGAGGAAGAGGAGGCAACGCAATGATTTCGTGGAGGATTTCAAGGGTCAAGTTAAAGAGTTTAAAGTGTGTGCACAATGCAAGCGGGTGAAAGAGGTCCTCATACAACATGCTTTCCAGCATGCAGACTTAAGGTTGCAAACATCTCCTCCAAGTTTTCCAAGGCATCGACCCAACTGTAAGTTATTTCAGCATCTCGCTTAGTGCATGATTATATTCGAATATTAAGTGGTGGATATCATCTTTGGTATGTTTCAGATATTTATCCATCGAATAGAATAGATTGGCAACCAGTTGAGAGTATAGTGGGATTTTTGATGCTTTCCATGCATTTATTGGTGAGCAAATGTACCGAGGAAGAAAACACAAGGAACTTGCAGATAATGGAATTTTCTTTTATGATATGTCATATGTGGAACCGAGAACTTCCATTGGTTGGGGTCGTGTAGCTCCTTTGTCACTTCCATCCTTTGACAACAAGGATTGGTCCCTGCCTACTTCGCAAACTAGTGAAAGCTTCAGGAATAAGTTGTTTCAGGATATACAAAAGTCCCTCAAGTATTCAATTGCCACAAAAATAGTTCGGCTCGCAGTATTTATGCCTCTTGAAGTGTTTGCAGATTTTTTCTTCGATGAGCAAATAAGAACTACCGCAACAATGTTCATTTGCAAGTCTAAGAGCTGTTTGGACTTTTTAGATGATAACTGAGATAGGAAACAATCACAGAACAAAATCTGTATTTTGCAAAAGAAGTCCATAATTTTCAAGTTCATTATAAGCTCTCAAAATTTCTTAGTATCGTTTTACTATATTAGATATCATCTTCTTAGTGGGCAGCTTATTCCACTCGACCAAGATACAAAGAACAACCTCGAGAACAAACCTTTATCAATGGAGCTCTACTTTCGAGACAACCTACTTAGTGTGATGGAGACAATGTCAAGCACAACTCTGGCACAGCTCAGGATAGATCTTACATGTGAAGAACTTCCACTTTTGCCGGAATTGTATGCATTCAGTCTCAACAATAGAAAGGTGCTTACTAAATCGATAAATTTTGATTGTCTTTAATACACTATGACTGAATCTAACTTTTTCTTCTTTTCAGATTCCAAGGCGTAGGGAGAAAACAACATTGTGCAAGGAGTCCATAACAAATACACTTCACTTAATTGCTTCCACCGGAAGCTAGGTCACATACCTTGTGAACGCAAAGAGCTTTGATGCCATGCAAACTTTAAACAATGTTTCAAAAATGTACATTTTCAATGTTTCAAAAATTTACATATTGTGTTGTTTCTGTCAAGAATAATTTTCTCCCTTTCCCAGCTACTGTCCTCTCCCCCGGTTTGTGCCACTTGTCCCTTGCCCTCTGCTCCGGTTGCTCCCCTGCCCTCTGCTCCGGTTGCTGCTACCTCTGCCTCTGGGGACGCTGGTCTCGGGCATCCTTTCGTGTCGCTCAAAATCATGGGCCTCTTCCATGGCTTCCCATGCTTCTTGCACCTGTGAAGCTTCCCGCTGTTCTTGCTCTTGCCGTCAACGTGCAACCCATTCCTCTACTTCTGCGGAGTCCGCATAATATTGGTGTATTGCTTCTTGCATATTTCGAACTTCCTTGAGTCTGATTGTGGCGTTGGGTCATTTCGTTAATGCGAGCCTCTTCGAGCTCGTCAGCTCTCGCCGCTTCCTCTCTTGTGCGTCTGTTTACCGAGATTATAATATGTTGGATGGCCATTACAGAAAAATGTCGCACATCGTTTTTGGTGTAGTTATGTAATCGAAGTTACTATAGAAGCGTGATACAGACATCTGTTGCTTCATACATACGTTGCAGCAAACAATAAAATAGCAGATTACTTACGTTTGGTATATCCATAATTTGAATGATGAGCAACACGGCATTTAAACGGGTTCGCCAGTCATACCTATAGTCATCAGTTTGCGTGGGCACGGTTACCCGTTCGTGCTTGACTACATTTCCTAGATCATGCTCTAACAAAAGATGCTCTACACAACATACAAGTTTTTTCGCGGCACTACATACATAACCACTTGAGTCAGCAACACATTCCAAAGGGACACTACACTGCTTTCCAAATGTACCCAAATAGACCTTACGTTTTTACAGGACCGTGAAACGCCCTGCTTTGCCCGGAGTTTGCATAGTAAACAATCTTAGCTTCCATGTCAAATAACATCAGACTCCAATGATCACTACAAAGACACCATCAAAGATGAGGAGAGATTCGCAATGCAAGATGTTTTTTACAAGGCAAGAATATACTCACGATTGATTGTATGTAGTGAGCAGAAAGCGCGCTAGATCAAAGTTGACTCTGCTAAACCGGTTCATCAGACTCAAAAAGGAAACTGAGTTGTTTTGCAGATAAGGCGATATCAGCGGATCTATTACGTATACTTTCTCTTGAACCTCAAGGGGCAGAAGCGAGACAGCGTGGCTAACATGAACAAATGAAAAAGATTAGACTTGAACACCAAGTGAGTCAATACCAAGCGAGTGGGGCAGCTATCGAATTCCATACACCACTGATTCGCTTGGTATTGACCATTGTCTTGGCTGAAATGAAGAACTTGACGACTACCTTAAAGACATGGGTCAATACCGAGCGAGTCAGCGGCGGATTCCAATTCCATAAACAACTGACAGGCTTGGTATTGACCCATGTCTTTAAGGTAGTGAACCATTATAAAGAAAAACTTGGCAACTGCCACAGAGACATGGGTCAATACCGAGCGAGTAGTACCAAAATTCAATTTCATTACCCACTGTCTCGCTTGGTATTTACCCATGTCTCGGTAGAGACCCATTTAATGAGCATAAGAATTAAAGAGCATGAGAATTACCACAAAGCAACATTGACGACCTCATTTGTTGCGAGCAAGTCGGTGAAATTGCGCATGCACATGAAGTCTACATTATCGAGGTTGGTAATGCAGGCCTCCTTTGACCTTGCAGGCAGCTGTATGTGCGCATGTAGAGGCGCTGAGATCAACAAAATTCTCAACTTCTCTTCATTCTCCTCGTTGATTTGCTCTAAAATAATTGACTCATCCGATACGTTGGATGGCCCTTCTGATGCAGAGCCTTGCCCTTCCCTTTCTTGAGCTTGCTCCCTGGCTGCCTCAAGCTCCTCCCTAATAGCCTCAGGCTCCGTATCATTTTCCTTCAATATTGGTTGCTCCATAGATGCCTCAGGCTCCACCCTGACCTGCTCTTGTCCCTCATCATCCACGATGGGCTCCGGATCCTCCATGACTTGCTCATTTTGGTGTCTAACTGGATCCTCGATAACTGTCTCTGTTTCTTCCATGACTGCCTCGGGGTCCACTCCGGCTTTCTCTTGGCCCTTTGCGGCTATCTCAGTCTGCCCATCTGTGTCGTTTCTCTCGAAACCCATGATCGGGTCCTTCTGCTGTTTATTTCAGCCCTAGACGGCTCTATCTGTCGTGCACGAGGATGGAGAGGGGGGATGTTGAGAATATCCATGGTTCTACTATCCCGGATTGGTACTAGCTGAAGCAGCCCATCATAGTGGAAACAAAGCCTATGAAGAGTATCAAAATCCCGCGGCATGATAGTGACCCGGTGTGCATGGGCAGCCAGGATATATCCATCGCTGAAGAATTCCACGAGGTAGTCCTCAGCAATTTCTTGAAGGCAGAGGAGTGCACTGCTGGCCCATCAAATGCCGACTCTCCACTGCTCGCAAATCTCCCGCACTACTCGCTGGAAAGGGAGACGTGGAATAGTAGGTTGAACGTGTCGTTCTATCCTGCGCAGCTCTTGTAGTACACCTCTGTGCGCCTCATATCGGCGTCTTCTTGCTTGAGCATTCAAAGATTCACCTATTGCCCTCCTAGCGCAGGCCTTAACATGAGGCATCTCTACAAATACAATAACACCAAAAGACAATTCATTTGTCAGCACAAGGGACTTCAGATTTAAGGAAAGGTCATTACCAAGCGAAAAGATGGATAGGAAAGAGTTGCCTTGCCTTATTCGCTTGGTAGTGACCTCATAAAATAGTAATGGTAGACATGACTTATATGTTCAAAGGTCACTACCGAGCGAATAGGTGCATAGGAAAGAATTTGCCTTGCCTTATTCGCTCGGTAGTGACTTCAAAAATAGTAATAGCAGATATCACTTACATTTTCTGAGATCACTACCAAGCGAACAGGTTTGCAGCCCCTACAAAAAAATACCTTATTCGCTGGGTGGTGACCTCAGAAAAGTGTACAAGCAAGCGAACAGGTTTGCATCCGCTGATACAAAATAGCAATGTGAAGGAGATATTGAATCGATGCGGTTCTAACTGTCATGTCGTTCCCTCCGATCACCTCCCCTAATATCGGGGGGATGATACCATTGATTCTCTCTCCCGATCCACCTCTCATGAAACCTCATGGCAGTAACACCCTCTCATGAAACCTCATGCCCAGGCTCTGCTTTTTAGGCTTGTCTGAAAGTCTATTTAAGAAGCAGTTGTTTCAGAACCTCCCTCAGGGTTTTGCAGAACAACTAAAAGAAGCTTAGGATAGTGGAGATGCCTTTCCAAGGTATACTCCCGTAGCGCCAGCAACACCGCATCCGGGCCCTCCTCATGAGGTCCCCCCTTGGCCCTCCCCCGATGTTACCTTTAATGTTCTCGACCGACACAGCTCGGGAGTGGCTGGTGTCAACACGAGAGTCAATTCTCGAGGTAAGTTGCTGGTAATTCTTTGCTTTCTGCTCCCAATTTCCAAGCTCCTAGTTTGAAGAGCTTACTTGCTAAATGCTCTGTGCAGGATGCTAGCTTGAAGCTGCAGCAAATGCTGATCGTCAGGCAGAGGGTCTCAATCCTTAAAAACTCTCTGGAAGCAAGAAGGCCTGAAGACATGCAGCGATTGCTCGCCGAGAATGGCTCTATGGAGGCAATCATTAATTGGCTTCAGGAAATGAAGGATGAAGTGCTTGAGCTAGCCAGTAAATATGAGGAAGCCATTAACTTTGCAAACATGCTTTGCGAAGAGATAAACTGGCTGTGAACCCTAAACCCCTAGACCCTAAACCCCCCGAAAATTAATAGGCCATTCTTTGTAAAGTCCGAAGTGTTTTCTAACTCAAACCCGGTGTTCAGTTGTAATTTTGTTTCTTTCTTATAAAATCAAAAGGCGTATTTTGCAAAAGAAAGCCCTAAATCCGCAACAAGCAGGGGTTACCTTCCCCTTATTTGCTTAGTATTGACCTCTGTACTAGCAGACATCACTTAAATTTTCTTTTGGTCAGTACCAAGCGAATAGGACCCTTCGGACTAGGTGACCTTACCTTATTCGCTTGGTACTGACCAACTACAGCAAATTAAAGCGCATGGGACAGAAATCAAAAGGCGTATTTGGCAAAGGAAAATCCTAAATCCGCAACAAGCAGGGGTTACCTTCCCCTTATTTGCTTAGTATTGACCTCTGTACTAGCAGACATCACTTAACTTTTGTTTTGGTCAGTACCAAGCGAATAGGGCACTTCGGACTAAGTGACCTTACCTTATTCGTTTGGTACTGACCAACTACACAAAATACAAGTGCGCAGAAGGGTAGTAAGTAGCATACCTCTTCACTGTGTGTAGAGTTCCGCGTCGCTGAAGCACTGCAGAACAGAGTAAGAGAAGGAGGATGCGCGAGAGCAAGAGGTGATGGAGTTTGCTTACCGCGTAGCGTTGATGGGGGTAGAGTTAATTAGAATGATGCGTAGTAGAGGACGCGAAAAGAGGCAGAATAGTTGAAACTTGAGATGTTTGGCGAGGGTAATGCCTCAACTTAGAATGCTTACCTCGGGGAGGGTGACAAGTTCACTTATGCGCGAGATTGCGGTTGGTAAATCGTATTGCATGGGAATCTGAGACCATTTAATACTGGTTGTCCTTGAGAGCAAAGCCCACATGCCTTTTTGAGTGACCGTTGAGGGTCAGACAGACGCCAATCTCCCTTGCAGTTGCCATCTCCATCTCGCACCTTCTGCCTGGCCAGCTCTCGTGCCTTTGCCTTTTCTGCGCCCTTCCCCTTGGCCAGCTCTCGTGATCCTACGTTTAGAGTCAGACGCCGATCGCCTTTGCCTTTTCTGCGCCTTTCTCCTTGGCCAGCTCTCGTGATCCTGCGTTTAGAGTCAGATGCCGATCGTGTAAGGTCCCCCATCCTGCCTATACTGAGGTCGGGATGGGATCCTTGACAGGTCTCTAGGACTTATAAAAATCGGAGTCTCTAGACCAGAAAAATCCAAGGAATAAACCTTTGCCATTGACAATGGCTTGGGTCTATAGCCTTAGAAGAAGACCTAGTCCTGTCTCGCAGCGGAAACGGGATAACATATTAACAATCCCAAAAGTCTTTGGCCCTATAACTTCCACATATTGGGCTAAGGTATCCCCAACCAACGCTTTTTTCCCTCTAACAGATGTGAGGGCACAGCCGTTGGTGGACTCCTCTCCAAGTGAAGAAGTTTTCTAAACGTTTTAGCACGCAGGAATGGATAGTTACCTGACTAATCAGGTCCACCCGTCCATGATTGACAACCTTAGTCAATCCCCACTTGCCACCCCGCACTCACACATGATTCATTTATCTTAATATCACATTATTTTAAACATTTAAAATAATGGTTTCTTTTAACTTTCCGTCACAGTAATTCCTTGAAGACAGCATTGAAAGCATTCTTTTAGAAAACAGACATCTTTAAACTTAAGACAGGGTACTGTCAATCAAAACATTGTCCATAATAACCATGACCAGTACTCTTCTTGTCTCAAGACCACCTAAGGGTGAAAAAACGGCACCCATTCCTTATTCAAATCCGGAGTGGATAAACCTCCACTCAAGGTTCCGGGTGCCCATACACCAAACCAGTTGCCCATACAATCGGGCGGCTCCCCTAGGATAAAAACGGTATCCTAACTTATGTAGAAACATCAAGACATGACACGGAGTAGAAACTCATCGTTCATGGGGGTAACCGACTTAACCCTGGCTAGAAAGCCAATCATTATCATCAATTTATATCAAGGAGTCAGAGGTGTCTTGAGACAAGCTGTCTTAAGGATGATCAAACATATCTTTCCTAATTCAACCAGTTTTAACCCAAACAATTCTTTCCTATATTATAAACAAATGCACATTGGAAGTTATCTTCCGTTTTCAGCCAGTTTATCCTTCTTACCTATGCAATGCTAACTTATAAAATAACTTAAACTAATTAAAGACTTAATTGAACAATGGGACACCCACCTGGGATTGATTGGCCATCTGCTCCTGCACTGGCGCCTGAAGACTCTCCTCTATAGGCCTACTACTAGGTCTGGCTTCGTCGTCATGCGACGCTCTAGTTCGTTTTGAAGCTACGTCCTCATCATCAGATGTAGGATTTGCTCGGGTTCTTTTTGATATCATAACTTCTTATCCTTATAAAAAGGTCGTCTAATCATTAGGTAAATAGTTCAAAATCTAGACTTAACCTTTGTATTCAACCGTAACCCATCCAAGGTTAAATTTATAGTCTTAATTGATAAATTCTTGACCTAGTAATTTCTTATTTGTCTATATAGGCATGATAACTTTTTCCACCGCTTCCCTAAGGGTTTTCTAAGCTCTCCTAACTTTCTTATAATTTTCTATATCTTTTCCTAATTTTCCTATCAACTTTTAAGCTAATAATCTACTTATTTTGAGCTCAATATTTATTGTATTTAATTTCTCTTAAAGATTTCATTTCCTTAACTTGATATCATAGGTTTACACTTACTCTAATTTTCTAAAAACTTTTAACCACAAAGTCTATTTATTTTAATTAATCATTTGCCAAAAATGGGACTTTTGGTCAATTATAATTTCATAACCTCACTAATTAACTATGGTATAATTACCACAAGTAGATTATGATATTTTTGACTTCTGGTAATTATCTTATTATTTTCCAACTTAGTTATATAATTTCCATCTTCAATTTTCAGCTAAAATAAAAATAATTTGACTTAAATAAATACTTATACTAATTTTCTAACCTTGAAATATTTATCACGGCATATTTATTATGTAAGATAACTGTGATAAATAGAATGTAATCATATAGAATGATTTACTAATTTCTCCCTTGAAATTTCCACAAAAATTAGTATATTTTGACTTAGATAAATATCTATACTACTTTTCTAACCTTGGCATAACTATCACGGCCTCTTTACCCTATAATACAGGTTTGATAAATAGCATGTAATTATAACACATGATTTACTAATTTCCCTTTTTAGTTTTTAGCTAAATATGGTGTAATTTGACTTAGATAAATATCTATACTATGTTTCTAACGTTGACATAATTATCACACACTCTTTACCAAAAAATATAGCTGTGATAAATAGTATGTAATCATATAGCATGATTTACTAATTTCCCTCTTTAAGTTTTAGCTAAAAATGGTGTAATTTGACTTAAATAAATATCTATACTACTTTTCTAACCTTGGCATAATTAACATGGTCTTTTTACCCTATAATATAGCTCTAATAAATAGCATGTAATCATATAGCATGATTTACTAAATTCCCTCTTTAGTTTTTAGCTAGAAATAGTGTAATTTGACTTAGATAAATATCTATACTACTTTTCTAACCTTGACATAATTATCACGGTCTATTTACCCTATAATATAGCTCTGATAAATAGAATCTAGTAATATAGAATGATTTACTAATTTCCCTCTTTAGTTTTTAGCTAAAAAAAGTGTAATTTGACTTTGATAAATATCTATAATACTTTTCTAACCTTGGCATAATTATGACGGCCTTTTTACCATATAATATAGCTCTGATAAATAGCATGTAATTATAGAACATGATTTACTAATTTCCCTCTTTAAGTTACCCCTAAAACCAGCATAATTTCCCTAAGATAATTAGTTAAACTAATTATCTGAGATCAGAATAAATATCATGGGTTTTATAACCTTTAATTAAGCTCTAATAAATAACTCAATTCAATTTGAATCTATTTGCTAATTTACCCTATTTAATTTGTCTAAAAATCATAGTTTTTCTACTAAAATAATTATCTAGATTAATTACTTGAGCTTCCCCTAATTACCACGGGTTCCTTAATACCTAGTTAACCCTTGATAAATATATCACAACATTTTAATTCAATTTACTAATTTCTAGTATTTAAACTACTCAAAAAACAGAGTAATTCTGCTTAAGTAATTAGCTAGACTTATTTTCTGAGCTTCTCCTAATTATCACGGGTTCTTGAGAACCTATCTAACCATTGATAAATATATCACACCATTTGAGATCCATTTACTATTTTCCCCTATTTAAATTACTCACAAAATAGAGTATTTTTGCTAACTTAATTAGCTAGATTAATTTTCTGAGCTTCTCCTAATTATCATGGATTTTGGAACACCTAATTTACTACTGATAAATATATTACAACATTTGAAATCCATTTACTAATTTTCCCTTTTTAAATTACTCAAAAAAACAGAGTATTTCTGCCAAATTAATTAGCTAGATTACTTTTCTGAGCTTCTCCTAATTATCACGGGTTCTTGAACACCTAATTTACTACTGGTAAATATATCACAACATTTTAATTCCATTTACTAATTTCTCCTATTTAAATTACTCAAAAAATAGAGTATTTATGCTAAATTAATTAGCTAGATTAATATTTTGAGCTTTTTCGAATTATCACGGGTTCTTGAACACCTAATTAACTACTGATAAATATATCACAACAGTTGAAATCCATTTACTAATTTCCCCTATTAAAATTTCTCAAAAAATAGAGTAATTATGCCTAATATAATTATTAAGAAAGATTAGACTAGGTTAATCAAGTAGATATTAATCTCTAATTATTTCTGCGTAGTGTCCTCTCTAGATGAGAGAGAGAGTATCAAGGCTCCGAGTCTGTGTAAAATGTGAAGCTAGGGGTCCTATTTATAGTTTTCTGGCACTCATAAGCTCTCACCGGCTGAAAAAGGCAGTTGCTTGAAGTTCAAGTAGCCCCCAACAAGTCAAAAAAACACCCCCTGCTGCTAAATGAGTTCCTGGAAGGTCAGTGATGACCCTCCCATTACCTGCCAGCTTTTAAAATGTCATAATTTGACCTATTTTTGCTTAATTGGTAAATATCTGGGAGACCTTTAATAAAGTCTATGCTTAAATGATTACTGCAACCCTTCAATTTTACCTATTTTACTTAATTCACAGTGTAAACTTTCAGGGGTCATAACTATGCCAGTTTTTATCGGAATTCGATTCTGATAATTTCTAGCCCGAGGTTTGCTGTGCTTAAGATTCCAAAAATACCAATATTTGCCATGGTCGGACAATCTACATTGCTTTTTCAATAATCATATCAGTTTGATTAAGCTTTATACAAACTTTAAGGTTTCAGAAACTGAAAACCTTACAGATCGCCCTTGCATTCGCCATCGCCTTTGCATTTTTTGCGCTCTTCCCCTTGCCCAGCTCTCGTGATCCTGCGTTGAGTGACCTCCACTGGGTTGAGTCCTTTGCTGCTGCGTCGCCATCGCCATCACCCCCCTACCGGTTCTTGCTGTCGGTGGCCTACATCACCATCCAACTCGGCGCCATTGGATATTGCAGAGACAGGTTCTTTCTCCCTGCCTCTCCCCTTCCTGTGTGTTGTTAACTGTGTGCGCACCGAAGCCACTGCGTTAGGGTAAAAACGCATGCATGGTTGGAATAATTATTCATTATGTGACCGTATCGCAGTCATGGTTGGAATAATTACTCCTTATGTGACCTATAAATCTATCACGGATAACATAATATGCTCTGTTCTTATCCACCTGTTCCGAATGCCACAAGACAGAACCAAGCGAATAGGACCCTTTGGAGATTCTTGGGAGCCCTACTCGCTTGGTACTGACTCAAGTAATGTCACCACTTATGACATTAACGCACGGGACATAACCCGTTGATATGACATTAGCACACAGGACATAACCAAGCGAATAGAGTTCTTCGGAAATTCTTGGGAGCCCTACTCGCTTGGTTCTGACTCAACTAACGTCAACTCTTATGACTTTAGCACACGGGACAGAACCAAGCGAAGAGGGTCCTTCGGAAATTCTTGGGGACCCTACTCGCTTGGTTCTGACTCAACTAATGTCACCTCTTATGACATGAGTGCACGGGGCCGAACCAGGCAAAATAGGACATTGAGGGGTACTCGAGGCCCAACATTCGCTTTGTTATGACACCAAATAGTTTTGGCTTGCTTTTTCTTTCAGTCATGGGGATCATAGTCCTGGAGACAGACGTGAGCGAGGATAACCATTCACATTCTTATATAACGCCCGAGCTCATCACCGTGCACCAGAACTATCAGGAATGTTCAATGCAGAGTTTTCTATACAGAGGATTATAGATTGCTCCTTTGAGTACCTACAAAACCATTTGCAATAGTATGAGGCAGTCACTTGTGACAATTCCATGACAGTTGATGGCATGCGATATGTGCACCCTGCCGACCTTGACCCTGACAAGAGTGCTTCAAGGAGACTGAATCGCTGTCTTGAAAAGTGTCCCTCCAATGCATTGCTTGTACAAGACAGGTGTATGAAGCACTTTAAAAAATGTCGCTTATTGGAATTCTACCATGGGTTTGTCTGTTACTTATACTTGCAGATGGATGGCGAGTCAGAGACTTCGCAGTCAACAACTTTCGGTAGTTGTCCATTGGCGCCGGAGGAAGAGGTAGAGGATGTGGAGGTGCAATTCAACCCAGAAGAAGAGCGGGAAGAGGTGCTAAAGGAAACCTTTGATGCGGGCTTAACTCTTGTTTCTCTTGCGGATGTAGCAATAGGGTGCATGCAAGAAAGCCTAAGTATGGAAGCGACTTTGCCTCTCAATTGTGCTCCCAGCTTTGCTATGGCGGGCAACACCCACTATATTCTGCTCACACATATCATGCATGAGCTCAATATATAGAAGGAATATTGCCTAGCGGCAATTGCAAATTTTTGTGAGGCAGACATGGGGTTTGTGGACGATGATGCAGTGGACCAATATCTTATTGCTGACACAGCTGTCCGCGACTCACAGTTCACTTCAGGGTTGCAATTGATTAAAGATACGTTCAATGAGGCGAAGTCTGGAGAGGCCGATTTGCCAACAGATGAGCAGTTTGAATTGACAACAAAACAACTCGACTTGGAAAACATGGGTAGACACGTGGCACTCGAAGATCATGTAATGAATAGTCAGTCTATTCACTTATGGGGGAGGTCGATGCTAGAAATGGACGAGAATCAGATGGTAACTTTTGTCGAGCATTCAGATAGTATTAGAGATGGCCGAGTGATAAAATATCATGAACATTTTTTTTTGCTGCCAGGTGCTAGTGTATGATGATAGTCTCCTTAGAAGAGCGGGAGGCTCACGCCAAGGGCTTGTCACTGGAGTCCAAGGCAAGGATGCAACGTTGTCTCACTACATCGGGCGTTTCAACCACAAAAAGGTTTGTAGAAACAATTCAAGTAATTGACAATTCTACTCATCTCACTTACGGCTAATAAATTGATTGCAATTATTATGTAGATCATAATATACCACAAGGAATATTCCGATGACAATGCAAAGTTCCCTCTATTTGCAATGAAAGCTATTACAAGATTGTGTGGTGGGCACCCCCTCCCACTAAACACAGAAAGAGTAATTCTGATTGAAAAAAAGTTTGCTCTACGTGTATTTGGCATTGGGTCTGGTTGCCAGGCACTCAGAGCCCCATATTTCATGTCCTACACAGCTCGGGATCTGGCTGCAGGGGTTGAAGACCCGGAAAGCTTAGATCCATACAATAAGAGGCTGTTTCTGAGGGAAAGAAGACGCATGATTCCTGTAGGGATGCTGCCATCAACAGAGGAACGAGCTCCTCTACAGAGCTTGCACATCGAAGAGATACAAAGTGAGGAGGAAGGAGGTGCATCAAAGAGGATAAAAATGACGGGCTCAGGTCCATCTTCTCCCGCTCCTGACTCGTGACCGGCGCCACCTCGCATGGCGCTCCACCGCATTTAAAGCTCCCCAAGCCATCTGTTTCTTCTCTTTGCGGATGTGTTGTAAAGACCGTGTAATTTCTGAACTCTTAAGAAGTTCCTTCTGCCTTGCTCTATGAATTAGTCGTCTATAAGTCCATTGGTGTAACTCTAATAGGCTATTGGCCTTTTCTTTTTGTCCCCCATGCCAAGTGTGCTTAAAATAACCTGTTCTTGCCATGTAGTGGGTTTTTTCCATGCCTTGTGTGGACCATATTGATAGTGAGCCGTATGTCTTGGCAAAATATGGACCATGGTTGAACAGTATGTGCTGCATTGAAATAAAACAAAATGGTCAGTTGAGTACAATTTAAAATTTTGTTTTGTATATGTAGAATGCCAACCTACCATGTAATGTGTGATATGTTTGTCCACCCCACCCTGTAAGGTAAGCCTTTTTCCAATCCAGCAAGGCTGCTTGAAATGATGTGAGCTTACTTTGGTCCCAAGAATGTTTCTCAAGGTAGTGGAAAATTTTATCTAGTTATTTCCACACGTTCGCTTTGTGATTCTGGATTGCCCCACCACCAGCATTGTCTTTAACCATTTTATGTAACTGTTTCCATTTGTTGAACAGGATTCTCCTTTCTTCTCTATCTGAATCTTTGAGGCTAAACCCAAGAAACCTTCTTGCCTTCACTCCGTCTATCGATGCTTTCCTCGGTACCTTGTACCGACTTTGAGACATCTTAGGGTCCTCTTTGATTTTGACATTGCCTCCATGCAAACCAATGTCTGAGAGCACTCCCTCTAATGATTTAATCACTCTTTTCGACTCACTCTCTGGCTTTAATGTCCATGCAAAACATATGTACAAATGAACCACCTTTTCAATTATTCGACAGAGTGCATGAAGTGTACAGACGTGAACTCTACTCCAAGGAATATCAAGCACTGGTTTAAAAGTTTTATCTTGAAGATTTTTGTTGGGAGCTCTAATCCATTGCACACTCTCAACTGATTGTGCATCAGCCATGCAATATAAGCATGGATTTGCCACAGCTGCTCCGTGTGTTATGTTGTACATACACTTAAGAGTCTTTAAGTCACCTGCCATGTGCCATTCCACTGTGTAGTCGCCAAATCCTTCCACTGAAAGAATGGCTCCGTTTCTTTGTTCACTAATCATAGAAGGAATTTGGGTTTGACTAAAAAGCCAATCAAAGATTTCAAAATTTTCCTTATCAACCTGCAGTGAAAAATGAAAACACAAAATCAACAACCAAATAATCAATATTTTTGTTATCAGAGATTGAACGAATTATACCTGAAATGATCCTAGAGATAGAATGTTGTTTTCTGATTGCACGCTGAAGTATCATGGATCCTCTTTCGTTATTGATGGATCCAGAGATCTGTTCATGAGGATAATGGCGACTCTCTCCAACTTCTTGTTCTTCAGGACCTCGCACTCGTCGAGCTTCAAAACAAACTTGAGAACCCCACCGCACTTGTCTCGACTGATGTCAAAGAAGTGAACTGCATACCTTTGCAATGCTTCAAGATCAACGAAGAGGTTGTTGTGCTCGTTAAACTCTACCTCTCTGCCGCCCTTGCCTAAGAACGTTGCTTCAATATGGAATGGTGACCCAAGTTTCTCACAAACCTCATCGTTTACGTGCCGGCGAGCAGCCTTTACATGTGATGGCTTTGGTAACAATGATCCTCTCTGTAGTTTATTTTGAGATTTTTTAGCTAATGCTTTGAAGAGTGCTCTATATCCCATCTGCGAGATGCCACTCTCATCAAGTATTGCTTGCACTTCCATTGGTTCCAGCCGATTCTCGTTCATGAAGGAGGTAAGTAGCCTCCCTTTCAACTTACAAATTTTTTTCTGAGTTATCATCTCTTCAACTACTTCTTTTGGAACTAGACGGTGTGGGCGGGATGAAAACACACACAGGGCCTCTATAACGACCCAACACACACTCTTGGGAAGATACACACACACTATGGGGCACCACTCGGCTTACACAACACACCTGGTCGAGACAGGGAACACACCTATGGAGTGAGAGGAGAGAGACTTTCCATTTGCCCACTCCACAGAGAGAGAGAGAGAGAGACACACACACACACACACACCCAAAAAACTCAGCTCAAAAGAGGAGAATTTCTGATGTTTAGATAAAAATGATCTTGGGCCAACACCAATGGGGCAAGTAGCTCACACAATATGGGTAAAATAGACCAGATACAATCACAAACTGGAGCAGAAACTTCGCTCATAGGAGAAACTTACACAACAAAAATAGAAAAAAAAGAGGGAGGAATTTGGCAAAATGTACAACTCCATTGCGTCCGGAACGGCCCAAAACCCCAGTCTACAATGTCAAAGTGCTCAAATCCGACCTTGGATGAGCAGTTTACGGCCAAAACAGGCTCCAAAAACCCCAAAAACACACCTGCGGCTGTTCCTCCTCTCTTCTCCACGTTTTTTCTGGTCTTCTCTCATTTTTTTCAGTTCCCACACTTAGCTTTATTAGTTGGGCACCCTTGGCCTTTTAGATGACCTCAAACAGACCCCGAACAGGCTAAAAACTGACCTCGCAGTGCATAGTTGTCACCTTTTTGCATCATCCGCACACCTGACACTCATTTCTTTCCAATAATGCGTCTCGCAACCACGTGAAGTGGCCCCAAAAAGTGGTCCTAATGATGACCTTTCTGCATAACTCTCACAAGAAAACACCCACGTTGTGTCCGTACTTCTCCGCGTGCAAGTATTGACCCTGTTCGACCTCCTGACGCCACTCGATGCCATCTGACGCACCTGCTTACCTCATGTCGTCGGCCCGCGGATAGCTTCCTCGAGAAGTTTTACGCACTACCAACTCCTCCTTATTGTAGAAAAAACACAGTGGTACTGGTAATAGTGAAAATCGATGCACTATGTACACCTTGTCCTACGTGTACACATGTGGGCCCCACGTAACCACCTGGCTCTGAAAAATGGGCAATTCTTTATTTGATGCACCATGCATGTGTATGTACATATGCGCAATCCCTTGCTCCAAAAAACTCCTGACATAATTTGCCCACCCCCTAGCCTGCTAGAGCATTCATGCTCAGCAGCACACTAGTAGATGCTCATTCCACCTGGATCAAAAGGCCAAAGGCATATTGCTTGATTCACAAGAAGCATCATAACGCCACACCTACATTTGTCAACAATCAACCAAAATGCACCATAGGCATATCCAACTAACACATCCGCCCTATCTGGAGTTCCAAAAGCATAAATATTGCACGCCACATTCAACCCAACCAATCGAGACAACTCAAGTGACTCATCACCTGGCATCTTGGCTTCACTAGCCATAGCAACAACATGCAAATCATGCACCCAAGTAGCTAAAAGCATTGTGTGAAGGTAAAGTTGTTGATATCCAAAGCAAAAAAGTATCCCCGTGGCACACATATCCCTAGCATAGGCATCCATATATCTGAGATTGGACTCATATATGCTAAACCCCTTCTCATCATCATAAGCATACTCATCATCATACATAACTTCATCCACATCATAATCATGGCTAGCACCACTATCCATAGCTTCTAGCATGGGTTCATCAGTCTCCAAGAATACACATCCCTGCTCTAAACCACAATCATGCTCACAAATCGGTTCAATCACTGCACATACATCAAAATATGGCTTCAAAACAGGCTCCACATTCAACAAATCCACAAAATGGCTCTCAACCTTGCCCTCTTCCCTAATTTCCAAGGAACTAGTATCCAAAGATACGTGCTCATCATCAATAACCTCGACCTCACACTCACACCCAGAATCACAAGGTACACAAGTAGCCAATGCATCCTCTTCAAGACTTTTCAATCCTGTATCCAAAGTATTACTCACCCCTTTAGTCTCTTCCATAAACCTTTCAACCTGCAAGACCTCTTTACGCTTCACAATAGACCTTGGGAAGAAACGAGAAACATCATAGGATAGGCTACTTTTCACCTGCTTAGGCTTAACTTCATCTTCCATGCCAAATCCATTTTGCACATGCATACCTGTACTGATAGCATGTTCCTCAAGACGCTTAAACTTCCATTCCTTGTGCTTTGCAATGCATACCGCATCTTCAAAAGACTCGGGCCTCTTCAACTCAACCTCGAACCGCAACCAAGGTGACAAACCATCAACAAAAAAACTTTTCTTCAATGAATAAGGGGGGGTCTCATCCTTAAGAGCAACACACCAACGAGTCCATAAATCTGTAAAACTTTGTACATAGGCATCAACACCTTGACAAGAACCTTGCTTAAGAGCATTGAGTTCATTCCATACTGCATTTGCATCTTCCACAACCTGGAAATGCTCTAAAAAAGCTTCTATAAACTTGTCAAGACTCAAACCATAAGAAGAAGCCACTGCTTCTTTAGCTTCCAAATCCATGAACCAAACACAGACCTCATCTTTCAAAAGCAATCCAAATAGCCTCAAAATCTTGTCCTCATCACACATATTTTTGCTTATGCATGCCACCTCGACTTGCTCCAGAAAGTCTTCCGCATCTTCACCACTTCTTCCATGAAATTCCGGATAAGAGAAAGCCATGGCTACCCAAGTTACAATGCTTTGAGAACCCCTTCGAACACACGTGCAAGAACCCAAAACTTTTCACTACCCAATCCCTAGAAACTTCAATGGAGATCACCTTTAGATAAGGACAAACACATGCACATCAAATGAGTTTTCATAGTTAATCATCGGAATGACAACAGGCAAAGGACATTCCAGGATCTCTCTCAATCTTCTTGGCCCAAACATAAAGACTATGTGCTGCTGGAAAAAGATCTTCCTGGACACATGAACATTAATCTGAATTCTTTGAGTTAAATGAAAAGGAGTGAACTAAGGGCCATTTTGATCATCCATTAAAGCCAGCCATGAAGCTTCCAAGAAGGCACACCTGACTCAACCTCTGATTTTGCCAAAATTTCAGTAGCATAACAGCATAAATGGCTCAAAATACCAAAAAACCATCCATCATAACTTGGGAAAATTTCGACAGAGTTTCCCCAGAAGTAGAGTAGTAGGAACCCAAAATATAGACTGTCTATGTATGCATAAACTGTCAACAATAGAACCCGAGCATCAAGTAGGACTCACTAGTACATAGCCTATGGTGAGGTCACAAAAAGGGTGCTCGAGCTACCTGTATCACCGAAAGGATCTCCACATTTGAGAATCCCCCAGCTCAATAAAAACCTCACGCTATCGACCCTCACACGAAGGCTAATGCAAATCGCATATAGTCAAGTCTCAGAAATGACTATCTTCCAGACCAAGTCTCAGAAATGGCTGGGACTGCCAAATACAACCAAGTATGGCTCCACAAATGCGTACAATGGCAGTTTCCACAAGTAACGTACAATCCAGCAGACAATGCGCTCAAATAGGCGCCAAGTGACGCATACCCACAACAACTGCAAGTGACATCACTGCTAGTATATCAATGTACTCCAGCTACCTATACCTGTGTGAATCACTTGTACCTGTACATGTCCCTGTAACCTGTAACCTGTAACCTGTAACATGTAATCCCGAATCTCGAAGCTTGAAGCTCGAAGCAGAAGGTACTTGAAGAAGATCCTCCATGGGGGCGCCAAAAGAATGTGGGCGGGATGAAAACACACACAACGCCTCTATAACGACCCGACACACACTCTTGGGAAGATACACACACACACACACACACTATGGGGCACCACTCGGCTTACACAACACACCTGGCCGAGACAGGGAACACACCTATGGAGTGAGAGGAGAGAGACTTTCCATTTGCCCACTCCACACAGAGAGAGAGACACACACACACACACCCAAAAAACTCAGCTCAAAAGAGGAGAATTTCTGATGTTTAGATAAAAATGATATTGGGCCAACACCAATGGGGCAAATAGCTCACACAATATGGGTAAAATAAACCAGATACAATCACAAACTGGAGCAGAAACTTCGCTCATAGGAGAAACTTACACAGCAAAAACAGAAAAAAAGAGGGAGGAATTTGGCAAAATGGACAACGCCATCGCGCCTGGAACGGCCCAAAACCCCAGTCTACAATGTCAAAGTGCTCAAATCCGACCTCGGATGAGCAGTTTACGGTCAAAACAGGCTCCCAAAACCCCAAAAACACACCTGCGGCTGTTCCTCCTCTCTTCTCCACATTTTTTCTGGTCTTCTCTCAGTTTTTTCAGTTCCCACACTTAGCTTTATAGTTGCGCACCCTTGGCCTTTTAGATGACCTCAAACGGACCCCGAACAGGCTAAAAACTGACCTCGCAGTGCATAGTTGTCACCTTTTTGCATCATCCGCACACCTGACACTCATTTCTTTTCAATAATGCGTCTCGCAACCACGTGAAGTGGCCCCAAAAAGTGGTCCTAATGATGACCTTTCTGCATAACTCTCACAAAAAAACACCCACGTTGTGTCCGTACTTCTCCGCGTGCAAGTATTGACCCTGTTCGACCTCCTGACGCCACTCGATGCCATCTAACGCACCTGCTTACCTCATGTCGTCGGCCCGCGGATAGCTTCCTCGAGAAGTTTTACGCACTACCAACTCCTCCTTATTGTAGAAAAAACATAGTGGTACTGGTAATAGTGAAAATCGATGCACTATGTACACCTTGTCCTACCTGTACACATGTGGGCCCCACGTAACCACCTGGCTCTGAAAAATGGGAAATTCTTTATTTGATGCACCATGCATGTGTATGTACATATGCGCAATCCCTTGCTCCAAAAAACTCCTGACAACGGCTGTAATGCACTCTGACATTGAAGCCTGCACTGTTCGAGTTTGGATGTAGTAAAGACCTGCCAAAAAAGCACAATGCGTTATGATCATGTATAGGAAAGTAAGTGTATCCACTTCTTAATGAAGCACATTGAAGAAACAAACTTCGAGTTACCTTAAAGCTCGTATTCGGTTTTTGAGGCCACCACTACCAACCTTCATGTTCTCAAGGTTGCACAGATCTCGTTTTCTTTTCCGACTACCAAGCACGGTGTCTTTCTCTCGCAAACTTGTGATCTTCTTCTCAAGGCCTTGGATTGTCTCTTTGTTTGATGAAATCTTTTGAGAGCATGCTTCATTAAGTTTCTTCAGCTGCATGTTCTACATTGCCAGGAAGTTTCTTTGCCTTTTCGCATTCAATCCTCTCATTTCCAAATGTTCGGTGTATCCCAATAGCCCATCCTTGCAATCGCCTGTGAAATGTAAGAGGTTAGTGATATTAGCAAAGGGAGGTGGCGCATTTGTCGTAGGATCCTTTGGATAAATAGACCTATCGGTCCACAAATCCAAATGATGTTCCTTGTTTGTCCTTCTAAGTTCTTTATCCCGTTGAGATAAGAAAGACTCCCTCCTACGTTTCTGCAACGGTGCGTACTCTTGCAATACATCAACATGAAGATGATGTGTGTTATTTCTTTGGGTAAGTGTTAAAGATGAAGGGGCCGAGGATTGTAAGTTCAAATTAGTGTTTTCATCAGGAAAAGATGCGTTCTCCATTCCTAGAGTTGATAGAGAAGAAGACAGAGAAATATCTCAGGTTTTGGGAGGGAAAGCCATATTCTCAAGTTTAGAGTTGATAGAGTTCGTGTGGCTTATGTTTCTGGAGGGAACGCTTGTAAGTTGGCATTTCAAATCATTAGTCATACGGTTAGTTGGATTCCTGACAAGAGAACGAAGGATAAGAATGATAAAGACGGCGGCTACCTACCAAAGAATGTCATTTTGGCTTTTTCTTGTGCAAAAAAGTATCACATAAAATGCACAAGTTAACATTTTCATTTTCTCTCTCTAAGCCGACGTGGCACTTCTTACAGGGCCCAAAAGTGAGTCCAACTTTCTCCTAATGGTGATGTAATTGAGAGCAGTGAGATTTTTGATTGTGTTTTAGTTGGCCTTCCAGAGTGTTGTATGTGTAGGATGGTCTCAGCCTGACAAGATAAAGAGATTTCCTCCGTGTGCCTATCATGTCATCTGTGTCCTCAATTGACATTATGTTGATCTAGGTAGTGTTTGCATGCACTTCATGGGTGTGTGAGTCACTCCCCCAAGTTTGAATTTGTCCTCTAAATCATGCCTTAGACATCCTACGCGTAGGATGTCTAACTGCTCAGAATTTCCCCAAATTTGAACCACCTCCTTAAGGTGCTGATCACTGTGGTATGCTCAAAGGTTGATTTGGAGTGCTAAATCATGATGAAAACCTACGTGTAGGATGTCTAAGTGCTTAGAATTGCCCCAAACTTGAGCCACAGCTTCCCCTTGATGTCAACAACCCAATGCTATGCTTAGATTTTAATTTGGATGTCAAAAGACCCCAAAACTAGCTATTCTTGCCTTTTTCAGTCAAAAATGCTAAAGTCTGCTTAAAACCCAATTTTCTCACCCAAATGAGCTGAAAACTCTCACATGCACTCAAAACATCATGTATAACATGCATATGAAGTCACCCTATGGTTTGGTCTCAAAAATTATGCCTTGGGCACAATTTGGGTAGGATGTCTGGCAATTCTCGTCTTTTGGTCTTATCCTGTCAAGATATGGTCAAGTTCCCCTTTCTATGTGAAAATAGGGTAAAACCTACCTTCTAAACACACTGGTCAACTCAGAATTTCAAAATTTCCACCAGATCACCCTGTAGACATCCTACGCGTAGGATGTCTACTGCTGATTTTTTGAGACTGAAGTGTCCCTGATGCTTCCTTATGCTCTCAACAAGTGCAAGTATGCTTCACAATTGAAAAAACATGCAAAAATCACTCAAATAAGCCTTTGCTGAAATTTTACGTTTTCTGACTCCGCCTTTTGGCTTTTAGTCAACAAAAATAGGGAAAAACACCCAAGTCAATATGTTACTAGGGTAAAACCTACCCTCTGAACCCATTGGTGCAGTCAAAATTTTCAAATTTGGTCTCCAGAACCCCCTTGAGACATCCTACATGTAGGATGTCTATGTTTACAGAATTGCAGGTTTTCTTCACAGAACCCTTGAAAATGCTCTTTTATATGCACAGCATCAGCCAGTCATACAAAAATATCTACAAAATCTTGTTTAATGCATTTTTACCCTCAAAAGTACACTTTTCCGTGATTTCAAATGCAATCAAGCACTTTAGCAAATAATTCAGTGCTGAATAGCTTTAGATCAGAATCATATCACTTACCTAAAGTTACTCCTACAAATCATATGGGGTTTTGCATCTATGAGTAGAAAAACGCTTCACTGCCACACACGGACTAGTAAACGCTTTTATCACCTCACAAATCACTCGATCACCAACAACTACTCTAATCCATAGATCCTAGCTAAACCTATCTAGTCGTAGACCCTCGGCAAGACACACGCTTCCTGGCTATCCACTTCATCGCGGAATATCCTCTTCCGGATCCACTTAAGAAAAACGCTTTATTTAGCTGAAACTAAATGAAGCAACCATCACACGAGTGTTAGTAGGAAACCTACTTAGGTCCTTGTGTCCCAAGCAGCGACGCCAATGTTGGGGGAGCGACTCACACACCCATGAAGTGCATGCAAACACTACCTAGATCAACATAATGTCAATCAAGGACACAGATGACATGATAGGCACACAGAGGAAATCTCTTTAGCTTGTCAGGCTAAGACCATCCTACACATACAACACTATGGAAGGCCAACTAAACCACAATCAAGAACCTCATTGCTCTCAACGTAGTGTTGACCGCTCGGTCAACAACACAACATAACTCAAGTTTCGTACCAAAGTCTTATCTTTTGTGAGTTATGAAATGCTGCGGATTATGGCTATAAACGTCATTTGTAATGAGTAGTTATTCTAGTTTCAGAAGACGGGGTACAATGGCACTTCCAGATTGTAAATACAAAGCCATTTGACCCTTTCAACCCCATTTTTGGTTAAACCTAAGGTAGCCTTACTATATAAGGTACCTAGGTCATTTTGTAAAAGCGAGACTTTAATCATAATCAAAACTTGAGCGCTGCCGTCTACTGTGTGTGAGAGAGAAAGAGAGTGAGCGTGAGTTTTATCCTCTCGCTACACCCGGCTTGCTCACCAAATTGGAGATCCGACTGCACCATTGCTGTAGGCTCGAGGAGAGCTACGTGACAACGCCAAGCATTCCATGCGAGATGAAGCGCACACGCCGACGCATCTACGAGCTATTTGTGGCCGTAAGTGTATCAAATGATGTCTGTTTTTTGCGTGCTAGTAGTCTATAGAATAGTGGCGACATAAGCTACGCATAGGTACTCATAAATTTCAGTTTCGGGCACTTCCAAAATTCTGCTCTGTCATCCTACGTGTTTTCTGCAGATGGGTTTTGAGTGAGGGTTTTGAGTGTAGAAGATTAGGGACAGGTGTATCCTAGTGAGGGGATGGTGTTTCTTAAGTTTCGTACGAATCTGGCATGATTAGGTGAGTTACTTTCCGTATGTGTGTATGTGGCTAGGTGGTGTAGTTGAGAGCAGTGAGATTTTTTATTGTGGTTTAGTTGGCCTTCCAGAGTGTTGTATGTGTAGGATGGTCTCAGCCTGACAAGCTAAAGAGATTTACTCCGTGAACCTATCATGTCATCTGTGTCCTCGATTGACATTATGTTGATCTAGGTAGTGTTTGCATGCACTTCATGGGTGTGTGAGTCGCTCCCCCAACATTGGCGCCGCTGCTTGGGACACAAGGACCTAAGTAGGTTTCCTACTAACTCTTGTGTGATGGTTGCTTGATTTAGTTTCGGCTAAAGAAAGCGTTTTTCTTAAGTGGATCCGGAAGAGGATATTCCGCGATGAAGTGGATAGCTAGGAAGCGTGTGTCTTGTCGAGGGTCTGCGACTAGATAGGTTTAGTTAGGATTTGTGGATTAGAGTAGTTGTTGGTGGTTGAGTGATTTGTGAGGTGATAAAAGCGTTTACTAGTCCGTGTGTGGCGGTGAAGCGTTTTTCTACTCATAGATGCAAAACCCCATATGATTTGTAGGAGTAGCTTAGGTAAGTGATCCGATTCTGATCTAGAGCTATTCATCACTGAATTATTTGCTAAAGTGCTTGATTGCATTTGAATTCACGGAAAAGTGTGCTTTTGAGGGTAAAAATGCATTAAACAAGCTTTTGTGGATATTTTTGTATGACTGACTGATGTTGTGCATATAAAAGAGCATTTGCAAGGGTTCTGTGAAGAAAACCTACAATTTTATAAACATAGACATCCTACGTGTAGGATGTCTGAAGGGGGTTCTAGAGACCAAATTTGAAAATTCTGACTGCACCAGTGTGTTCAAAAGGGGGGGTTTACCCAAGTGTATATTGAAACTAGAGTTTTGACCAACTCTTGACACCCAAAAGACCAAAGACGGAGTGTCAAAAACTGGAAAACAAGAAACTTAAGATTATGAGCACAATTTTGCATAAAAACTGGTAGGAATGCTTGAAAAGTAGTGCTCAAGACTTGGGGATGCCTGTCGATGAATTCTGCCAAAAATTTCATCAGTAGACATCCTACGCGTAGGATGTCTACAGGGTGATCTAATGGAAATTTTGAAATTTTGAGTTGACCAGTGTGTTCACAAGGTAGGTTTTATCCTATTTTCACCTGGAAAGGGGAACTTGACCATATCTTGACAGGATAAGACCAAAAGACGAGAATTGCCAGACATCCTACCCAAATTGTGCCCAAGGCATAATTTTTGAGACCAAACCATAGGGTGACTTCATGTGCATGTTATACATGATGTTTTGAGTGCATGTGAGATTTTTCAGCTCATTTGGGTGAGAAAATTGGGTTTTAAGCAGACTTTAGTATTTTTGACTGAAAAAGGCAAGAATAGCTAGTTTTGGGGTCTTTTGACATCCAAATTAAAATCTAAGCACAGCATTGGGTTGCTGACATCAAGGGGAAGCTGTGGCTCAAGTTTGGGGCAATTCTAAGAACTTAGACATCCTACGCGTAGGATGTCTTCATCATGATTTAGCGCTCCAAATCAACCTCTGAGCATACCACAGTGATCAACACCTTAAGGAGAGTCTGTGGTTCAAATTTGGGGCAATTCTAAGCAGTTAGACATACTATGCGTCGGATGTCTAAGGCATGATTTAGAGGCCAAATTCAAACTGTGGACATAACAGGGTGTTGTATAGCCTTAGGCAAGCCTCCTAGTCAATTTTGGTCCAATTTGGAATCGATTTGACTTAGAATTCATCAAAACAGACATCAGGCTTTTGGAATAGATTGTTGATCATTTGACCAACCTATAGGTGTCAGAATCAAAAAGTAAAAATAGCTGTGAGCTTAGCACATCAAGGGGAAGCTACACTGCAAGTTTGAGCTGAAACAGAGCAAAAAGACATCCTACGCGTAGGATGTCTCCAGGGTCATAAAGTGGTCAAAATTCTACTTTGGCCATATAAGGAGGTTCCTAGTGTGTCAAGGATTCCAGAACTTTTTTCAAAAGTGAATTTGGACCTTGTTTGGCCTATTTACCAAGCAAAGACAAGAATTGTCAGACATCCTACTCTGGAAGTGCACTAGAAGCTTAGGCAGCCCAAATCTTGACCTATTGGCATCCAAATTCAATTTTGAGTATACCATTGGGTTGCTGAGCACTAGGAGAATCTTGGGATCAATTTTGGACAAAATCTGAGCAGTTAGACATCCTACGCGTAGTATGTCTCCAGCTTGATTTAGGACTCCAAACCAACTTATGAGCACACCACTGTGATATGCACATCAAGGAGAAGCTGGGGTGAAAATTTCAAGTCATTCTGAGCAAAAAGACATCCTACACGTAGGATGTCTCAAGGCCATTTTTAGGTCCAAATGAAATTTTGAGCATACCATTGTGTTGTTGGACTTAAGGAGAGTCTCTGGACCAAATTTTGTTAAATTCTGAGCATATAGACATCCTACGCGTAGGATGTCTCTAGGCCAGTTTTAGGGTCCAACTGTAATTTTGACCATACAGGAGTGTTCACAGTGTCACAGAGATCCCAAATCTTCTTTTCAAATTGAATTTGGACTCATTTTGACCAGTCTAAACTGCATTTCACTATTTTGTCCATAACTTTCACAAACGGTATCGGATCGGAAAAGTTTTTATATCAAAACGTAGCCTGAGAGCGGCTCTACAGATCTCGTGCCCATAGCAACCTTTTAGTTCAACTTTGAAAAAAACGTCGTTTGAGGCCTCAAAATACATCCGCAAGTTAGGGGTGTCTGAAAGCGACAATTTGCGGGAATTGTGAGGAAATTGTTGCGGTTTGGACATAGTTTTGACTTCTCCCTAACCAAAGAACTTGAACACAGTGGACTAAGTCTACTTGAACCAAGCAAAAGCTCTTAAGCCCAGAAATCATGTCTACCCTAGATTCAAACGCAGCTTACACAAGCTTGGAGATCCCGACGATAGAGGAATATCCTCCCACAATGGATCTTCCAAACTTGCAATTGATAAAGATCCATCTTTTTGAGAGAGTTTGGATGATTGGTCATGAGAGTGAAGGGCTATATAGATACATTGACTACAATGAGTTCAATCTTTTGAGAGCGGATTTTTTGAGATGGGGCTCAACTCAAGGCTCCCACCAGACAACCACTCCGTGAGACCCTACACACACATATTTCTTAGGGGCACCACCCTCTTTTATGGAGAAAGAAGGAAACCAAAACAAACCATATACAACACACACACACACCTTCCTCATGTGCTTCAACACAAAATGCCCTTCAACCATTCAACACACACTCCTTAAGCAATCCCTTTGAACACTGCACAAACTCACATGCAAAGATTGACCTTCACCATATTGGTGCTCATATACTTCTAAGAAAAGCAAGCACAAAACCTCAAAACTCAAAACACCATAATGCACAAATACTTGACAACTCCTTTCCTTTCCCAAAAGAAGAGACTACTTACACACATAAGGCAACATGCATAGAGAGCTCTTCTCCATCTATGCAGCCCCAAGACTTACTTACACACAACATATGGAGATAAGCCAAGCAAATAGACACCATGGTGCACAAAAAACTTTCTCAACAAACAAGAAACCCAATGAGCACAAAATATGAGAAGCTGCCAAGATATGCTTACCAATTTTACATGCGTTTAGAGCAAAAGTGTGATGACGACACCCCAATTGCAACAATTTATTGATCAAACCATGAGATAGATCATTGAACTTGATATCCTTGCTCTCATATAGAATCTACAATCCTTATTTAGGGATGAGTATGATAAGAGAAATGTTTGCAAGAGAATGGTAGCAATAGCATATTGATGCTCTCTCTATGGTGCCGCTTATGATAGCGAGCTTAGGAAATGGATAGGGAGACAAGAGGAGAGAGAGATTAGGGCTTCCCTAACCTTAGAGGAGCTTATTTGCAGCAATGGAGTAGGTGTGTGTATTTTTGTGCTTGCCAAAGGGCCTTTTTATAGCTGTACAAGACCTTGGGTTAGGTTAAACTTGACTAGGGTAGGTAATTAACCATAGTTAGGTTCCCTTTTGACCATTCCTTCAATTATGAAAATAAGAGACTTATTTTTTCATTAAAAATAGCCTTTTAAGTCGTGGAGGCTCCATAAGGGTTGATAATGTATGTGGGCCCCACCATGATGTCCCTCCAGTGGCTCCTGCAGAGTGTCCCCATCCTGTTTGTTGTGTCTCTGGAAGCATCTTGAGCCGACCCCTCCACATGCAAGTGGTTTTTAACTCCCCATTGGTATTTTAGAATGTTGGAGAAGTCAAGAAAAATTTTCACCTTTTTGGTTTACCTGATTGTAACTTTGACCTGCAGTAACAGTGTCCGTAGCACCTTGTTTTCACCATAACTTTCAGCCTGTAACTCAGAATTGGGTGCTGTAAAAGGCAAAGTTGACCTTCTCAAAGTGTTTAAGCTGGTTTTGGAGTGTTGCTCAAGTATACCCATGAGATAAGGCGTTCAAGATGCATCCAAAACACCTTTTGAACCAAGTCTCCTTGTAGGGGGCCCTTTAGCATGCATCCAAGGTGTAGCATGCTTTTTTCAAAAGAGAATCTACCTTAAACAAATGAGGTAGGCTCCAATAAAGTTTGATTTATTGGGGATATACATTATATTTAAGATTTGTTGACCAACACAAGTAAATGATCCAAGAGTTGGGTCACATAGTGGTGGGGAAGGGAAGGCCTACAAGGTTAACCATACCCGTGAGAGAAGATGGGTAAGATAAGTGCCCATAAATTATTTATTTACAAATTATGGGATGTAGATAGCTATTTAAATTAGTAAAGGTAATTAGTTAAAAGAATATGCAGTAAAAAAACTAGGAGAGTAGAATTAAGTTTACTATTTACATTTAGCATGAAGAGAGAAATATGATGTAAATGCATAAAGATCTAAGAAGGGTAAGGTGTTTGTATGGAAAAAAGCTATTACGGAAAGAGAGAATGAACACTAGGTTAAAACTTTGATAAAAAATATATACATTTGAGTAGAAATGTAGTTCAAATGCAAGGTTACCATTTAACGCTACTCATATTAGCCCTCCCCCTTCATCTAGGATCATTCATGCTCGTAGATGAAACAAAAGAGTTTTTTCCTTTTTCTTTTCTTTCTTTTTTTTTTCTTTTTTTTCTTTTTTTTTTCTAAAAATAGGAGGAGTGATATACACTCTTTTACTCCATTAGACCTGCTTTTCATTACCTCAATCCCATAAATCGGAGATGGGAGGGTTGCCTTGGGTATGTTGAGATTCCAAGGCTGGTTCTTCTTTGCACATCAAAGCTTTAAAAATAGGTGGAGCATTTGCCAAGCCAAAGGGAGCCATGCCAATTTGGAGCTTAGACGATGTAGGTAGATGATTTCCTATCAACGGATTGATACGTTGAAAGTAGGGCTTTAATCTCCATCTATTGACTCTGGTCTTGTGGAGTTTTCCTGATAAATCTGCTAATCTGTAACTACCATTCCCAAACTTTGTTTTTATCATGAAAGGTCCCTCCCATATTTGCAAAAACTTTTTGTCAAGTCGAGTATCAAGTCGGTTATCATAGCGAAGAACCAACATACCTTCCTTCAATCCTTTCCCCTTGAGCTTCTTGTTGATTTTGTCCCTTTGGCTTGTGGCTTGGGCAATGTAATAGTCGATGGACTCTTCTCTATCAAGCTCAAGTCGTTGAAGATCTAAAATTATTTCCTGCAAAGCTTCTTTTGGCCTCTTTGCTCCCCGTGAGAGAATGCGTAGGCTTGCAATCTCCACCTCAATAGGAAGGAGTGCCTCCTGTCCATATACCAAATGAAAAGGAGTGAATTGAGTGGATACCTTGAAAGATGTTCTGTATGCCCATAGAGCTACGGTCAAATGATGATCCCAGTCATTTGGTCGATCTGCAACCTGCTTAGAAATGATCTTACATATCATTCCATTCACCTTTTCAACCAACCCATTGCACTGAGGGTAGTAAGGTGTAGAATGCAAATGTTTGACTTTTAACTTTGTCAAAAGATTATCTAGGAGATCTGCTCTAAACCCTGGATCACGATCTGACAAAATCTCTAATGGTGTGCCGAATCTACTACATATGTGATCAAAGATAAATTTTGATACCTCCTCGGCTGTAATTCGTGTTGTACTTGCTGCCTCCGCCCATCGTGTCATGTAATCTACTCCCACAATGATGAAGACCTTCCCAGTAGATGTGCGAGGTAAGGGGCCTATTGCATCCACACCCCACTTCTCAAAAGGACCATACGAAATTATTGGAACTCGAGGTTCGTAAGTGAGTCTTCAATTTCCAACAATCTGACAACCTTTGCATGACTTACACCAATGCTGGACATCACGGTGTAGACTTGGCCAAACAAACCCTGCTTGCAAAATCTTCCTGTTTGTAATATCATGAGAAAAATGACCCCCACAGACATCATCATGGCATGAAAAGAGGATTCTCTCTATTTCTTGAACAAAGGGCACCCTTCTTAGCACCAAATCTTTCCCTTTATGATACAGATCATCTCCTATGAGTTGGTAAGGAGTTGCCTTTTTTACCAACCTATGCCTTTGCACTTTATCCAAGTGTTTAGGGCACTCACCAGTTTGGAGGAAAAATATGATGTCCTTCAATTCCTCTTGGCCTTGGTACTTTGGTTCGTAGAGCTTCACACCTCCCACCATGATCTGAAGTTTCTCATTGGCGAGATTATCTGCTTCCTTGTTGAGGGTTCTCACAACATGCTGTACCTGTGTAGCTTCAAAGTTCTTTATCAAAGCCTTCACCTTTCTAAGCCACTCCACTAGAGTAGGGTTCTTGCACTTCCATATCCCTTGGATTTGCCTAATAACTAGTAAGGAATCACCTCTTAATATAAGTCTTTCGATGCCAAGTTTTCTGCATTCTTCAAGCCCCAACTTTAAGGTGACATACTCAGCCTCATTATTAGAATGAACATTTTCCAAGGTGATACCTTTCTTAACAAGAACTTCCCTTTGTGGACTTAGAATAAGAACCCCCCCTGCTGCCTGATCGTGTTGTCGTCAGTAAGCTCCATCAAAGCACAAAATGTGTGCATTTTCCATCTCCTCCTCATTATTTTGTGGTGTAGCTTTGTCTCCTGCCTTTGGTGACTCTTTCCTTTCTCTCACTTTGTATGTGAGAATGTCTGCAAGACCTGCCCTTGTGCTATCTTCCACAAGAAAAGTGTATTCAAACTCTTGAAGATCTAGAACCCATTTGGGTATCCTAGATGAGAGGCTCATGTGTTGCACAACATATGGTAAATTGTTTTCCATGGTGAGAATGACAAATGGTGCAGGTAAGAGATATGATCGCAACTTTCTTACCGCAAACATAATTGTGAATACCACCTTCTCCATATCGGTGTAGCCCTTCTTTGCAGCGGTCATGACTTTGCTTGCAAAGTATACTGGCCTCATGTAGCATGTTTTTGGGTCTTTTTGCATGAGAACTACACCGATGGCCTCCATTCCTACACTTGGCGTGATGTAATATGTATCCTTTGGATTTGGTGGCATTATTGTTGGAAGAGAGTTGAGAATACCCTTTACTTCAGTAAAGCATAATTCGTGTTCCTCTCTCCATTCAAATGTGGGTTTGTTTGCTAGCTTGTGCAAAGGTGCAATAGCTTCCGCTAGAAGGTGAATGAAACGAGACATGTACCTTACTTTGTGGTTGAAAGTCATGAGCTCCTTGGTTGTCGTTGGTGGTTGTAGTGACAAGAGAGCATTTACTTTTGATGGATCCACTTGAATTCCTTGCAAAGAAACCACATGACCTAGCAATACCACTTGTGACTCTCCAATGTGACACTTCTCAGGATTAAGCTGTCCCCCAAATTGATGAAGCCTCATAAGCCCCTCCTCAACTTTTTGGCAATGAAGTCTTTGGCTACTATAGATACAGAAGTCATCCATAAAAACCCTAAATGACTTTCCAAAGAAGGGCTGAAAGACAAGAGTTGTAAACCTTATAAAGGTACTAGGAGCATTTGTGAGCCCAAATGGCATCACTCTATAGGCAAAGCAACCCCAAGGTGTGATGAAAGTGGTTTTTAACTAATCTTCTTCTACTATTCTAATTTGAAAATACCCTGAATACCCATCACACACTGTGTAACATTCATAGCCGGCTACTTCGTTTAAGATTTCATCTTGGAAAGGAAGAGGAAAATGATCCCTCTTTGTTGCAGCATTGAGCGGTTTGTAGTCAAGACAGACCCTCCATTTTCCGCTCTTTTTAGGGGTTACTACAATTGGGGACACCCACTCAGAGTTAGACACAGGGTAAATGAAACCAGCTTTGAGGAGTCGGTTAACCTCTGTCAAAAGTGCCTCTTGTTGTATTTTTCCTAGCCGCCTTAGCTTTTGAGCCACAGGTTTAGTACCTGGTTTTAATTCTATGCCATGCTCTATAACATCCACACCTCTAATTTGTGAGTAATCAGTGATAAACAAATTGGGATACCTCTTGAGCATATCGATGTAGGACCGCTTCTCCTCAGGGGTAAGATCTTTTGCAAGCATCCTCTCAAAGTCTTCAAAGTGCTTGTGTTCACCTTTGTCATCCTTTGTTTGCTCCTTTGTTGGGTCAACCTCTATTGATGGAGTTTTTGATGTGTTGAAGATGATTCCCATTACCTCCAAAGATGATTCTTCTTCACTATTGGATGTAGTGGTTGAGCTTTCCTCGTCGCTTGAGCCAAAACTCTCTTCACTTTCTTCATCAGCCGTGGTCTCATAGTTGATGTCGAGCTTCTTGCCTTCATGCCAATCGTATACTACATGTTGCCCCTTTTTGAGAATCAATTGTCCTTGTCCCCATTTTTGATCTGCATTCACAGCAATGAGCCAAGGCCTCCCTAGGATGATGAGATAGCCCTCCCCCTTGGCTGGCATAACATACATGTCCACACGTGCATCTATATTACATACAGAAACTTTTACATTCTCGATAATCCCTAGGCACTTCACACTTGCATTATTGGCCAGCCTAGCTTGACAATTAGAGGATTTAGTGATTTCAAGCCCTATTCTATTCATGGCTCTTTCCGTGATCACACACATTTGTGCTCCACCATCAACATACACATTGGATACCTTCCTACCCCTTACATAAGCATCTACAATAGGTTCCACATCTTGTTGTGGATTTGAGGTCAATGCCTTTACTGTCACCTTTTCTTTCTTTCTTGGGAGTCTTGTGCTTACAAGTTTGGACCAGTGCTTTCTCACCTTGGGTGATAGATGTAGGAGTTGAGGCCAAGAAATATTGGGCTTTTGAGTTTACAAATCTTCTAAGATGTTGTAGGGTTCCATATTCTTTCCTAATGGAAAATCGTTGATGCCGATCTCCCTTCGCCTTGACCTCTGCTTCTTGCCTCCTTCCTCCTTCTTTGACTTTTTCTTCCTCTCCTTCCTTGCAGGTTCTGACTCTTCATTCCTTGTGTCTTCATCCTTGTTGTGTGCTCTTGTGCGCTTTTCTGCTGGCATAACATCAAAATGTATAGGGCTCACCTCTATCTCCTCTTCCAGCTTTATGACATTTACTCCGCTCTCTTCCTCCACTGGTGGGACAGGAGGGATGTTTGCCACTGGAAGTGGTGGTGGTCGACGAAGAATTTGTGGGGCTTGAGCATGCTCTTGCTGCACCATGAGCGGAGGGAGTCTAGGAGGGTATATGTCCCCTAGAAGCCTTCGAGGGTGAGGGCAATTATACATGCCATGACCAACTTCGTTGCAATTCCAGCATCTCAACTCTTGTGCTTGACGTCGTTGATTGCGATTCCCTTCTCTTGGTTGTCGTTGTTGGGGTAGGCCCTGCACTAGATTCAAGGTGAGACTCTCTAGTTGTTGAGTTAATCTTTGCAAGATCTCTTGTTGTGATCCTTCCCCTATTTGTGAAGTTTGGGCAAGAGAGCCCCTAACTTGTGCTCCCATGCTTGGTGAAGAATCCCTCTCAATGACTTCATTTAGGTCCCTTGTTCTATGTGCTTGAAAATTGAACTTCTTGAATTTGACCATGGCCACCTCACGTGTTTCATCAAATGTTGATGGGAATTTTAACTCTACCTTGTTCTTCAAAATTGGATACAAGCCAGCCATGAACCTATCTTTCTTTAGAAAGTTTGGTGCACCACCTTGGTTTTGTAAGGTAGCCTTCCATCTATCCCATAGGTTAAGGAAAACGGCCTCATAAGATGGGTAGTCTTCAAGGAATACCTGTTTATGTTGAAGTAGACAATTCCAAAGACCCTCTGGAGTATCTCCTTGCCCAAATTTGGCAAGAAAAATTGCACGTAGCCTCTCCCAATTGGTTTTGTTTTGAGGTTGCAAGGCCTCGTACCATGCCTTAGCCTCCCTTTTGAGAACGAGTGGAAAAGCACGCAGCTTTACCTCTTCTTGATCTCTCCCAGAGATGAGGTGTGCCATCTCCAAATTATCCAGAAATTCTTGTGCATCCTCACCATTTTTAGAATGAAAGGTAGGAAAAGTGCTTGACATTTTTACAATACAAGGAGGTTTGTGTACCACAAAGTTTTGACTACGATGAGTGATCACATCAAAATGAAAATATATACATCAAGTGTTAGTTCATAATTTATCATAGGCAGAATAAAAGGGTTGATTGAGGCATTAATTTCATTAAGGCGAGTGGGTCCAAAAATTCTCCTAATGGTTGCTTGAAATCTAAATTTTGTAGCAATTATGATGTGCACAGATTGACGAGCTATGGGTGTAAAAGGAGAAGCAGCTCCAAGTTGGTTCATGTGACAATGTGTTCTCCTTTTTCTTTCTCTTGAAGAAAGTTTCCTTTGAGTGGATCGCTATCTAAGCGCCTCTTGTCCCTGCCTCAAAACAAAATAAAAACATGGACATCAAATGAATCATCATAATTAATGAATGGAAGAATGATGGGATTTGGAGATGCCAAGATTTCACCAAGTCTTTCTGCTCCAAACATAAAAACAATGCGTTGTTGGTAAAACAATTTGCGATCTACACAAATGTTAATTCTGATGCGTTGTGAAAAACGAAAAGCATATGGTACAACTCTATTGTTCATGACGAGAATAGAAGGCAATTAGGAAAGTTCCTCAGTGGGGGCACCACTTTTATGAGAGCGGATTTTTTGAGATGGGGCTCAACTCAAGGCTCCCACCAGACAACCACTCCGTGAGACCCTACACACACATATTTCTTAGGGGCACCACCCTCTTTTATGGAGAAAGAAGGAAACCAAAACAAACCATATACAACACACACACACACCTTCCTCATGTGCTTCAACACAAAATGCCCTTCAACCATTCAACACACACTCCTTAAGCAATCCCTTTGAACACTGCACAAACTCACATGCAAAGATTGACCTTCACCATATTGGTGCTCATATACTTCTAAGAAAAGCAAGCACAAAACCTCAAAACTCAAAACACCATAATGCACAAATACTTGACAACTCCTTTCCTTTCCCAAAAGAAGAGACTACTTACACACATAAGGCGACATGCATAGAGAGCTCTTCTCCATCTATGCAGCCCCAAGACTTACTTACACACAAAATATGGAGATAAGCCAAACAAATAGACACCATGGTGCACAAAAAACTTTCTCAACAAACAAGCAACCCAATGAGCACAAAATATGAGAAGCTGCCAAGATATGCTTACCAATTTTACATGCGTTTAGAGCAAAAGTGTGATGACGACACCCCAATTGCAACAATTTATTGATCAAACCATGAGATAGATCATTGAACTTGATATCCTTGCTCTCATATAGAATCTACAATCCTTATTTAGGGATGAGTATGATAAGAGAAATGTTTGCAAGAGAATGGTAGCAATAGCATATTGATGCTCTCTCTATGGTGCCGCTTATGATAGCGAGCTTAGGAAATGGATAGGGAGACAAGAGGAGAGAGAGATTAGGGATTCCCTAACCTTAGAGGAGCTTATTTGCAGCAATGGAGTAGGTGTGTGTATTTTTGTGCTTGCCAAAGGGCCTTTTTATAGCTGTACAAGACCTTGGGTTAGGTTAAACTTGACTAGGGTAGGTAATTAACCATAGTTAGGTTCCCTTTTGACCATTCCTTCAATTATGCAAATAAGAGACTTATTTTTTCATTAAAAATAGACTTTTAAGTCGTGGAGGCTCCATAAGGGTTGATAATGTATGTGGGCCCCACCATGATGTCCCTCCAGTGGCTCCTGCAGAGTGTCCCCATCCTGTTTGTTGTGTCTCTGGAAGCATCTTGAGCCGACCCCTCCACATGCAAGTGGTTTTTAACTCCCCATTGGTATTTTAGAATGTTGGAGAAGTCAAGAAAAATTTTCACCTTTTTGGTTTACCTGATTGTAACTTTGACCTGCAGTAACAGTGTCCGCAGCACCTTGTTTTCACCATAACTTTCAGCCTGTAACTCAGAATTGGGTGCTGTAAAAAGCAAAGTTGACCTTCTCAAAGTGTTTAAGCTGGTTTTGGAGTGTTGCTCAAGTATACCCACGAGATAAGGCGTTCAAGATGCATCCAAAACACCTTTTGAAGCAAGTCTCCTTGTAGGGGGCCCTTTAGCATGCATCCAAGGTGTAGCATGCTTTTTTCAAAAGAGAATCCACCTTAAACAAATGAGGTAGGCTCCAATAAAGTTTGATTTATTGGGGATATACATTATATTTAAGATTTGTTGACCAACACAAGTAAATGATCCAAGAGTTGGGTCACATAGTGGTGGGGAAGGGAAGGCCTACAAGGTTAACCCTACCCGTGAGAGAAGATGGGTAAGATAAGTGCCCATAAATTATTTATTTACAAATTATGGGATGTAGATAGCTATTTAAATTAGTAAAGGTAATTAGTTAAAAGAATATGCAGTAAAAAAACTAGGAGAGTAGAATTAAGTTTACTATTTACATTTAGCATGAAGAGAGAAATATGATGTAAATGCATAAAGATCTAAGAAGGGTAAGGTGTTTGTATGGAAAAAGGCTATTACGGAAAGAGAGAATGAACACTAGGTTAAAACTTTGATAAAAAATATATACATTTGAGTAGAAATGTAGTTCAAATGCAAGGTTACCATTTAACGCTACTCACTTTATAGGTGGTCAGATCCATACCTAGAAGAGATAACGGATTACAAGCTCTTATATGTCTACACATACAAAGTCGACTGTCAATGGAGATCTATAGTTGTTGACAAGTATGGACTAAAAAGAGGTGGATATTTGGTCAATGATAGACCACAAATGCCTCCACCAGACACGAGAATTCCTATAGGAATTCCAAGAAGAGAGCCACCAGGATTCCATTCAAGAGCGATAACGAGAGAAGGATTGGGAGAGTCTCTGGTTAGACGTGTAGACAATCGATGAGTTAGACCATCCCAAGTCCAGAAATGGGTAATAAGAAAATACTTCGGAGATAAAGATCCGAGAGATCACGTAACGGCTTTTAGAAGAGTGATTAGAGCAGAGGAAGTTTCAGATTTTGCGACACAGTTTGCGTGATTTGGATTGACTCTAGAAGATGATGCAGCTACATGGTTTGACTGGGTGGAAAAATGGAATTTTGAGACCCTAGATGAGTTGTTTGAGGAGTTTATTGAAGAATTCTCGCCAAAAGGCATTGCTCACAACACGGTCTCGCAAATCCATAGATTCAAAGAGAAAGAGAATGAATCAGTAGGCAAAGCATCATTACGGCTCAAGAGATGTGTTAAGCTCTATCCGAGAGCGGAATTACCTATGCAAGCACGACTGATGCTGATCTTTATCCAGGGAATGAGACATGCGGGCCTTCAGAAGGATCTGCATATGCTAAGGAGGATGACGCTAAACGAGTTGATCAAAGAAGCTCTTTATCCAGTGGATAACTGTGAGGCATACAAAGAAAAGGACTTAAAGAGTCAAGGAGATGACATATCCTCTCAGCACAGTGTTTCACAGATAAGTGAGTCCATTGCCAAGCCAACGGCACCTATTGATCAAGAAAAGCTTATCGACGACTTGGTCAAGAGGTTGATTCCTCTTGTAAGGTCTGATTCGGGAGAGCCGAAGTGGTGTGAAATTGAGAGAAAATGGACGAACCATACGGAGAAAGAGTGCTATTATAGCATGGAAAATTCTAGGGAGAGGTATGTACAACCTGTTCCAGAAGAACCTACTCCACCTAGATATATTACGGGGAATGCGCCAAGACCAGTAGGAGTTTTAAGGCCATAGCTTGTCTTAGGGCAACAACCTCCGCTGCCAGGTGCTAGAATGCTGGTAGACATGAGATACATGCCAATGATGGAAGCATCAAATAAACCAATGCCAGTACCAGCTACAATGTGGTATATCAACCAAAGTGAGTACTACCCTTCGAAGCAACAAAATGTAAGAGAAACACATGGAGTGGTGAGGCCGGTACAATCTCCACCTCCTGGGTTTCAGTCGAAAGAAAGAAGGTATGAAATGGATGAAAGGACATTGCGATTCATTGCAAATATCGGCTTATCTAGGTCAAAGCTTGCTTATAGCCAAGAGGAAATGCTAAAAGAATCTTCTCAACCAGAGACAGATTGTCACAAAAGTCGTGACAACCACTTGGTCAAACAATGTCCTCATATGGAGATCACTGAAGTAAATGCCTATTGTATTGAGTGTGGCATCACTCACTTGATCCCCGATTGCCCGAAAAACCCAAACCAAATCAGGAAAATCACGACAAATGTATTAGGGATTGTTCAGCTCCCTAGTAGCTCAGAAAATGAAAATGTTGTACTAGTTCAAGTAGTTACGAGAGCACAAGCTCAAAAGAAAGCCGATGAGAATCCAGAGACAAAGAACACGGAAAGTGACATGAGTCCAAAGACAGATGATGGACCAAAGATAGACGCACCTAGTCAGAAAACCAAGAGCAAACGAAATAGTTGGAAAGCTAGAAAGACTAGGATGAAAGCACGCAGGGAATGAGAGAAAAAATCCCTAGCTGAGAAGCTTAACAAAGCTAAGGAGAAGATAAAACAACATGAGGAAAAGGAGGCACCTTCTCTTACACAGATGGTTAAACCTCTAAAAGAACCATCCACGGATGAGAAACCGAGAAGTGCTAGTTCAAGAGGATCTTTGTTGGCAGAGAAGGTTAATGAGACATTAGATGCCCTCTTGAAAGCCTATGATGTGAGGGTCAAAAACAAACAAACCCAAGAACACAGGTGGCTGACATATCCCTATGCGAAACTAGAAAAACAATGTGCCAGAAAATGATTCAAACAGCCCAAGCTTTACTAGAATCACCAGTTGCAAAACCTGAGGATGTGATCCGTGTCATGCCTACACAAGTAATCCCACCAATCCAGGAACTAAAAGAGCCAGATTCTAGTCATGAGCACATACCAAACCTCAAAGACCCAGCATTAGAATTAAGGATAGTACTGAATACCACGGATAACTCTTCCGAGGGATTTCACCAAGCTATACCTGAGGATTGTAAAGAGATAGATGGTTTTGAGGAATTGTGGAAACAAGTTAGAGACGCCAATGAAGCCGATGACCTAAGAAAACGAGTAGACAAGACTGGTGATGAACGAGGAGTGTTTCTACCACCAATAGAGGAATTTGAGACTGGATCTCAAATGAATCTAGACGTGCCATCATATTGGGGCGACAAAGGATCTGTACAATCTATGGATAGTCAACCCCATTCGCTAAGAACACTACCGTCCTACATGGGAGAGTACGAGACCAAGTCAGATGTGGTTGTAGTCCCATCACAGAGACTGTCTCCCAACAAGGCCATCGATTCAAAGGGGCTAGTAGATATTCTATCTACCCCAGTCACCTGTACAACAATGTTAGCCGAGTTGCTCAGAATAAGACCAAACATGTGGGCTAATGTGGGTAAATGTCTAGAGAAATTTGGTGTAAAAACCCCAATGACTCAAATCGAGGAAGGCATCAAAGAGCTTGAAATGCCTCAACTAAGTACTAGGCCAGTGCCATTAAACAAGGTAGGCAAGTATTACGAGGGAGAAGATGGAAACACCACCCTTCCTTGTTAAGTATGGAGCCTGATTTACCCTTGTAATTTTCTGTGGTAAAAGCGCACATTTGTAAGGCCCCCATTATGAGGAGAAGCCATCGTGCGTGAAGGAAAATCACTCACCGAAAACCAAAATTTTCACAGACAAGAATCAGGGGCAACTTTAAAGGCCTCGGGGACGGAGGCCCCCGAGACTTTTTTTTCGCCGGAATATTATGGCCGGACGGCGGCCGGAAAGGGTCGGAAAACAACCGGTCGGTTGGCCGGTGGCCGGTAGTCAATGGCCGATGGCCGGCGGTCGGTAGTCAATGACCGATGGCCGGTGGTCGGAAGTCAATGGCCGGTGGCCGGTGGCCGAATTCAATGGCCGGTGGCCGAATTCAAAAGCGGACTTGTCTTCTCAAGGGCGGCCACACATGGGCGGATTGGAGGGTCCGATTTGGACTTATTCGCACAAGGGTGGCTACACATGGCTGTCTCTCATAAGAGAGGGCAACCCTTTTGGCCTATAAAAGGAGGCCATTTCTATACACATTTTATAGTGTGAAGTTGATGCAACACGGTGAGTGTGAGGTGGTGAGAGTGAAGCAAGGCGGGAGCTCCATTAAGGGTATAATCCCTTTGTAAATTACTTCTTGTTTTGAAGTACTAAAGCCATTGAGTGGCTGCTTTCCCGTGGACGTAGCCCACATTGGGTGAACCACATATATCGTGTGTACTCTCTCTCTCTCTCTCTCTCTCTCTCTCTCTCTACTCTATAATCTCGTGTATGTAAATCTGTAATCTGTCTCTCTCCATTAAGTAATCTACTCAATTATCTATTTAGCTACGTCTTATTTCCTAACAACTGGTATCAGAGCAAGGTTTGCTCGTAGCTAAATTATCTCAAGGAAAGGATTCTTTGAATTGAGTGGGAGTTATGGCGGAGGAAGGGAAGCTCAAGATTGAGAAGTTCAACGGCAAAAACTACCAACATTGGAAGATGCAGATTGAAGACTATCTCTACCAAAAGGACCTCTATTTGCCACTAGGCGGTCTTGCGAAGAAGCCCGCAATAATGGCAGATGAAGCATGGATTGTCCTTGATCGAAAGGCACTGGGAACAATCCGGTTAAGCTTGGCATCAACGGTGGCCTTCAATGTTTTGGAGATGAAGACCACGGAGAACTTGATGAAGTCACTTGATGACTTCTACGAGAAACCATCGGCATCCAATAAGGTATTTCTTATGAAGCGCTTGTTCAATCTAACGATGGCAAAGAATGGTTCAGTTGCAGAACACCTAAATGACTTTAACACAAACATAAGTCAACTTCGATCAGTGAAAATCAATTTCGATGACGAAGTACGAGCTCTCCTTATACTATCATCTCTACCGGATAGTTGGGACAGCCTTGTGATGGCTGTAAGTAATTCTATCTCTGGCACAAATACTCTTAAGTTTGATGATGTTGTGGGTGTTCTCCTAAGCGAGGAAATGCGAAGGAGAAGCACAGGAGAATCATCAAGTGCTGCACTATCAGTGGAAACAAGAGGAAGGCCTAAGGAGAGGTTCAAAAACCAAAAGGGTCGTGATCGCTCAAGGCGGAGCAAGTCACGCACAAAGTCAGTTCTTGAATGTTGGAACTGCGGCAAGAAAGGCCACGTCAAGAAGGATTGCTGGACCAAGAAGAAGAAGGAGACAGAGTCTCAAGACAACAAGCCAACATCGGAGGCCAATGTGGCAGGTAAAGTAGAGCAAGATCCTCTAATTCTCTCATTAGACAATGTGTCTAATTCCTGGATAGTAGATTCCGGGGCTTCATTCCATGCGACACCACACAAGCAACATTTCCAAGACTACACTAAAGGTAATTTTGGGTATGTATACTTGGGAGATGATGAAGCTTGTGAGATTGTCGGCAAAGGTACAGTTTCTGTCAAAACTGCTAACGGAAATGAATGGAAGCTTAAAGATGTTAGGCATGTTCCTTCTCTTCGCAAAAAATTGATCTCTACAGGACAATTGGACAATGAAGGTCACAACATTGCATTCGGAAACAAACGGTGGAAGATCTCAAAGGGATCTTTGGTGGTTGCCAAGGGTGAAAAAGTCGATACACTTTACTTGTGTACTGTTAGCACGCAACCTTCAGCTTGTGCAGCAACTACAGAAGTTGATAGTGCGGTGTGGCACTACCGACTTGGGCATATGAGTGCCAAAGGAATGCAAATCCTTCAAACAAAGAAGCTTCTACTAGGTTTGAAAGAAGTGGACTTAGAGTTCTGTGAAGATTGTGTTTATGGTAAACAAAAGAGGGTAAAATTTCAAAAATCAGGAAATGAAAGAAAGAATAAAAAACTTGAGTTGGTTCATTCTGATGTTTGGGGTCCTGCAAGTACACCATCACTTGGTGGCTCATTATACTATGTAACATTCATAGACGATGCGACTAGAAAAACATGGGTTTATGTCATGAAGAATAAATCCGATGTATTTTCCATATTTCAAAGGTGGAAAGCCTTTGTGGAGAATGAAACAGGTACCAAGGTTAAATGCCTCAGATCCGACAATGGAGGCGAATATTGCAGCCAAGCTTTTGAAAGATTTTGTGCTAGCAATGGCATTCGGAGGCAAAGGACAACCCCAAGGACACCTCAACAAAATGGGATTTCGGAAAGGATGAACAGGACAATCATGGAACGAGCACGAAGCATGCGGCTACATGTAGGCCTACCGCTTGAGCTTTCCGCAGAAGCTGTAAGTACGTCTGTGTACTTAATCAATCGGTCACCCTCAACGGCATTGGATGGGGGAGTTCCAGAAGAGGCATGGACAGGTAAACCGGTGAATTATGCATTTCTCAAAGTGTTTGGGTGTGAGGCTTTCATGCACATAGATAGAAGCCTTAGATCAAAGTTAGATGCAAAGTCCAAAAAGTGTTTCTTCATTGGCTATGGAGAAGGAGACTTTGGGTATCGCCTATGGAATCCTGAAGATGGTAAAATCTTAAGGAGTAGGGATGTAATTTTTAACGAACAAAATATGTACAAAGATTACTTGGAAAGAAAACAAACAAAAGAAACAGGTGATGAGTACATGGAGCTTGAGGATGGTGAAGACTCAAGGACTGCAAACGGTGACAATGTGCAACAACATCAACCAAATGAGGAGCCTCAACCTATTTCCCGAAGATCTACAAGAGCAAGTAGACCTCCAGAAAGGTTTGTTCCTTCCTTCAACCATCTCTTGATCTCAGATTCTGGAGAGCCGGAATCATATGAAGAAGCTATGCAACATGAATCCAAAGAAGAATGGACGAAGAGCATGCAAGTGGAGATGGACTCACTACATCACAACCAAACATGGGAGTTGGTTGAGTTGCCTAAAGTTAAGCGGGCACTTCAAAACAAATGGGTGTACAAGATAAAGGAAGAAGAAGGTGGGAAGAAAAGGTACAAGTCTAGGCTTGTGGTAAAAGGTTTTTCTCAAAAGAAAGGTATTGACTTCAATGAAATATTTTCTCCTGTTGTAAAAATGAACTCAATTAGGCTTGTCTTAAGCCTTGTGGCTTCTCATGATCTAAATCTCGAGCAAATGGATGTAAATACGGCATTCCCTCACGATGACTTAGAGGAGGAAATCTACATGCTTCAACCAAAGGGGTATGAAGTAAAAGGTAAGGAGAAAATGGTTTGCAGATTAAAGAAGAGCTTGTATGGTTTAAAGCAAGCATCAAGAAAATGGTACTTGAAGTTTGATCGATGGATGTTGGATCATGGATTCACAAGATGCAACTCGGATCACTGCGTCTACACGAAGAATTTGGGAGATGGGAAATTCATCATCCTAATGTTGTATGTTGATGACATGTTGATTGCAAGTGCTAACATGCAGGACATCAAAGACCTAAAAGAGGAGCTGTCCAAATCTTTTTCAATGAAAGATTTAGGTGTTGCAAAGAGGATACTTGGTATGAAAATATCAAGGGACAGGACGAAGAAAACAATAAAGCTATCTCAAGAAGATTACATCAACAAGGTACTAGAAAGGTTTGCAATGAAAAATGCAAAACCAGTTTCTACACCTTTGGCTAGTCATTTTAAACTAACGAAGGATATGTGTCCAAAGACACAAGAGGAGATAGCCTATATGTCTAAAGTTCCATATGCTGCAGCGGTAGGTTCTCTAATGTATGCTATGGTCTGGACAAGGCCAGACATTGCACATGCAGTGGGATTTGTAAGTAGGTTCATGGACAACCCAGGTAAAGAGCATTGGCAAGCTGTGAAGTGGATACTTAGGTATCTAAAAGGGACAACAACAAATGCTTTGTATTTTGGAGGAACTGATATTTTTCTAGAAGGGTATGCTGATGTAGATATGGCAGGTGACAAAGATACTCGAAGGAGCACTACTGGCTATGTGTTCACGGTTGGAGGCACAGTAGTAAACTGGGCTTCAAAGCTGCAGAAAGTGGTTTCACTTTCTACCACGGAAGCAGAGTATGTAGCAATGACGGAGGCAAGCAAAGAAATTCTGTGGCTTCACAGATTCTTAGAAGAGCTTGGATTCAAACAAGACAATTGTGTCTTGTACAGTGATAGCCAAAGCGCTATCCATCTTGCGAAGAACTCAGCCTTTCATTCAAGGACAAAGCACATTGAGGTGAGATATCACTTCATACGCACTCTTTTGGAAGAGGGACAACTAAAGCTAGGAAAGGTGCATACAAGTGAAAATCCTGCAGACATGTTTACAAAGGTGGTCAACAAGGAGAAGTTGAGCTTTTGCTCATCTTCAATCGGCATTCAAGGATAAGAAGCCAGAATGGAAAGCAGTCACAGGTTTGGTTTGGAGATCAGTCTCCAAGTGGGAGATTGTTAAGTATGGAGCCTAATTTACCCTTGTAATTTTCTGTGGTAAAAGCGCACATTTGTAAGGCCCCCATTATGAGGAGAAGCCATCGTGCGTGAAGGAAAATCACTCACCGAAAACCAAAATTTTCACAGACAAGAATCAGGGGCAACTTTAAAGGCCTCGGGGGCGGAGGCCCCCAAGACTTTTTTTTCGCCTGAATATTATGGCCGGATGGCGGCCGGAAAGGGTCGGAAAACAACCGGTCGGTTGGCCGGTGGCCGATAGTCAATGGCCGATGGCCGGTGGTCGGTAGTCAATGGCCGATGGCCGGTGGTCGGAAGTCAATGGCCGGTGGCCGGTGGCCGAATTCAATGGCCGGTGGCCGAATTCAAAAGCGGACTTGTCTTCTCAAGGGCGGCCACACATGGGCGGATTGGAGGGTCCGATTTGGACTTATTCGCACAAGGGCGGCTACACATGGCTGTCTCTCATAAGAGAGGGCAACCCTTTTGGCCTACAAAAGGAGGCCATTTCTATACACATTTTATAGTGTGAAGTTGATGCAACAAGGTGAGTGTGAGGTGGTGAGAGTGAAGCAAGGCGGGAGCTCCATTAAGGGTATAATCCCTTTGTAAATTACTTCTTGTTTTGAAGTACTAAAGCCATTGAGTGGCTGCTTTCCCGTGGACGTAGCCCACATTGGGTGAACCACGTATATCGTGTGTACTCTCTCTCTCTCTCTCTACTGTATAATCTCGTGTATGTAAATCTGTAATCTGTCTCTCTCCATTAAGTAATCTACTCAATTATCTATTTAGCTACGTCTTATTTCCTAACATTCCTGTGGAATTCAATAATGTAAAAACCATGGCAATCCTTGACATTGGAGCTGATGTGGCCATTGCAACCAAAGAGGTTTGGAAAAAATGGGGAAAACATGCCTTGATATCCACACGAATGACCTTGTAGCTTGCTGATGGACACAAGGAAAAGCCCCTAGGACTGCTAGAAAAATTACTTGTTACTTCTTGTGGCATTGAAGCACTTTTGGTGTTGTTGACTTTGGCAAGAAGAACAACTATATACAAAGCCATTTGACCCTTTCAACCCCATTTTTGGTTAAACCTAAGGTAGCCTTAGTATATAAGGTACCTAGGTCATTTTGTAAAGGGGAGACTTTAATCATAATCAAAACTTTAGCGCTGCCGTCTACTGTGTGTGAGAGAGAAAGAGAGTGAGCGTGAGCTTTATCCTCTCGCTACCCCCAGCTCGCTCAACACATTGGAGATCCGACTGCACCATTGTTGTACGCTCGAGGAGAGCTACGTGACAACGCCAAGTATTCCACGCGAGACGAAGCGCACACGCCGACACATCTACGAGCTATTTGTGGCCATAAGTGTATCAAACAATGTCTGTTTTCTGCGTACTAGTAGTCTATAGAATTGTGGCGACATAAGCTACACATAGATACTCATAAATTTCAGTTTCGGGCACTTTCAAAATTCTGCTCTGTCATTCTACGCGTTTTCCGCAGATGGGTTTAGAGTGAGGGTTTTGAGTGTAGAAGCTTAGGTACAGGTGTATCCTAGTGAGGGGATGGTGTTCCTTAAGTTTCGTACGAATATGGCATGATTAGGTGAGTTACCTTTTGTATGTGTGTATGTGGCTAGGTGGTGTAGTTGAGAGCAGTGAGGTTCTTGATTGTGATTTAGTTGGCCTTCCAGAGTGTTGTATGTGTAGGATGGTCTCAGCCTGACAAGCTAAAGAGATTTACTCCGTGTGCCTATCGTTTCATCTGTGTCCTCGATTGACATTATGTTGATCTAGGTAGTGTTTGCATGCACTTCATGGGTGTGTGAGTCGCTCCCGCAACAGTAGTCTAGATTCTTAGCACAGTTTTGGCGTAGATGGTCTCTCCCACAATGTTCACAGAATACAAATAGTTCTATTTGTGGACCCTTGTTTGGAAAACTTCGTGTCCAATGGTCAGCTACACATTCATAGCATGTAACTTCTTGTTTCATAGCTGGTGATCCAGACAATGGTTGTTTTGGCCTAGTGAGAATGTTCTTCAAACCACACTCTTGATTGGCTATGAACATGAGCGCATTCACATCCATAGAGTACCAGTTTTTCACGGATTGTGGAACATGTGTTGGATGAGTATAGTTGACTAAAACTCTCCCATCATTCTGAAGAGGTGGTTGTTGCCCTAGCACATGTTGTGGCTTTGGTTGAGTGTTACACCATGGAGATGGGTGATCCCCTCAACAAGTATTACATCTCCTCAATTGAGTCTGTCACACATTTAGGTTTTGTTTGTAGCCTTGGTTTATTCTTCTAATCACCTCTTTGACCTTTTTGGTCAAAGCTCTGCATCGTAGAAGTTTGAACATCTCGCTTTGTTGTGGTTCTCTCTTCGGAGAAGAGGCACTCATAGTCACATTGTCTGTATCTTCAGTCACCTCTACATAGGCCTTACAATTGTCAACTAGATATAGAGATTCTCTAGTGACTTGATCAAACATTGTAAATGTAGGTACTTTTTGAAAGTTTTGTTCCTCAAGCCCTCTATGAAGAGAATTGATAATCTCTCATCTTGCATTAGCTCTCTCTCACAGGACATCTGTCTATGTACTGTTTGAAGCGAGGCAGAGCTTCCTTCAATTTTTTGTTTGCTTTTTGTTTGAACGGGTAGATGTGTGAGATCGTGTTATGTTTGATTCCCCTTTTTGAGAACTCCTCTACAAAATCTTGTAAGAGTTGATCTATGTTTGGAAAATCATCTATGTTTAATGGTTGGAACCACGTCAAAGCCATTCCTTCTAATGTCAATACAAATCCCTCATACTGAGTATGGAAATCCGCAACCTGTTCAGCTCTCAAAACTTGTTTGAAGAGTGAGACATGAGCATATGGATACCCTGACCCACTGTACTTTGTCTTGACACATAGAGCCACTTGATATGGTCTTAATTGTTGTGGTTCAGTCACCAATCTAACCAATTCGTGGTCTCTTGTAAAGACGTCTCTCGTGCTCTCGTCTCATCTTGTAGGAAATCCCGGTGGAATCCTCTCTGATATGTACTCTGTCATTTTTTTTGGTTGGAAGTAAGTAGAGATCGGAGTACCGTTGTATGTGTATCGTTCTAAGTCAATTGGATCAATAAGTTTGTACTCTCTTCCATACTTATCTACCATCAAAACTTGAATTTCATGGGCATCTGTATACGTGAATGCATAGAGATTCTTATGGAATGTCAACTCTTCAGCATAGGGTTCTACAAACCTATAGAAGATATATGGATCCCCATTTGTGAATCTATATAAGCCCTCATAAGTGTAATCTGTAAGAACTCGCATGGCTTCATTGGTTTTGACGAATCTCACATTTGGTTTGTTGATCAAAGGATGCCTCTCCTCTAGGTATTCTCCCAATCCCACTGTTGAAGGCATTGCAATGTTTTTCATGTCTCTGAGTGGAGTAGAGAACCTTGGTGGCGGATGATTTGTCATGGTTTGGTGGTGGATGATTTGTCATGGTTAAGACTCACTCAAATCTCTCAAGGTAGTCTCTTACAAGCCCACTTTGGATTATTGCAACTTATCCCTTTTTGCCCCTGATCAAGTCTCTCAAAAGTTAGGTCTTTGTGGCTTTTTGGTCTCTGGAAATTATTCTTGGAAAGGTTGGAATTATTCTTGGGGTCCTATTGCCCGCAAGATTTCTTCTTGGCTATACCTGTCTCAATTTGGAGTTGTCAATAAAAAGTCAGAGCAATTTTAGTGAACTGCACTTGAAACAACACTCAAAACAGTTTCAAGACCAGAACATAGGAACTTTGGCTTGTATCTTGGTCTCCAAAAGGTATTTTTAGCTCAAACTTGAGATTTGGGACGTTCTCAAGTATGTCTACAAGATCATCAAGTCAGATACCCCCATTATGCTGAGGTACATGGATCACGATCCATGTTCCTCTATCAATTTTTTTTTTCCAAAATTTTCCAAATTTTGACAATATGTAGACAAGGTCATATGCAGGATCTGTACCAATTTTCATCAATTTCTGAGATTGAGGTACATGGATCACGATACATGTTCAACCACATCTGTAACTGATCTCTTAGGAGTTTGTTCCTGACTATGTTCACAAGCTAAATCTCAAATCTTTTTGCATTTGGACTTGGTTTGATAGGTCAAAGACCCAAAACTAGGTCTGCACTATGGTTTTCAGTCTGTCACCTGTTTTGCTTTCTTTTGACCCATTTTGCTCAAATTTTTTTTTCACAACTAGGCTTGGAGATATGTTTCCTTGTGTATGCACTACCGATCTAGAGAATTTTAGGTCAAGTGGTCACTATGGGTACATGGATCGCGATCCGTGTTTGGAGCCCAAATTGACTTTTTTTAATACCATCAGATTCAACATGATTAATAGGTCATATGGTATCAATTTTTTTGAAAATGGTCCTTTGGATTGAAAGCTAGGTCAGTTCTAGCACTTTGTCATAGTACTTGGTATTTTTTGGCTTTTGGTTTGGTTTTTGATATCCAAATACAGTTTTGAATAGACCACTAGACTCCTTGTGATGTGCTCTAGCTATGGTGCAAGTTTGGTATCAGTTTGTGACAAAGGAACTTGGATCGCAATCCATGTACCTATGTGTTAGAAGGTACTGAAACTTGACTCACAACTTCCACTTGATCCACTAATCTCTGCTATATGGTTTTTGTGTGATTTGGACTTGTTTAGGTCAGGCAACAGTCAATCCCTGGGTCTGTTTTAGGGGTTTCACCTTGAACTACTTTTGGCTCTTTTTACCCACTTTTTGAACTTTTTTGACAAAAATTCCTTCGAGACTTTTGTTCACAATGTTCTCTGCTACAGGTTGGAAAAGTTTCTATCCAAATATCTCTTAGGGGTACATGGATCGCGATCCATGTTCCACCAATTTTGGACTTGATCTTTGGTGTGCTGATAGATTATGATCTTTGTAGCTTGCTCCACAAAGAATTTCTAGATTTGGATTAGTTTTTCCCTACCAAAATTGACTTCTACAATCTGCTGTGACAATTTTGACAATGTTTTGTTTCTGGCTCTTTTGACCACTTTTTGTAACTTTTTTGCATATAGTTCTTTTGGGAAAGTTGTTCCAAATGATACCAGCTACCTACTGCTCAAATCTGAGCCAAAATTTTTTGATGAGGTATATGGATTGCGATCCATGTTCCCTCCTATCTGAACACCAAATTTGGCTTGATGATTATATGTAGTGTCAGTCGTCTACTCCGCCACTTCTTTTTGAATTTGAATCACTTTTTCCCAATCGAAAGTGAGTTTTTATGTCTGTCGTGTGGTTTTTCGCTATCTGACAGAATTTTGGTGTTTTGATTAACTTTTTGCAATTTTTTGCTATGGTCTCTTTTGGCAAAGTTGTTCCAATAGTTATCAAAGATGTACTTGTCAAATATCAGCCCCAAATGTCAAAAGGTACATGGATCGTGATCCATGTTTGACAACATTTTTTCATGAATTTTGTTCTACTGGTCCTCTATTATCTGTAGAAGCCAAATCTCACCCCTTTTTGAATTTGGATCCCAAAAAGTTGAGCAGTTCCAAATTTTGTGTCTACAATGTCAGTTTTGCTGTTTTTCCCCTAACATCCAATTTTGATGTGATTTTTTAGTTTTTCTTTCAAGAAAACTTGATTAGAGCAATATCTCACTGATGCTCAATGTCATTGATCAATTTTCACCAAAAATGGTCTCTAGGGTACATGGATCGTGATCCATGTTCCTCCACATAATCTGGCCAAACTTTCCACATTGCTTCTAGATAGTTTGCTAATGCCCTTGATCCACGAATTTTTGAATTTGGATCACTTTTGAGGTCTCTACCATCAAATTTTCATAATTTCAGAGTTATGGTCATTTCGGCCAAAATAAGGTTTTCACCATTTTTTTTCTCAATCTTTTAGCCCAAATTTGGTGGTGGTAGTTTCTACTTACTCTACTCCTAAGTACTAAAATGAAATATGAAACAAAAACAAACAGAACGGTACAAAATAAAGTCAACATGGAAAATGGAACGGCACTCTGAAAGCATAGAGAAAATCGGAGGATGAAATGCTTTTGGCTATCTCACTCACAATCCTCTTTACTTCTAAAGAATAGATCTAACAAGTCCTCGACTTCTAGACTCTATCAAACACTAAACCTTGTGTCTAGGTGCTTCACTGCTAAATTGTAAATGGAATGGAGAGACAAGTTTTCAAAAAAGAACACTCTAAATACACACTAGGTCACTCACCATCTAAGGATCATATCCCCAGCAACGGTTCCAATGTTAGCGGGTCACCGCGACGCACTTCTGCAGCATAGCTATCGGGCACTAACATAATGTCAATACTCAGGGAAGTGACTCGGATGGGGCACGGATACTCTTTGAGATCTTCAATCTCAAGAAGTGAACCTTAACAAGCAAAAACACCAACTAAACAAGCAAACCAACACTCAATGATCAGGTAAATCTGCCTATGTCCTTTCTCACAACTCTAAGTCATCACGCCAAGTCAGCACTTGAACGGACTCAAAATGCAACAAAACTTTAGAAGGAGGTCTAAGACACCTAGGGGCACTATCCTACCAAGTCTGTTGGTTGCAATCCAACAAGGTACCAAAATCACTATCCATCATGAAAAAGGTCCTGAAACTTGCAACAGAACTATCCAGAAAGATTGTCCTATGGTCTAGGAACACTCTCCAATGGTCTAAATGACTAAAAACAATGATTTAAGCACTCAAATTTGCAATTAAGGTTCACAAATGCGTAGTGGCAAACCATAACAAAACTGACAATGCTTACACTTAAATGAAAGAGCAAAGAGAGAGGAACACAATGTAAGTTTTGAAATTGAAAATTGATTACCTAATCGTTAGAAAAGTTGATTACAAGTTGGAGCAGCTTAGTAGCTCGAGCATACGTACAACATAGCTCTTTCTCTCTAGAGATAATCCTCCTTTCACATTAAAGTTATTGACCTTTATACCTAGGCTTTCTAAATGGCCTCTGGCCAATTTAGAAAGCCTCCTTTCACATTAAAGTTATTGACATTTATACCTAGGCTTTCCAAATGGCCAGTGGCCAATTCACATGGACTTTTACAACCATCATGACATCATTACAACTCAAGGAACTGACCTGCTACTCTAGAATCAAGATTTACAGAGAGTTTCACTACAATAGCTCGGAAAACTAATAGAGTACAAATGTGGTGTCCAACTACATGTCTGGCTAGGTGGGTGCTCGTTCGATCTGTCTCATAACATTCTCCCCTTCCTAGGCGATCACAGTGAGACTCTAATGTTAGCGGGTCGCCGCGATGGACGTCTATAATATAGCTATTGGACACTAACATAATGTCGATACTCAGGAAAGTGACTCGGATGAGGCATGGAGACTCTTTGAGATTGTCAATCTCAAGAAGTGAACCTTAAAAAGTAGACACACTAAATAAATAAGCAAAACAACACTCAATGATCTGGGAAATCTGCCTATGTCCTTTCTCACAGCTCTAGGTCATCACGCCATTTCGGCACTCGAACGGACTCAAAATGCAACAAAACTCTAGGAGGAGGTCTAGGACACCTAGGGACACTATCCTACCAAGTCTAGTCGCAATCCAACAGGGTATAAAAATCATGATCCATCATGAAAAAGGTCCTAAAAACTGCATAAGATCAGTTCAAAAAGGTTGCGCTATGATCTACGAATACTCTCTTATGGTCAGAATGACTAAAAAGAGTGATTTAAGCACTCAAATCTGCAATTCAGACTTATAGACACATAGTCGCGAACCACAACAAAACTGACAATGCTTACACTTAAATGAAAGAGCAAAGAGAGAGGAACACAATGCAATTTTTGGAATTCAAAACTGATTATTCAATCGTGAGAAAAGTTGATTACAGTTGGAGTAGCCTAGTAGCTCGAGCGACGTACAACAGATCTCTTTCTCTCTAGAGATAAGCCTCCTTTCACATTAAAGCTATTGACCTTTATACTTAGGGCTTTCTAAATGGCCAATGGCTAGTTCACATGGAGTTTTAAAACAATCATGATAGCATTACAACTCAGGGAACTGACCTGCTACTCTGGATCAAGATTTACATAGAGTATCAGTACACTAGCTCGGAAAACTAATAGAGTACAAACGTGGTGTCCGACTACATGTTTGTCCAGGTGGGCGCTTGTTTGGTCTCTCTGGTAACAGTATTAATATGGCATGGAATATTCTAGGAAAAGGTATGTACAACCTAATCCAATAGCACCTCCTCCATCTAGATACATTATGGGGAATGCACCAGGACCAATAGAATTTTCAAGGCCACAACTTGTCTTACGACAAAAACCTCCAATGCCATGTGCTAGAATGCTTGTAGACATGAGATACACACCGATGATGGAAGCATCTAACAAACAAGTGCTAGTACCAACTACAATGCACTATAGCAAAACCAAAATGGCTACTGCCCTTTGAAGCGACAAAAGATGAGAGAAACACATGGAATGGTGAGGCCATTACAAACTCCACCTCTTGTGTTTCAACCTAAAGAAAGAAGGTACAAGATGGACAAAAGGACATTGTGGTTCATTGTGAATAGAGGCTTAGCTAGTAGGTCAGAGCCTGTTTATAGCCAAGAGAAAATGCAAGAAGAAGCTCCTAAACCAGAGATAGATTGTCACAAAAGCCGTGACAACCACTTAGTCAAACAATGTCCTCAGACGGAGATCACTCAAGTGAATGCCTATTGTTTCGACTTTGGTGTCATTCACTTGATCCCCTTTGTCCAAAAAACTCAAACCAAGTCAAAAAAAGATCACAATGAATGTCCCAGGAATCATTCAGTTTCCTAATAGCTCAAAAAATAAAAATGTCGTACCAGTTCAAGTAGTTATGAGAGTGCAAGCTCAAAGGGAAGCTGATGAGAACCTAAAGATAGAGAAAAGAAAAACTGACGTGAGTCCAAAGACAAGTGAGCCAAAGACCGATGCACCTAGTTAAAAAACCAAGAGCAAACAAAATAGTTGGAAAGCTAGAAAGGCTAGGATGAAATCACGTAGGGAATGAGAGTAGAAATCCCTAGCTGAGGAGCTTATACCCAAGCTAAAGAGAAGATAAGACAAAATGAGGAAAGGGTTGAACCTTCTCTTACGCAAACGTCTCAACCTCTAGAAGAACCATCCACTTAAGAGAAACCGAGAAGTGCTAGCTCAGGAGGATCGATGTTCGTCGAGAAGGTTAATGAGCATTGTATGCCCTCTTAAAATCCTATGAAGTGCGGCTTAAAAACAACCAAACCCAAGAACATAGGTGGATGAAATATCCATATGCAGAACTAGAAAAAGATAGGCTTGAAATGTGCCAGAAAATGATTCAAACAGCCCAAGCTTTACTAGAACCACCAATTGAGAAACCGAAGGGCGTGATCCTTGTCCCACCTACACTAGTAATCCCACCAAGCCAAGAAAAAAAAGAGCTAGATTCTAATCTCGAGCACGGACCAAAGCTCAAGGACCCCGCATTAGAACCAAAAATAGTGTTGAATACCACGGATAACTTTTTTGAGGGATTTACATAGCTATACCTGACAGCTATAAAGAAAAAGATGGTCTTGAAAAATTGTGGAAACAAGTTAGGGAGGCCAAAGAAGCAAGTGAGCTAAGCAGATGAGTAAACAAGACGGGTGATGGAAGATGAGTGTCTCTTCCACCAATAGAGGAATTTGAGGTTGGATCTCAAATGAATCTAGAAGTGGAATCATATTGGGGAGACAAAGGATCTGCACAGTGTATGGATAGTCAACCCCATTTACTAAGAACACTACCATCCTATACGGGAGAGTATGAGGGCAAGTCAGAGGTTGTTGCATTCCCATCACCAAGACTGTCTTCCAACAAGGTCATCGATTCAAAAGGATTGACAGACATTTTGTCGACATCAGTCACTTGTACAATAACATTAGTTGAGTTTCTCAGAATATGACCAAACATGTGGGCTATTTTGGGAAAATGCCTAGAGAAATTTGGTGTTAAAACACCAATGAATGAAATCGAGGAAGGGATCAAAGAGCTAGAAATGCCTCAGCCAAACACTAGGCCAATGCCATTAAAGAAGGTCAGAGAATACTATGAGGGAGAAGATGGGAACACCACTCTTCTTGTGGACTTCCAAGGTGTAAAACCATCGCAATCCTTGACATCAGAGCTGGCGTTTCCATCGCAATAAGAGAGATCTGGAAAAAATGGGAAAAACCAGTAGTGAGGGCTACCATGTTGAAAATGTAGCTTGCAAACAAAGACATAGAAAGGCCCATATGACTGCTAGAAAAAGAAATTGTCACTTCTTGTGGCATTGGATATGAGCAAACCATTGCTATTGTTGACTTTGGCAAGAAGAACAACTATGACATCATTCTAGGAAGACCATTTATGTGACAATTGAAAATGGTCCAGGACTGGAATTATGACCATATTTACCTGAGACATATGGAAACCACAATGAGAATAAATCTTAGGGACCATAGTTACAAGGATGTGACAAGAACCCCGATAGAAGAGTTTGATTCCGCTACTGTAGCAGGATCAGAACTTCCAGCATGGTTGGGTAAGCCTAAAGAATTGTGGATCTGTGGAGTTTCACAATGTGGAATATTAAAGCGAGATGAATGCATTCTAGAAAGGAAAATTGAAGATAAGGATTATATCCCAGAACCGTATCCTGAGGAAGCTTTAGAGCCACTTGAATGGGAACACATCTTGGCTACTCTGGACATGTGCGCTATTCAAGACGATCCAACAATGAAGTTTTGTGATGAAGATGGCTATGCTATCATTCCTTACTTTCGAGTGAGTGTGATCCAAAAAAAAACAAAGACAAAGAAGAAGACAAGTTCTATGACTTCGTAGAACACTTGGAGCTTCAAGAAGATGCAAACAATGGAGATCCGAACGACCCAACATGTGAAGAACAAAAATTTAACTAATGCAAGGTTTTATGATTGTCCAGATCAAAGACCTAGCAACAACCAATGTCATCATTACAAGAATAAAGTGCATAAAAAATGGATTCCAAAATCCTCGATGGTGATGCAACTGAAACAAGAATCCTTGTGCGTGGCTCAGACAATCCAAGAGCAAACAAACATTAACTTCCATAACAAGCTAAATAACAAAGAAAAAGTGATAGAATGCAACCTTGCTAAGGATAGTAGCGGCAATGATGATTGCTTTGACATCCCCTACCAGGTACTCAAGTCATCACCATCACTAGAAGCTTCCATGACAACCATGGAAGGCCAAAAGAGCATGATAAGTCATAACCAAATTTTTTGACAAATCTGGATACCAAAGAGCCAGCTCGGCCAATAATAGGTATGGATCAAGAAGAAAAAGATCTCTGATGAAAAATCACAAGATCCAACACCAAAAGAAAAACAGCCAAGGCCTACAAGAACATTTAAGAAAATCACAAAGTCGCAAGCACAAAAAGGTCAGGAGTTTATTTGGATTCCAAAATAGTTTGAGTATCAACTCCCAAAGTCGGAATCTTGTCCTCAACCAAAGCGTTCAAGGGCTGAAACAAAGATCGTTGCAGACTCACACTAAGATAAGGTGGATCCTGATAGCGGGAAAAAGAGCAGTGCAATCGGGTGGCCTCTGTACTCGTGCACACTCCACAAACCACGCCTCATGCAACAAGCAAAGAACAAAACAAAGGGGGCACCACCCTAAATTAAGAGGTTTAGGGACCTCACACATAGTGCACATAGGCAAGTGAGACTTCTGGCATTATGATGGCATCAAAACATATGGCAAAACACATAGAAACGAAGCTTAGGGACCTTATGTAGCATATATATACACAAGACATCAGCTTAACAATACAACGGCATCTGATGATACATAACAAGGATATAGAGAAGCAAGCCAAGGATGGCATAATCCCTTGTAAAAAACAATCAACCCAGCAAGTAGGTATGATCCTACTAGCAACACATCAATACCTTAGAGAATGATGGCGAAGATGGTGGCCATGGAGCATGAGAGAAGACTCCTTATTTAGGTTTTAGGTCTAGTAATGTAGCATACTAGAGGGAGAGAGAGAGAGAGGGAGAGGGAGTAGAGCTCCACCCATAGCTCCTCGTTGTGAGCAATGTCATCATAGCTTCGTTGCTTGGTGAAGTGGGTGAAGTGTTGGTTTTGAGTGAGAGAAGGCCTCCTTATATAGGTTTCTGAGAGGGTTTAGGATTAGGGATAAACATGCTTAAATCCGCTGATTGGGGTTACTTTTTGCTTAGGGTGGTCAACAGATTGAGGTCACCTGATATGTCACCATCAAGATATTCTCTAGAGTGATGTGAGAGGGGAGAATAAATGCTGATTTTTCTGATTGTGACACATGGGGATAAGGCCTTGACCAGCATTTAAGAGCAGGTAAGGTGGCTGTTGAAACTGGAGGTTCTGCACATGTCAGGGGGGGACCTGCTGGGTCCTCCTGAATATCAAATTCTCAAAAAATCCTCAACCATGGCTTCTTTTGACATGTGTTCTTTGAAAAAATCAGCATGTCTCTTTTCAACTCAAAAGTCTTTTTTCCTGTTGACTCACCTTTACCATAAGATTTTCCCCTTTTCTCCTCCTGTAACTGCATTGTTGATGCCCAATCACTGCTTCTAGTAACAGTGAACTGTTACCGACCAAATACTTATGGTGCGGTAAAAAATATTTACCATGGGTAAAAAAAGTTACTGTAGGTAAAAAGTGATTTGTATTTACCATGTAGGTGAAAAATATTTACTGTAGGTAAAAATATTTACTGTGGTAAAAAATATTTACTGTCGGTAAAAAAGTGAAAACGGAGTATGCTGTGCTGTGAGTCCACACGAACATCCTCGTGTAAATTTCACTAGAAATTCACACCTAGAATGGGCTATTCTGTAAGATATAGGTTGTAGGCATGTATAAGAGCTCGTTCCCACGTATCTTCTGTCCATGGCACTTTTTACTCTTTGGTGCTTGTGAAGTAGATTTTTCTTCTCTTTCGAGATCCCTTGGACTAGAGTATCCTCATCTCCCCAACAACTAATTGTGCCTTTATTGCATCTTCAGAAGGGGTCCTAAAAACCATGCATCATATAGCCCTCCCCCTTAAGCTAGAGGTATTTGATGCCTCTAGTTGTAGGTTGTGCTACAATAGGGTTCTCTTGAATACTTACCCACCTGGTACCAATTGAATTTGCCATGTTACTGCTTTCTTGGCTGATGCACCCTGTTTAGTCCGATCTGATGAATGACTAACAACTGGTCTCCTAGACCCTTGAAAGCCATACCCCATCCAATGTCAATATCCACTTTCACTGGTAGCATTCTCTTTTTTTCTTTTTTTCTTCTCTTTTTTTTTTGCCCAACCCCTCGTTGAGCATTAATGCTCAACCATAGTATTATTTAGGTAAAAGATGACTGTATAGAGAGAATTATATAACATAGAGCTATAGACTGCATAAGAAAAATGATAGTATAGTGGCTATATAGATAGGATAGAGATAGAGAAAAAAGCATCTGCTACTGCATCACCCTCCAGGGTCAAATGGAAAGCTCAAAGCTCCCCCACGCATGGTGTAGAATCCACCTGGATCAAAAGTAAAGCATTGCTCATTGCCATCAACCTGTAAAACATGTATATCCAAGCCTTCCTTTGCACTTGTAGGACAATAGAGAGGCCACCCTTCTAGCTCTTTATAGCACGAAGCTTCGTCACCCTGCATCCATAATCCTTCGTGTCCACTATAAGCATACTTGCCATCACTTGAGAAACCTGAATCATAAGCAGCTATCCTACCATCTGCTACAGAACCCTCCATGGTATAGTCCACTTCAAAAAAACCTCGCCATTGACACAAAAATATATGTAAAGCAACCTCCAATAACACATGTATCCATAGCATCACATAACATAGCAAGACCCTGCCATTTGCCTCCACTTGCTGCATAGCCAAGCAAACCTGATCACTTTTCAAACCTGTATCCAAACCCTCTGTAAACGTCTCCACAACCATCTCTTTATGCTCAGAAACATGACCTACTAGAGCTTCAACCTGTGCAAATACCTCATCACCAACAAGGTTGACGGAACCTTCCTTTAATTGGATATGGTGTTGGGTTACCGTCACTCCTTTAATGTGCTCGTAATCAGTTATAAAGAGGCCAGCATGCTTCTTTAGTACCTGCAAATAGGGTTCTCTCTCTTCTTCTAGTAGGTCCTTAGCTAGCATCTCCTCTAAGCCTGTGGCTTCTTCCTTGTTTAGAGAGTCTTGACCACCTTCTCCTTCTGGGTTTCGCAGTATTATACCCATGACTTCCAAAGAGCTAGCATCCTCCTCAGATGACTCATCCTCAGATGAAGAGCAGCTGCTTGTGCTCCATTCATCCATAGAAGTCTCCATCTCTAGGTCTTGTTGTCTACCCTGCTTCATGTCATACACAATTTTTTGTTGCTTGTTATGCAGGTGACTTAGACAACCGAAGATCTACGTCAGGGTATGTCTTTACATTGGCTGGTGGAGCAGTATCATGGCGTTCTAGATTACAAGATTGTGTAACTCAGTCTACTACAGAGGCTGAATATGTTGCAGCATCAGAGGCATGCAAAGAATCAATTTGGCTTAAGAGTCTGTAAAACCCTTTACACTTAGCTCCTGACTCCCATATCATATACGCATACTCTTTGTAGCTTTCAGGTATCTCAATATTCCTTTCACTGTCTCCCAATGTTTCTTGCCTGGGTTTGACATGTATCGACTTACTACTCCCACTGCAAATGCAATGTCTGGGCGAGTAGCAATCATTGCATACATCAAACTACCCACTGCAGACGCATATGGAATCTTATCCATTTCAGCCTGTTCTTCCTCAGACACAGGACAATCTTGTTTGCTAAGTTTCACATATGGTGGCAATGGAACAATCAATGCCTTTCCCTTCTCCATATTGAAACGTTGCAAAACCTTGTCAATATACTCTTTTTGAGATAACCAAATCAACTTCTTTGATCTGTCTCTCTCAATGCGCATACCAAGTATATGACTTGCCTCACCCATGTCTTTCATGTCAAATGATTTTGCCATCTTTGACTTCAAAGCTGAAATTTCTTCCAAGTGCTTGCCAGCAATCAACATGTCATCCACATACAAAATAAGGATCAGCCAACTACCATCCTTAGCCTTCTTTGTATATAGACAGTGATCGAACTCACTACGTTTGTAGCTTTGAGAAATCATAAACTTGTGGAATTTATGGTACCATGCCCTCGGTGATTGTTTTAAGCCATAAAGACTCTTTAACAACTGGCATACCTAATCTTCCTTGCCTTTCTCAACAAACCCTTCTGGCTGCTGCATGTAAATTTCCACATCTAAATCACCATGCAAGAACACTGTCTTGACATCCATTTGGTGCAACACCAAATCTAATATGGCAACCAATGCAAGAAAGCATCTCAATGTACTCATCTTGACCACCGGAGAGAAGACTTCATCAAATTCAATGCCTTGTTCTTGCTTAAAGCCCTTGGCAACAAGCCTTGCTTTGTACTTTGGCTGACTATCATGAGCGGTGATCTTATACCTGTAAACCCATTTACAAGGTAGAGCCTTTTTGCCCTGTGGTAATTTAACTAGCTTCCATGTCTTGTTTTTATGCAGAGCTGTCATCTCTGACTGCATGGCCAATTGCCAATTCCTGGAGTCCTTCATTTGCACTGCTTCCTTGTAACATGAAGGCTCATTGCAATCAGTCAACATGACATAGTTCATAGATGGAGAAAACCTATCAGGAGGTCGCGTGACACGTCCAGATCTACGCACAATAGGTGGCTCAGGGTTAGCCACAACCTGTGGCTCCACTCTATCCTGTCCTTGCTCCTCTTCAGCCTTGACATTTTGTCTTGCACGTGCAGGTCCATCTTCTTGGAAGACAACTCTTCTAATCTCCTCAACCCTCTCTGGTTTAGAATGATATTTGGATTCATTAAAGTGAACATCATTACTGCGGACAACCTTTCTGGATTCGGGATCCCAAAGTCTGTACCCCATCTCACCAGAATTACCATAGCCTAGAAAGATGCACTTTCTACTCTTTGGCTCAAGTTTGTTCCTAAATTCCTTTGGAACGTGAGTATATGCCTCACATCCAAAGACTCTGAGATGCTTGTATGAGGGCATTTTTCCTGACCATACCATCTCTGGCACTGAATCCTTCTGCAAAACCTTGCTAGGAGATCTATTTACAAGATGAACAGCTGTTGATACAGCTTCAGCCCAAAACCCATTTGGCAGTTGTGCATTAGACAACATACTTCTGACCTTCTCTTGTATGGTCCTATTCATCCTCTCAGCAACACCATTTTGAGGAGGATTGTAAGGAGCAGTAAGTTCACGTTTTATACCTTTTGACTCACAAAAGTCCTGAAAGGCCTTTGAAACATACTCTCCACCATTGTCAGTGCGTAAGCATTTAAGCTTCTTGCCACTCTGATTCTCCACAAGTGTCACAAACGTTTTGAAAACACTAAACGCTTCATCCTTGTGCTTGAGAAAGTAAACCCATACTTTCCTCGAGTAATCATCTATAAATGTCATAAAGTAAGAAGCTCCCCCTAGAGATAGGTTAGGCATAGGTCCACACAAATCACTATGAACAAGTGCCAACTGTGTATCTCTTCTACTGCTTCTATGCTTATGTGGCTACTGTGTTTGCTTACCATACAGACAATGTTCACAGAATTCAAAATCATTAAATGAAAAGCCAGGCAAATAACTAGAACGAGACAAGATTTACATTCCCTTCTTGGACATATGTCCTAACCAGCTATGCCACAAAGAAACGTTCGGCTACTCGGTTACATTGATTACATTTTTAGAGACATTTGATACATAAATCATGTAAAGTCCTCCAGACTTTACTCCATGTGCTATGGACATAGAACCCTTGGATATCTTCCACATGTTCTGTCCAAAAGTGGTGACGTAGCCAGCATCATCAAGTAAACCTGTGCTAATCAAGCTCTTTGTAATTGCGGGAACATGTCTCACATTCTTCAGCGTGAAAGAAGAGCCATTCTGAAACTTCAATTGAACATCTCCAACACCTAAGATCTCACATGTCTGCCCATTGCCTAGCCGAACATGATCTTTAGTGGTCACATAAGAGGTAAACCACTCCTTGTTTGGAGACACATGAAGTGATGCCCCTGAGTCTATAATCCAGTCACTCAGTGCATTTCCATCAGATGCTGTAAGAAGAGCTGAGTCCATTGTATTCTTCAAGAAGTAGATGTCTCCTGACACTAGACTGTCATCCTCTGCAACAGTGTTTGTCACATTTATTTCTTGAATCTTCACTAAGGACTTGTTCTTCTCACCATGGTCTTCAGCTTTCTCTTTGCCTTTTTCTGCTTTCCATTCTCTACAGTCTCTTTTCATGTGACCCTTCTTGCCACAATGGTAGCATTCTATGTCACTCTTGCCTTTAGCACTGCGGGACTTGCTACGAGACTGATTCCTCTTTCCACCTTTGTACTTTTCTTTGGTCCTTCCCCTGACAACTAAGGCTGTTCCTTTGCCTTTGTCCATTGTCTTTCTATTGGTTTCTTCAGTAAGCAGACTTCCTTCTACACCTGCTATGTTCAAACCATCTGGAGGTGCAGAATTACTCAAAGCTGTGCGAAAAGTGTCCCAACTTTCCGGCAATGTGATCAACAGGAACATAGCTCTAACAGGTTCATCAAACTTGACACCTTGAGCTGACAACTGACTGTAGATTGTGTTGAATTCATTCAGATGATTGGACATAGGTGTCCCTTCTTTCATCTTCAAGTCAACAAGCTTCTTAAGCCAGTATACCTGTGAAGCTGCACTCTGCTTCTCATAAAGATCACTCAGCTTTAACCATGCTTGATAAGCCGACATCTCATCTGCTACATTGAAGTAAACGCTTTCTGCCAAAGTCAGCATAATGGTAGAAAGTGCCAATTCATCCATTTCGCTCCATTCATCTTCGTCCATATCTTCTGGTTTTATCCCCTTGAGCTTTATAGGTTTTATCTGCTTCTTTTGTACCAACACGTGCCAAATCTGCTTCTTCCACAATGGGAAATTGGTTCCATCCAGCTTCTTGATATTGTAAAGAGCAGTGTCCTGTGATCCAACCATAGCTACGCTTCACAGTAGTTTACTTTCCTGGGAAAAATTCGACAGAGTTTCCCCTGTAAACTGGCCTCTGAACCAATATCAACCTGTCAAATGAACCAAGAAAGCTTCAGATTCTGCAGAAATTTTGGCAGAGTCTCCTTTGTAAAATGGATCTGGTGTACTAAAAACAGACCAAAAAACAGCTCAAAAAACCACTGTCTCTCTAACACTGTAAGCTGTGGGTAAACCTGTCCTGCACCTGTACTGTCTCTGACTGTCCTGTCACTGTCCTGTAAGCATAGACTGCGACAATGCCTCAACGGCAGTAAAGCAAAGATGCAATCCCAACTGTCTAACTCACAGTCAATACATCCTAGCTTCCTATCTAAGGGTGCTCGAGGGATCGCTCCAAGACCTGTATCACCGAAAGGATCTCAACATTCGAGAATCCCCCAGCTCAATAAAACCTCACTCGACCCTCAACAAAGGCTGCAGTAAATCTGACAGTACATAGACTTCCCACAAAGTCATACATCCACAAATTTCCCACTATATGTTGTAACCGCTGCGGCGGTTGTTTGCTGTGTGACTCACAACCAGCAAACCCTCAACAAACATACATCATCTCTGACAATACATCCCATGTGGAAGTACCTGCAATGTCGGGATGAAATCTGGAATATCAAGCAGCAAACACAAGCTACCTGATGAACTAGTGGATGTCGCCTACAGTCTGTGTGTAGATGCGCCCGTGTCGTATGTGACACGCCTCCAAGAACTGTGAGCCATCCTTCGATGTGTAGACAGCCACAAATCAACACTCTGGGAGTGTCGATATCCTCAGCACCTGCAGTCATAGGCCGAAAACCCCAAATTTGCAGAGTCGGATCTGCACCCGCCGAGACCACGTAGTCGAAAATGGCCTGCGCAGACCTTTGTCGAAGCCGAACGGTGGCCTGTCGAATTTCACTCCAATCTGAGCTGGTGACTCTAGCCTCCTGCAGTGCTGCCCCGAGCCTCGATCTGAGCTCTGATACCAGTTGAAGGAGTACGAGCGGAAGTGCGACGCGAGAGGGAGTGCGAGAAGAAGAGAACGACGATATGGTGAACTCGCTCTACTGTAATGTGTAGAGCATAGTGAGTTCTTATTAGATTTTTACAAAAGAATATGTGTACATACCTGGCGGCCCGCCCACTTACCTGGGCGACCACATTGGGCTTTATATCCCAACACAAGACTCAGTTGTATCATGTGCAACTTCCTCTTTCGTGTCCACAGCAGCCATGAAATGTTCTCCCATTGCCTCTCACGATTGAGCTACTCTATCAGTGGGCACATCTGTGCCTTTCCCTGCCTCATTGTTTTGCTCTATACTTGCCTTAGTTGTATTATGTGTATTTGCCTCTTTCATGTCCGTAGCAGCCACGAGAACTTCTCCCATTGCCTCTCCCGATTGAACTGCTCTGTCGTATGCCTCAACTATGTCGGCAGAAGCCGCGACATCACCGTTACCCACTGCTGAGCCTATTCCAGGTACTCTCTTAGTGAGGTCCTCCTCACCCAATCCTCCCATATCTTCAACAGCGGCATCTGTACCCTTTGTCTCCTCTGCATCAACAATGTCATCAGTTGCATCACTTGGACAGACCACCTGGGCTTGAGTTGTGACATCACTTGCACCCACTGCCTCACGTGTTCCAGCTTCTCTCTCAATGAGGACCTCCTCACCCATGCCTCTGGTATCCTCAACAGTGGCATCTGTACCCGTAGGCACAAATGCATCAAGAAGGGCATCCATGACAGCATGAACAATACTTTCTGTTCCACCATCGTTAACATTGCCATCAGCAGCAGCATCTGTGCTAGCATCAACTTCCATAGCATCCACAATGTCATTTGTGCAGGCATCAACTACCGTAGAATCAGCAATGGCATCTGTGCATGCATCAACTATGGTAGCATCATCAATGGCATCTGTGCCAGATTCAACAGTGGCATCTGTACCCATAGCCACAACTGCATCAAGAAGGGCATCTATGACAGCATGAACAATACTTTCTGTTCCACCATCATTAACATTTCCATCAGCAGCAGCATCTGTGCTAGCATCAACTTCCATAGCATCCACAATGTCATTTGTGCAGGCATCAACTACCGTAGCATCAACAATGGCATCTGTGCAGGCATCAACTGTGGTAGCATCATCAATGGCATCTGTGCCAGATTCAACAGTGGCATCTGTACCCATAGCCACAACTGCATCAAGAAGGGTATCTATGACAGCATGAACAATACTTTCTGTTCCACCATCATTAACATTGCCATCAGCAGCAGAATCTATGCGAGCATCAACTTCCATAGCATCCACAATGTCATTTGTGCAGGCCTCAACTAGCGTAGCATCAGCAATGGCATCTATGCAGGCATCAACTACCATAGCATCATCAATGGCATCTGTGCCAACTTCAACTGTGGTGGGGGTGGGTAATGTACCTTTTTCAAGTTTAGCACGATCAACATCTGTATGCACATCATCATGCACAACCTGCACATCAACTGCATTAGGCACATTTGGAACAAATTCAGCAGTACTAGTAGATGTGCAGGGATCAACTGTATCAAAAGACTCTTTTTTTTTGCCTGTAACCCTTTGGAAGCTGTAGCACCCCCTCTTGGATTCTTCACAGGATAAGACTGAGCCAGTGAACCTACAGACCCCTCAACTGTATCAAAAGACACTTTTTTTTTGCCTGTAACCCCCCTGGAAGCTGTAGCACCCCTTCTTGGATTCTTCACAGGATAATATTGAGTCAGTGAACCTACAGACCCCTCATCTAGAAACCCTGAAGAGAGAGTGCGTCTCATGCACGTTTCTGTTTTTTCAGCTTCTTGATTATCTACGACAAGAGAAAGTAGAAACATATTACTAAACATGTACAGAAAATAAATCAAATAGTTTGCAACTACTCGATGCAAAGAATTAAGAGACATGTCACTAACAAATTCCAACACTTGATTCATCAATGAGCATGGATACAATAGGGGTGCAATGGATTGCACATGCCTTCTAAAGACATCTTCTAATTGCATGAAGTTACAAAAAAAACACACTCATTGCTTTGCATTTGGTTTCTTTCTCTTCCTAAATCATAATCAAGAGGTATATCCATTGTGGGACTTCCACCTAAGTTCTTGGGAGTCGATTTCTTATGCTTTGGTGTTGGCTTCTTCCCCGCTGGAGGGGGTGTTGCTTTCACCGCATCTGCAACTGCCTCATCTGATGCATCATCTCTAGTGTCCACACTTGGTGATGCTTTGGCACTCAACGGAGAACGCAATAGCCTTATTGGAGTTAGTTGTTGCCTAGGTGATTTGACTGCAGAAGACTTTGCCATCAAGATGTCTTCAACTACTCCACGTACTGCATCCCCTACGGCAGACTCCACTTCAAGGGCTGGCTGCATCCCGCGGGTAGACTCCGCTTCAAGGCCTGGCTGCATCCCTGGGGTAATCAGGCCATTCTTCCTTGTGGAATGCATCGTCTTGTTGGAGCAAGCATGCGATGATTGTTCTACAAAGCAAGCTATTTACAAAGTCTCACTTGGAGTATCCCAAAGAACACACATAAATACTGATTTTGGTACCTACCGGTGGCTTGCGTAGAGACTCTCTCTGTTTTTGTCCTCAATGATTCTTGTATACAGGTCTCTGCTGCAATGTCTGTACCTGCAAATGATTTCATTAAATGCAAGAGTTTAAACTACCAATGGAAAGTGGGCCTGCAATAGTAGTGACACAGTGACTACCTGCACTTGATTCTTTCATCTCACTCTTCACCTTCAAACCAATCATATGCTTAGCTCTAGGGGGAACAAACATGTTGCAATCTAGTGCAACACAATAGCCATAGTCCCTACATACATGCGCGAAGCATAGCATATGGTACACATGGGTGCAAGGCAGGGAGAATACATCCAACCTTCTGGCATCGAACGGGAATCCACATCCTACACAATGGTAGAACACATTAAGTGCCACCTCGCTAATGCTCTGCTTAAAATCCACAAGAGGAAAGGCTTCATCAAACTGGCTCCCACGTTATGTGAAGTCCTCTCCATGGTAACACAAAATTTAAAGTGATCTGATTCCTGTGCTATGTTGGTCTCTACTTCTGCAAGTAGTGCCTGTGAAACAAAGAAGACAACACATCTAATTTAAGTCTCAATAACCCAACAAAAGCAGATTGCTGAAAAGAATATGCAGTGTGAATCTTATCCCTTATTTGCAATACCACATATAAGACAAGCACTTACTCTATATGCTATAAACACAAGCTTGATGTGGTATATGATATGCACTGTGCTATATAGCACATAGCACAGTCCAAGTATAATGTGCTATAAGTGCTACATAGAGTATGCACTGTAGATCATAGCAGAGAGACTTTTTAAAATACCAGATATAGCCCAAACATTTTCTCTATATATGCTATATAGCACAAGCTTGTTGGGTATATGATATGCAGTGGGCTATATGAGACATAGCACATAGCATATAGCACAAATATTGTGCTATGTAGCACATATCACAATTAGTGATGTGCTATGTAGCACATAACAAAAATAGAGATTGTGCTATACAGCACAATTCACTATTCCACACACTCCAGGGCTATATTGTGAACATATAACACACAAAATGTGCTATTTAGCACATAGCACATAAAAAGATTGTGCTATGTAGCACATATCAATATTTAACACACACTTTAGGGCTATACTGTGAGCATATAGCATACAGGTATACTATATAGCACATATTACACATGTCCATTGTGCTATGTATCACATAGCACATAACCACACAAAGCACATAGCATAGAATCACACACATTCCAAATAGATGAGGGTACTATTGTGAACATGATGCACCTAGATTGAACTATAAAGCACATAGCACATAACCACACATAGCATATAACCACCCACTCCATGAAGATGATGGCTATGTTGTGACCATATAGCACATAGCATATAACCACCCACTCCATGAAGATGATGGCTATGTTGTGGCCATATAGCCCATATTTTGTGCTATATAGCACATAGCAGAAATAGAATATGCTCATACAGTACATAACCATACAATCCATAACACTCTAACCACATAACCACATGGAAGTGAACCACATACTCCAAAACAAAGTGAAGCACATGTAGGAGGGTATGCACCTTTGCTTTAGCCACATTGGCTTCTAATTCAGCAACGTTCTCTCTAGTAGTAATCAAGCACTGTCCAATCAAACCAATCAGGCGTTGTCGAGCTACAGGGTCTTGCACGCAATCAATCTCCATTTGCAACTTTATGGCCAAAGTGTTTGAGCTTTGAGCACCCTCAGCCCTATGCAATTCTCTGACTTGATCCTCTACCTGGTTCTTTGCACCCTCAAGTCTTGACTTATAGTCTTGCAATCTACCCTCTGCAATATTCTTCATTTCTGCAAGTGCCCTGCTATCCTCCTCTGCCAATTGTACCAGGCATCCTCCTGTAGGCACGCTTGACAATGGTACAGACGTACCTTCTATTTTCAATGATGATCTAGTAGAAGCAGCAGTGGTTTTGGAACCTCTCCCTCTACCACTCATCTGCTCTTCCCACCTCTTGATCTTGTTTTGCAAGTTGTGTCTTTCTTCTGAGGCTCTCATTGCCCTCTCTGCAAAGATAGCCCAAGAAATTTGATGTTTGCCAGATTCACTGCAGTTTTCCAATGCAAAGGCCTTTGCAAATTGAGTCCCTACTTCATACATGAAGGGACCCTCCTGGTAGACATCCCAGTGTCTCCACACAAGCTTTTGTAAGAACTCCGACCGAGCATGGTATGCCTTCACTTTCTTCTGGCTACCCGGAACAGGCTTTGGGCATATAAAGACAGCTTCCCAGTCCTCCTCAAAGATGTCATTGTTTCCTGTCAAGCTACGTGGATCAACTCCCTCCAATGGCAATCCACGCTCCATATGAAATTCCTCGACAAGACGACAAAACTTCGTATGCAGAGGTGGTTCAATGTTCCTAACTAGACTGCTGCTTGCTTGAATCGGATGCTTTGAGGAAGGTTCCATGATGCAGTCTCAAGTGATATACCTGCACATCATCCAATGAACTCATGAGACGTGGTGTGCCCTCGCTTATCATCCCTGCTAAAAAGAAACAAGAACTTCATGGGCCTGCTCTTGTAAGCAGGGCATTCAAGGTGATGTGCTATGGGATTTGCCCCAAGATTGCATGCAGCTTGTGGACTAGCAAATTACCTCGGGAGCTCGCCTCTTGTTGCAAATGAGCAAGGTGTGGCACTCATGCAGCTCCAAATGCAGCTTAATGTAGCTAAATGATCCCAGGTGGGGGGCGCGTGCTCAAGCAGTAGAAAGTGTACATGTTCAATGGGAGAGACATACCTCGAAGAGAAGAGGGCCCTTACTGCAATCGTCCTTGAAGCAGCCAAGCTTGCACAGTAGAAGCTCTAAGCACAGTAGACCTTGAGCACGCGAGAGAGAGAGAGAGAGAGAGAGAGAGAGAGAGAGAGAGGCGGGGGGTCGGGGGGCACGGTGTTTGACACTGCCAACTACTCATGAAACAAAGTGGGTGTGTGAAGGTTGAATTTTTTAGTAAAACATTTTTTAGAATATAAATTTGGACGTTTGAAATATGGCACCAGTGACCACACCCCCAATGTCATGCTATGCTATTTAATTATATCACATATATAGCTTTCCACCTATTCATGCTTTCACCCTAAGCTAAGATATGCTAATATGAGTGATTATGTAAGGAGATGTACATCTTTCTGGTAAGATACTCCTTCTTCTCAATCTACTCTCATACCCTGCTAGCTCTCACCATCTTCGAAGGCGTGTGAGGTCTTGGGTCTGAGACCGGGGATAATTGATGTTGTGTTTGCTAAGTGTTTTGCTTAGTGCATGAAGCTTTCATCTTCATTGCACTAGCTAGTCTTGAAGAAACACAAAGAATTGTATTGTACAATGTCTCTCTTGATGGGAGAAACCATAATACAAAGCCTTTTGGAGGGGGGACTTGCTCCATGCAAATCCGGTCCTCAACTATTGTCAATAGCTTAATTTCTCTCTCTTTTGAAAGTATTGTTCATGCTATCTAACTAGGTGTTATGCTTTTTGTTGCTCTCTCCACCCAAGCACTCTTGTAATTCTCATTAGGAATCTATTCTAATGAAATGCCCACTATGTTCATGCTAATTTCCGCTACACACAAGTTTTTAGGCCATTAAATGTTACATTGGTATCAGAGCACAAGGTTTCTCTTTTCTTGCTCAAGAAGGGAGGTCCTCAAGCTAGCTATAAATGGTTGGTATTATTAATTTCCTGTGAGTAAGTAGAATAGGGTTTTTTCAGCCTTGCAGTGCGCCTGCCTTTGTGCAGTTAACGGGGCATCACCGTCAAGAGCTATGGTCTTAATAGTGGAGTGCTACGGGGCTTGCCTATGGCTTAACCACTATTGAGCTATTAGAAGCTTGACAGGAGCCGGTGTTGTTTTGGTGTTGAAAGAACCTCTCTTATATTCCTTGCAATTAATGGTATTCGAGCCACAAGTACAGTAGCTTGAGTGCTTTTTCTAAAGGAGTAAAGAGGAGTAGCAACTAGGGCTTGAAGTGCCAAAGTACACCTAAAAGTTGTTAGAATGGTTTACAATAGTAAAGAGAGTGAAATTAATGTTGATAACTTTGATTTTGCTAATGAGCAAGCTACTAATGATGCTCCGATGCTTGTTAACTATCTTGTTTCTAGGCTTCAACAAGCCATGGGCAATCCATCTCTCCAAAGTGAAGTGCAACGGCAGCTTCGTGCTCACGGGATTCTCCAAGCTCATCACCATGACGAGAGAACACCTAGGAAGCCTCCTTGTGAGACTCCCAAAAGAGGTCTCTCTCCGATTCGGGAAGAAGAAAAGAATCCATACGAAGGGCTCAAGAATTTACTTCTTGATGATGCATCTCCTTCCCAAAGGAGAATTCAAGAGCCTCCACTGAAGGAACGAGAAAGAAGTGAGTCTCCCGCCACCTCGACGGAGATGGCTCCACGAAGACGGCGGGCTAAACGCTCTCCATCACCACCAAAGTGGAGAAGACCATCGCACTCTTCTCCACACCATAATTCAAAGAGGGATGATAAAAGACAAGAGAAGAAAAAGGCGAGAAAGAGGACACCCTCTTCTCCATCTTCTTCATACTCTTCCTCTTATGAAAGTGATGGTGAAGACGACGAAGATCAAGACAAGAAAAAGGCGAGAAAGAGGTCACCCTCTTCTCCACCTTCTTCAAATTCTTCACCTTCTGAAGAAAGTGATGGTGCAACCTTTGAACCATCAAAAAGAAGAGGCCATAGGAAATCCTATGCCGCATGGAAGAGGTCATCCAAGCTGAAGAAGTTCAAAGAGGGAGGGAAGAGCATCTCTTTCCTTACCTATGATGACACCTTTGGTGCTACGGACAAAGTCTTGGCCTTTATCCAGCAGTTTGATGCGGCGTTTGGAGATGAGGGCTTCACGGAGTCCTCTAAGCTACACCATGTAGCTATGCACTTTCAAAATTCCGCCAGGCAATGGTGGTCTAGCCTATGAGCCAACGGTGAAGCTCCACGAACATGGAAAGCTTTAAGAGCTTCCATTATGAAGCAGTTTTTGGCTACCGATGCCAAAGACAAAATACTCACCGAATGGCGAAGCTTAAAGCTCTCTCCCTATGAATCCATCCACAAATATGTAGACAAGTTTTGGGACCTACAACTCAAAGCCACTGTCTTCAAAAAGTTGGATTTTGGAGAGCAAAAGCAACAATTTTGTGCGGGCTTAACCGAAGAAATGGCGGAGTATGTCAACTCCCAAAGGCCACGTAGCATATCGTCGGTAATACACCATACTATGGTGGCCTCTCAAATCAATTTCCAAACGGGGGCTAAAAGAAATAATAAGCCCACGGAAAACAAGGGTTCCAACGAGCCTAAGGGGAAGGACAATGTCCAAAAGTCTCCTAAGGGCAACTCCAACAAAGCTAAAGAGAAGGGAGTTTACAAAGGTAAAAACAAACTCTCTCCTGAAGAGCTTGAGCCTTATCGCAAGGATAACCGGTGTTTCAAGTGCGGCGAACAAGGGCATGCGTACCGCGCTTGTTCCCAAAAGAACAACCGCCAAGATCCTCCTAGAGCTTCTTTGGTTGAAATCCAAGAGGAGGAGACTCACCAAACTCATCACAAAGGATCTCCTCTATGCCATGCTTGGGTAAAGGTAAGAGAACATGATGCTTTTATTCTCTTTGACCCTGGTTCTACCCACAATTTTATATCTATAGAGTTGGCCACCAAGCTAGGCATACAAGCTTACGAGATGGGAGATGTCCTACCCGCAGGTAGTGCTTTCAAGGGGCAAGAAGCTTCAGTCACTCCCTTAATCGGGAAATTGAGGCTTCATGTCCAAAGCTATGTGGACAAAGAGGACTTCTTTATCTCTCCTCTCAAGCATGAGGATGTAATCCTAGGGGCACCATGGTGTGACCGCCTGGCTGCCAATGTTAAATTTTCTGAAAGGAGAATCTCCTTTAAGTTCAGGGAAAAAGACATGTATATAGATGCTAAGGAAATGGGTAACACTATCCCCATTGTACATACACCAGCTTTATACAAGTCAATAAAGAGCTCTATTTCCGTGTACATGATTTTTGTTAAAGATTCTCTAAATGAACCTAATGCTTTAGCAAAAGAAAAATAAAAGCAACCAAAAGGAATTAGAGTTATCCAATTTTCTCAAGGGGTTTCAAGATGTTTTTATTGACGACATCCCTTGTGAGCTACCTCCTAAACGAGGTAATGATGACCATGCAATTGAACTTCTTCCAGGAAGTTCACCGCCTAACAAACCTCCTTATAGAGTTTCTCAAGCTCAACAAGAGGAGATTATGCGGCAAGTACATGAGTTAGTTGAGAAGGGCATGGTTAGGCCTAGCTCATCTCCATTTTGCTCACCTGTGCTATTAGTGAAAAAGAAAGACGGCACATATCGTATGTGTGTCGACTATAGAGCACTAAACAGGATCACTATCAAGAATAGGTTTCCCGTTCCACGGGTAGAAGACCTATTTGATAAGCTACAAGGATTGACCTACTTCAGTAGGATTGACCTAAAAAGTGGCTATCATCAAATAAGGATAGTTGATCAAGACACTGTAAAGACCGTATTTCGCACCACATTTGGTCTTTATGAATACATTGTCATGCCTTTTGGCTTGACCAATGCACCAGCCACATTCAACCACTTGATGGAGAAGCTGTTCAGGCCTCATCTAACCTTCACTGGAGTGTTCTTTGATGATATTATCATCTATTCTAATTCATTAGACGAACACAAGCAACACCTCCAGGTAATATTTCAAGTTTTGAGAGAGAATAAACTTTATGTTAATCGAAAGAAAAGTGAATTTTTCTTGCAAGAGATTCAGTATTTAGGTCACATTATCTCTCAAGATGGCATCCAAATGGATCCATCAAAGTTAGAGGTAATAAAAGGATGGCCTAAACCAAGGAATCTTCATGAACTAAGAAGCTTTATAGGTATGTGTGCATACTATAGACGCTTCATAGAAAAGTTCTCACAAATTGCGGGAACATTACATGAACTAACACAGAAAAGCGTTAGGTATACATGGTCTGCTAAGGAGAACAATGCTTTCGAAAAGCTTATCTCTCAACCTGTGCTTACACTACCGGATCTCTCAAAACCATTTGAGGTCCAATGTGATGCTTGTGGTGATTGCCTTGGAGCTGTTTTACTCCAAGAAGGGGACGCCATAGGCTATGAGAGTAGAAGGCTCAACCCTGTTGAGCAAGCTCTAGGCATATATGAAAAGGAACTCCTTGCAGTTCTACATGCCTTAGACTCATGGAAGCACTATTTATTGGGGACTCCTTTCATTCTGCGAGAACGGATCACCAAAGTCTTAAGTACTTCATGACGCAGACCAGGCTCTCCGACAAACAAATGAGGTGGGCAAATTTCCTTTCGCAATTTCATTTTCATATTTCTCACATTGATGGCAAGCATAATCAAGTAGCTAATGCACTCTCAAGACGACCGAGAGTGAACGCGGTTTCCATAGCAACTCACAATGATCTATCTTCAATGATAGATGAGTACGCTATTGATCCCGATTTTAGAGATGTGATTTCAGCCCTTGCATTAGGGAAGAAACAAGAACCATTTACTTAACAAGATGGTTATCTTCTCTATGGCAATAGACTATGTGTTACTAACTCACTACGTGAGAAAGTAATGTATGAATCACATGCACCACCTTATGCGGGGCATAGAGGGATTCAGTCTACCTTAAACGGAATTGAAACATATTTCTATTGGCCTACCATGAAAGTGAACATACAAGAGTATGTTTCTAAATGTGTGGTATGCCAAAAGACAAAATTTGATAGAGGGAAGCAACTTGGATTGCTTCAACCCTTGCCAATCCCTAATTCACCATGGGAGAGCATATCCATGGATTTTATCTTTGGATTGCCTAAGTCTATCCATGGGAATACGGGAATATGGACGATAGTAGACCGGTTCAGTAAACAAGCTCATTTTATACCTGTCAAAAAGACTATCAAAGCCCATCAAATGGCAACCCTCTTCATTTCACAAATTTTCAAGTACCATGGTTTGCCAATGTCCATAGTGTCGGGGATAGAGATTCTAGAATGACCAATAATTTCTGGAAGGGTCTCTTTGAGAATTTAGGGACAAGGCTAAACTTCTCTTCGGCCTATCATCCACAAACGGATGGCCAAAGTGAAATAGCTAACCTAACAATTCTCGATCTACTAAAAGCCTATGTAACGGAAGTAGATCAAAGATCCCAATGGGAGAAGTACTTACCCTTAGTGGAGTATGCTTACAATAACACTGTACATACTTCCACGGGAAAAGCACCTTTCGAGGTAATTGAGGGAAGATCAAAAAGTCCCTTGCTACTTAAGGTACATGGGAAGATCTTCGCTTCTGCAGATGAGTATAGCCGAAACCTACAATAATCTTTTCAAAAGATTAAGGATGCTATCTCTATCTCACAGCAAAGGCAAAAGGCTGCTGCTGACAAGCACAGAAGAGCCCAAGCCTTTAAACAAAATGATTGGGTCTTATTAAAGTTTCCCAAGGCTCGATTAAGGCACACGACGGGCAAGAATCTTATGGGACACCAAAAGTACTATGCTAAACTAGCAAAAAGGTACTATGGTCCCTTCCAAATTCTTAGGCCAATCAATGAGATGGCCTATCAACTCAAGTTGCCCAATCATTGGCTCATACACAATGCTTTCCATGTGAGCCCATTAAAGCCTTACAAAGGAGAGCCTATTAAAGCCTTACAAAGGAGAGCCACCTCAGGAACCAACTATTGAAGACCCACCGGAGATCGAGGACCAAGAGGAGGTGTTGCAACCCGAGTCCATTCTCGGACATGAAGACAAGGTATTAAGAGGCGGTAAGACTATCCGACGATATCATATTAAGTTTAAGAATTATCCTTTTGAAGATGCTAGATGGATGCAAGACATACAATTAAAGGATAACCTAAACCTTGTCAATGCTTACAATGCTTCCCAAGAGTAAGCAAATGTACAAAATGTTAAAAATGAACAAAGTTTTTGTCTTATAAGACTCTCTTTTTCTTTATTGTGCACAAAAATGAAGTAGTATGCATGCTTAGATCAAGTTTGCGGAGACGACGTCTCCCAAACACCAAGTAGAGCTTCTCACTCTACTATGGAAGATTGATAGGACTAATGTGCAGACATGCTTGCGGCAGCCTCAAGCTCTCAAGCGCCAAATGGACTAGTCATCCATTGTGGAATGCTGTCGTAGGCTAACATAGGGATCCTCTACCCGCTAAGAAAAGGACTCATGAATATGCTTTATCTTCTCTACACCATAGTCGAGGACGATTATGATTTCAAGAGAGAGGTAATGTCATAATAATCAATATCTAATTCTCCTAAATGATTTTCTCATGTTAAACTGATCATTTAATATGGGGAAGTGCCAGGGGAGAAAAAGCTAGAATATTGGTTAAGCTAGTAGACCGGCCACAGTAAGGATCCAAAGGAGGGAAAATAGGGATCCAAAGGGGGGGCCATCTGCAAAAGAGCCATGTGCATCAATGGGCTAAAAAGACCCTAAGGTTCAGCCCATTAAGACTTCCAAAATGCTAAGGTTTCAAAATTCAAAGATTGTGTCCAAAGGTCAACCTTAAGGGAATTGGATGCTTTGTGTGTGTACAAAAAAGTCTTTTGCAATCCCTACTTGGGAGGGGGCGAGCCTTGCATGTAGGGATGAGAGAGAAAGTCAAATACACACACACAAGCTCCCTTTACACAAAGGGAATGAGGGACACATGTCAACTCCCTAGCCCAGATGCCCACAAGGTGTACCCAATTCCTATTGCATGGCCTTGGAGGTGGACCAATGAGAATTAAGCTAGAGTAAATCTAGTTTAATTAATTTAAAAACACTTAATAAAAGAACCAATGAGAATTAAGTCCTCTAGAAGACTATTGGACAGACTCCCAAGGGGTCCAATGAGCATTAAGCAGCCCAATGGCTTGCCTGATTCCTATTGGCCAGGAGGCAAAGGGGTCCAATGAGAGTTTAGTTGAATTATTAAATTACCTAAAGCTCTCACAAAAGGGGAAAGGGGGCCACATGTCAGAAGGCTATCACGATTGCTGCTTAATAGTCATTGGCTAGCCCTGGGGAGGTCCAATGGGACGATAGCAAGAGCAATTAGCAAGAGGGCTCGCCCAAGAGAGGGGGGGGGGGCTGATTTTTGCAAGGCATTATCACACACACACTCTCACACAGTCTATGTGAGAGCAAGAAAAAGACTATCTCTTCCCAAGCTTTAATAGAGAGCTCATCACCTACTCCAAGCTTGTGAGATAGAAGCCTACATCGACACACTCTTGGCATGTGAATGCAAATCCAACCAAGAGCCAAGCTTCAATGCATGCTCATCTCCTCTACCATGCTAATTACTAAGCTAAGATATGCTAATATGAGTGATTATGTGAGGAGATGTACATCTTTCTCGTAAGATACTCCTTCTTCCTCTCAATCTACTCTCATACCCTGCTAGCTCTCACCATCTTCGAAGGTGTGTGAGGTCTTGGGTCTGAGACTGGGGATAATTGATGTTGTGTTTGCTAAGTGTTTTGCTTAGTGCATGAAGCTTTTATCTTCATTGCACTAGCTAGTCTTGAAGGAACACAAAGAATTGTATTGTACAATGTCTCTCTTGATGGGAGAAACCATAATACAAAGCCTTTTGGAGGGGGGACCGGCTCCATGAAAATCCGGTCCTCAACTGTTGTCAATAGCTTAATTTCTCTCTCTTTTGAAAGTATTGTTCATGTTATCTAACTAGGTGTTATGCTTTTTGTTGCTCTCTTCACCCAAGCACTCTTGTAATTCTCATTAGGAATCTATTCTAATGAAATGCCCACTATGTTCATGCTAATTTTCGCTACACACAAGTTTTTAGGCTATTAAATGTTACATATAATTGGTTAGAATGAACAGAAATTCACTCCATAGGTCCCTCACTACACTGGTAACCCACAACCACTTTCAGAATTCAAATCCAATACTTTTTGTGCAAATTATGGTCAATACAAGCATTCACTTTGCTTAGATCCGTCTTTTGGCCTTTACAAGCCCAAAAATGGTTCAAATTCAATGGAATTTTGTCTATATGCTTCTTAAATGCTCTAGATCACAAGGGTGCACTAAATGTATCTTTTGACCTCAAATCTGGCATGTAGAACATCATACATGTATGATGTCTAGGTGGTCAGAATGGAATTCTATCTCTACCCCAAGTGCCTCTTGGTATGTAGATCCTGATTATGTGCTCACATTAAATTTTGGATATCAAAATTGCACAAAATCACCACTTTTTATAAGGAAATCCCTCGAAAGAGTAAAATCCCCTTAATTCTCATGTCTGCTGATGAATTTTTGGATAGAATTTTACCACAAGCATCCCCAAGTCTCTACCACTAGTTTTCAAGCACATTTACCAATTTTCATGCAAAAATATGCTCAGAATCACAAGTTTCTCTTTTTTTCGTTTTAGACACTCCGTCTTTTTTCTTTTGGGTGTCAAGAGTTGGTCAAAACTCTAGTCTCATTGTGTACCTAGGGTAAAACCCTCCTTTTGAACACTCTGGTGCAGTCACATTTGTCAAATTTGGTCTCCAAATACCTTTTGAGACATCATACGCGTATAATGCCCAAGTTTTCAGAAGTTTAGTTTTTCTTCACAGAACCCTTGCCAATGCTCTCTTATATGCACAACATCAATCAGTCATGAAAAAATATCACAGAAAGCTGTTTATTGCATCTTTACCCTCAAAATCAACTTTTCAGAGATTGTGAATGTAAAGAAGCACTTTAGCAAATAAACCGGTGGATGAATAGCTCTAGATCAGAATCAAATCACTTACCTAACGCTACTCCTACACATCATATGGGGTTTTGCATTTATGAGTAGAAAAATGCTTCACTACCACACACAGACTAGCAAACGCTTTTATCACCTCACAAATCACTCGACCACCAACAACTACTCTAATCTACAACTAATACTACAAATCCTAACTAAATCTAGCTAGTCGCAGACCCTCGGCAAGACACATGCTTCCTGGCTATCCACTTGATCTTGGAATATCTTTTTCCGAATCCACTTAAGAAAAATGTTTGATTTAGACGAAACTAAAGCAAGCAATCATCACACGAGTGTCAGTAGGATTATCTACTCAAGTCCTTGTGTCCCCGGCAATGGCGCCAATGTTGCGAGAGCAAATCACACCACCTATAAAGTGCATGCAACACTACCTATATCAACATAATGTCAATCCAGGACACAGATGACACGATAGGCGCACAGAGGCAATCTCTATAGCATGTCAGGTTGAGACCATCCCACACATACAACACTCTAGAAGGCCAACTAAACCACAATCAAGAATCTCACTGCTCTCAACTACACCACGCAACCTACATACACACAAACAGAAGGAAACTCACCAAATCATACCAAAATCGCACGAAACTTAAGGAACACCATCCCCACACTAGGATACACCTGTCCCAAAGTCTCTACACTCAAAATCCTCACTCCAAACCCATCTGCGAAAAACGCGTATGAAGATAGAGCAGGATTTCAGAAGTGCCCGAAACTGAAATCTATGAGTACCTATGTGTATCTTATGTCGCCACAATTCTAATGACTACTTGCACACAGAAAAGAGACATCGTTTGATACACTTACGATCACAAATAGCGCGTGTGCTTTCGCGAGGAATGCTTGGCGTCGTTGTGTAGCTCTCTGCGAGCCTAGCACAATGGTGTAGTTGAATCTCCAATGCGATGAGCGAGCAGGGAGTTGCACTAGGATGAAGCTCACGCTCTCTCGCTCTCTCTCTCTCTCTCACACACACACACACATAGTCGACAACGGCTCAAAACTTTGATTATGATAAAATTATCTTTACAAAATGACCTAGGTACCTTATATACTAAGGCTACCATAGGTTAAACCTAAAATAGAGTTCAAAGGGTAAGAAAGCTTTGTATTTACAATTTGGAATTGCCATTGCACCCCGTCTTCTGCAAGTAGAATAGCTATAAGCTACTCATTACAAATGATGTTTATAACCATAATCCGCAGCATTTCATAACTCTCAAAAAATAAGGCTTTGTTGAGTTATGTCGTAGTGTTGACCCATGAGTCAACATGCACACACTCACCTCTCAATCTCTAATCGATGCAATCAACCTATTCAATTAAAATATCAATGGACAATGGCTCAACCTTCTTAAGCACACATCTTAATCAATTCATTAACAAAGCTTGCATGCCAAGAGCTATCCCACAAGCTTCAACTACATGCAATTTTATAAAAAAGGATTAGCCATGCAAGCTATGTAGCTCATCTATGATCATGAATTCATTGAAAGGGCAAGCAAATCACACCGAGCTTCAAAGAAAACTGAACATTATCTAGTCACACCCACAAATTAATTTACAAGATCAAATAAATGAGAGAAAGAAAAAGGAGAATAAGGGTTTCATTCACAACACATTCATGATACAAATGAGGCTCAATCTAGTCAAAATAATACCATTAACATAACATAGATTAGAGAGAGAAGCCTTCTTTCATTGCAAATAAGCTTCAAGCATAGAGAGCAGAGATTAGACAGAGAAGCCTTCTTTCATTGCAAAAAAGGTTCAAGCATAGAGAGCTTGACCAAAAGGACAATGATCCTAGAGCTCTAAAGTATTGCTTTGCAAAACCTTTCTCAATAGCTAGCCCAACAAAAGCAACCCTATCACTCATCAAAAGTGACTTATATAGAGTTTTTACAAAAGTGCCCAAACTTGATCGACCATCCAGAAGAAGCTAAAACTCTAAGAGCTCCCACCTTATAACTTCAGTTGTAATAGCCCACAAAAATAAGTACGTAGCTACAAATTAGAACTAAAAAAAGACCAATTTACAAGCCCATTATTCTTAAATTTCCCTCCATTATTCATTCATGCCTTTTATAGGACCCGCTACATAGACATAGAATTATTATTAGCTCAGGTGCCCAATTGATGATACTTAGTGCTTAAATTCAAGTGGTTGACAAATTCACATCAAACCAAGACCACACTCATCCAAGTCTAAAGATAGTAAAAATGTGTGTCCATAGCTCCTATTTTAGCATTTTTTTCTTGTTCCGGCCTTGAGCACTCGCCTTGCCTAAAGGATGTTTGTCCTTGATCATCTGAAGTAGTTAGTACTACTAGAGGTGTTTGTCCAGTATGCTCACTCCTTCATTAAAGCTTTGCTAAGTTGATTAACATTGATTGCATGTCCACACCCTGTTTATTTGACAATCTCTACTCAACTTCTTTTTGTTAAGGAGTACCTCGGCTACCACAAGCTTGTAGTTAACAGATATGGTATAATCAATGAGGACCCTTTAGTTACATCGTTATCAGAAGATGCTAATGGTGCGGCCTCTCGCAGGACAATGGGTGTTTGATTATATGCATAGTATTCTATGATGCTCATCGCCACACCTCTAACATAGCCACCTGTATTAATTAGGCCACACTTGCTATCATACCTCTTTAGCAGGCTTGAATCTTTTTGTAAATTTACATACCTGATTCCTAATTTCTGAAAGTCTCTCAATCCTTCTACCTAGCTTGTTCATTTTGCCAACACTCCAACAATCTTTGCTTGCCTCTCGGTTCTCTTGGGGCGAATCCTTCCGGGGGCCTTCGTTCATTTTCTCAGCACTCTAGCAATCTTTGCTTGCGTGTATTTTATAATCTTGGTCTGTACAGCAGTTTGGCGGAAGGACGGGTACATCTTACCAAATTTTTTACCGAGTAGCTAAACTTCACTTAATCATTATAAAAATTAAGTGATACTATAAAAATTAAGTGATACAAGCAAGCAAGTCGATATAGTGCACCTTTGGAAATTTTTATGGGAATCTTACTATAAAGAAAGTAATAGAGAACCCCACTACTCATTCTAGAATTTTATAATTTTCGAATGCAACATTGCAATGAGGTCATCTTTTTTCTTGTACACCTTGGGGTCTATCATCATATCCCTGGCAATCTCATCCAATTCCCGTCTCGCAGTCCCGTCATCTTTTTAAAAACCTCTAGAGTTCTCTTTCCAACTCTATTTCCCAATGCTGTTTCAAATGTTATCACATGAAGTGAATGTGCCACGATACCAACAACTACATCATGCTGCAGTTGTGTCAAGTTCGCTTTCTTTTCCTCGGACCATTCTCTTTCCGTGAGACATACAAATGCATAGTGCAAATTCCAAACCCCATCAAGTACATTCCATTCTTTCAAAACCTCATAAGACATGAATTCATTCTCAGAATCTACGTGCTGCTTTAAGCTTGTTGTGATTCGTAAGCCTATAAAGTGCCACTTCCCATCCACATCTCTATAGATAATGATGGCATCAACATGGCCAAAGCTGAATGTCACTGGCAGGTACAAGATACCGCATCCAGGCACCAATCCAAGCTCAACACGTGGAACTTTCCTGATGCGCTTGAGTGTCAATTTTCCAATGGATAGGTTAGCACCAATGTCTATCCCAAGCCGAGATACCACGTCCCCGTAAAGCCTTTCGCAAAGCCACCCCAATTCAGACCAATTCATAAAAGGCTGAGACAACAGCATTTCACCATATGCCACCCACAGACTACAATCAGTCACGGATGCTGCCCGTTCCTTTGCTAGGAATGCCTCGATGTACATGCGTTCGACGAAGGGGGAACAGAACTGATTCTTAGTCAATGCATACTGTGGGTCACAAGAGATCATTTTCTCAACTGTGTGATAGGTTTCTCCCTCTTCAAGCTTCAAATGGCGATCGATGTCAACCTGAATGGAGGCTATGCATTTATGATCAACAAATTCATTGATCACATCTTTCCAATCTTCATCCTCTCGAAAAAGATTTGCAGCACCTTCCCGTTGAACATCCTCATGTTTTATATGCATCTTTGCAGCTGCAACTGTCTTACAGCATTCCTCCAAAGCACATAAGAACAATGGATGTTTTCCAGCATAATGGGAGATATCCTTTCCTCTCTTTTCCATGAGCAATCCCAAAATGCCATGACTCGTAAAACCATCCATACCATCCCCAACAAAGCTTGTGTCCAAATGTATCACACGTGTGTCGTCCCTGATCTTCTCTTCAAACTCTACCATCCTTTCATCTGCTGGGGATAGAACCCAAATAACTCGGCGATTCCTTAATATCTGTACCATCCATGAGCGTGTAGACTGCAATGAAACATCATCATCTTTCCTACGCCTCTTATCCACAGCTTGGGCTGCATCCAGAAGAAACACAATCTTTTCTCCCATCGCTTCTCTGCTTCTTAGAAACACCTGCACATCAGACAGGCCCTGCATGTCCTCAATTTTGCTCAATGCACCTTTGTCTCTAAAGTACGAGAAGTACAAGGCATCCTTGACATATTAAAAAAAGGCCTCCTGAGCATACATCATATTCCAAATGCAGACCAGCTTTAGGTTTTCAGGATCCCGAACATAAACATACCATGCAAATGCTCTCATGACAGAGCTCTTCCCAATGCCCTTGGCACCTGCCACAAAGAATTTTCTTGTATACTTATCTTGCCGGTTCCATGCATCAAGCACTTTCTGAACGTTAGGGTTGCCAATGAAATTGAAAGAGTAGCCGGGCCTCCTGCCAGGGTAAGAGATGCCCGGATAAGGAAGCCTTGTCACTTTGTGTGGATCAACAAGGGACTCCCAGAAGGCACCCACATCTTTCCATTTCTCTACCAAGCCTCCTCTACCTCTTCTTTGTCACGAGGACTGCTCGGCACTAGCACACCCTCCATATCCACCTCTTCTCTCTCACGCGCGCATGTGATGTAGGTATGAGTTCACTCCTGAAGACACAGGAGAGAATAATCCTGTAACTATGAAAGGGTATTTTCCTTTTCTCTGCCCGAGGCCACCACTAAATGTGCCGACCTGTATGCATTTCAATTTTCAAAATAGTTGGATGTCCGTAGTTCCTCACAGACCAAGTTGTGGAAAGGGGCGGGGCCACAGCACTAAAGGGCATGGGAGAAAAGAGATGGGATCCGCGATGGGGGTCCAAAGGGGGAATCTCGAGGCGGATGGATGGCGAAAAAAAATGGGCGTCGATCGGAGGCTCGGAGATTCGAACCCGCGCGACCGCCATGAGAGCCCAATGCTTTAACTGCTACACCTGCAACGAGGAAGTTGACATATGGGCAAACCAAATAATGATAAATAAACTCAGACAGCCCCCTCTGCTTGTCCAAGTTTACCTTTTCGTGTCCTACCTCGGCATCCTACGGTTGCGCGCGTCTCGATCGCCGTGTCTTGACTTCGCTACCGTGGATCCCACCGCTTGAGCTTCAAAAATTTCCCGTGCCCTTTAGTGCTGAGGGGGGCGGAGGCAATGTTCACAGAAAACCTGTAAACAGTCACATTGCACCTCGAGAAAAATCATTTTTCCAAGCATACAAAATTCCTTTCCTTGAATTTTCCAAGAGAAAATTTTAGAAAATTAGTTTACTTTTTCAGGTTTTTACACTATTTTTCTCTTTTTTGGGACGGAATTTCTCCTTTCCCCCTTGCTCTCAACCGGCATTTTGGAAAGGAGAAAGGGCACGATATTAAGCTGAGACACATTTTTCCCGAACACTGCATTGCACCTGCTAGGTTTTGGTTTCTACCTCTGAAATAAAAATTTACAATTTGGAAAACCTGTAAAAAAAATTCTAGTTTAGTTATGCAAAATTTTGGAGAAAAACTTGTAAATTTCAAAAGCCCAATTTTTTATATTTGTTTGGAAAAATATTCTTTGGGAACACTGGGTGGGGGGCGGGGCGGGGCGGGGCGGGCGGGGGGAGTTGTCGAACTTTTCGTTTTTCTTGGACAGGGAAGATCACCCCCCCATGGATTTGTCCATGGACGCCTCATTAATCTTTTTTGTTTGTCGACGATAAAATATCTATATCTATAATATATATAATATCGACGATAAAATACATCCACATGTTGGTTTCTCCTTCTTCTACAAGGAGCTATGCTCACATTTATAGTGTGCGTCACACACACACACACACACACACACAGAGAAGTGATGTCCGTTCGTACGTGCAGTGTGTGTGTGTGTGTGTGTGTGTGTGTGTGTGTGTGTGTGTGTGCACTGCAGTGTGCAAGAAGGTCCCTTTTCAACATCCTTATGTATGTGAAAATGTGAGAAAATATGAAATAAAATAACCACTATCGTTGAACCCACATGATAGGCAATTTTTTTAATTGTGGTGACATCTACATTCTATCCCTTTCTAAATTCTCGCCATCTATACAATGACATAGTCAAGCCAAACTATTTTTTGTGATTATTTATGTTTACTATAATCTTTTTTATAGAGACTTGATTTAAGGCACATGCACTCCTATGGGAAGGTATAAAGAGCGATATTGTCTACTTTGCACATTGAATGTGGTTGCAATCATAGACTAGGATTGCAAAAGGAGGAGGGGGAGGAGGGACTATATTAGTCCAGAGTCTAAAATCCATGAGTAGCTCATCTTATTGCTTGTCAATGAAGCTCATGAACGCCCCTCCACCATAGTAGTACAAGCTTGCAACAGTTGGTTATTGCGCCTACTTAAAATCTCTCTCTCTCTCTCTCTCTCTCTCTCTCTCTCTCTCTCTCTCTCTCTGGTTGGGAATAGGGATCTACATTGGGATTGGAACTCAATTTTATTTTGACATGGTGTGGAAGGCGTAGGATCAATGCCCCCCCCCCGGGTTGCTTTTACCTCTTGACATAGCTTGTTTTGGAGCCTTTGTAGCATCTCTTTGAAGCTTTTGCCAAAAATTCTTCAACCTTGCAACACAAATGAAATTTGGTATTAACAGACGTGGAGGAGGAAATTTGTAATTTATAATTTATAAAGATGGCATTGAAATGTGTGTGCCTTTTATAAAAAAAAGGCCATACTTATGTACATATGTATGGTGTGGAGTTGGCACTACTCTCCACATTTACAACAAGACCATAGGGAACATGCCTTTCCCCTACCACTTTTATTTCCTCCATTGTTGAAGGGGGCCTTATGCTTCTCCTCCGGTGTTGGAGGGACCTTTTTGCAAAACTCATGAAAGTGAGTATATTATATTAGCAACCCAAAAGAATTACAAATACTAGTCATGCTCATGACGAGCCATGACGTCTTCCAACAAACATTAGTACATCGGCTAACAGGGGGGCCACCCCACGACAATGGTGAAAGACCTGTCTAGCTCAAAAACAGATCCTTTCCCACGCAGTTCTGACAATGTTGCAGTCACCACCTTGTCCCACTCTTCACAGTTTCTCCTTTTCCCAATGGCAATAATCGCTACCTTGCTTTCTTGAATAATCTCCATAAACCTTGTTGTTTCAATGCGGTTCTCGAAAATTCGACTGTTCCTGGCCTTCCAGACATTTAACCTGACAATTTGTGTGCTGATGAGAAGTGGTTGGTTCATGATCGCCTCCCCCCCCAGAAAAAGATCGTTCTGGTAGAACCCAATCTTCCATGTCTTTTGAATCCACTTGCAAATCTTCCCAGCCAGGTCACATATCCCCGGATAGTCCTTGACGGACATTCCTTGAACATGTGGGGGAGGTTCTCACTTGCAGATCTACATTGTGGACATCTATCTGGCCCAATACCCCTAGCTAGGAACTTCACCCCAGTCAACAAAGCCCTCTAGAGCACTTTCCAATTAAAGACCTTTATCCTAAGCGGCCATCTTGGGCACCGGATGTTCTCAACAATTGTCACCCATCTTGCCTCTAGCCATTGCTTGCCCCATTGTTTGTTTAGGGGGTAGAACCAATCCAACGAATCCATGAGGGTGTTGTACACCACCCTGGTGTGTGGTTTATGGAAATGTCTATCTATAGGCCACCGCCAAGCGTTCCAATCAAACCTGCATTCGCAGGATGTTAGGCAACAGCTATTCAGCCATTCTAAAACTCTATTTACTAGCAATCTCTATGTCCCATTGAGCATGAGCTCAGAGGCTAGTTGGTTCGATCCTTTCCAATCACTGATACTGAAGTCCCAAAAGTGGCCTAGTCGATGGAGTCCTTTGTTGTTCATCTTTCTGGCCACCTCCCTCCAGGCAGGGTTCAACAAGACGCTTCCCGCCTTAGACAGCCAAGGGGACCAGTGAGACATCGAGTTTGGAAGTATCTAGTTACCTCTCCCCATTCCAAGGCCTCCCGGCTATGCTTATAAAGACTTCAAATTCTGTACAATACGGGGTAGGACTTGAATCTTATAGAGAGGGGGCTACCTTTATAGCCACAGTCCACGGGGAATAGCTACCGGACTCTCTCTCTCTCTCTCTCTCTCTCTCTCTCTTCAACAAGGGGACGTAGTGTTGTCCAGTGTCCATGTTCGCACACTACAGTGTGTGTGTGTGTGTGTGTGTGTGTGTGTGTGTGTGTGTGTGTGTGTGTGTGTGTGTGTGTGTGTGTGTGTGTGAAATTGTAGAGAGAGAGAGAGAGAGAGGAAGTTGAGTTCCACATCCAGGGAGGGAGACGATGGGTGGACGCGTGCAGTTCAAATGACAGGCCCGAATGGAAAGGCTCTACAAGGATCGGGAGAAGGTGATGGATATGGAGGCGGAGGTGATTATGGTGGTGGAAGGGGAAGGGGTAGGCATGGCGCATATGGAGGGGGTGGGTATGGGGGTGGGGGTGGTAGTTGCAAAGGTGGTGGTGGTGGTGGTGGTTATGGAAGTGGCGGTGGAGGCAGATGTGGATGTTGCAACTGCGGTGAGGCATGTCATTTTGCTCGGGAGTGCCCATCTGCTGGTGGTGGATATGGAGGAGGAGGTGGTGGTTATCGCAGTAGTGGTGGTGATGGTGGGAGCTATGGAGGTGGAGGTGGTTATGGAGGCAGGGGTGGAGGAAGCTGCTACAATTCTGGAGAAGGGCATTTTGCACGCTAGTGTCCATCGAGTAAGGGGGTGGACGAAGCTTTGGCGGGGGTCATTCAGGTGGTGGAGGCTGCCTTAGTGGTGGTTATGGAGGAGGCGGTGGTGGTTATGGAGGTGGTCGTGGCAGTGGAGGTTCATGCTACTCTTGCGGCAAATCAAGGTATTTTGCGCATGAATGCCCCCGGCCTCGTAAGAGACAGCTTCATTAAGTCTTCTCATCGAGTCTCCTCGTGTTGTGTTTTTGGGTGGCTCCTGTAAAGCTGTAAAGGTTCTTTCCATGGCCAGTTTTGTATAGGGCTTCTCTATTTTGCAAAATTGGGAAGTGAGGATGTTTTGTCCGACTCATAGTGAAGCTGTGAAACCTTGTAAATTAGGAAACCTTTATGGAAAAACCCTGGATTTAGACATGGTCTATGGATGCAAGCGTACTTTGAATTCCTTCTTTGGATTCATTGTATTGGATTGCTATTGATATTCCACCCATGCGTGCCTTGAAGCAGTATAGATATGGATGTAACATTTCAAATCGGAGAGAGAGAGAGAGAGAGAGAGAGAGAGAGAGAGAGAGAGAGAGAGAGAGAGAGAGAGAGAGAGAGAGGTCTTGCTGCAACATTGCAACAATTTTGCATGCTATCCATGCAGACAGTGTGTGTTTGTGCATGCTTCAGGAGCTGATGTCCATTCACACTGTGTGTGTGTGTGTGTAGGAGGAATTCAATAATGGAGCACAAAGATGACAATCATCTACTAATAGCCAGAGAATGCCAAGAAAAATCCCAATTTATCATGTGAAAATGTGGGCAAAGTACAATAAAAGAAAAACCATCCTCAATATTCCATTTGCATGTAAGATATGGCAAGTCCTTCAAATGTTACCTGCCACCATCACAGCCAACAACAAAAGAGAGGATTTAGTAGTGGAAGGCAGGTGTCATTAATGAAGGACACTTGTTATCGATGTCCACCATAGCTAAAAGCAAAATGAAAGAAAGAAAGAAGAAGCATTCTGTGATGCCCACCCGGACCTGAGTAGGAGATTCCATCTTAAGTTGATTGGTGAAGTAAGGCTTGCAAGCTCAAGCTCTCAGCGTCCCACACAGCAACCTTCACATATATAGGTAGCTTATCCATTTGAAAAGAGTTGTAGGTGGGAGCAGTCAGTTTTTTTTGGAGAGTGGGGTGGTGGGGATATGGGTGACGTGGGAGAATTGGTGGGGTTTGCCCCTTTTGAAAGAACTCACCCTTTGTGCCCGCCATGTAGGGGTGTAAGCCAAGAGTAGTGGTTTAGTGGAAGCATGTGGATGTGACAAGATGTGCTTTCCATATGGTGTGGCTTACATCATTTACCTAAGGTTTTAGGTTCTCAATGTATCCCATTGATGATTAAACTTATACACTCCCTTTTGTTAATTTTTTCAAAGAGACTATTTCAAAAAAATGCCAAGGTTGGTAAAAATTCCAATGGTTGCTTTATGCTTAAGCACCATGGATGTGTGTGGAATGAACCCTCCTCTTTACACTAGGTTGTTGATGTTTGTAGGAGAGCCCACTAATGGGGGCACTAGGCCCCCATTAGGGACCTAGTGCCCACCTCCTGAGGCAAGAGTGGACTGTCTTGAAGTTTGCACATGATTGAAGGTTTTCTGTGTCTTCCAGATATTTATAGATGATTCTCCATAATCTAATTCTCTCAAAGCCATTGGTACAAAAGGCTTGGACAAGGGCTTTAATATCAAAGCAGGCTTGTTCTATAGAGTGGTTACAGAAGATAATGGGCTTGATTTGGGATAAAATGACCTTATGAGACCAATTTGAGGGCATGTTGCTACCTCTATGAATGAACTTTCGAACACGAGCACGGACCACCTTACTCTTGTCAATCCTGGACCGGTGGAGTTTCCCATGATGTACTTCAAGTTGCATGCTGAGGAAGGTTGTGCTAACTCCTGTACCATCTTTAAAAATGGTGTTGTTGTCATCAATGGAGAGGCAGGGAGGGTAAATTGGGTTGGTAATAGTAAAATACCTAGGATGATCATTATTGACCCAAAAGATATCATCAAAGAATCTGAATGGAGTTTTGAATTGAAGGAGGTGGTGTCGATGAAGAGGATCTTGGAGGGTTGAGTGTATGTAATTATATTCCAATGCATGGAGGTAGAGATTACACCAAATTGGAAAGCAAGCAAGTCCCATGGGGATGCCATTAATCTGCATGTAGACCTATCCATTACATTGTACATACATATTACTAATAAGCCAGGAGTTTAGCCAAGGACTTCACTACAAGAGGCTATTCATACTAGCGACGCTCACACAGCGACGCTCAAAAAAAAAAATTCCCGGCGTCGCTATGAGCGTCGCAAATTTACTTGTAAATTTGCGACGCTCATAGCGACGCCGGGAATTTTTAAAAAAATAACAGAGAGCGCCCAAAAACTCAGATCTCAGATCTGAGTTTTTCGGCGCTCTCAAGCAAGGAGCAGGTAACGCTCTCCCTCTCTCTTTCTTCTCCACACACACACACACACACACACACACACACACGAGGAGAGGAAGGAGAGCCAGGTATGCTCCTTCCCTCTCCTCACTCTCATGTTCCCTTCCCCTCTTTCTCTCTCCCTCTCTCTCTCTCTCTCTCTCTCACACACACACACACACACACACACATAGTGTTTTTGAGAGAGAGAGAGAGAGAGAGAGAGAGAGAGAGAGAAAGAGTACAAACATAAACAAAAACGCACACACACATACATAAACAAAGAATGCACACACACATTGAGAGAGGAAAAGAGAGAGAGAGCATGCATAAACAAAAAACGCACACATTGAGAGAGGAAAAGAGAGAGAGAACATGCATAAACAAAAAACGCACACATTGAGAGAGGAAAAGAGAGAGAAAACATGCATAAACAAAAGAACGCACACACATTGAGAGAGAAAGAGAGAGAAACTAATTTAACGTCGTAGGAAACTAATTAAAATTAAAAGACCTAAAGATCTAGTTGACGAGGAGTTGAACTCAAGACCTATTATTCAAGAGGAAATGGCATAACCAATCTATCATACTTGGCATGGGTGATAGAAAGGTTATACCATTTATCTCTTTTTATTGGCACACACATCCACACACGCGCACACACACAAGAAGAAGAGAGTTATAACGTCGTAGGAAACTATCCTAAAAGACGTTAAAGATTAGGTTAGATGTAGACTTATGTTAAATTAGATTTAGGTTTATTTAAGTTAAATTAGATTAGATTTAGGTTTATTTTTAGTTAGATTTACGTTTATTTACGCTAGATTTAGATTTACGTTATATTAGATTAGATTTAGGTCTCCATAGACTGCGATGCCTACATGAAGCGAGTGAAGAAAGCCCTCAATGGAATATAGGGTATTGCTGCCTTCACTCATGGTGGGCTCCGTCGATCCAAAAGTACTGGTGAAATGTCTTCAAAAGATAGGGAAGAAGGTGGATCTTTAGGGCGGCAAGAGTCACTACATCCCCGACAATGACCATCTAGACAACCTCTAGTCATTCAACAGCAACTTCAAAGTTAGTAACAAGAGCAAGAACGGTCCAAAGGGCCAATTGCTGTCGTCAGATGTGGATGGAGATGAGGCAGCGTCACCGCCGAAAGTTAACTCTCACATCTTTAGTGATGAGAATGCCAACTCTTGCCGAGTTATGTGAAAAATTATGCGTTAAATCAGTTTTAAGGTTCTTATAATCCCTGTTAGTTTAGTTCTTTGTTTTTAATATAACATAATTTACATTAGATTTAGATTTATGTTATATTAGATTAGACTTAGGTTTATTTAGGTTTACCACACACACACACACACACACACACACACACACACACACAAGAAGAAGAGAGTTTTAACGTCGTAGGAAACTATCCCAAAAGACGTTAAAGATTAGGTTAGATGTAGACTTACGTTAAATTAGATTTAGGTTTATTTTTAGTTAGATTTATGTTTATTTAGATTTACGCTTATTTACGTTAGATCGAGTCCACGCAAGAATTACTTACGGTTTAGGATTTAGAGTTAGACGAACAGTGGAAAGATCTACTGTGAAAAGATGTTAAGATGCTGTGAAGTGCTACAGCTAGAGAAGAAGCAAAGGGGTTTTTTCCACTACATGCAGTATCATGTAGACGTGGGTCTGTAGATTTCTTGTACCCACAAATATAGGTATTGACCAATAAAGACGAGATTATAACCCGGTGGTTTTGATCTCCGTGCACCTCTAGACCGAGGTGTGCAGGGATTGGACATGACTAGAGAATGTGAGGTAGAGAGAGAGAGAGAGAGAGAGAGAGAGAGAGAGAGAGAGAGAGAGAGAGAGAGAGAGAGAGAGAGAGAGATAAGACGAAGAATGCCAATAGAATATTAAATTTGTTGTCCAGGTTATAAGATTTTTATCCTCATTATGAGTAGTGACGAGGATGTGGGACCCTCCAACCGAAACACCTATCTCTCAACGAGGGTCTTATGTCCTTGTAATCAATCCAAGCATGCTGTGCGACGGACAAGACGTGTTTCTTTGCAGCACGTTCGCGAATTTGGCGAGTTCGATCCATCTATTATAGATCGAGTTGTTGCCAATTATAACTCGTCGGACTCTGACGCTAGCCAACAAGCAGCAATCTTGCAACCCAATAGACGTGTTCGTAGGCGCTTTGGTCAAGCAGTATATGTGAGGCCACAAGATGTAGCCTCTGACAGCTCGGGGGATGATCATGCAGAGCACATTCCCAACTAGGCAATGTTTGAGCCCGAGATTGATGAAATGATCGAGACGATCATGGATTCAGAAAGGCTTATCTATGATGATATGAAAAGTGAAGCCGATACGCCATTGTATAATGGAGCATGTATGTCTAGATTGAAAGCACTCCTGGTTCTTCTCAACATGCAGGCAAAGTTTGGATAGAGTGACACTAGCGTCACAGCGCTTTTCAGGTGATCTATTACAATTAGTTTACTTTAATAAAACTCTAAATGTATAATGATCTGATAGATTTTTACACGACTGTATCGTATTTTTATGTTGTGTAGATTGCTTAAAGAGCACGTACTACCAGCTGACAATGTGATGCCAGATTCTCGAGATGAAGCAAGAAAGATTTTGCGAAACTTGGGGATGGATTACAATTCTATCCACGCTTGTCCTAATGACTGCATTCTTTTCAGAGGGGAATACATAGACATGGAGAAGTGTCCGAAATGTGATTCTGAAAGATATCGAGTAGATCTCCACGGGACAAAAATTCCACAAAAGGTTTTGCGACATTTTTCTCTGCTTCCTCGCATCAAGCATTTCTTCGAATGTAAGTCCATGGCTGCCCTAACATCATGGCATGAGGAGAATAAATCTTCGGATGGTGTGCTACGAATTCCTGCAGATTGCACAGCGTGGAAACATATAGATGGAACATGGTTGGATTTTGCCAGGGAAGCTCGAAATTTGCGCTTAGGCCTGGCTATGGATGGCGTAAATCCATTTGGTCAAAGATCAACATCTTACAGTGTATGGCCCGTTGTCATCGTCAACTACAACATTCCCCCGTGGTTGACTACGAAGAAGGGGCACCTATGGCTAAGCTTGATTGTGCCAGGGCGATATAAAGTGGGGAATATGGATTTGTATCTTCGTCCACTATTGGAAGAGCTACAACAATTGTGGATTGGCATAGAGGTGGTGGATATGAGCCGACACACAGGACGACGGAATGCTTTGATCAGAGGCATTCTAATGTGGACCATGCATGACTATCCCGGGCTAACAGAATGCTCAGGTGATCTATTGACACTCCTCACTCAGACACTGTAAATCTTGTTTTTTCCCATAGTTGATCTATTATCATGTGTATACATGCAGGGCTTCAAACAAGCGGATACAGAGCATGTGTCACATGTGGACCTAGACTGAATGCACGTAGGGCGCCCTCACTCAAGAAGCAAATCTACGAAGGTCATCAAGCGTATCTTCCAGAGAATCATGTGTTACAAGACGGCTTTTTGGGAAGAGAGCCACCAAGGATGTCTGCACAAGCATGGTTAGAGCAGAAGGAGATGTGTGATGACGGATTGCCTCCAGGGATGAAGAGACTATCTCTATGGTACGAGTTACCATACTGGCCCCGACTCATGATCAATCACTTGCACGATCCAATGCACATATTCAAGAATGTGGGTAATCTACTATGGGACCATCTGACCGGCAAGAAAGATACTTTGGGAGCCAGAGTTGACCTTAGAAATGTGGATCGTATGGAGCAATATTGGCCGCAAACAGCGTCTGATGGATCGATAAAACTCCCTAAAGCACCATGGATTTTCACAGGAGCCCAAGAACGCAAAGTAAAAGAGACCATTCGATCTTTGCGGACCCCCACTGGCGTAATGCACTCGCTCCGAACGTGTTTTACTAAAGAAGGAAAGCTTACCGGTTTGAAGTCACACGATTGGCATAAAATGTATCAGGTACGTTCATAGTGGACTTTAATATCATTGCATAAAATGTGGACTTTAATATCATTGCTGCACATACTTTACAGTTTATTTTACCGGTTGCCATTGAGGGATGTTTGTCTCTCGACATCCGTAACACAATCTACAAACTTGCAAAGCTGGTGCAATGGATCTCACAAAAGGAGATCAACGTAGACTCCATACCATTCGCCAAACTAAATGCTGCGGAGCTTGTGTGCATGTTTGAGAAACATTTTCCTACTACCATGCTAACCATTCAGGTGCATCTTCTTGTTCACATAGTTGATGAGGTGGAAATAGATGGCACAGTTCATTCCAGATGGATGTTCTTCTTAGAACGTTTCATGAAAATGCTTAAGGGATATGTGCGTCAAAAGGCACGTCCGAAGGGTAGCATGGCAGAAGGTTGGTTGGTATCAGAGTCCCTAGTGTACATTGGAGAGTGGCTAGATGGATTTGATAAAGCCCGGGACATGCTATGGAGAACCATAGATGATGAGCACATATCTGGGATTGTCATGTGCAATCTCGGTGTTGAGAAGAAGATGACGGAAGATCTAGAGGCTAAAATCAACCGATTTTGCATGCTTCACAATCTAGTGATGCAAAAGTGGATTTCACAATATGAGGATGCAAAGCAAGAGCGACAAAGGGCACGAATCGAGTGGAGACGGGGAAGACGACCACCGATGCACTATCCGATGGGTCTGGAGAGCCTACCAACATTCATGAGCTTAAGATGGTTGCACAACCAATTGAAAAGCGCACAACAATGCGGTGACGAAGTGACTGAGGAAGAGTGGGAGTACTCTCGGGGTTGCGCGACCAAGGTAAGTTTGCAATGTACGACTAGCTAGTGACTTTATTTCTAAACGTTTGAACGGCCACTCATAATCTTTGTTCGTTGTAGTATAAGTCATACACAGCAGCATGGTGTAAAGGTCGACATTTTAGGGTGGAACGGATCGACAAAAAGCGTTTTACTCAAGATTGTGGAATCATGGCAAAATTTGAACAGTCTAGTCGACGACGTTCCTCTGATGCAGATCCTGTGGTGGCGGAACTCACTTACTTCGGCACGCTACAAGAGATTTTGAGGATCGATTACAGAGGATTTTTTGTCGACTTGTTCGACGTGCAATGGTTCAAGATAATCATGGAGGGTCGCAACGCTACTGTGCGTAGAGGAGAGTCTGGTTTTCTTGAGGTGGATTCTACTAAGAAATGGACTGACCTAAGAGACACTTTCATACTACCCGAGCATTGTGAACAAGTAAGTATGTAAATAGTTAACATCCCCCTTTTACAAGTTATGTGCTTGAAAGCTCTCATGTAAGTTATGTGGCTCTGGCAGGTAATATTTCATCCTACAAAGTCTACATCAAACTGGTGGTACGTCATAGAGGTAGCCCCTCGTAGTGCAAGGACGTATGAAGGCTACCATGTGCCAATCACAACGGCATCAATGGAGGAGATCAGAGAAGATGCTCAATCAGAAGCCGCTACGGTGGTGCCAGACGAGCATCAAGATGCTACTACTCTATATGGGGTGCATGTAGAGGAGCTACAAAATGAAACAGAGGATATGTGTTTAAACGGAGAGCTCTATATAGATATAGGAAGTTATGCTGAGTTATGCGAGGATGAGAGAGAGATCTCTTAAAGCCACAAATATTGTATTTGAACAATTTTGCTCCGTGTTGTAAAAGCTCTGGCTCTCTAAGTACCTTCCATGGTGTATAACGCTCTTTTCTACTCGCGCTCACATCTTTTGATTGAAAATTCCGAGTTTTCGACTTGCCTCTTCTATCACTCAATTCATTGCGTCATTGTATTTATATGCGTCATTACGTCATTGTATTTAATGATCTTTGCGTCATTGTCTACTCTATTCATTCAATATTAAGTTTAAATATTCGTGTGTTTAATGCAGGTATGGATGATGAGGAGTTTCTTTCTTCTTTGTCACCGCAGCAGAGACAGTGGTACGTGGAGCGTCATCGCTCTGGCGCATCATCGCGCGTTCCTACTCCATCCGCATCTCCCTCTCTTTCGGAGCATTCGGCGCGCTCCGAAGCTTCGGTGTCGACAAGACGATCTTCACACTCGTCTAGACACCGGCGCTCTAGTGGGGGCGGTGGCGGTTGTTGTGGGGATTCCGCCGCCGATGCCTCCACACCGCCTCGTGTTCGACGAGACTCTTTACCCTCCCCTTCTTTGCCCGCCCCCACACCAGCCACAGCATCGCCATCTACGCCAGGTTTTGCGCGGCTGACTGTTCCTAGCAGCTACACACCTCTACCTACTCCGCCAGGAGCCACCTCACTCGACACTCCTCGCTTCGGGGCCCAGACGCCGGTGGGGACACCTAACGTCCGTACCCCCATCGACACGCCGCTAGAGACCCCTGCCGGGACACCCAGGTTCACGTGTCACCGGCCAGAGGGCTTGCCTTACTCCGTCGACTTCAGCGACGGCATCATCATGGATGATGACGGCAAGAAGGTGATCTCGCGCATGCGTGGTCTTTGCTCTCAGTTGTTTAGACACTACATACTAAACAAATGGAGTGAAGTACCAAGTGATTTAAAAGCCAGAGTCATCAGCATACTTCATGATGAGTTTCCCGTTCCAACACGGGATCAGCGCTTCAATGAAGACCTGATGAAGATTCAAATACGCGAATACTGCAAACACAAGCGTTCCGAAGTGCAAAAAGCAATCAAGCATGGGTGGAACAAGCCAGATTGGCTGGCCAAAGAAGATTGGAAGAATGCGAAGAAAGCAGCGCGCGAGAATCCCGACAAGTGGAAGCAACAAAAGGATGCAGCCAGAGCGCAAGTAGAGGCAGGGAGCTCGCACCACTTGGGGAGCGGTGGATGGGCATCATTTGAGGCCGATTTTGTAAGTGTTTTCGCATTGCTCTTTATGTTCGATAGTTTAGGGTTTATGAGTTTTTTAATTCTAACATAATGAAATCTTTGTATGTTTTGACAGTGGTCGATGACAGGACGTGATCCCACACCGTACGAGCGCGAGTACGCAGGCAGGAAGGGCTTAAACGCCCTGATGGACATTCTCAGTTCTCGCGGCGGCATGGTTAGTATTAGGGTTTACTCTTTTCTATTTTTTGTATTGTTTTATAAATGTCGTTATATGTTTATACTTACTGAAAGCTGTCTTATTGTCTTTTTTTGCAGAATCCGATAGATACGCCGCTTGGACGCGATGAGACGTCTGACTAGACGACGTCAGTTTAGCCGTAGCTAGATAGCATTAGTTTAGGGTTTCTCATAGCTTATGTATCATGAGACGGATTTTATACGTCTTTTTGAACCATGTATATTGTTACATTTGTCACCGCAGTTCATTTTGCCAATCAATTCTTTATGCCTATGATGTTGTACAATTGTCATTATTACATTTGCCAATCAATTCATTTTGCCTATGATGTGTACAATTGTCAATTTTACGCTTGTCAATTTTGCAAACAATGCGTCTTGTGGGTGACTATTTTGGGTCTATTATCTACCCTTGCACTTTTTTTAAAAAATGAATCAAGTACAATATGGTTGATGGGTGGCAGGGCATTCAATGCCCTGTCACCAAAAAAAATTTCTCTCGGGCGTCGCTATAACCATCGCTATTTATGGCTCTGGAGCATCGCTATAAGCGTCGCTATAGACTTCTGTGTAAACGTAGCTATAACCGTCGCTATGAGCGTCTCTATATAGCAACACATATAGCGACGCCTTTAGCGTCGCATATAGCGACGCTCTCGTAGCGATGCTATTAGCGATGGTTTTAGCGACGCCGGGGGTTATAAAAACGCAGTGTATTTCCATCGCTAACAGCGTCACAAGAGCACACAACCTCTTGTAGTGCTTGTCTCTTGTCAAAGGATAGTTGGTTTTTATAAGGCTGTTGTGACCAGTTTCCATTTGTACACTGCTTGGGGAAGTTCTTAAATGAGATAAAAGGGGCTTGTTGATCAAAGAAATAGCTGATGAGTGAGTTGATGATGGAGATTATGCCAATACTTCCCTGATGAGGTATATTCTCATAACATTTCTTGATATCAGCTGAGAACAACGAGGTTACTTTGTTTGGTAGATTGAGAATAACTTCGTATAGGGAATCCACAACCCACCAAGATTGGAGTCGGATATTTGAACATAATAAGGCTTTTTGGTTGAGTAAGTGTGCCCTATGTTTTAAGCAGGGGATACATGTTTTGAGGATGCAAGCTAAGAGTAAAGATACCTTTGAGAAACAGCAATTAGACCCACAAGTGATCCATCTAAAGGCATTTTTGTGAGCCTTATAAATGGCTGTTAGGTAAGGTAGAGGGTAAAGGTTTTTGAGGTGAAGTTTGGTGAGGTAATCATTAATTGTTTTCAAAATGTAAGACTGGGGAATAGTAATGGGTAGAAAGTTGGCTTCAAAGAGCCTCTTTTTAGCTTCTTGAGTCATAAAGGTTGGGCATATAAAGACAGGGTTATTGGCAACCTTGTCTAAGCAGGTAATAAAATACTTGCTTTTTAGAGCCTTGATATGCTGATCCATAGGGGCAATTAACTTGGTTGAGTTTTTAAATGGAAGCATGGTTTCACAAAAAGCCCAAAAGAGTTGTTTAACTCTATCCTCCTGAAGTAGGGGAGGTAAGACTAAAATGTTATTTTGTAGCACACTGGAAAGGCATAACCAGAGTTCGCTTATGGCAATGTGTTTGCACAAAGGCTGGGACGGAATATAATTAAGTCCCTTTATGAGAATGTTTCTCATACTCTGATTGTCAATGTAATTAAGATAAAAAAATAGCACATGTTTAAGACTATTACAATACCCAGGTGTAGACTCATTGCACTGACAATTTGGAATTATAGTTTTGGAAATGACTTCCTTAGCATTGCATAATTGTAACTTGATAGGGTCCATGAATGACCAAGCAAAACAGAGATTGTCCCATAGCTCATTAGTTGGAATATTCAATCCATACAAAAAAAGGCTATAGAAGGCATGGATAGACCTGATATCCATGAGAGCATTCCTGAAGGTAATATGTATGAAGAAACGATTTTTGGTAGGGGCCGGAGGATTCAGACAAAACCTTCCAACTTCATCCTTGCAAACATCCTGCAATTAGATAAAAAATACGGCAGACTTTTAGCACTGGGAGCACATCCAGGGGTAACCGCATATCGAGCACGTGAAGTAGAGGTGGGTGTGGGGGTAAAACAAGGGGTAGTAATAGGTGATGGACTGGGGGTATGTACTGTAGATCGGCTGACAATAGAATAACTAGTAGAGGACTCAGATGGTGAAAAAACTGGGGTCCAGGGAGGGGTGTTAGGTGGTTGGGTTAAAAAGCGGGGGTTCATGCCCTTCCTGTGTCTGCATCTTCCCTGGTCCACTCTTCCTCTTTTGCCATGTCTAGAGTCAGAGTTATATTCTTTGGTGGGCAAGACAGCCTTTTGAAGAAAGGTTTGGTTTCCATTTCATTGTTCTGAGCATCAAGTTGGGCTTGCTACAACAGAGCATCCTGCTTAATATATACTTTGAGCCTCTCCCTATACATGTGGTGATGAGGAATGCTTTGATACCCTCTTGACCTTTTGTAGCAACCCATTTTAGGAACTTCAGGGTGGACTTCTTCAAAGAGTCGGCCGGGAAAAAGGAAGCAACTTTGAACATGATTAGCCATAGAGCATGATCAAACCATAGGACGTTACCGTCTCTGCAAGGATCCCCTTCTCCATTGAAGTCACAGCCACATTTGATGAAGGGGCGGTGAATGTTCCATAGCTGTGTAGTATAGCTAGGATCTTTGCCGGTTAGAGAGATAACACCTTTTACTCCCAAGACACATCCAAGGTTGGTGGAGCACCTTTGTGTCTCAAATTATGCCATAGTAAAAGGGCATCCAATGAGATAGGGCTTAATGATGTTTGAGGAGTTGGTTAAGAGGATTTGTTGTAAGCCCATTTTAGTTGCCTCTTTATCTCTCTCATTGAGAAGGGTGAGCAGAAATTTTTCATTGATTGGGGCAACTAGGGCATAATTGCCAAAGCCCCAAACCTTCTGATGTGTGTCATGCAACATGGGTTCTAGCGGACGGTGAGGGATAAAGGGGTCTGTATATGCTTCCATAGGCTTTGAGGCTTTGTCCAAGACTCCACCAGCGACTGTAAACTCCTCCTTGACAGCAGCTTGTTCCTCGTCATCCAGCTCCTCAGGAATAAGATTGCTCATGGGGTTAGAAGGTGGTGAGACAGGGAACATGGGAGCTCCTTGCAGCATGCCACGCTTCTTTTGTCTTATCAGAGGATCATTTTTGAGATTTTTCCCATGCATTTCCATAAACCTTCTCATTATAGAGGGGGAGCCTTCCCACCATTCTCTTCTCTCTCTTGTATCCTCCATAAGGATGTTGGGAATAATGGCGCCGATTTCTATGAGCTTTTCAATAGCTTGTGCCGGGTTTTCCTTGGCTAATGCATAAATACATAGCCATGCGGGCACATCCAAAACAGAGAGGAGCATATGCTCAAAACCAGTACCGGTGGTGAGACATGCTAGGTCATGCTCAATGATAGTGGTGTGGAAGAGAGGGTCCTTGATACATAGAAGGAGGCCATGAATGAAAGCTGCAACAGCCGGTAAGCGCTCAGAGTAGCCCAATCTAAAAATCTCATCATGCCAAGAGTTGGAAACATCCTGCAAAATGTGAGAATTAGAGTTTAAATAAGCTCTAAGATTTAAACAAAGGATCATGATCAGCTTGGATGGCTGTCAAGACCATGAGTGTGTGTAGGAGGAATTCAATAATCAGAGCACAAAGATGACAATCATCTACTAATAGCCAGAGAATGCCAAGAAAAATCCCAATTTATCATGTGAAAATGTTGGCAAAGTACAATCAAAGAAAAACCATCCTCAATATTCCATTTGCATGTAAGATATGGCAAGTCCTTCAAATGTTACCTGCCACCATCACAACCAACAACAAAAGAGAGGAGTCAGTAGTGGAAGGCAGGTGTCATTAATGAAGGACACTTGTTATCGATGTCCACCATAGCAAAAAGAAAAATGAAAGAAAGAAAGAAGAAGCATTCTGTGATGCCCGCCCGGACCTGAGTAGGAGCTTCCATGTTAAGTTGATTGGTGAAGTAAGGTCCTATCAAGAAGTCTTGCAAGCTCAAGCTCTCAGCGTCCCACACAGCAACCTTCACATATATAGGTAGCTTATCCATTTGAAAAGAGTTGTAGGCCGGAGCAGTCAATTTTTTTTTGCAGAGTGGGGTGGTGGGGATATGGGCGACGTGGGAGAATTGGTGGGGTTTGCCCCTTTTGAAAGAACTCACCCTCTGTGCCCGCCATGCAGGGGTGTAAGCCAAGAGTAGTGGTTTAGTGGAAGCATGTGGATGTGACAAGAGGTGCTTTCCATATGGCGTGGCTTACCTCATTTACCTAAGGTTTTAGGTTCTCAGCATATCCCATTGATGATTAAACTTATACACTCTCTTTTGTTAATTTTTTCAAAGAGACTATTTCAAAAAAATGCCTAGGTTGGTAAAAATTCCAATGGTTGCTTTATGCTTAAGCACCATGGATGTGTGTGGAATGAACCCTCCTCTTTACACTGGGTTGTTGATGTGTGTGTGTGTGTGTGTGTGTGTGTGTGTGTGTGTGTGTGTGTGTGTGTGTGAGAGAGAGAGAGAGAGAGAGAGAGAGAGAGAGAGAGAGAGAGAGAGAGAGAGAGAGAGAGAGAGAGAGAAGCGATTGGCAAAACTGTATTGCATGTGTATGTACGTGAGAGTGACTGAGTGAGTGAGTGAGTGAGAGAGAGAGAGAGAGAGAGAGAGAGAGAGAGAGAGAGAGAGAGAGAGAGAGAGAGAGAGAGAGAGAGAGAGAGAGAGAGAACGTTGCGGCCAGTGTTCAAAGAAAATCAATTTCATAAACCAATTGCATAGTCGTTTTCTTCAGAATATCCAAGGCGAGCTAGAGATGTTATCCAACCACCTTGAAAGAGATTGTTATATATCACATAAGTAATAAAAATGAAGTCAAGTTTAGTATATGGTGGTTGTCCGACCAAGGACAATGCGGGAAACAAGGAGAGAGAGTTTATACTTGAAATCCCTTCATTTAAGAACCATATACTGAAACATGACAAACTATAATTGAAGGACAAGAGACAAGACATTTTTTATAAAATGAAATTATTTTGGTACATCCGTTTCTGGTAGGAGACTGAACGAGCTCCAGAACCTATGAAGAAAGAACATGTTTACACCTTCCACCATCCAAAAAAAGCATACAGTTAGAACTTGGACAACCTTGTTGGAAAGACAGGTATCCAAACAACCCATTCTGCTTGTTATCGCTGTCCCACAGCCCTAGACCCCCTCACTCTCCTTGTATTTGTTAGGAGGTAGGTCTTTTGCTTTCCGCTTTGGCATAGTCCTTTTCATAATGTTTTTCTTTCCTGCAATGGTATGGTCTGGTTTTTTGGTAACTTCAGGTTTGTTGAGAAACCCTGGTCTACATCCTTCTGGGAAATCCCTTATGGCCGACGGTTGAAGTTTTCCACTGGGTAAGTATTTAAACTTATGCATGTTCGGATTAGCAACCTCCAAGGAAAGCCTATGCTCCGGGAGTGGAATACATGTATTGTCCTTCACATAATAAGTACAATCAGTTTCATGATAAAAGGGAGGGGGGAGGTAGCTGAAGATCCTATCAGCTTCCCTAACTAGGACCACATACGTGAAAAGAGCATTGCTTTTTGTTTTTCCTTTTATTATGGTAAGTACCAACTTTAAGAATGATTTTTTATGCCTGTAAGAACTTATTTTTTTTTTAAACCCAAGGACCATCAAGCGCATCACCACGCTTCAATTTGCCATATAAACTACCATCTTTGAAATGTGTGGAATCAGGTGCTCCACCTGCTGCCTTGTAGACTACGCTCGAGAATAGCTTGTTTGAATCCATTACACCTTGCAAAAGGATGCTTGGGAAACCATGTCGAGAAACATACTGAGCATGATAAAACTAATTGCACCAATTTATGGGATTGTGGGTTGTTGGGTGCTGCTCGACCCATCCTGTAGTAGCAGGTATATCAGCAGAGGGGGGGAGACACTCACTCCCAGCAGAAGAGATAGAAGGAGTGATGAGTGCGCGTGTGCGTGTACGGAGTGTGTGCAAGAGAGGGGAAGAAGAGAAATGGGGAAGGGGGAAGATACACAGGCAGCCACTGTGTGGGTTAGTGGAGAAGAAAGAGAGGGTCAACACTTCCTCTTTCTCTCCCTATATTGAATAGGGGAAATCAAGTGTACAAGGGTGGTTTCCCACGGCCACCTGGCCTACACCCCAACAACCTCCCACTTGAAGGTCATGGTGGCCAATAGTGGCATTAGTATAGTTAGTCTATACAAATTTGATGAAGCATTGCCGAGGCTTCATCCTACACCCATAAGTTCTATACAATGTGTAAATCGCTCTAAGGCTAGGCTCTTTGTGAGAGCATCTGCGGGGTTGTCGTCAGTGTGAACCTTGACAAGCTCAATACGCTTGCCAGCCAATGCATCTCGTATGACATGGTATCTGACCTCTATGTGTTTCGACTTTGAGTGAAACACTGGATTCTTTGCCAAAGCAATGGCACTTTGACTATCACAATGTAGTACTGGAACCTCGTGAATGTCCAAATCTCCCACTAGACGAGCCAACCATATGGCTTCCTTGCTAGCGTCAGACGCAGCAACATATTCTGCCTCAGTGGTAGATGAAGATGTGCAATCTTGGAGACACGATCTCCAAGAGATAGCTGCTCCAACAAACATGAACACATAGCCAGATGTGGATCTTCTACGATCCCGCATCCGTGTAACCTACAATAGATGCATCACTGTTTCCGAAGCGTAAACAATTGCTAGCTGTACCTTTCAAATATCTGAGGATTTTCTTCACTGCTTCCCAATGCTTCTTGTCAGGGTTTGCCATGTACCTACTAACCACTCCCACTGCATGTGCAATGTCTGGTCTTGTGGCTACCATAGCGTACATCAAACTGCCAACTGCTGAAGAATATGGTACTTTCGCTATTTCCTCTTTCTCAGCCACTGTCTTGGGAGAGTCTTCCTTGCTAAGTTTGGAGTATGCTTGCATTGGGGTACTCAATGACTTCCCCCCCTGCATACTAAAACGTTGCAAGACTTTGTGAATGTACTTTTCTTGAGATAATTCAAGAATTCCACGTTGCATGTCTCTCTTGATGTGCATATCAAGAAAGTGATTGGCATCTCCCAAATCCTTCATGGAAAACTGAGTGCTTAGCATCTTTTTCAACTGATTGATTTCATCAATTGATTTGCCTGCGATAAGCATATCATCTACATACAAGATCAAGATGATTAAAGAACCATCGTTCAACCTTTTTGTGTATAAGCAGTGATCCTCTTGACTTCTAATGTAACCCTGAGACTGCATGAATTTGTCGAATTTTTGATACCATTGCCTTGAACCTTGCTTGAGGCCATAGAGTGCCTTTTTCAGTCTACAAACCAATTTTGTCCTCGTGGGTTTTTGGGTTTCACATACGAAGCCCTCTGGTTGTTTCATGTAGACATCTTCATCTAGATCCCCGTGAAGAAATGCTGTGTTCACATCCATTTGGACAAGTTCCATGTCCTGGATAGCAACCAAGCCAAGCACGGTGCAAAGTGTAGTCATCTTGACTACTGGAGAGAAAATCTCATCAAAATCCACACCTTTTTGCTGCTTGAAACCCTTGGCAACTAGACGAGCCTTGTATCTAGGCTCGGGATCTTCCGTTGTATACTTCTTTTTGTATACCCGCTTGCAAGGTAAAGCATTTTTGCTTTTTGGTAATTCAACCAAATCCCATGTCTCATTAGCCACAATCAAATTGTATTCTGATTGCATAGCCTGCTCCCACTTAACGCTATCCTCCATTTGTATAGCTTCTTTGTAGCAGGTTGGCTCTCCACTGTCAGTGACCAAAATGTGGTGTATACCCGTCTCAAACCGCTCGGGCGCACGTGATACTCTCTCAGAGCGTCTCAGTCCCTAACTACTGGACTCTGCTCTCTCCGGAGCAATATTAGTATCTTGCACTTGAGGAGTAGGTGTAACACTACTGAACTGAGTTGGTTCGGAGGCTACATCCTCAAAACGAACACGTCTGTACTCAACATCTTTGATGGGCTTCTTGTGCATTTTTGATTCATTGAAAATCACGTGTGAGCTACGAATGACTTTGTTTGATTCTAGGTGCCAGAGACGATATCCCATCTCGCCGTGTGCACCATAGCCAATAAAGATGCATTTGTGTGATCTGGGATCTAACTTCCGACGAAGTTCTTTGGGCACATGTGCATATGCCTCGCATCCAAATACACGTAAATGCTCATAGCTTGACCTTTTGCCAGTCCATAATTCCTCTGGAATTTTGAAATTCAAAGGAGAACTAGGTGACCTGTTGATGATGTGCACTGTTGTCAGAACAGCTTCCCCCCAAAATTCGGGAGTAAGCTTCGCCATAGACATCATAGAGACAACTCGCTCTTGAATCGTACGATTCATTCTTTCAGCTATCCCATTTTGTGCAGGTGTGTATGGAGCAGTAAACTGCCGCCGAATGCCTCTTCTATTGCAAAAATCCTTGAACTCTGTGGAGACGTATTCTCCACCATTGTCAGTGCGAAAAGCTTTGAGCTTTGTTCCTGATTGGTTCTCAACCATGGCGAGGAATTTTTGGAATGTCGAAAAAACTTCTTCCTTACGCTTAAGGAGATACACCCACACCTTTCTGGTAGAATCATCTATGAACGTGAGAAAGTAGTTCGCCCCCCCTAGAGTTTTATGTGGCATTGGACCACACAAAGCACTGTGCACCAAGTCTAGAGGTTCGCCTAGTTTCTTATTCAATGGCGAAGATGTCAATCTAGTCTGTTTTCCATACAGACAATGCTCACACAATGGAAAGTCCGTGTAATCTAACACAGGTAACTAGCCAAAACGCTGAAGTGTTTTCATTCCCTTTTGGCTAATATGCCCTAGCCGGCTATGCCACAACTTAGGAGACGGCAGCTCGGCAACATAGATAGAGTGTTCGTCGACACTAGAAACAAAAAAGGAGTACAGGGATCCGTTTTTATTGCCTTTCATCATGATAAGGTTGTTCTTGCGGATCATCCAAGAACGATTACCAAAAATTGTAGTGTAGCCAAGTTCATCCAATTGCCCTATAGAAAGCAAGCTTTTCGTAAGCTTGGGCACATGTCTGACATTCTGTAGCACAAAAGTAGTGCCATTATGTATCTGAAGTTTCACATAACCAATGCCAATAATGTCAAGCTCATAGGAATTACCAAGCTTGACAATTCCATGCATGGATGCATAAGAGGAAAACCACTCTCTATGCGGTGTGACATGAAAACTTGCACCAGAATCAAGGATCCAATTCTGTGCATAACCCTCATCCTGTGAAACCAAAGCATCTGGAGTGAGATCTGAAGTGAAAATGAGAACATCTGAGGCATCTGTTGTCACCTCAGCATGAATCTCTGTGGGCATAATGAGCATCACTGGAGGAGGAGCATCCTCTACTGCAGTGGTAGGCATGGGAGACTCAACAATGTTGAGCTCCTCAATTTTTACTGTACTTTTGCCTTTGCCAGAATTATCCTTTTGCATGCTTTTCTGATCTCTTAGGAAATTGCGACAATCCTTTTTGTAATGATCCTTCTTGTGGTAATAGTAACACTCGACATTTTTGGCATTGCGGTCTCTACTTTGGTTCCTGTGTCTGCTAGGACTACGAGGATTCTGCTCTCTACTTTTGCTTTTGTATTTGTTCCTGTAACGGCCTCTTGGCTTTGTTGAACTGCCAGCCATATATGCATCTACATGACTAGCATTATCGAGAGATTTACGACGAATCTCTTCAGTGAGCAACGCATCTGTGACAGCATTAAATTCTAACTTGCCATTCGGAGCTGAATTGCTAATGGTTGTGCAAAAGATATCCCATGAACTGGGTAGAGAGCATAATAAGAAGATAGACTTGAGTTCATCGTCAAACTCCTTAAAGCCCTGAGATGTCAGCTGACTGAACAAGGAGTTGAACTCATTTAAATGACTGGAAACTGTGCTACCTTCTTTCATGTTGAGCTTCATAAGCTTTTTCATGAGAAAAACTTTGTTGGATGCACTTTTTCTCTCCCATGCTGAACATAAGCTATCCCAAAGTTCCTTGGTTGTTTTCTTCCCTATGATAGTGAAGAAGAATGATTCGGCTAAATGTAGACGTATCGTAGCCATGGCTTTTGCATCCAAAAGCTCCCATTGAGCTTGTGTATAATCATCATCCTCTGCGCTCTCTTTCAATGGTTCTGAGAGGCCTTTGTTTATCAAAACATATTTCATGAGCTCTTTCCACATGGTGAAGTTGCTGCCATCGAACTTCCGAATGAAATACTCCTCCTTTTCTGAAGAAGAAGCCATTGCTGATAAGAGGGTTTGAGAGGTGCCAAACTATGGCGAGACGCTGTAGAAATTTGGGCAGAGTAACCTTTGTATCGGGAGTAAAATCTCAACCGAAATAGACTCAAAAGTGCCAACTATGGAAGGTACGACTCGCGGGAAGTAAATCCGGTAGAGTCTCCTTTGTATGAGGAGTCAAAACTCAACTCAAAATGCATATAAATGTGCCAATTGCACTAACTGGGCATCTGCTGCACAAAACAACTACTATGTAAGTGCCAACTCGGCGTCAAAAGCATAAATAACCGTCCAGATACATATCCTATGGCGAGGGTACCGAAAAGGGGAACTCCAGCTACCTGTATTACCGAAAGTGTCTCAACATTCAAGCACACCCCAGCTCAAAGAAAACCTCACGCTATCGACCCTCCAAAAGGCTAATGTAGACACAAATGGACTAGCCACAATCTCAAAAAGGGCTCTTCTGGTCCGAGTCTCAGAAATGGCCGGGAAAAACTGCCAAAATAGCCAAAAATGGCTCCACACGTAGTACAGTGGGCAGTGTCCGCAACTCAACGTACATGAGTAAAATTGCGCTCAAACAGGCGCCAAGCACTGCTGCATGCAGTGTAAGTGATCCCTGCGGGGATATCTGCTCTCAAAAGAGCTCAGTAGCACTATGTGTGCTCACAACAAAATGCATTTACAACGCATGTGTCCGCAGAGAATCTGCTGTCGAAATGACTGCCAAATCGCCTGTGAAAGCGCTGTGTCTGGTAACCTGGAGAATCTGTGAGTGAATGGGCTGAGAAACCCCCTTGTAGCCTGTAACCTGCGTGTCGGTGTCGCTATGTGCCGATTTTTGCCGCCGGGCAAAAATATGCTAGTCGAATAGCCGCCAAAGGTGTTGTATCCATAAACTGTGTCGTACAGGGCGATCGGTGCGCTCGGTGCCGATGTCGGGTGTCACTCCTCTATGATAGAGGTACCTCACCCGTGCATGTCGCAAGCACGGTCGTCGATCGCGAGAACGCGCTCGTCTAGGGAAACGCCAGGTGTCTGGGTCGGATGTCAGAGATCCGTCGCAATGAGTAAGTAATGTCGAGCTGATGCGCTAGAAATGGTGTCATAAAATGATGCCAATAGCCGGTGCTCGAAGCCGTGGAGGAGAAATGCTAGGAAATCGTCAAATCAGTGTCGAAAATTGATGCCGATGTCGCCTCTCGCCGTTGGGCGAGAGTCTCTGGTGCCGAGAAATGCCGAGGAAATGGGCCGATGTCGGGTGATGTCCGGGCTTAGTCGTCGCCTGTAGCCGAACACAATGTGTCCGCTCTATCTCAAGCTCTCTCTCTCTCTCTCTCTCTCTCTCTCTCTCTCTCTCTCTCTCTCTCTCTCTCTCTCTCTCTCTCTCTCAAGCTCTTTGGCAGTGAGGTTGTCGAGGGCTCTGTGGGAATGAGCCCTTGCACACAAAAGAGTTTTAAGCCTTTAAATAAAAAAAAATTTACTGAGTATTTCCTATGCCAGCCTTGACGAACCAGAGGATGAGACTGTGTGTGTGTGTGTATGGTCTGGCTTTGCTTGTGCTCATTCTTGTCTGTTGTTGCATCTCGTTCAATGGCAAGTACACACATTGTGTGTGTGTGTGTGTGATACCATGCTCGGACTGCCCGCCAGCTGCAATCCCCCAAGTTTGTGATTTGATGCTGCCCGAATCTGTTGCATCAATTCCCTAATGAGCTTCTCTCTCTATGATAAGCTACTCGGTACTTCTCGGCCCTACTGCTGTAAGGCTATACACAATATCAAGTTTGCAATATTTTCAAATTGCAATGCTCTTCAATGCTCGAGCTGTGTGTGGATTCCAGCGCTGCCAAGCAACTGCTCTCTTTGTCGGGCCGCTCAATTGCAAATGAGCTTCGCCAACACAAGTTGTGCTTTCCCCTGTATCTACTTCTCATCTTGCCTTCCAAGGCTTTGTTTCTCCTCTCGATTGCCTTTCACTATAAGCTCTCGATTTCCAAGATCAAAATAGCCTTTGGTCAATCTCGCTAATGCCATGCTTGTCCTGCCCGAAAATGCCTCCTCTATCTCGATTTTCTGCACATTGCCCGCTTGTACAATTCTCCTGTTGTGCTGCCAACAGATCCGATTTGTTGAGTATAAGGGAATTGCACTTGCTCGATTGGCTTCGATTCCAAGCTCTATTTTGTCTACTGAGTCTGTTTCGAGTTCTTTTTGCAAAGCACCTCCATGCACCAATTACGAGATTTTCTCCTTTGTCTGCCCGACATTCTCACTATGCCAAGCTATGAGGCCCAATTATCTCTCACAGTGCTCTCGACTTCCTGCACAGCTTGCCAAGCTCCCCCAGCCCGGGGTCGGTACACACACAATTAGGAGGGCGGGAGATGTCGGGGCTTGGGGTCGGATGCAGATGCCCTGAGCTCTGATACCAATTGATGAGTGGGCGTGTGTGTGTACGGAGTGTGTGCAAGAGAGGGGAAGAAGAGAAATGGGGAAGGGGGAAGATACACAGGCAGCCACTGTGTGGGTTAGTGGAGAAGAAAGAGAGGGTCAACACTTCCTCTTTCTCTCCCTATATTGAATAGGGGAAATCAAGTGTACAAGGGTGGTTTCCCACGGCCACCTGGCCTACACCCCAACAAGGAGCATCAAGCTTGCAGTGTTCTCTCCTCAGCAAGACGGCAGAACACCTTGTGTTTTCATATAACAAGGAAAGCTAGCATTTCGGATTCTTCTAGAGTATCTAGCATTAGCAGTTGCAGATCAGCCCCAGCATTTTCTCCGGCAGATCTACCTAGCGTTTGCAGTTTTCCATCGCTCGATTCAGCCAAATCAGATAGCATTTTCAGTTTTCAACCCTTAGCCATTGTAGACTAACCCCTTAGCTTCGCAGATCTCACCTACCCGCAGTAGATCCTTGCCATAGCGTTGGATTAGCGAGTGTTTTCAAATTCAGCCCGATGTCCACAGATTTCAGCATCTACGTTTTTAGTGCATCGTCGTTGTGTTGTCACCTTCTCCGTCCTCGCCGACACAGTGTCACTTTTCAGTAGACACTCAACGTTTTCAAAAATTCAGCAAATCAGCTCTAGCGTTTTCAGTTTTCAGTCCGTCCTCCTCATCGTCATCATTGTCGTCGACATCATTGGCAAGTCCATTGCATCTAGACTATTGTACCAGATTTATGCAATCTATAGCATAACCTCTCTTGCCATATAGAGGGGGGCCCTTGGAGGAGAGTTTGAGAATCGTATGGTGTCGTATTCTTCTCTCTCTCTCTCTCTCATTCTCAACACCTTCAGTCACAGTAGCATTTACTTTGTTTGTGATCATTGCACTCTCTCTCTAAAAGGAATGGAAGGCTCTCCCTTCTATAATCAAAAGGAACCCTTGAGCACAATTTGGAGCACTCATCTTGAGCAATATCTACATTCACTTCCGCTGCACCTTACATTGGTATCAGATCTTTTTGGCAGTGTTCTCTGTATCTCTCAAGGAAAGAACCACATAAATTTTTTTACTTGTTGCGATCGCACGCAACCCAAGTCCACTTGGGTATGTCAATTCCTAATCGTGTTTTTGAAGAGTGACAAGTAACCCAAGGAAGAAGGGCTTGTCCAACCTCCCCTTGTTCCTCTTTTCACTCATTGAGAGCGGACTGTGCACTTAGCGGCATGGCAATCGATGTGAGGTGGGAAAAAGAAACTTTGGTGTGAGCGCAAGGCCACCAAGGGGTGCGCCCCCGTAGGGAAGAGTCGAGATCGGGTAAGAGAAAAGTCTTCTCAAATACCGATTGCAAGCTAAGAACCCAAGACCATCAAGAACTCAAGAATCTCAAGAACCTAAATCCCTCAAGAACCCAAGTACCCAAGATCTCAGTGTATGGTCACCACTCAAAGCGGAATGGATACTTTGCGTGAAGGTGGTGAGAGTGGAGTTGGAGAAGAAGAAGTTTCTACACCAGGAGGATTGTTCCTCGATCCTCCCCCATCCCCATCTATGCCACGGATTGCACCAAATTCTATGGAGGCTTTGGTCAAGTCGATGATGCTACAACAGGAGGTGCAATGTGCCGCCTTAGGAGAAAGACGGGCAGCCATGGAGCGTGAGCGTGAACAAGCGCGCTTGGCGGCTGAAGAAAGGTGAGAGGCTATGGAGTTAGAGCGTGAGGTGCAGAGAGACCAACGCATGCAAGAGTTGGTCCTACAGTACTCACATCAAAATCCAAGTTAATCAAGGACGTTGACACTTCATGATGTAGCACATGTAGAGATGCATATTCCAACAACCCAATCAGTGAGAAGTTGACGTTCAGTAAGTATGACGATAAGATGGATGCTAATGTTATTTTCTTGGTTGCACCAATTTAATGCTTACTTTGCGAGAATGAAGAAAACAGGTAATAACAAAGTTTTGACGGCAACCATGTATCTTGCCGGTGATGCCATTAATTGGTATCAAGCATGGCAAGAGGCACAATTGGCTGCGCACCTAGAGAAAACTGAGGAAGGCGCGCCCTTTCTTTCAATTAGGACGACTTTCAAAACCTACCCGCAGTAGATCCTTGCCGTACCGTTGCATTAGCCAGCGTTTTCAGATTCAGCCCGCTGTTCGTAGATTTCAGCATCTGCGTTTTCAGCACATCGTCGTCGTGTCGTCACCCTCGCTGTCCTCGCCGACACAGTATCAATTCTCAGCAGACAGGTAGTGTTTTCAGAAATTCAAGAGATCAACCCTAGCGTTTTTAGTTTTTAGTCCGTCCTCGTCGTCGCCATCATTGTCGTTGACATCGTTTCGGCAAGTCCATTGCATCTAGACCATTGTACTAGATTTGTGAAATCTATAGCATAAACCTCTCTCACCATAGAGAGGGGGGCCCATGGAGGAGGGTTTGAGAACCATCTAGTGTCATATTCTTTTCTCTCTCTCTCTCTCTCTCTCTCTCTCTCTCTCTCTCTCTCTCTCTCTCATTCTCACCACCTTCAGTCACACTAGCATTCACTTTGTTTGTGATCATTGCACTCTCTCTCTAAAAGGAACGGAAGGCTCTCTCTTCCATAAGTAAAAGGAACCCTTGACCACAGTTCGAAGAACTCATCTTGAGCAATATCAACATTCACTTTCGCTGCACCTTACAAGTAATGCCCTCAAGAGACAGGGCATTCTATAAACTATCATGCATAGGAGCAAAGTCCTGAGGCATAGAGGATGGTCTGAAGTCGCGGAGCGGAGCGTGGGTCGACTCTCTCTCTCTCACACACACACAGTGAGCTTACACAGTACAGTACGCAGAGATCTGTTAGAAGGGTTATCTCCCAAATCCTCAGTATTCACAAAGAATATGTTAGTATATACAAAGAGTTAGAGGAAAGTGAGTTAGGCGGGCGGGCGGCCATATCCGCATAAGAGGCCACTTGGGCTTTAATCCCAACAACCTCCCACTTAAAGTCCAATGTGGCACTTTAAGTAACTGTAAATCTATGAACATAAATGTACAAAGATTTACATGGCTGCCATCTATCCAATGCCCAATAACTCACGACAATGCACAAAGCCCTCTCCTGGAAGTCCCTTTGTGAGTAGATCAGCAGGATTGTCCTTGGTGTGGATCTTCAGCAGTTGTATCTGCTTGTCTTCAAGTACTTCCCTAATGAAGTGATACTTCACATCAATATGCTTAGTCTTCGAATGGAACACTGGATTCTTTGCCAATTGTATAGCACTTTGACTATCACAATATAACTCTGGCATATCTGCATTGATTCCCAAGTCTGCAACCAATCTACCAAGCCAAATAGCTTCTTTGCATGCCTCATTTGCTGCAACATACTCAGCTTCTGTAGTAGACTGCGTAACACAATCTTGTAATCGAGATCGCCATGATATGGCACCTCCAGCCAATGTAAAGACATAGCCTGATGTAGATCTCCTCTTATCCAAGTCTCCTGCATAATCTGAGTCAGTGTATCCTCTGACACTCAAATCCTGACTACCATAGCATATGCGCATACTCTTTGTATGTTTTAAGTATTTCATGATACCTTTCACTGCCTCCCAATGTTTCTTGCCGGGATTTGACATATATCTGCTAACCACTCCCACTGCAAATGCAATATCCGGACGTGTAGCAATCATTGCATACATCAAACTACCCACTGCAGACGCATATGGAATCTTATCCATTTCAGCCTTTTCTTCCTCAGACACAGGACAATCTTGTTTGCTAAGTTTCACATATGGTGGCAATGGAACACTCAATGCCTTTCCCTTCTCCATATTGAAACGTTGCAAAACCTTGTCAATATACTCTGTTTGAGATAACCAAATCAACTTCTTTGATCTGTCTCTCTCAATGCGCATACCAAGTATATGACTTGCCTCACCCATGTCTTTCATGTCAAACGATTTTGCCATCTTTGACTTCAAAGCTGAAATTTCTTCCAAGTGTTTGCCGGCAATCAACATGTCATCCACATACAAAATAAGGATCAGCCAACTGCCATCCTTAGCCTTCTTTGTATATAGACAGTGATCGAACTCACTACGTTTGTAGCCTTGAGAAAGCATAAACTGGTGGAACTTATGGTACCATGCCCTCGGTGATTGTTTTAAGCCATAAAGACTCTTTAACAACTGGCATACCAAATGTTCCATGCCTTTCTCAACAAACCCTTCTGGCTGCTGCATGTAAATTTCCACATCTAAATCACCATGCAAGAACGCTGTCTTGACATCCATTTGGTGCAACACCAAATCCAATATAGCAACCAATGCAAGAAAGCATCTCAATGTAGTCATCTTGACCACTGGAGAGAAGACTGCATCAAAGTCAATGCCTTGTTCTTGCTTAAAGCCCTTGGCAACAAGCCTTGCTTTGTACTTTGGCTGACTATCATGAGCGGTGATCTTATACCTGTAAACCCATTTACAAGGTAGAGCCTTTTTGCCCTGTGGTAATTTAACCAACTTCCATGTCTGGTTTTTATGCAGAGCTGTCATCTCTGACTGCATGGCCAACTGTTATTTTTTCGAGTCAACCACTTGTAATGCTTCCTTGTAACAAGATGGTTCTCCGCAATCTGTGAGCATGACATAATTTAGAGATGGCACATAACGATCAGGTGATTTGGAGACATGCTCAGAACGTCTCACCACAACTGATTCTGCCTCTCTAGCCACTATAGGCTGTTCCTGAGCCTGACCATGCTGTCTTGATGTGCTAGCACTAGGTCCATCTTCCCTGAAGATAACTCTTCTGATCTCCTCTGTCTTCTCTGGCTTAGCGTGAAACTTGGCTTCATTGAAATGCACATCATTGCTACGAATAAGCTTTCTGGACTCAGGATCCCAAAGCCGGTAACCCATCTCGCCCGATTCTCCGTAGCCAAGAAATATACACTTCTTGCTCTTTGGTTCTAACTTATTTCTGAACTCCTTAGGAATATGGCTATAAGCTTCACAACCAAAGACTCTGAGATGCTTATACGAAGGTGCCTTGCCTGTCCATAGCATCTCGGCCACTGCACTCTTATCCAGAACCCTACTAGGAGACCTGTTGATCAAATGGACTGCTGTAGCCACTGCTTCCGCCCAAAATCCATCAGGCAACTCAGCATTTGACAACATGCTTCTGACCTTCTCTTGTATGGTCCTATTCATACGTTCTGCAACCCCATTCTGTGAAGGATTATATGGTGCAGTAAGTTCCTGCTTAATCCCTTTTTCTTGACAAAAGTCTTGAAAAGCTTTGGAAACGTACTCTCCACCATTGTCAGTTCTCAAGCACTTCAGCTTCTGACCACTCTGATTCTCCACCAGCTGCAAGAATGTCTTAAAGACCTTGAGCACCTCATCCTTGTGCTTCAAGAAGTAAACCCATACTTTGCGAGAATAGTCATCTATGAATGTACAAAAGTACGCTGCTCCCCCTAGTGACAAACTAGGCATTGGTCCGCATAGGTCACTGTGTACAAGAGCTAACCGTTCGTCCCTACGATTCCTCTTTGATCTGTGCGGTTCCTGTGTTTGCTTACCATAAACACAATGCTCACAAAACTCGAAATCTTGAAATGAAAAGCCAGGCAAATAACCATAATGAGAAAGTATTTCCATTCCTCTTTTTGACATATGTCCCAACCTACGATGCCACAGTGACACACTTGGCTGCTCAATCACATTAATTACATGGTTTTTAACCTCTGAAACATGTAAAGTGTACAGAGTTCCTGACTTGCTGCCATGTGCTACAGTCATCGAACCTTTGGAGATCTTCCAAGCGCTGTTCCCAAAAACTGTCACATAACCCGCATCATCCAACTTCCCTGTACTAATCAAGCTCTTTCGGATTGCTGGAACATGTCTGACATTCTTGAGCCATAAAGAAGAGCCATTCTGAAACTTCAACTGCACATCTCCCACTCCAAGTATGTCACAAACCTGCTCATTGCCAAGTCTGACATAATCTTTAGTAGCCACATATGATGTAAACCACTCTTTGTGCGGAGAAACATGTAAAGATGCCCCTGAGTCGATAATCCAATCACTCATAGCATGTCCATCCTCTGCAGTCAAGAAAACAGAATCAAGATTGCTTGTAAGGAAGATGTCACCAGCTGCTATACCAGAATCACTGTCTGAACCAGATCCTGTGACATTCACCTCTTCAATCTTCATTGAACTCTTCTTTTCATCTTGCTCAGAACTCTTTGTTTTGCCTTTTTCTTGTTTCCATTTCGTACAGTCTCGCTTCATGTGACCCTTCTTGCCACAATGGTAGCATTCTATGTCATCCTTTGACTTCGAATCACGAGACTTACTTCGGTTTTGTGCCTTCTTACCCTTCTTCTCTTTAAACTGTTGTCTCCCTCGAACGACCAAAGCACTATTGCCTTTGCCTTTGTCAATGTTCTTCCTGTTCACTTCCTCTGTGAGCAAGCTGCCTTCTACATTGGCACTTGTAAGACCTTCTGGCGCGACAGAATTACTTAACGCTGTACGAAAAGTATCCCAACTGTCTGGCAAAGTGATTAAGAGAAACATAGCCTTCACTGAATCTGGAAAGACTATCTCTTGTGCTGTTAACTGGCTGAAAATTGAGTGAAATTCATTCAGATGATTTGACATGGCTGTCCCTTCCTTCATCTTCAAATCCACCAATTTCTTGAGCCAGTAAATCTGAAAAGCAGCACTTTGTTTCTCGTACATATCACATAGCTTTTGCCATACGCCATACGCTGTAGTCTCTTCTGCTACGTTGAAGTAAACATTTTCTGCCAGTGTCAGCATGATTGTGGAACAAGCTAACTCGTCAAGCTCTTCCCACTCATCTTGAGCCATAAATTCTGGTCTCTCCCCTTTGAGCTTCAGTGGCTTCACTTGTTTTTTCTGCACCAAAACCTGCCAAATCTGCTTCTTCCAGAATGGAAAGTTTGTGCCATCCAGCTTCTTTATGTTGTAAAGAGTCTCACTGTGAGAAGATGCCATATCTGCCAAACTGTTTACTCCTGAGAAAAATCCGGCAGAGTTTCCCCTGTAAACTGGCCTCTGTACACAGTAAACAAGCTATAATCAACAAGCTGAACACCTCTCCTCAGGAACTGTCAGTATTTTTGAAAATTTTTGACAGAGTCTCCCCTGTAAACTGAGCTCTGGGAACCAAAAGATAGCTCAAGAAACAATCATAAATAGCTGACCAATGACAAATCTAAAAAATCCCTGTAATATGCTGTCCTGTAAGCATACACTGTCTCCTCTCTGGGCGATGACAGAACCTGTATCTGTCTCAAGACTGAACCCTGGACAATGCCTCAACGGCCTGACGCATAAGATGCAATCCAGTGTCTACACAAAGTCATACATCCTAAGGGATAAAAGTCGCCGAAGAGGATGCGTGTAGAGGGGAACTCCAGCAACCTAATCCACCTCACACTGGGTAACCCAGCCCCCAGTGCTTGGCTTCAAAAAACCTCACACACGACCCTCTCAGATGGCTCAGCAAACTGCCCAGAACTAGCATACATCCTATAATAGACCAATCACTGTCCTATGACCGCTGCGGCGGTCTGTCTGCTAGCGTGACTCACAACTAGCAGACCCACAATCACAGTACATCAATCTGCAATACATGCCAGTGGTGTCAAGCCGTCGTATGGCCACACCTCCCCTGGAACCTGGCAAGCACAAGAAGTAGCAATGCAGACTGCAATATATATATCTGATGATATATATGTGTACCTGGTCTATAGATGATGCTCTGAAGACGAATAAGTGATGTATGTCGATGTCGATATTGATGTCGACCACCTCCTGCTTGCCAATCTACACAAGACGGATTTCTTTGCGGCTGAAATCTATCTTCTGCTGTAGTGCTCAGAACGAAATTCTGAGGGCATAAACGGCTTCGAAAGGGGGGTAAAACTTCAGGTCACCTGCTGGAAACGCTCCCGGAACGCCGAGTGTGAATCTTCGAACTCCGGATCCAGAATCTGCCGGAAAAGTGCGCGCGCGCGCGATTGCACAAATCCGCACTGAACCAAGGCTCTGATACCAATTGAAGTCGCGGAGCGGAGCGTGGGTCGACTCTCTCTCTCTCACACACACACAGTGAGCTTACACAGTACAGTACGCAGAGATCTGTTAGAAGGGTTATCTCCCAAATCCTCAGTATTCACAAAGAATATGTTAGTATATACAAAGAGTTAGAGGAAAGTGAGTTAGGCGGGCGGGCGGCCATATCCGCATAAGAGGCCACTTGGGCTTTAATCCCAACATGGTCATCCTCAAGTTGTGAGATCTCTAGATTCACACTTTTATTCGGAGAAGTCTTACTTCATCCATGATCCCCATGAAAGAGAATTTATCAAGATTGATATTCTCTTGTGGAAGAGGAACACACTCTTCAAGATCATCGGGAAGGCCTGTGTGTAATGTTATCGGGTAGATTTCCCAACTTGGAGGAAAGGTGGAGAGCTTTTTTTGTGCCTTGCTCTTCGCATGTCCGCGGTGAAATCCATAGGTGGTGTGGACATCCTGTCACAGTCACAACAATCCGCCAATCACTACATGTGTAGAATTGTCGGTACAGTTTTGCTAGTGTGTGTTTTGTTGTGCGCGATTCTATTAAGTACGCCATAACATATAATACATACACAATTCTATACACTTGTGTTTGTGTGTGTGTGTGTGTGGATCAGGGATTTCATATTCATGTCATCACGTGTTTTTTTGTGTGATCACAGTGTTAATTAACAAAATTGTTAATTCACAACTCTTCACGCTCACAGAAAATGACCATGTGACCTGAAGGCTACCTGATCGTCCGGTCAATTTTGCCCTTTGAGATAGAGCCCTAGCCCTCCGGGAAACATTAGAGGCCCTTCGGGCAGCTTTAGGAGCCCACCAAGCATTATTATATAGGCAAAAAAAAAACACGTGAAATTGGTGTAGTGACAAGGAGCGCTCCATTCCAACAATAGAAATGAGCCCCAAGCACTTGCACCACCTAAACCATCCACGAGGATGCTTCCTACCCAAACCTGTTTCCAAGCAAATTGACACCCAGGGGAGGTAACTAATTGTAAAATAAAAATACCTCGGTGTAGTGATAAGGAGCGCTCTATTCCAACAATAGAAATGAGCCCCAAGCACTTGCATCACCTAAACCAGTTACTCCCATTGAGGAATCCAATAGTTTCAACTCCATCAAGAGTTTCCACACGAATGGTACCTTGTGGGGTGATTTCGCATACTCTATATGGTCTTTTTCTCACATATTTCAACTTTTTCTTCTCGTTATGCACTCCATACGTAAGGACTTTATCCCCAACCTTGATATCCTTGTTCTTTAAATGACGGTCAAACCATTTCTTTCTCCTATCTTTCTCCACAAGTGCATTTTGCACAGCCAATTGTCTTTCTTCATCTAACCTCTCAAGGATATATAAATGCTCAGCTAAAGGGTTACCATCCCAACCTTCTTGTGAAGCTACCCGCAGACTAGGAATTACAAACTTCCATGGCATAACTGCTTCTTGTCCATAAACCATCTTGAATGGTGTAAAATTAATAGCCACTTTGTAAGCAGTACGATAAGCCCATAGAGCTGATGTCAGCTTCAAATCTCAATCCGTGCGATGAGCTTCCACTATTTTGGTCAAGATAGAAACTAAAGTCTTGTTAGTGCTCTCAGCTTGGCCATTTACTTGTGGGTTATAAGGTGTACACTTATGGTGGGCTAACATGAAGTTTTCCATGAGTTCCTTTATCACTCCATTTATAAAATGAGTACCATTATCACTCACGATCTCAAAGGGACAACCAAATCGTGTAATAATGTTCTCAAAGAGAAACTTAGCAGTTGACCTTGCATCAGCTTTGTGGGTCGCCCTAGCTTCCGCCCACTTTGTCACATAGTCAGTGTGGCAACAATAATATATCAAAATTGAGTATTACGAGCTGCTGGATTAATGGGGCTTAGAAAGTCTAAACCCCATTTTTCAAATGGTTGAGTCACTTTAATAGGATGTAATGGAATCTTATCCTTTTGTTGTGTGATCTTGTAATGTTGGCATTCATCACACCCTTTTGCAAAAAGTGATGCATCCTTGAATAAGGTAGGCCACCAATAGCCTGCTTGCAACACCTTCCTAGCAGTTAGCTCCCTTGAAAAAATTTCTCCGGCTATATCCATGTGGGCTTCTTGCAGTATGCATACATACTCATCCTCACGAACACAACATCTAAGAATATCGTCCTTCCCTAGCTTGTAGAGAGTTCATGTAATTAGAGAATAGGGTTCACATTCCTTTAATAGTTTTCAAGCTGTATCCTTACGAAGCTCTTTGGGTGAAAACTATTAACTAAAAAGTTCACAATCTTCTCACTCCATTCAGGCATGGTCTTGACTAGGAATAGAGAAGTATCAGGCAATTCATCATCGATTCCAATAGGGGCTTCACCATTGAGTATATGAGACAAATGATCCGCCATGACATGTCTTTTACCGAGTCTCACCACAATGATAAAATCAAACTCAAGAAGAATTAACAAATATTGTGCAATTCTTCCCGTGGAACAAGGTTGTTTCACTAGATACAACAACGCTTGATGATCCAAATAGAAAATAAACTTTTTGGGCAAGAAGGTAGTAGCAAAATTTCTTTACTGCATCAATCATAGCTAAACCTTCCTGCTCAGTAGTGGTGTAGTTCCTCTCAAAATCATTTAATTGACGACTTGCAAAGCTAATGGGGTAGTCCAATTTATGTTCTCATGGTTGAGCTAGAACACACCCAATAGCAAAGTTTGATGCATCAATATGCACATGGAAAATTACATTCCAATTGGGCACTTGTAGAATGGGAGCACTTGTCAAGGCCTTTTTTAATAACTCATAGGCATGGTCACACTCCGCGGTCCAGTGGAACTCAATAATAAGCTTGTACAAAACCCTCTTTTCTTAACATGTATTGGGTGGCCATTGAATGCCTTTGGGTGGCGGACTCCCCCTTTGGTTTGCATTTTGGGGCCATTTCCCTCAATGGACACTACATTGGCCCACACATTGAAATTTTCACTATCAACCTCAAAAGCACCCAACCACCAAATGTTATTCTCTGACTGCACACTAAATTTTTTAGGGTTTTTTTCCCCCTCTGTGGTATGAAGAGCTCTATTCATGAGAGTTATTGAGACTCTCTCAATCTTTCTATTCTTCATAATTTCACTCTCATCTAATTTGTTGACAAAAATGGCTTTCTCATTCACCTCAGTATGTTGCAGATCATAGAATTTTATCATGGCCCTCATCAAATTTCTCAAGTCAAATAATAGATTGTTGAAAGATTTCAACTTGAGGTCTTTCTGTTTACCATGATATATTTCATTGATGTGAAAAGGATCTCCAAGCATCTCCATGACCTTGGAATTAATTATGAGCTTGGCTTGTTGAACAACTGATGGCTTTGGAAGCAAGGACCCCTTCACTCTTGACTTCTTCAAGTTTCTATTGATGAGCTTGAATAGATTTTGATAACCTGCCCTAATGATTCCAAATTTGTCCAAAGTGTCTTGAACTTCATCTTTGTCCAAAGTAGAACTTTTCAAAATCCATTGATGCATTTCTGCCTAGCAACCCTGAATCTTCTTTCATTCAATAGGTTGCCAAGAAAAACAAGTGGAATCACTTCACAAAATGATTGTGATGCACCTCTCATGAATCCTTGTGAGCAAGTATGGTTGAACTAAGCACCTGAGTAAACACAAGGAAAGACTATAGCACCCAAAGAAACCAACTTGCAAAATACATATCAATTGGGGAAAAAATAATAATTTTACCTTAGTGCTTTGATTCTTCTGGTGCAACCTCCACGTCCTCGCTTGAGACTCTCAATATTCTTCAACTTCCTTTGTCTTTGTTTAAGTCCAAGCTTTGTCCTCTTTCTTCTGACTGTGTTCAATAATGATTGGAGGTTCTTTACCTTCTCCTTGCTTTCTCGAAGTTGATGATTAAGAGTGTTATGGATAAGGGATATGTATATTTATTACTAAAGTGTTCATTAGGAGCTATGGTCATTTGTGCCGACCGGCCAATGTGTACTCATTTCTGAGCATTGAAGAATCTATAAATGAAATACGTGCAAGAGGAAAATTCTCACTCTTTCACGGAAGGAGATTGTACCCAGTGCTTGTGTATCTCTTCTCTCCTCTCCTTTCTTCTCTCTTGCCGTGCCGGTGTGGCACTCTGCTCTAGGAGGCGCATCTGCATGTGCTCTTCTGCTCTCACACGCTCTATATCTCTCTATTCGCGTGCGACTTCTATTCTGTGCTCACGTATTTGCCAGGTATGTTGATTAGTCTGTTTTATGGGTTGTGGTGTGTTGTCTTTGCTATTTCTCAAGGTCTTCCACGCATTTGTTTGTAGCAGTGGTATCAGAGCATAGGTTACGTTCCAAGATTTAAGGATTTCGACAAGCATCAGCTAAGTATTTTGTTCTCTCATGCTTGTAAGTGTTGTTAGTTGCTTCAGCTTGCAGTAATTAGTGTTGATTGTATGATACAGTTAGTCATCTTTGAAATTAAAGAGAATTTCTTATTTATTGTTATGATATAGTAATTACTAGTGAAATTATGATAATTAAGCATCGTAATTGAACATAATAAACTTAATGAAAATACTCAATAATAAGAAGGGATTAGCATACGGCCTTAGATAGGATATTACAAAAGAATAAATAGTAGAGAGGGGATTAAAAAGGATTAATGAAGTGATTAGGAGGAATTATAACTGTTAATATCATTAACACTTGCTAACGTGCATAGTTAGATGATTAATAGTATTAAAATTTTTTTGGAAGACGTGCGGATCATCGAAGTAAGAAGAGAGCCGTGTTATTTTACTTTATTATTTACCCATTGCTCTGCATTGGGTCCCATTCTGCAACTAAAAGTGATCTATCGACCTTCAGTTTTAGAGGATGTCCTCAAAGCAAGGATAAGTCCACTCAAAATTGCGATCACCCACAAGATTACAAATTGCAGGCGTACCGAGTTTATTCCTCGTGGGAACTACCCATTGCATCAAAATAACATATAATAGTTTATATATAATAATAATGCAGGTGTAACGAATCCATATCGCCAAACCACTGTCAATCTTCCATGGTGCGTGAGGAACTATAGAGGAGTTGGGCACGACACGATCTCTCTCTCTCTCTCTCTCTCTCTCTCTCTCTCTCTCTCTCTCTCTCTCTCTCTCTCTCTCTCTCTCTCTCTCTCTCTCTTTCTCTCATAGTATCCCTCTCGATACCCATGAAGTGGCTCCAATCCCCCCCCCCCCCCCAAAACCACCCAATCTCTCTTCTTTCTCTGTCTCTCTCGGGCCGCCACTCGCCATTAGCCTCTCTCTATCTCTCTTTTGCTGGTGTTTATCACCAAATACAACGGTCTCTCCCTCTCTCTCATATAGTTGTGGTCCTTTCAGCTATAGTCTGACTCACTACCTCTCTCTCTTTCTCTACCCCTCATTACTACATTACAAGTGCACACACCCACACCCACTACCTTGATGTTGTGGTCTACCAACCCATGCAAGTGGCCATCTCTGCAGTTCGCCTACATCTCTGTCTCTCTGTCTCTCTCTCTCTCTCTCTCTCTCTCTCTCTCTCTCTCTCTCTCTCTCTCTCTCTCTCTCTCTCTATCGCTGGTTCATCACAGCCATCTAACTATCTCTTTTTCTCTCTCCCTCCTTGTGCCAGCAACACGCTGTCCAAGTCTCTCTCTCCCTATCCTTCCCGCCATGCAGCTACTCCCCTAGCATCGTTTGATGCATGGCATTAATTTCTTTTAAAAAAACACTGACACCATTATCTCATGCATGGCAACACCATTATTTGATGTTGGAGCTACCGTCCTTTTGTCGACCACTGCTACCTTTTCCGCTACCTCTGGCATGCCTGTAATAACACATTTGAAGCTTCAAGTAATGTAGCCTTTGATACTAGTGCTTTTAGTCTCTTCTTTAGCTCATCCTCAATGAGAGACTTCCGTGTGCATTCCTCCTCTACCTCTCCTTTCAAAATATTTATTTCCTTGGATGCTTTGTGCAAGTCTGATTGAAGGTTTCTCAATCCTTGCTTCATAGTATCAAGTTTACTTTCCAGGTCATTAAAGAGTATTGTCGGCAATGGGCAAGGCCAATGTTGAAATTGATGGAGCACCATCCTCCACTGACGGCTTTACAAGAGAGCTCAAATTTGTCATAGTGCTCGTCATTCACTCCTGCATCTGTTGAAAATTCTCACTTTCAAGCCGTGCTGTCTTTGCATGGCTCTGGCGGCGCAGCTGCAACATAGACCTCGTCAAGGTGTGGGGCCGGCCTAGTTGAGTTGCCACATTCATCTCATCTTTGCTTGTGCATTGAAACGGTTCAGACATATCACATTGTGAAGATGGGGATATGAGGGCCTCATTGCTATCTTGTCGGGACTCTGACATCAACGATGTCTGCAATGAAGTTGCAGCAACATCCAGCGCTAACGGGAAGCTTATTGATTACATACCTGGCGGTTGATCCAATTGTCGGTTTGGATGCTCGATATGCCACATGATCACATTGTACACTACTCTATTTATACTTGAAATTGTTGCTCCTTATAAAGAAATGACATAAGTTCCTTCTACTATCAATTTAAAGAGTAGAATTTTGGCTTTCTCAAACATATAGACAAGTGTTTTAACTCTTTTGAGAACTGGGAATATTCTCCTTAGCTCTCTAGAGTGACCTTCATTCTGTATGCCAATCTTGACTTGCGGTTCTTGGAAGTGCAAAACGTTGTGTAGAAGTTATTCATTACCACATACATTTCAATTTTTTCAAGGAATCCATGCTCTCTTAATCTATTCATGAGATTTGTTGCTTCATATAGAAATTGGCTAATATATATATATCCAAACACATCTTTGATACCTTGAAAAACCTCTTCACTTTCATTTGTCCATTGTACAGGATCCAACCTTGCTACTTGTTGTAGAGGATGTAGAAGCTGAGAGGACAAATAAATGAACCTTAACATATACTTCACCTTTTGAATAAAAATAGCAAGTTTCTTTGTACCCTTAGGTGATGGAAGGAGCAACAAGGCTTTCACTTTGACAGGATCCGACTCAATCCCATTCCAAAGATCATATGTCCCAAAAACTTCACTCTTGGTTGAGCAAGATGACACTTCTTTGGGTTTAGTTGACCTCCACTTTCATCATATTGATTCAATTCCATCCCTAGATTTGCACAACAATCCTTTCTAGAGCTATAAACACAAAAGTCATCAATAAGATCCTTCACAAACTTGCCAAGAAGGGAAGAGAACACCTTATTGATGCACTTTTGGTACTAAGCACAACCATTCAAAAGACCAAAAGAAATCACACAGTAACAAAAGCATCCCCATGGTGTGATAAATGTGGTTTTCTTTTGATCTTCTAAAGCCAAGGTAAGCTAAAAATATCCAAAAAATCCATCATATATACTATACCTCTCAAGCCTTGCAGTAGAATCAAGTATGTCATCTATGAAAAGAAGAGGGTATGGATCTCTCTTAAAATCAACACAAATTCTCCACTCTCCATCCTTCTTGGGTGTGACAACAACAAGACTCACCCATTCTGTAGTACTCACAAGACATATACAACTTGCCTTAATAAGCTTGTCTACCTCTTCGTTTAAAACATTAAGTTGTACCTATCCCATCCTTCTTAGCTTTTGGCATACGGATTGAACTCCTTCATTGATTGGAATGTGGATTTAATCTCTTTTGAAGCCTCTAATTTCCTCAATAGAAGTGATGAAAAATTGGGAAATTGTTGCATCATGGCAAGATACTCACCCTTCTCATGACTAGCCTAATCCGAAGATAACATACTTTGAATCAGCTTCTGCTTGACTTTAGGTTGAACTTTGGGTTGCATCAAGTCTTCAATTTTCTCATGGCCATAGCTCCCAAATCTTCCTCTTTCTTCTCCAAACAGAATATGCTTACCACCTTTGTTTTTCCCTTATCTACAACTATCAAACCACTTGGCCCTGCTTCCCGTTTAATCTCAATACCATAGTGTTGAGCTCGAGAGGGAATTTGTGAAGGAAGAGGAAACATAACACCACACATTCTCTTTGTCTTGTCACATTGAGGGCTTTTAAGACCCCATTCACCACAATTGTAACATTGAAACATATCCCCTCTTCTAGCCATGCCTCTTTCTCTACCACCTGTAAACCCCTCTTTGTTTCTATATCCACGATCATATCCATAGCTTTGATCCCTTCCTCCTCCCATCATATGCACACTAAGATTCTTCATAAGACCTACAACCTCTTGCATATCCTTGAAAAAAGCATTCACATCATGAGGAGCTTGTTGATCATAAACTGGCTCCGTGATGAGGACCCTTGGTTTCTCTACAACTTTCACTTCAACCTTTGGCTTGACATTGATCCCAAGTGATGAAGATGCTCTGCTTTCCACTCTTTATTCTTTGCAATTTCAACTGCCTCCTCAAAGGTCCTTGATTTCTTAAGCTCCACCTTCAAGCACAAACTACTCCTCAAACTTGCAAGAAACCTATCCTTCTTCAACATGGAGGCTCAAGGAATTTCATCCCCCAAAGATGTACATCACTTTGTCCATAGCACATTGAATGCCTTCACAAAGTCTTTTATGGTCTGGCCTTCACCCTGTACCAAGCCTTGAATAGATTGTTGTACCTTTTGTGGGTCTTCCACATGTTGGAAAGTGTGTGTAAGAAAAACATGCCTTTCAATTTCATAAGTCATAACTTGAGGAGGTTGGGCTGATTCTAGCTTCTTTTTGTAGCCTTCCAATAATTCCCTAACATCTCCCTTCAAACAGAAGTAGAAGATTTGCAGCACCAACACTGGGTCTTGCTTGCCAGCAAGAAGGCAAGCAAACTCCATTTTCTCAATGAACCCTTTGGCACTTTCATTTTCTTCCCCACTAAACTCCAAAAAAATAAACTCCATGTCTTTCAAAAGCTATAATTTGAAGGTAACTTGAAGCGATTCCTTGATGGCGGGTACCAAAACACTATTGGGCAAAAGAAAAAGTGGGACACCTCTATAGCCTTAAAACCCAAGAGAATTAAAACTTCAACCTCAGCACCAGAAAGTATAGCAAAACCACTCTTAGTAAACTCCAACCAAAAGGAATATGATCCCTTGGGACTTTACAAGCACACGCCAACCCAAAGGACCATGACACATAGGAGCAAAACCCCATCAAAGCACGGATTTATAACGCACAACGACCAATGCATATAAAGACAAGAGAATCCCCTTTGATAATTGAACATCAAAAACCCATAATTTCAACATCAACTCCACAATTCATAGATACATGCCCTCCAAATATGTCTGCACATAATTTGCCACTAGGCTGTCATAGCCATAACCCTGTAGAGAACTAGTCATAATTTAAAGAACATAACTCCAATTGGGGCACTTTAAATCTTGGAATAAATCTTGAAAAATGATTGTTGAGAAAGTTGAAGATGATCAAAATTGATTCTACATTCCACTATGCACAAAATTGAGCGAACAGAGAGCTATCCTGGTAGAAGGCAAGGCGAGGGCAAAAAACTGCATCTAGAAACATCAAGAGTCACAATGAGATCAAACCTGCAAATGTATGACTCTTTTGCTGAACTTTTTTAAGCTTTTACATGAGTTTTAGTTATATACAAGTTTCACTTAAGAAAACTCACTAATGGGCACTTATAATAACCCGACAACTGGTGCTACACTAGCAACTTGCCTTGCTTATACATGTGCTTGTTAAAGCAAGCTATAAAACCCACAAAAAGAAAGCCCACACACCCTTTTGACATCAGGTGTCATGTCCATATGTACAAATTTACAAAAAACGGGGGTGTTGAAAATGTGTCCAACAATGTTTGAGATAATGAACTTAGGTATACCATTTTCTCTAGTTTAAGTGGCTACGTCTTTGAAAATGGCACCAAATGTTACAAGATTTTCTACCTTCACTAGTCTTATTGTAGTTTTAGAGAGAAATAAAAATTTATAACTTTGAGCTCTGATTACAACCAAAATTAGTATGGAGATATACAAGTCTATCTAGAACCATCCTTGGGTCTCAAATCCATCAACGAGGTCAATTAAAAAATGATATTTTATAGCTATCCTAATTTTAATATGTCATTTTTCACAACTGATACACCGTAAAGCCTTGAAATTTTTATGGACAATCTATAACAAATTACAAATTTTAAATTGGATACTTAAATCATAGGATAGAACCAAAAACAACATGTAGAGGGTCATGTCCAAAACACCAAAAATGTAGTAAGTGACTTACGTCACCTCATAGAGCTTTTACCTAGCAATAATATTCCTCCCTTAAAATTGGAATCATACTTCACATAAGGGAGAACCAAGCATGTAAAATTTGTAGTAGACATAATGGTACACAAGTAGTCAAACGCTAAAATTCATTTTGTCATAAAAGGTGCATTCAATTTACAAAAAATGGCCTCATACTAAAATTTGGTCCCTTGGCCATATAGCACATAAAATTTGCAAACTAAGTGATCTTGGTAAATGAGTTACAAATTGAAACCCATTTACCTCGATCTAATCAATAAGATCTATTCTTTACATCCTAAAAATAAATAATGGAATTTTGATTTCAGTGGCATGTGCTAATTCAAGAGCTAGCACCTTTCAATTAGTAGCCCTCATCTATGTCTTTTTAACCCAAGTGGGCTCACCCACGGGGGCTTTCAACCAACAATGGTGAGAATTAGTAGCTCTCAAGAAGTGGCCTCTCTCTCTCTCTCTCTCTCTCTCTCTCTCTCTCTCTTTCTTTGAGATAGAGCCCACAAATTTGGTGGTATCCAATTGTCACCTTTTTGTGATTAAAATTATTCAAAGAGTTAATTTCATGAGTTGTTATTTAATTCCCAATAGCCCTTTTCCATGGCTCTTGAGCGGCCTTGTTTATCGGCTTTGACCAAGTGCTCATTCATGTAGCTCATCTCTCTTGTGGCTATGTTAATGGATCTTTTGTTTGCTTCTCTATCTAAGGCTCTCTTGAACATCTTGTATGGGTGGGACATAGTGACAACCACATACGTAAATGTCAATATGTAGGACGTAGCTGATACGACTAGTGTATGGAGGCTACAAGAGGTTTTTAATCTATTGGAGTTTGTTACCATACATGTAGTACTGTGTTGTGAAACATCCGGCTCATTTTCTAGATGACTCTCAGGTACATCATATCATTTTTTTGTTAATGTTGCCTCTTACTTGGGTTATGTACAATGTGAATATGCTTGAATTTGGTATTATCCAGCCATGTACATAGTTTCAAGGGGAGAAATTCTACCTCTTATGGCAATATGCTCTGTAGGCCGAGGAAGGTAGTAATCATTCCGAAGCTTTACAGAGGTCTAGGTATTGTTTGTTACATACCATACCCAATTGATATTTCAAAAATACCTTCAACTCACAATGCCAGAATTTTCTCACATGGGTACCTGTCAAAAGCTAGAACCAAATGATGAGGAACTTTGGTACCTTACCTTATGACCCTTCAAAACTTAGAGCTATATAGTACCCATAGCATCAATCTTGGTATTTTAGGATGGCTTGGTTACTTTCCGCACAGTACCAAGTCTCTTGAACTGGTATTATCATGTCTCTTTGTAGTATTCTTTGTTTGGTTATCTTGATTTTAGAGTGCCGAGAGTTCCCAGCTTGGGACTTTACAATGTTTTTGCTAGTATTTTCAAAGTACCAAGTCATTGAGACTTTGGTACTTTATCAAATGGTTCTTCACAACTTAGAGTTTTACATCACCCAAAGCACCAGTCTTGTTAAAGTAGGATGTCTTGGGTACTATCTCTCAGTACCAAGTCCATGGGACTGGTATTATCATGTCTCTTTGTAGTATTCTTTGTTTGATTATCTTTACTTTAGAGTGCCGAGAGTTTCCAACTTGGCACTTTACAATGATGTTGTTAGTATTTTCAAAGTACTAGGTCATTGAGACTTTGGAACTTTGGTACTTCATCAAATGACTCTTTGAAACTTAGAGCTAAACAACATCCAAAGCACCAATCTTAGTACTTTAGGATGGCTTGGGTAATATCTCTCAGTACAAAGTCCATGGGATTGTTATTATCATGTCTCTTTGTAGTGTTTTTTGTTTGGTAATCTTAACTTTAGAGTACCCAGAGTTCCCAACCTGGTACTTCACAATGATGTGTGTAGTATTTTCATAGTACCAAGTCATTCGGACTTTGGAACTTTGGTAGTTCATCAAATGATTCTTTGAAACTTAGAGTTGTACAACACCGAAACCACCAATCTTGGTACTTTAGGATCGCTTGGGTACTATCTCTCAGTACTACCAAGTCCATGGGACTGCTATTATCATGTCTCTTTGTAATATTCTTTGTTTGGTAATCTTAACTTTAGAGTACCCAGAGTTCCCAACCTAGTACTTCACAATGTTGAGTGTAGTATTTGCACAGTACCAAGTCATTGAGACTTTCAAGCTTTGGTAGCTCATCAAATGATTCTTTGAAACTTAGAGTTGTACAACACCCAAACCACCAATCTTGGTACTCTACAATTTTCACAGTACCAAGTCCCTCGGACTAGTACCTAGAGTTCCAAAGTGGGCACTTTACAATGTTATGGGAAGTATTTGCACATTACCAGGTCATTAATACTTTGGTACTTTGGTACTTCATCTAATGATCTTACAAAACTTAAGGCTAATCAGGACCCAAAGCACTCATTTTGGTACTTTACAATGGCTTGGTTACTATTTGCACATTACCAAGTCTTTGAGGCTGGTGCCATGCTGAATTCTCTGCTATCTGAATTCTCAATTTCAAATTCGGTACTTTACTATCAAATTTTGGGTTTGATTATTGTAAGTTTCAATGCTTGCATCTCTGTATCATCTTCAAGGATTCTAACCTACATTGTTCTTGTATCTCAGGTGGAACTATACAAGAGATTTAAATGAATGCACCCCACGATCGAGCTGTCTCTTAGGTCTTTTGAGGCCTTGAAGCCATTCTTTGTTTGAAAGCTAAAAGAACGGTATACTTTTTGTTGTGTGTTTTATGTGCATATGCTATTCCTCAAGGAGCCTTTCAATTACATGCGGCAAAATAGGTCTGGGAATCATGGAAAATCTCATACCTGTAGGTTTCTGTGTGTTGTAGCAATAATGATGCAACTCAGTGCTCTGCAAAAACCAGGTAGTATGGCAGCACACAAGTAGTTTGTGGGAATCCATTTTGTGTCTAAAGCCGATTGACAATGAGTTACATGCAAAGAAATGCTTGGTCGGGGAATGTTCTCAATGTGGCATAACCATGTTGCCCTTCTACCTAGATGAGATTTCCAACGATAGCAAGGAGGTGTCTGTCAAGGTGTTCATGGATGTAGGCAATGGACATGTGGCTGACGATGGAAGTGCAAAGAAAATAAAGGACTTGGTTCTACAAAGAATGCCAAGTGCTTCTTAAATTTCCATGGCCTTTTTGCAAAGCATCTAAAATATTTCATCAAGCACAACTTCATCTTTCAGTGGCAGGAACAACATCTTAAAGAAAGCATGCTTATATTTCCTAATAGTGTTGTTGTAGTTGTATTCGAAATTGACTTTGCAAAGAAAGTATAGACTCCGATGCATTGGTGGTCAAACACAAGTAACAATCCTTGTGCATATTACATATGTTAGAAATTCGGGAGGTGCCATATAGAAGACACTGCATTTCTACATGTCTGATGATAAGCAGCATGATACTTTGTTTGTGTAGCATTGCTTTATGCTTCATGACATGTGGCTTAAATATCAAGGTCACCGTTTGCGATATCATTGGGTGTGGTCAGATGGTGCAGCATCACAATTCAAGGCATGGAAACCTTTTTACTTTATTTCCAGGTACCATCAGTTTATAGGCTTGCACATGATGTGAAACTTCTCCACATTGGTGCATGAAAAAGGGGAGCACGATGGAGTTGGTGTTGTCATCAAGAGAACACTAATGCATGAGGAGATGAAACCAGATAGAGTGCCGATGAAGGGTGTGGCTGATGTTTTTAATTTTCTAAAGGCAAAATTTGGAGTCACGGTTGGGTCACACAGATATAACACACATAGAGTGTTTTGGATGGTTTCAAAGGATGAAGTGCAACGGGATATCTAGTGGGGATGTCAACAAATCCAAGGCTTGCATGCGACCCATTGTGTAGATGTTTATTCACCTGACGACCCATGTGCTCTATGTCTTTGTACCCTCTCATGCTTTTGTGATGCATGTTTAAGTGGGAAGTGGAGGAGATGCAAGAGCAAGAAATACATTGAAGAACATAAATACATATCCATTGTACCAGTGCAAGAGGTGGACAATGAGGATAGTGAGGAAGAGGAGGGAGACAGGGAGATGATAGCAACATGACAAATGTAGCAATAAGATTGGACATCAACTTGCCAATATATGAGGGAAACCCACAGACAATGTGTGAAATGTTGTCCGTTGGGGACAACTTTGTAGTGAAGGTAGCTGAAGGCGGTGAGGACTTTTATCTTTTGAAATGCACCAGAGCCATGTACCAGGCACACAAATCACAAAGGGATAAGTGGCACAACGAGATTATTAAAGGTGGACTTGTGGTTGAAGGCTTGTACTATGGCTAAGTGGATGGGAAATGTGATACATATAGCCTTCTTACACCACCAGTCATGATCTATTCCCACCTTGTAAGAGCCGTACAAATTGTTAGCAGCAGGCTAACCCGGACACCATTTTTCGGAGTTCTCATTGTAAAAACACTTATTATTTTGATAAATCGGGAATATTGTAACTCTTACTTTTCGGATAAACCTTGTAATTGATGAGCCGGGGCTACAAGCTTCCAGATTGTATCAACCTGTCATTACCCATCTTTGGTAGAACTCCCAGATTATTAGTTTTGACCACCAAAAACCTTGGCTAAGGTATGAAAGCCAATTTTTGTAAGTCATTATTAAGTATTGGAAAACAAAATACACAGCGTGAGCTAACGGCGCTCACTTCTCTCCTTCTTACGCTTCATACTCCCTCCCAGTTGTCACATTGTAGTCGTGTTTGTTGCATTGCAACCGTAGGTAAGAGCTCTACGCGTTGACGTAAACACATCACAGTATTTTATAGCTTTTTGGCGTTACCGACCCATGGCCTAATTTCATCATAACTAGGAATTTACACTTCAAAATCAAAACCTAAGTATAGGCGGGATATTGGGGCATCATTGCTAAGCATTTAGGTGCATTCTGAGTCAAAAATGACTAGGTCAAAAATCCACTACTGTTAATAATAGTCATTTTGGCACTTGACCTAAAGTGGGGTTTGAGACCATAAGCATGTGTGCTTAGGTCGTATGAACTTGTCCTAGAAGTTTCGTTATGTTTGGATGTCATTTGATGCTGTAACGGATGTGATTTGTTTGCCGATGAGCGATTGGCTTTTGGTGATTTCAGTCACTTGAGTGTAGCTTGAGTTAGATACGAGTTGTTAGTTTTTTTCTGAGAGACTGACAACCTCTTGTAGCCTCTATGCACTAGTCGAGTCAGCTTCGTCCCATGGATTGACAAGTTAATCGTGGTTCTCGCTAATACTGCAATAAGATAGGAGTGAGGTTAGACACTTGTCCCACATTTGGCGCCGCTGTCGAGGATCGAAGAGACCTAAACTAGGGAAAAACACGAGCGTCTTGTGAAGTTATCCTTTAACTTCCTCTAGGATCTCCTAGAGTTCAAAACTTTCTTTTAGAAACCGCATAGCCTAAGATTGTTGTCTTTTGCTGTGTAGGGTAGCTTGGAGGTAATCGTACTTGCTGAGTGCCTTTAGGATCGTAGGATTGTAGAATTAGATTAGGATTTTGGGAATGGTTGATAGATGAGACAAGTCTTAAGATCAAAGCTCAGAGAACCATAAAGAAAAAAGAAAATGAGTGTTGTGGATACTTTCCACAACCCCATTGCATAAGAATCTAGGAGTAGCCGGGTAAGTAGGATCCGAGGTGGATTTCAGAACATTGCTCTCTCTGAAAGAATCATTGTGAGTTGTTATTGGAAGTTGTAGAAATTCAGGACTATGGCTAGAAATAGCACGAAAAGACTCCAAACCACTCAATCCGACTGGAGAGTAAGCTTCAAAGTTGTATGAACCAGTGGATAAGCTCAAGGACAGTTTGAGGTAAAAATTTCAAGAGTTGGCCAAAACTCAGATTATTTGTTTGTTCTTGACAATTTAGGCCAAATTAAGTTTTGACTTGATTCATAGACTTAAAATAAATCATAAAAGGACTGTCTTTGAAAAAAGTACAAAAATTGGTTCATTTTAAGCCTAAAGTAAATAATCATGATTATTAACTTTCTGCACCAAATTGACCGAGGTTCATATCATTGACTCATTGCATGTGTACCAACAACTTTTGTAAAGGCGCAAAAGATTTGGATCACCAAACTGGCAAAAAACTGGGTAAAAACTAAAGTTTGTAATGACTTTTTGAAACTTGAGTGTAAATTGGGGAAACATTTGTCCAAGCTTGATGAAATTTGGTTTATAAGCTTATATTGATGTGATAAACATGTGTACATGATCACTTGACCAAAAAGATGCAAAAATTTAGCTAGAGTAAATAATCGCTATTATTTACTTCTGCTTCATTTTTCAAACTTTTTGCCCAAGTCAGCATACCACTAGCTTTACCATGTTGTAATAAGACCACAAACCAAATTTGGTAAGATTTGGAGCATTGGATTGAAAATTGTGACCAAATTTGCAAAGTTAGTCTGCGGATAGAAAACTGATGACCATTTGACCAAAAATTGTCCAAACTTGTTGAAACTTGGTTGGGGACCTTAACTTGAGGTTCTTAAGAGATCCGTGTCAAAGTTGGGACAAAAATTTGCAAAAATATAGATAGAGTAAATAATCGTGATTATTTACTTCTACTTCAAAAATTGAAAACTTTGCAAATTTGAGTATAGCACAAGGTCAAGCATATCAAGTAGACCCTACAAATCAATTTTAGTAAAATTTGGATCACAAAAGTGAGACTTAAGACAGAATTTTGAAATCAGAGTCTGCGGACACGAAACAATTAATAAACTTGAACAAATTTTGTCCAGACTTGTTGAAACGTGTCCAGGGACTTTAATAGGTTGCATACTTGGCAAACCAAGCCAAAACTTTCAAAAAACTGACAAAAGTAAATAGTCGTGATTATTTACTACTGCTACATAGGGACACCAGTTTTGACTTTTGAACTTGTACAATGTTAGACCAACATAATACGAAGCCATCGGGCCATTTTGGGTTCCATCGGATCCAAATTGGTACATGTTCACTCAGTTTTCAAGTTGCAGGTTAATCCTTTGATTTTTTGCCAAAGTCGAATCTGAAAGTCAAATGCTGACTCCCATAGCTCCATTTGAAGTGATATACATAGACCAACCACAATAGTTAGAAAATTATACAGTCTTTGTGAAAGAATAGCTACCTTGATCAAAATTGATACAGGAATTAGGTTGCAGACAAGGAATCGGCAATTTGACAGAAGTTGCAATCAAGTCAAGTGGAAATTGACGACAAGTCAATCCAAAGATAAGTACTCTATCCAGGGCTTCACTAGTCTTTATGAACCTTAGATCCAGTTGTGTACTAGAAAATCAAGGCATATTTGGAGAAACCTCCAGTAGAGTATCCACCAAAGAATGCGTGAATCAAGGAAATTTCTTGCACACTATTCCTGAATAAGTCTCAGACATTTTTTCTGATTCAACATCCGAAATGTCTTCTTATTCGACTCACTCAAAAACCGGAATGGCAATGCGCTATAAGCATATACTCTTCTTTTATAAGACTGATCACCATGGAGATCAGGTTTACCTAGATTCTAACGAAGAGTATGCTATTCGCATTGATGACCATGGTATTGAGTTCGAAGAAGAAGTCAGGGCAAACAAACAAGAAAAAATGTACATGGACAGAAACGGAACTCATTATTTACAAGTTGAAAACCCTGACGTAATAGACAAATGGGGGTTAGAAATAAACACCATAATCCCAAATATGTCAGCAAAAGAAGGACCACCAACCTTCGAGTTCGAGGGATAAGATCAAGTAGATTTGAAGCCTTTGAAACGGATTAGTACTGATAATCCTAGGATCGAAATCTATTGTTGGGAGGATAGAAATGTCAAAGCTCTTTTGTGGACTTCGCATGCCAAACCAGGACAGCTGACATCCATGAAGATCATCTATATCTTCAAGATCAAGGATAAGGGATGAGCAGACCTACCAACCTACCTGTTTAGGGATTGTTATAACAACAACTTTGTTATGATGACTCCCGAGGAGGTAGGACAAACCAAATACCAAGGGTATTCCATAAGGGATTGGATATTGGGCCAAGGACCAGAAACCATTCCAAGAGACAAACAGCGTGAGAGATCTTCTGAGAGTAATGTTAAGAAACCAGAAACAACCTCATCACGAAGAAAAGCGGGTGACCTTAAGGCTAGTCCCGGGCTACATGAGTCACTATTTCCAACAGACTGGTTTGAAGGACTCAGAACAGGACCAACTGCCAGGGGACCGGGAGTTGAACCAAATAGACGCGTCCACAGCTGATTTTCAAAAATGAGTGAGAAAATACAGTGGGCCAGGGGATCCATATGACCACTTAGCAAGCTTTAAGCAAGTGCTAAGAGCAGAACCCATATTCGATTCCCATACTCAATTTGAAGGGTTTGGAATGACATTAGAAGGAAAAGCATTGACATGGTTCCAAAACATTCCACCAAGGTCAATCATGGACTTGAACACATTAGCCCAAGGATTTGTAGCTGCTTATTCCAAAACGGGGATCAAACACAATATGGTAGCTTAAATCTACAACTTTAAACAGAAACATGGTGAGTCTATTAGGGATTGTGTAACTCGAATGAAACAATACATTGCCAGATGCCCAGGGCTAGAGATACCTGCAAAAGAATGACTAGTATCATTATTTCTAGAGGGACTGCTAAACAAAGAACTTCATGCTATACTATATAGCAACAAGCATACAACCCTAAAAGAGTGTGTGTCAGATGCTATTGACTTAGGAGACAATTGTGATATTTTCAACAAAGAAGATGTCCCTAAGGATAACCAAAGTGAGAAAACAACATCCACCATACCAGCACAAGTAGGAACGGCTGCCGCAGCACCACTTTCAACCATAGAAGACATGCTTAAAAGGATAAATGACATGATGAATAACATGCAAAAAGCACCTATGACGAGACCAGGACAAGGGATGCCTCAACAGGGACAATCTATTAGGCCACACAAATGGTGTGCAATCGAGGGTAAATGGACCAACCATGAGACCAATGAGTACTACTACCGACCAAAGTATGATGGGAATGTTCAGTACGTGTCCAAGAGGTCACGAGGACAATCCATGTACAGATATCAACCTAATATGGCCCAAGCTCAAAGACCACCAATGGGTATGGAAGACCTCCACCTGTGTTGGGTCAACAACCTCCGTACCCAGGACATAATGCAATACCTATAAAGTACATGCATTTAAAAGGAATCATAGATGAACAAGCACTTGTGCCTGTTACACCTTATGCTGAGCCTAGTCCATCTACATTAATGGTAGAAGGAGATTGGTATAATTCACATCCACCACCAATGGGGGAACCTGTGACTTATGCTCCACCACAGCTCGCACCAATGTACTATGTAGCTAATCTAGGTGTTAGACCTCCTATGGTAAGACACATGATTAAGCCAAGAACGGGAAACTGCCATAACTATGGTGCAGATGATCATTGGAAGAATGAATGCCCAGAGCCTGAAAAAAACCTCAAACCAATTGAAGTTCATTGCATACAACGTTGCAAAAAGGGAGGACTCTTCCCAGAATATTGTCCTAAGAATCCTTTATACAAGGGAAAAACATTAGTAAACGTAGTCCAAGTCATACCTAGTAGCTCGTCTTAGAGTGAACCGATTGTCCCAATCAAGGTAATCACTAGAGCCCAGGCTAAGAAAAAGAAACATAACTCCTCTGACGATTCGGAGAATACAAAAATTGCCTCTCAAAAGACCAAAAGAAGCAGAAGAAAAAGGTATGAGATGAGGCGGCAGAAACAACGAGCTAAAATTGAGGAGAAAGAAAAAAAGTTATTCCAGAAAAAGGTGAAAGAACCGGGAAGTGAACTTAAAGAAACAACCATGAAATCTGGAGGATCAATTTTGGTTGATAAAATTTTTGAGCCTATTAATGCAGCCTTGGAAGCCTACCAAGCAGGACTTAAAGCAGGCCAAAACATGGACAACAAATGGAAGAACTATCCTTCTCCAGACATGGAAGCAGCTAAGCTTGAAGCTTACCAAAATTTGGTAAGAATCACGCAAGAAATGCTAGAAAAACAAAAACCCAAGCTTGAAAGTATCGCAAAACCTGAAGAGCTTGTGTTAAGAGAAACTAAAGAAAAATTCAAAGTGGTGGTAAAACCCCACCTAGAAACAAAAGAACCAGAACTTATAGTGCCAGACAGCGAAGATGCATTAGATAGAATTCCATTCGTACAGGAAGACTAGCCAGGACACTTATGGGAAAAAATTAGAGAGATCAATGATGGGAGCCTAACTCTAAAGTCAGCTCTTATAGAGGAAGTTTGGTTAGACAACCTACCTCCTGATATGGACGTGGACGTACAATTCTTATATGGGGATTGTAGATCTGAAGCTTCAAGAATTTCTAAACCATTGACCTTGAAAACATTACCCTCTTACTTGGGAGATAACGAAGATAAATCCATAGTGTGTAAAACCACTCAAGTAAAAAGAGCGAAATAGACCCTAGAAGTAGACAACATTCATTCAATCATGTCTACACCCATCCAATGCACTCTTACTTTGAGAGAACTATTAAAACTCAGACCATATTTATGGAATGATCTACAAAAAACCCTAGAGAAGGTGGGGATAATGGGGCTGGTCACAAAAAATTTGGGAAAATTGAAACACGAAATGGACAACAAAGAGATTCGATATGTTCCGATAAACAAAGTCGGAGAATACTATGAAGGGGAAGAAAGAAACACCACCCTTCCAGTGAAATATAATGACATTGAAATCATGGAAATACTAGATAGTGGGGCAGGCATAACCATAGCCACAAAAGCAGTATGTGAATCCTGGGGACAGCCAGGCCCATTAGACAAACTCGAATGAAATTGCAATTGGCTGATGGAGATATTGAAATGTTAGGTTTAATGGCCATGTGGTCGACAACCCATCACTACTTGCCGCTAACCCTAAGTGTACAACTATACACTTGTGTGAGCCACTAACACTAAGTACAATGTGTATTGTGCCTTAGTGCATAAGATAAGAGAAGAAAGAAAGGGGGCATACAGAACGTTGGCTCTCCCCCTTCAACCTGTGTGTGTGGCTATGGTGGTGTGTGTGTGTGAGTGTGCGTGCGTATTCTTCTTCCGTTATGCTCCCAGCTCCTCCCCATCATCTGGTATTCTCAAATGTGGAGATACCTTCGGTGATACAGGTAGCTGGAGCATCCCTTACGAGTCCTCGCCATAGGATATGTATAGAGTGGTATAGGTGCTTTTGACGCCTAGTTGGCAGTCTATGGTCAGTTTGATTGTTTATGCACCTCAGTTGATCTCTATACAGTGTGCTTTTGAGAGGCATTGCTCTCTTTTATGCTTTATGAGTGCCATACTTGGTCATTTTGTCTCGTATTTTGGTTGACATAGTCCCAAATACAAAGGAGACTCTGCCAAAATTTTCCCAGAATCTTTTGGTATTTTTGTCACCATGTCTACTAGCAAAGACCGTGACATTTATGACATAAAGACGTTTGATGGCACTAATTTTTAGCTTTGGAAGAATCAGATACAAGATGTGCTTGTACGTCCAAAAGAAACAGTAATTGCCTATTATTTATGCGACACGGACTGAAGAGATGAATTTGACTCAGTTTCAGTGGGAGGAGCTTGATGAGCTATGAAAATCTACTATTAGATTGCACCTTGCTGAGTCAGTGTACTTTTCAGTGCTAGAATGTGAATCTGCCTATGCTTTATGGCAAAAGTTATGCAACACTTACGAAAAAGATACGGCAAGTAATAAGGTTTTCATGATGCAAAAACTGTTTAACCTTCGCATGAAGGAGTCAGCCAGTGTTTCCAGTCATATTAATGACTTTGATTCTCTATTTTCTCAGATTCGTGCACAACGGATCAATATTGATGACGAGATGAAAGAAATCTTCTTACTTTGTTCGTTGCCACCCTCATGGGATATCTTTTCAACAGCTGTCAGCAGTAACTCTGCTCCTAATGGTACGCTAGTGTACATTGATGTCACTAGTTCTCTTTTGTCAAAGGAAATGCGCCGCAAGGCTATGGATAGCTCGCATCATGGCGCAGCTCATTATGTGCAAAAGGATGGAAAACAGCGTAAAGATCGTTCTTGGAATCATGAATCCAAGAAAGAGGGCAATAGAGATGCTTCAAAGGGTCATCAAAGTCTCTTGGTCATCGCAATGTTCAATGCCATTATTGTGATAAGTTTGGTCACATAAAGAAGGATTGTTATGCTTGGAAGCGTGACAAAGGTAAAGGCAAAGGCAAAGAAAATGATGATAAAGAGAAGAAACCAAAGAGTTCGGTTAAGATTGAAGAACTGAACATAGTGCAAGATGATTGTGATGCACAAGAAATCAATATGTTGACTGAAAATAATGATGTATTTTATGATGCACAAGAAACTCTATCTTTGCAGAGTTCTATGCCAGCAGAGCTACTTGTTAGTGGTGAAGTGTCCCATACATGGATTCTTGATTCAGGTGCTTCATTGCATGTCACACCTCATAGGCATTGGTTTACTACATATGAGGAAACCATTGGCACTGTTACGCTAGGTGACAGCTACTCTTGTGACATTGTGGGCATAGGTGATATTGCTGTGGTTATAGCAAATGGGGTGAGGTTTACTATACATAATGTGCGTCATGTTCCAGCTTTGACACGAAATTTGATTTCAGTTAAACGTCTTGATGACTTGGGTTACAAAGTCACTTTTCATCAGCAGTCTTGGCGTATTGCGAAAGGTCATCTTATTTTAGCCCATGGTTCTAAAGTTGGTACACTTTATCCTCTTTATGTATCTGACAAGAACAGTGTTCTTTCTGTAACCGAGCTGCCAACTGTTGCTTTGTGGCATAGCCGGTTAGGTCATATATCAAAGAAGGAAATGGAAACTCTTTCTCGTTTGGGATACTTACCGTCTTTATCATTTTTTGATTTTCCCTTTTGTGAACACTGTCAATATGGTAAGCAAACACGAGCACATCGTACACATTCTTTTGACAATGAAAGAAAGCCCTTAGAGCTTTTGCATAGTGATTTATGTGGGCCTATGCCTTCTAAATCCCATGGTGGTGCGTCTTATTATGTTACATTCATTGACGATGCAGCACGACATGTTTGGGTTTATGCCATGAAGTCTAAAGATGAGACTTTTTCTTGTTTCAAAAAGTTCTTATCTAGTGTGGAAACTCAATCTGAACATAAGTTGAAAGCTTTACTATCAGACAATGATGGAGAATATGTCTCCAAAGAGTTTGCAGACTTCTGTTCAAGTAGGAGAATTAAGCGTGAGTTTACAGCTCCTTATACCCTTGCACAAAATGGTGTTGCCGAACGAATGAATAGGACCATCCAAGCGAGGATTATGTCTATGCTATCACAGGCTAATTTACCGCAAGCGTTTTGGGCTGAAGCATTATACACTGCTATGTATTTGATCAATAGATCACCACATGCTTCATTACAGTTTCGTGTACCTTTGGAGTTATGGTCAAGACATAAGTTGTCTTATGAAAAACTCCGTACATTTGGCTGCGAAGCTTATGCACATGTACCCAAGGAGTTGCGTGCTAAGCTTGACCCTAAGTCCAGGAAATGCATCTTTATTGGCTATGGTGTAGATGGTCAATTTGGCTATCGTTTATGGGATCCGGAAAGTCGATCAGTAATCCGTAGCAGTGATGTTGTCTTCAATGAGACCAAGATGCATAGGCAGCCAACGAAAGAGGTTGAATTCCGTAAAGTGACGTTTTCCGATGTATCACCTTCTGTACAGATAGCTCCAGAGCCAATTACTACACAGGCTAGTACAAGCTCTGATCAGCCGAGGAGATCTCAAAGAGTCTCACATCCTTCAGAACGGTTTGTTCCAGGCGTGGACTTTGTGTTGCTGACAGATAGTGGTGAGCCTTCTTGTTACAAAGAGTCTATGCTAGCCAATGATAAGGTTCAGTGGGAACATGCTATGAAGAGGGAGCTATCCAGTATTGCAAAGAACAAAACATGGGAACTTGTTCCATTGCCAAAAGGTAGGAAAGCTTTGCCTTGTAAATGGGTTTACAAGAAGAAGATTGCATCCAATGTTGAGAATTACAAAGATCGTTTAGTGGCCAAAGGTTTCAAGCAAGAATATGGTGTAGATTTCCAGGAAATCTTTTCTCCAGTGGTCAAGATGACGACACTAAGAATGTTGCTTGCTTTGGTTGCCACTGAAGATATGGAGCTTGATCAAATGGATGTCATTACAGCTTTCTTACATGGTGATCTTGAGGAAGAGATTTATATGCAGCAACCTGAAGGGTTTGTGCTCAAGGGCAAGGAACATTTGGTCTGTAAGCTTCTGAAAAGTCTCTATGGCTTGAAGCAATCGTCCAGACAATGGTATCAAACGTTTGTTGCATTTATGCGTTCCCTAGGCTATAAGCGCAGTAATGAGGATCCATGTCTTTACTTGAAAAGACAACCAAATGGACAGCTTATATGCTTATCCTTTGCTGGTCATTCTAAGAAGGACATTGCTGACTCAATTTGACATGAAAGATTTGGGTGAAGCCAATCACATTTTGGGTATGTGCATTACTCGTGATTGTAAGAAGAGGTTGTTGTACCTTTCTCGAAAAGAGTATGTTCACAAGGTTCTTGATCGTTTCAACATGCAGAAGGGGAAGGCCTTGAGTACTCCATTGCCTGCATATTTGAAACTTAGCAAGAACGATTGTCCCAAATTTGCTTAGGAAAAAGCTGCGATGGCTAAAATTCCTTATGCTTCAGCTTGTGGTAGTCTCATGTATGCCATGGTGGCTACAAGACCTGACATTGCACATGCAGTGGGAGTTGTCAGCAGATTTATGTCTAACCCTAGTAAAAAGCATTGGGATGCTGTCAAGTCGATTCTCACATACTTGAGTGGCACTGCAGATAGACAGTTATGCTATGGTCGTGGAGAGTCATCCATTCAAGGATTTGTAGACAGTGACTATGCAAGCTGTGTTGACAGCCATAAATCAACAACAACAGGTTGGATTTACACATTTGCTGGTTCTGCTATTTCTTGGAGATCTATTTTTCAAGATTGTACAGCCATTTCTACCACAAAGGCAGAGTATGTTGCATTGAGTGAAGCATGCAAAGAAGCTATTTGGCTTGCTTGCCTAGTGAAAGATCTTGGATTGGAGCAGTGTACACCAATTCTTCATTGTGACAGTCAAAGTGCTCTTGCCTTGGCTAACAATCCAGTGTTTCATTCCAGAATGAAACACATTGATGTGCGCTATCACTTCAGTTGTGAATGCCTGGCAAACAAGAGCCTTGATTTAGTGAAGATTCCTACGTCAGAGAACACAGCGGATGCACTCACTAAGAGTCTCTCCAACCATCAGTTTCAACATTGTCGTGAGTTGATGGGCATTGGGTGAAGAGTGGTGCTCTTCCACTTTTATAGTCTCCCACATTGGCCATCAAGTGGGAGAATGTTAGGTTTAATGGCCATGTGGCCGACCGCCCATCACTAACTGCCGCTAACCCTAAGTGTACAGCTATACACTTGTGTGAGCCACTAACACTAAGTACAATGTGTATTGTGCCTTAGTGCATAAGATAAGAGAAGAAAGAAAGGGGGCATACAGAACGTTGGCTCTCCCCCTTCAACCTGTGTGTGTGGCTATGGTGGTGTGTGAGTGTGTGCGTGTGTATTCTTCTTTCGTTGTGCTCCCAGCTCCTCCCCATCATGAAAGACCCTTAGAATTGCTAGAAAGTGATAGTTAATTCCTGTGGGATTGAATATCAACACACTTTTTTCGTAGTAGACTTTGGGAAGAAACTCAATTATGAAATCATATTGGGAAGACCTTTCATGCGACAGGTACAACTTATCCAAGATTGGGGAAACAACTATGTGTATTGATAGCCGTTTTTTGGCTCTCTGAAATTGCCATAGTGAGCTACCTCACCCTACCAAAATCATCTAAACACTGTGGCTATCCCTACCTTTTCATTGTACATAGGCATATGTGAGCTAGGGGACTTTTCCCATATCTCCTTAAAACTCTCAGCTAACTAGTCACTAGGCTAGTTGAGCCAAAAAAATTAAAAAATTCAAAAAAATAAAATATATTATGGCCCATTTTTGTGTAAATACTTCATTGTACATAGGGTCTAAATGTAGGGAATTTTTATAATTATTTTGGTATTTATTTAAATATTTCTACATAGGTGTGCGTTACTTGTCTATGTATGCTATGTATATTGACTCACTATTATCACAATTTTTCTTAGCATTTTACTCACTCTTTACTCCATATAGATATATTTTCATGCAAGCTTCTCTAATTTTTGGTGTGAATCCACTCCAAGGAAAAACCTCAAAAATATCTTTCACCATCAGTCATTGCCTTTCACTAAATTTCTATTTCCTATACGTATTATTTCGTACCTCTTGTAAATATATATACATTAATAAAAACAAATGAGGGCCCTCTTCATTTGATTCCCTATATTTTCATATATTTATTTTTATATATAGCCCACACTATTTTAGATTCCATGAATTGTTTATGTATACTATCCTGTGTTTTCCATCATATCCATATATTAATGCATAATACACAACCATGCATATTTTCAAATCCCTAAGAATCAATTAGGTCATGCTCTAATTCAAGGAGGGGCTCAACTTTGGAGTCTTATGCAAATTCAACAAGAAGGGGGCCACTGAAGATTTTTTTTGTGAAGAAAAATAGGTTTTTTGGTGGGATTTTTTATATTCATCTCCACTCGGAAGTTGAAGCAATGATTACACAAAAAATGAGGACCAAGAGCTGATTAATAACCTAAAAAATTTTCATAATTTTTGGAGCTACCACCGGTGAGGTATGCTTTTTTTATTGGACCCCAGTCTGCCCACTTTTCTGACAAGTAGCTCATAGTCTTCTCTCACCTCTTTTCACACTTCTACATACACACACACACACACACTCATTCCTCTCAATCCCTCACTCAAAATTGCACCTTCCATGGTTTCTCTCACCTTCTTCACCATTAACCTCCCCTCTTACTTCCATAGCTCTCATATGAGCTCTACATGTACATACACCATCTCTATGCCTCTCTCTATTACTTCCAAAGTAAAATTCCATCTTACCCCTTCTCTATATACATAAAATTCAGCATGTAAACCATGCTTAACCTCTGCAATTGAGAGATCTCATCAACCAAATTTTGATTTTCATCGCGGTAATCAACCTTGACGGCGGTGGCATAAAGAAGAGAAGAAGAAGAAGAGGATCGATGGTCATTTTGAGAACCTACACAAGTAGGTCCAAAACATCTTCAAGCTTCACCATCACCAGTATTTTCTTACTTCATTCAACCATCTTACTTCAACCATCCACCTCATTCTACCCATTGTAAATATACCATTAACTTTCTAGTGATTATTAACACTAACCACTAACATACAAACACAAAATAGCCATTGACCTAACCATAAAAGACACCTCACCTCAAGACATGTGCATAGTAACTCTCTCTCTCTCTCTCTCTCTCTCTCCCTCCTTCCTTAAAACTCTACTTTCACCTTATCTACCATCAATATTGCTCTCTTTTGAGTCTACATCCATGACCTTAGCAGACAAAGAAGGCCCGCAATGTTTTGATATTTAAAAAAAATCATAATCTTGATTTGTTAGCTTGTAAATTAGGATTTCCAAATAATATTAATGAGGATCTCCAACCTATAAATAGGCCCATCTCCTTCTTGTAAAACAACCCCCAATATCTCACATAGCATCCCAACACTCTATGCATGAGGAGAGATTTAGGCGTAGCAACCACCTTGTGAGCTTCACTTTTGGTGTGAGAGAAGCTTTCAAGCTACACATTACAAGTGAGAGAGTGTGAGTTCAAAATCTCAAAAACACTATTGTATATGTTCCTCCATCATCAAATAAATTGAGGTTTGGTATATCAAAGGCATGAATCGATGTTCAAATCTTCGTCCTTTCACTTGTGCAATACAGTTTGGTGCATTCAAGGTGACTTGTGCATTTTAAGTTTTTATCATTTGATCTTGTGTTAGTGTGTTTTCATTACCAATTTTGTTCCCATTATAAAAGGGTATTGTGGTGAGAGGTCTCCCACACCCTAAGATAGTGTATGTGTGTGTTGGCAATGTTTAGCATTCACTAAGCATTAAGTTGGCTTTGTACAAGCACTACGATAGCATCATAATGAACCATCTCCATTTGCAAGTCACAAACAAGATATTACACAAGTTCCATTCCTCTCTCTCTCTTACCTTTGCTCTAGCTCTCTCTGCTCCATTTGGTGTCTCTCTTGGTGTGAGAGTGCTTGTGTGTGTTTGGTGGCGAATCTTCTTGGGTCTGAAAAAATCTCTCTTCTTGCATCTTAGTTCGCATACCATAACTAGGTGGTGCCCCTTCACTTGTTTGGTTGTGGGTTTGTTGTTGTTGTTTCTTTCTTGTGGTTTCCCCAACCCCAATTGAGCAGCACGGGAGCCTTGAGGGGTGTTTAGAAGTCGCCTCTCTTGTTGCCCGCCCTGGATCGCCTTAATTTTGGTGCACCCACGGAGGAGGGCTTGTGTATCTTTTGTGTAGCTTCAATCTTTAGCATAGTGAAGTAGTTTGCATGAATCACGAGAATTTGTATGATCCTTTTATTCCCATTGCAAGGCAAAAGGTACACATAATTGTTAGTACTAAGCTACAATTTCAATGAGTAATTCTAGAATTTTGGGGCCTCTGAGGTTGGCTGAGATAAACGCTTCAGTAAATCCTTTTATTTTGCCTCTCATTAGGTACGACCTTAGTTTGGATGTCTATATTTTTGTTTTGTTTTAAGCATTAGGTCATGCATAGACCATGGATAATAGCCCATGAATAGAGGATTTCCCCTTCCATTTCACTCCACACATTAGAATAAATGTTGCAATTAGTAGAAAGATCCATTTTCAACAATGTATGGTGTTCATGTTTGGTGCCCAACGAGTAGGAGAAATTCTTGCATCACCAAACCCTGTCATCCTACCTCTTGTGGATTATCATAGATCATTTGATGTGCATATTTTTATTTTGTTGTAAAACAGATTGCAATTTAGAAAACATTATTGTGTAAATCTTTTTAAGAGAGAAAAAAAAGTGCGTCAGTTTGAAATCAATTCAATGGAAAGCCAACGCCAAATGTCTGGATATCCTCTTTTCTTTGGAGAGCCTGGAGAGAATGTAGAATTATTTTTTAGCGAATTTCAAGATGTCTTGTCTTTTCAAGAGGATTGTAACTGATCAAAAACGTGTAGAAATGTTTGAGATGGTCCTTAGGAAAGATGCTAGCACTTGGTTTGACTCTTTGCCTGAGGAAGTTAAGGGGGATTACACAGAAGTTTTGAACCGTTTCAAGAGATACTTCTTTGATCCCCAAAACACTCAAAAACTATGGCAAGACATTGTTTCTCAAAAGCAAAAAGATTTAGATGACTACTACTTGTACAAGCAAGAGTTTCTACGTCTTTGGGCTCTATGGATACAAAATGTTGATAACCCTGGTGATGGTGCACAATTTCTAAAGAAGGAGAGGTTCATAGCTGGACTATTTCCTGATATTAAGGTAAACGTGGAGGCGGATGTACCTACCACCTATGATGTAGCTGAAATTAGAGCTTCCAAGAAGTATAGGAAACTCAAGTGGCTAAGGGGAGAGGTTCCAATAGAAGTTCTTAAACCCAAAGGTAAGTCACAAGCATCGACATCTAGGGATCTTCTTGAGGTAATGGAAGAAGTGATTGAGAAGTTAAATGAATCTTTAAGTAGCCTATCAATTCACCTTGCACAAGCTGTAGGTCCAAAGGTACAAGCAAAGAAGTCTGAAGAGTGAGATCCATGACATAGGAGAGTCTTGAAATGTTGGAATTGAGGAGAGTCTGGACATGGGATGTATAATTTTCCTTGGCCCCGTGGGGAGCCAAGGAGACATAACCTTAATTACCCAGTGATGAATGCAAGTGAAGGAACTCGTTAGCAACCATAGCTTCTACAAAGGCCAAATGGAGCAAGACCACCTCCACGAGGAGTGGAAGGAGTTCCACCTTTGCCAGACCCAAATGTGCATGTGGTAGAGGTGACAAATTCAAAAGAGGTTGATATGGAAGAAAATGGAATTAAGCGTGGCCGAGGAAAAGGTAAGGAGAAAGGAGTTATGTCACAAAGTGACCATGGCCTCAATTTCTTGCATTATGTCCACAAGTTAGGAGGGATTTAACAATGGCAGTTAGCACTAGGAGAAAGGTAAAGGAGAGTGTGTCTGTTGTAAAATTTTCACAAGCTGAAATGAATGAGGATATTACACCCGTGCTAGATTTTTACATCAAAGGAAGATTGGTTAGGAAAGGTCTAGTGGATGGGGGTGCACAAATTTGCATCATGACAGAGGGACTTATGAAGAGACTAGGCATGCACATCCATGAGACACCTAAAATCAAAGTGAAAATGGCAAACAATAGCAAGGCTAGGTGCGTAGGCATTTGTAAAAATGTCTTTATGGAGGCCTTTGGCATTATATAAAAGGATGGATTTTTATGTTATGTCGACCATGGGAAGTGGCTATCCATTTATCCTAGGAAGACCATGACTAATGAAAATGCAAGCTTTGTAGGATTGGGAAAGTGGAAAGTTGATATGTAGAAATGACAATCATAAGAAGGTTGTCTTTGACATGAAGGAGCAACGCCAAGAGGAGCTCCATGAAGAATCATCTCAAAGTGAGACAGAGGAAGAGTGGACTGATAGCACTTCAGAAGAAGAAGGTAGCGGTAGCACTACGGAGGAGGAGTCTTCCATTGAAGTCATGGGGATAAGGTTTAATCCAAACAACCAAACGACCTCTTGTCAAGGCTTGGAGGAGGTAGGTCCTCAAGAGAACCAAAATGGGGAAGATGAAGGAATGTTAGACGGTATGTTGTCTACAACACTTACAAAGAATGAAAAAGAGAAGTTCAAATGTGTGCTAAGAAATTTTTCTAAGCTTTTTGCTAAAGACTACACGGACGTACGTGGAGTAGATGATGTTCAACACAAGATTGAGCTAAAGCCAGAGGCCACACCTAAGGCTCAAAAGCTACTAAGGCTACGAGTCATCAAGGAGCAGGCTTTATTGAAGGAGGTAAGAAAGCTTCTAGCAGTAGTTTTCATTTATTCAGAGGAAAAATTAGAGTGGGTCTCTCCTGTTGTTGTCACTCCCAAGAAAAATGGCAAGTGGAGGGTGTGTGTGGATTACCGTCCACTGCATGAGGCAACAAAAAAAGATCACTTTCCCCTCCCATTTCAAGATGAGATACGAAATGAGGTAGCTGGTCATGAGAAGTACACTGTGTGTGATGGCTACTCGGGCTACTTTCAAATAGGTATCGCATTAGAGGATCAATTGAAAACAACCTTCATCACTCCGCGGGGTTGTTATGCTTTCAGAGTCATGCCATTTGGCCTGACAAATGCTCCTGAAACTTTCCAACATTTCATGAACATGGTGTTTCAAGCATTCTTTGGAAAGTCAATTAGGGTGTTCATTGATGTTTTTTGCATTTATCGCTCAAAATCATTGCATCTACAAAAGGTACAAGAAGGTTTTAAAAAACTTTATGACATGGGAGATCAACTCAACCCCGACAAGTGCCACATAGGTGAGGATGAAGTGATCTTGCTTGGTCATAAAGTTTCTTACAAAGGCATTGAACTTGATCCTTCAAAGGCAAAGGCTCTTATTGAGCTACCATCACCCAAGAGTCTTAAGGAGGTCATCTCATTCATTCAAAAGGTGAAGTATATGTCACGCTTCATTCACTTAGCCTCGGAGTTCTACACCCCTTGCAAAAATTGACACAACAAGTTGAGTTTTTTTGGTTTGATGAGCTTGAAGAATATTTTTGTAACATCAAAATCATTCTATCAGAACTACCAACACTTATGCCTCCTTGTTGGGAGTACACATTCTTTGTTTGCTCTAATGTTGGCAAAGAAACAATTGGTGCTGTTTTGCTACAACAAGATCCCCATAGTACCAGGATGCAACCCATCTACTTTGCTAGTAGGGTCATGAATGCTTTGGAGAGAGGCTACACAAAGGCAGAACTCATGATGCTTTCTCTCATGTTTGCGGTGAGAAAGTTTAGATCCTACTTGCTACCAAAACATTTTGTAATCCTCACTGCATAAAATTTGTTCACTTGGGTGTCATCTCAAATGAATCTTAGTACTAGGATCTCAAAGTGGATTATGGAGTTGCAAGAGTTTCAATACTCTTTCAAGGTAGAAGATAGTGTGCGTGCACAATTGGTAGGGATTCTCACTTATAGGGTACATGAGAAGGAGATTAAGGTGCCTGAGTAAAAACCCTACAATTGCCACCACCTAAAAGTATTCCTAATTCTTTTACCTTGTTCTTTGATGGAGCTTTTCAACGAGCCACAGGAAAAGCAGGGGGAGGGCTAGTGTTGCTCAATCCAAATGGAGAGGTGGTCATGAAGAGAAGGTCAATCTACCAGGTTCAACTAGCAACAATGAAGCAGAATACGATACACTACTTCATGGTTTAAAGATGTGCATTGGCCAAGGTATACAATGTCTCATGGTAAAGGGAGATACACTTCTCATTGTGAAGTAGATTTTAGGCATTTGGGCATGCAAGAATGAAAGCCTAAGGACAAAATTTCATGCCATTCGTAGGTTATTTAATCACTTTGAAGAAGTGCAACTATATCATATCCCTCGGAAACAAAATGAAGATGCAGATTTACTTGCACAACAAGTAGTTACATGTGTTGAGAAAGAAGTGTAGGTCATCATGGTGGCAACAGTTGTCAAGAAGTCGAGATACTAGGGATTGGAGTCATTGGCTCCCATTATTGGCTATATTTTGGAGGGCGAGTTTCCACAAGATTTCACAAAAGCTCAGAAGAGGAGACTTATGAAGAAGGCAAGTGTCTATCTCTTCCTAGAAGGCTCCCTCTATCAAAGAGGAAATGATCAAGTGTGCAGAAGAGTACCAACTATCGAGGAAATTCCAGCCATTCTAAAAGGTTTACATGAAGAGGCATGTGGCGGGGTGAAAGCATGTATAGGTGGACCGCTTTTGCCACTATATAGTATATGGTTTTTGGGGTTTAGAAAATGGGTGGTTTAGGCGTTTGAAATAGTGGGATTAAATTCAAAATTTATGGAATAAAAGGGTTAAAATTTGACGTGTACTAAGTGAAAGCGCTTACTCATTAATGATCACCTCAAGGTACGTTCAAGCACTTAATGCAAATATTCTCTCGAGTCTTGTCACTCTGTCTCACTCGTTCCCCCCCCCTCTCTCTGTCTCGCCAGCGCCATTCAGGTTTCTGATTCCTTCCTTTGCGTTTCTCTGCTAGCCGAAGCAACAAGCAGCAACATCACAACAATAGCAAGCAAATTCAGGAGGAGTACTTTTTGCTTGGCTGGTCATCAACTTCAGTAAAAATCCCCTGCAGCAGCAGAAACAGGTATGTGTCATCATGTAGCTTGAATCATTCTATCTCGAATGTTCGGTGAATTTGAATGTCGCTGGTTTTCCTAGGTAGCATTTCCAGGTAGCATTATTCCATGTTTTAACATTCTTCATGCAGATGTAGAAGCGTTGTATGCTTGTCTCTGAATGTGTGGCAAGATAACCAAAGGGGGCTTGGCCTAGTGGTTAAAGTGAATGGGTGGGTGCGTAAGGACCCAGGTTCAACCCCTGGCGATATGGTCTGCCCTCTGTTGGGTGGCAAGATAATCATGGATTGTAACTATTAATGATGCATGTGTAAGTTTAGAATTTATTGGACAGTACCACGAGTGGCCTTACCCACTCAAACAAAATTTTACTTCACCAAGGAAGATTTTCATACCAAATATGGGCTATGCTTGGTTGGCCAGGATCCGAAGCTCCTATGTGATGATGATTTCTCAGATGAGGAGTGGCTTAGTGTATGGCTTTACAAGCGCCACCAAAAGGAGAAGATGCATTTAAAGGGGCTGAGGCCTGAAATGTATGAAGAATGTCTCCTGCTATACCACAAAGTATATCAGGGAGCTCCCCCAAACAACGAGGTAGGCGTGCATTTTGCACATGGATTTACTTGGCAGAAGTGCAAGGCCGCTGAAGATTCTGAAGGTTTAGTTGCATTGGCTGTGTATGCTGAAGGTGTTATCAAAATGTTACGCCAACAGAAAACTTTAAATAGGAAATTGGAGAAATGGAGGTCCACAAACGGTCCATGTCTTGGAAGCGAGTGGAAATTTAATGCAAAAAATATGCCTAATTACACTGACAGTACTTGCACAGGCTTTGACTGGCAGACATACTCAGGTGGACATCAATTTTCAGGGCAGGCTAAGGAGGAATTTCTAAAGAAGCAGGCCTTTGGCTCGATGGGAACATTTGGAATGTCAAATGTTTCCTCGACTACATTTTCTGCGTCAACGGCTGATGTAGCAGCTATTTCTAACATGAAGGCTAATGCTGCTGAAAAGTTAAAAGAGAAGCAGCAATGTCTCGAAGCAATAAAAATTTCTTTAGATCAATCAAAGACAAAGAGAGATGAGCAGGTTGGTTTGATGCGAGGCGCCGCCAAGATCGTAGAGAGACTGAACAAGGATATGGAGGAACTCAAGTTGCATAAGGCTGGGCTTGTACCAAACGAGGAAGCAATGGCAAAGCTTGAGACCTTGATTCAAATCAGAAAGGAGGCTCTCAAAGACATGGGACTTGATATTGAAGTGCACAATCTCGATAACCTAGGTGAAGAGGCAGCACAGTTACAGGTATGTAAGCTTGATTGATTCACCTAGTAGTAGTTGATATTACTTAAAAGTGGTTAAACTCTAATTAGGAAAAAATGGTTAGAGACCATTTTATATGGTAAAAGACCACTTAAATGTGTTTATATAACACTCTTAAGTGGTACCACATAAAGTGATGAAGACTCTTGAAAGTAATGCACAAACACTTCTACTATTTTATAAAGTACGCAGTGCTATTTTTTTACAGGGTCAGCATGACACTTTGTTATGGGAAGTAGAGGTGGCGACAGGGCATCTTCTATTTGTGGAAATGTTTATTAATTTGTTCAAGTCAAGAATGCCTATCCTTCCTGTCAGGCCGCCTGTTCATTTGGGATTGGACAATAGCTGTGTGCAGTTAGGTGATTGTGTTGCTTGTGGGATGTCTGTCATGCAGACTGTTGTTACCGGTGTCTACATGCTCCGGTGTCAACATCCGTATCACCCACTTTGTTTTGTAACTGCCTGTAAGTCTGTCGGCCAGTGTCTATTTCATGGATGTGAGGAACCTTTAAAAGATGCTTCGAAGCTGTTGGCACCTGGAGAGGCAAACATGGATGAGCATGTTGGTACACAGGTAATTGATGTTTTTATACCTTATGATATGAAGCTGATTGTAGATTCATTTCTTGACAATTTTGTTTCTTTTCTCCATGTAATTGCAGAGAAAGATCCAATGGAAGGCATCTTTGGATCTCCTGTTGATGGAATTGGTAATATTCTGTGGAACATTCTTCTCTTTGAATGTTCACATAACTTACTATTGAGTATTATTACATTGTCTTTTATGTAGCACACTCCCAAGCTGGGTCATCACGCAAGCCCAATATTGATAGCATGTGTGGTGGGTGCGGGGATAAGAATGCATCCCAGAAACAAGCAGGTGAAGACACTCCGGACCAACAAAAGGCAGAAAAAAGGGCTGAAAAAAGAGCAGATGTAGTGGGAGCTCAAGGTGACGCATCCAAGGAGTCAGCCGAGGTGCCTCTGAAGCCAGAACCTGCAATGAACAAGGACGTAGAGAACGCTGAAAAATCATCTGAGAAGCCAATTGAAAAGGATACAATAGTGAACTTGTCTGATGAGGACTCGGATCTTCTTATTTCATATGTTTGTGCACAGATTTTGGGGCGTAGGAAAAAGAGGAGCAACACTGAAGAACGCGCCACACCAAAGAAAAAAGCTAAGGTTGCATCCGAGCCTCCAGAGCCTACTCCAGGAGGTAAAAAATCCAAGGAGCCTTCATCTGCTCGGAAAAAGACTAACCTCCAAGCATTCAACCTTAAACCTCCCAAACCAAAGTCCCGCAAGAAACTTCTGTAGCCCCTAGTAACCTTTTGTGCTTTGTAGCCTCTTTGTAATTTTGTCTTTGTACCCTCATTTTGATGATAATGAAACGATGGCTTTATTTTTCGTTCACTAGTTGTTTATTGCTCATTGATTGTCTATTTATTGTACTCATATTGTTCATTGACTATCTATTTATTGTACTCATATTGTTCATTGACTGTCTATTTATTGTACTCATATTGTTCTTTCCGACATCATCATGAGCATCTTCAAGTAGAGCTTATTTTTTCTCCATTATCTCCTGCCAAGTGGACTATTGCCATAGAAGTTCAGGAAATTAATGAAATGGAAATCAATAGCCTGGAAGGTATACTTTTCGAGTGTATTTTGAAAAGGTTAATATGTCAGTCTGATTGAGGTTTTTAAGGCATGGTACTTGTCTATGGCAGAACTTAGCTTGATTGGAGATGTTCAAGAACCAGATGAGAAGGTTGAAGACATAGCAGCTAAGCAGGATGCATATGTAACACCAGATAAAGTAGAGGAATACCAGGAACCAACAATTTGCCCTGAAATTGAGGAGATTTTGCCAAACTGCCTTGGATGGGGATATCTTGTTTCGAATTTCTGCAAGATCAAAAAGCTCATCATCCTTGATCTCGATGGACTATTCGTGAAATGAGATGTAACCAAACGTGATCCAAAGACAGGACAACTTAAACACCCTCCACGTCCAGCTTCCGACAGAGTTAAACTAAAAAGAGTGGACGAAAAGTTGTGGATCTACTACCATAGAGATGTTGAGCAATTTGTTTGGGATTTGAGGCAAATAGCAGATGCAATGATTTGGAGCACTTGTACTGCTGCTAACATTGAGCATATCCTCAGTACATGTTGGCCAGACATATGGGAACATAGGACTTATTACTTTAGGGATCTCTTCTCAAACTGGCAATGTGAAAAGTGGTCGTATTTTGAAGAGATTGCTGGAGCTCCAAGAGACCTTGCAGGTGAACCTGTGTCTTTCAAGCCCCTTTACCATGTTTGGAACAAGTTTCCAGAATACGACTCCTCTCGGACATTGCTGGTAGATGACTCCAGATACAAAAATTTGCGCAATGTCTGGGACAACTGTATATGTCCACCCACCTTTGATCCTCTTGATGAAGAACAAGACCCTAATTACCTCACGTGCACACTGTTGCCATGGCTCTGCAGATGGGCACTAACCCCCAATACCCTAGAGTATACAAAGGAAAACCCCATCAGCAATCCCAAAGATGAACTTTCGATTCTAGTCTTTGAGCACTTTGTTATAAATGGAGATGAATGAGATTGTACATCCGGAAGTGCCAGAAACGTTATATATTGTACATTCTTGGTGGATATGTAGACGTTTCTGAATAATTGTTGTAATATACTTTTTGTAATATACAGAAGTTCTGGCACCCACCTGTCTCTACACTTCTGAATGTCTCAGAACCACTTTTTAGGGGTGCTAAACCCCTAAAATCTTTTTATTATGTTATTGCAACAGTTTTTCTGGAACTGCAACACCATTTAATGGTGATGTTTGGGGGGAGTGGTTAAGCATTCTTAACCACTTTTTAGTGGGTCTAAACCACTTTTTAGTGGTGCTAAACCACTTTAGTACCACTATAAAGTGGTAAATTTTTATTGAGTTTTTTTGAAACTGCAACACTTTTTAGTGGTGATGTTTGGAGGGGGGAGGGGGGGTGGTGAAGCATTCTCAAAAACCAACATGTCAATTCCATCGTACTTTTACACCAATTCCATCTTGTTCAATCTTTCACTAGATGATATAAAATCAGATTTGATTTACAATTCAAAGGGCATGCTATTCTATATTGCCTCATGGTTTTCATTGGAAAGTTCGAACACTTCTCCTATGCCATCGAGCACTACAGGGTCCATAGGGAACTTTATTGCCCTTATCAAGTGGGAATATATGAAAACTACTGGCTTGTTATCCCACATCTCATACAAGTTTTCTTGTAGGGAATTATACCAATGGCTCGTGACCATATAAGTATGCTTCTCTATCTTGTTGCCGCATGCATCAATTTGCTCGTTAGTTGTTAGGCCCTTAACTACTACACACTTCAAAATGTAGAAGTCAATAGCCTCCTCATTATTCTCTTCAGAAGTGATAGCAAAATTGTCTCCAGGTGTGAGAGCATCGCTTAACGAGTCATAATGACCTGCATAAGTGGCACCATGGAACTCCTCATCGTCTGAGTCTCCGTATGACTGGGAATCATTAGCAAGTGGCTCCAAAGTGTGATATTGACACGTCTCCACATGTGATCTATTCATACACTTTCTCCAATGGCCAAGCCTGCAAGGAAAACAAAAGCATGACAACTTTTTGATCGCAATGCACAAGTGTTGTTCTCAGAATACCCATTCACACAATGCATTGCTCTTGAGCCCTTCAATGGTTTGCAGTCCCATTGATGGGATCGTTGAACATCGCCTAGCTTGACCTCCCAGAACACCCTACTGACCTCCCTCTTTTGCTTGTCATACATAGTAGTTGCTCCAGTACTGAGATGCATTCTCAAAAAAGAGACAACTTCAACTGCACAAGTCAACCGTACGCTATTTTGCTTCAATTGCTCATGAGTTAGAGCCCTTTTAATGATAGCCCCAGCCCCATCATGTTCCCCCTTTCCATGTCCTGAGCAAAAAAAATTCCAATTCATTTCCATGCCAGTAAGGCTCCAATATCTAGCAACAAAGTAAAACGGTCGCTTTGCATTAAATTGTGAAGCTGCGCCATCTGACGAAACCCAATGTTTTTTAAAGCTTAGCCCTTGATCTCTCAACCATTGAGCATGTAAGAGAAAAGCATGTTGCACAAATAAGGTGTCATGTTGTTTATCATCTGAGAAAAAAAAGTGCATGGTCTTCTTTATTGCACTTGATGCGATGCGGAAATAAGTAATCAGGACAAAGATAGTGACCTGCTTAGTGTACCAATGCATTGACTGGATCTCATTTTGCTCCTTGAAGGAGTAGTTCTCTGCAAAGTCAACGACGGAGACAACCACATCATCTGGAAACAAAGAAATGCAGTCCTTGAACTGTTGTGCTTGCCACCTAAATATAAAATTGTGAGTGACATTCTTCTTCAAGTGGTCTTGGTACACTCGCAAAAGTTCTCTAGGTAGCATTTTCTTGTGGACAATGTCTTTCACAATGCTCTTTCTAGCTTCATTGTTTAATCCAGTAGCACCCACTATATTTTCAAAAAACTTCACAGATACTTGCTTACACTGCTCAACTTCTTCTCTTGGACAGATCTGAATATTACCTACACCGCATGCATTGCATGTTCCCATTAAGCATTGGTAACTATGGAAACTATGTTCTGCAAGTATAGGGCAGAGTATAGACTCCAACAGTGAAGTGGTACTCATACTTGCATTTTTGTATGCAAGACATCCATGGTTGACAACTTCATCATGATGAAGGCATATAGGGTAGCTGCACATGCAGCAAGAACCATGAAGATCAAAACTTCAAGTCCGCATGTGATTTACTGCCTCTTTAAGGAAAATCATTTGTACATGCACAATACAACAGCAGGTGTAGCGATCACTCAATTTTCGGACAAAGAACGGTTTCATAGACTCAAAGCAACATTGCAAAATCTGAATATCTGCAAACTTTGTCTTGAATCTTAAATAAAGCTCCACCTGCAATATACATGTATACAAATGTTAAAAATAAACTTAGCATTCAAAACTAGTTAAATTGTTTCAAAACATTAAAAAGTGATTCTATATCACTAAAAACTGGTGTGCACCACTAAAAACTAGTAATGATACATTCAGTAGTATTGTTTTACCTGTGAAAATAATGCACCACAAATACAAATTAGTGTAGAAACTAGTAACCATACAAAAAGGTAGAATATTAAGAGGTTGTGTGAGGACAACTTAATAGTGGTGAGAAACCGCATTCAGCATAACTAAAAAGTGGTTTGGCACGACTTAAAAGTGAATTCAAACCACTTGAGGGTGATGAACCGCCAATAAAAAATGGTGTGCACTGCTTGAATATGGTGGGAAACGATTAAAAAGTGGTAAGGACATGAAAGTTCTGGGGAAGTTCAGAACTAGCACTTAAAAAGTAGCTGGGGGGGACAAAATACTAGGCGACAGACCAGCATTAGCACTAGATAGTAGTCCAACACAACTTGAAAGTGGAGGAGCTCTTGTGAAAAGTGTTTGATGACCACTTTAGAGTGGTGAGCGACTAGTTCAAAGTGGCCAGTCGCCAATTAAAATATAGCACTTAAAAAGTAGCTCGGAGGGACAAAATACTAGGCGACAGACCAACATCAAAACTAGATAGTGGTCCAACACAAGTTGGAAGTGGAGGAGCTCTTGTGAAAAGTGCTTCATGACCACTTGAGAGTGGTGAGCAACTACTTCAAAGTGGGAAGTCACCACTTGAACGCGGATTCTGGTCACTTGAATGCGGTTTCTGGCCACTTGAAAGCGGGAACTTGCCGCTTGATTGCAATGACAAGGTTTTAGCTACCACTTGAAAGTGGTGTCTTGTCACTTGGAGGCGGTGCCTCATCACTTGCATGGAGTGATGGACTGACGTAGTGACTTAGCACATGAAAGTGGTGTCTCAACACTTGATGACCACTTGAAATTAGTGAGCAACTACTTCAAAGTGGGCAGTCACCACTTGAATGCTGATTCTGGTCACTTGAATAAGGTGTCTGGCCACTTGAAAGCGGGAGCTTGCCGCTTGATTGCAATGACCAAGTTTAAGCTATCACTTGAAAGTGGTATCTCACCACTTGATGACCACTTGAGAATGGTGAGAAACTAGTTCAAAGTGGGCAGTCACCACTTGAACGCGGATTCAAGTCATTGGAATGCGGTGTTCGGCCACTTGAAAGTGGTGTCTCACCACTCGGGAGTGGTGTCTCACCACTTGCATGGAGTGATGACTAACGTATTACTTTGCACATGAAAGTGGTGTCTCACCACTTGATGACCACTTGAGAGTGGTGAGAAACTAGTTCAAAGTGGGCAGTCACCACTTTAACGCGTTTTCTTGTCACTTGAATGCGGTGTCTGGCCACTTGAAAGCGGGAACTTTCCGCTTGATTGCAGTGATAAGGTTTTAGTTACTACTTGAAAGTGGTGTCACACCACTTGGGAGTGGTGCCTCACCACTTGCATGGAGTGATGGACTGACGTAGTGACTTAGCACATGAAAGTAGACACCACGTGAAAGTGGTTTTTATACGTGTAAGTGTTGTGTGCACCGCTTCATTGTGGTGTGACAGCACTTGTAAGTGTTTACTGAAAAAAGGTGTTCAAACTCCACCAATATGGTTTTGGTTACCATCATAAGGTGGTGGGCACCATTCATGCATCAGCAGTAAAAAGTCTATGGCACTACTGTAACTATTGCACCATGACTAAAAGCTACTACATCACTTGGAAAAAGTGAGATGCACCACCAAAAACGTTTGCACCTGTAACACCCCTACGAGTTTGTAAAACACGTATGTTAGCATTGAGTAAACAACACTTTTTAGTGGGTGAACAACACTTTGTAGGGTTTACGGTGAAGTGTTGGTGCATTTCTAGTAAAAACTGTTTCTTAAACATTAAAACATGCTGCAAAACATTAAAAACTGGTTCAAACACACTAAAAAGTGGTGTGGAAACACAAGTAAAAGTGCTTCAAAAACATTTAGAACTATTGATCAAATTTTAGAAGTGGTTCAGATACAATTAGAGACCAGTATAGTAATGTTTCACCACTTTTTAATGTTGCAGCAGCACTAGAAAGTGGTGCAAAACACCAAAACAAGTTGTAGCACTAATAAAAAGAAGTATAGAAACATAATGTTGTGGCAGTAATGAGTTGTAGCACCGATAAAAAGTGGTATAGAAACATAATGTTGTGCAGGAATATGAGTTGTAGCACCAATAAAAAGTGCTAAAAAAATATATCAATTACCTGAGGCTCCTCAAGAAGGTGGATTGGATGCTTTATATATGAACATCTAGCTAGTCTCTTACTGCAAAGCAAACATCTTTCTTGCTGGGGGACACCCTCGTCTCATCCGTCCAAAATTGAAAGACTATGTCTTTAACACTTTGAGTGATGTGAGTTCTCTGTGCATCATCTCTATGACACACAGATGCAGGGAACAAACCATCGGATTCACTTGACACTATTAAGTGATGTTTGGCTGAATATAAGTTTCTTTTGTGGATCCCCATAAGCTTGGCAGCTTGCGATATGCTCATGTTAGTGTTTTGCTCCTTGCTTCCACCATTCACCAACATCATCATCGCTGATTTCTTCACAAAAAACTCGTCTGAAGATCTTGGGACCTTCACATGATTCAAAGTGTTGTGGATGTTTCTCAGCATAATTGCTTCCAACTCTTTGGATTTACTCTGCATAGTAAGGAAGCAAGGATGTTGAAGAAGTTCATCAAAGATTTCCTTCCTACCACTTGCATCCATTCCCACGGTTAATGTATCAAAGTGTTGTACCATAGATTGACATATCCTTCGTTTCTTTCTTTCATCCATCTCCTCTGTATTGCTTTCCGTCACAAAGTTGATCGTTGCCTTACGTTGCTTTCGTTTCTGAGCAGCCCAATATTCCCTCATTAATTTTCTGCACTGAAGTTGAGCTTCTCTACTCAATGACTATGAGCTGATAGACAGTTCTTCACTGTGCTCCATTGTTGCAGTACTTTCAAAGGATTGCTCTACAAGAAATACAATACAAATCATAACTACACGCTATACTTTTAATTAATACATGGCACTTCTTGCACTAATTAGCAAGATACTAACAAAGCATAATAAGTGTTTACATACCTCAAGAATCATCAAGTAGAAGAGGAACCTATAGAGATAGAGTTCGTGAGAGAGAGAGAAAGAGTGCTAAGAGAGAGAGAGAGAGATGAGCGCGAGCTCAGACACAAGAGGAGCCATGCTTAGAGAGAGAAAGAGAGAGAGAGAGGGGGGGGGGGGGGGGGGGGGGGGGGGGGGGGGGCTGAGCGATACAGAAAGCTCAGCAAGAGCTCTGTGAGAGAGAGACAGAGAGGAGCTAGATAGAGCTCCAAGAGAGATCTCAGAGACAAAGAAAGCTCAGACATGTTGTAGCGGGAAAGAAGCGGCCCAGCGTTCAGCAGTAAATTATATTTAGTCTCATTAATTGTGGTACGTTAGGAGACTTAATTGCCGTACCTTAGGAGAGTGATATTCTTTTTGATATTTGAAGCACTTTTAAAACACCCACTTTTAAGCGCAAAAAAGAAATGTCCTTGACATTACTTTCGAGGACACCTATACATGCTTTCACCCGGCGGTCATTTTTCCCAAGAATTAACCATGAAGAAGATTTTGCTTGCGGGATATGTTTGGCCAAGCCTGCATGTGGATGTCCAGCATTGGTGTAAAAGTTGTCACTTATCAGGTAAATGGAAATAGGAGATTGGTACATGGTCCAAGGCAAATCGTGCTTGCAAATGGACCCTTTGAAAAGTGGGGCATTGATGCTATGGGTCCTTTGCTTAGAACAAAAAATGGTAAACTCTACATTCTAGTGGCTGTAGATTACATGACTAGGTGGGTAGAGGCTCAAAGTGTGGCAAGGGTAAATGGGAAAACAGTGAGCAAGTTTGTCTACACTAATATTTGTTGTAGATTTGGCACACCTCTAGAGATTGTTTCGGATAATGGTCCAGGGTTCAAGAAGGGTTTACTCACAGAAGTTTGTGAAGAGATTCACATTCTACATCTTCATAGCACACCCTACTACCCACAATCAAATGGTTTGGTGGAGAAGGCTAATGGTGTCATTGCAGGCATCATTAGAAAGATGGTGCAAAACAAAAAAAAGTTATGGGATGACTTCTTGGATGGTGTCTTGTGGGCATATCAAACCACATATAGGGAGGCAACAGAGTTCACACCGTTTCACTTGGTTTATGGCCAAGAGGCTTTGCAGCCTATCGAGCTTAACATCCCAACGATATGGCTACCATACCCATGAGAGATTATGCGAAACCAAGAAGACAAAGGCCATACACATATAATGAGACATTTTCCAGAAAGATCAAAGAAGAGATCAAAAAACTAAAGGAAGTCAAATTCATTTATGAAATTGAACACACGGATTGGGTGTCTCCAATTGTGGTAGTACCCAAGAAGAATGGAAAATTACATGTGTGTGTTAATCTCAAAAAAGTGAATGCAGCTACCATTAGAGACAACTTTCCTCTTCCAATCACTGAGCATGTTTTAGAACGAGTTGCAGGAAAAGAAGCTTACAGCTTCTTAGATGGTTTTTCGGGATACAATCAACTTTTGGTTGACCCAAAAGATCAACATAAAACCGCTTTTGCAATGGAATGGGGTATTTTTGCCTATCAAGTCATGCCGTTTGGGTTAACTATTTCTCCTGCCACATTTCAAAGATTGATGAGCCATGATTTTAAGGAATATCTTAGGAAATTCTTGGAAGTATATATGGATGATCTATGTGTACATTGATCAATCCAGGCTGATCATTTTGAACACCTCAAAAAGGTACTCGAAAAATGTAGACTTTATAGGATTTGCTTAAATCCTGAAAAGTGCACATTCATGGGTAGACAAGAAAAAATTCTTGGATATATAGTGTCTAAAAATGGCGTAGCTACTGACATGAGAAAATTCACGCCATTGCTAATTTTCCTAGACCAAGAACGGTCAAGGGGGTTCAAGCCTTCATGGGACATTGTGGATATTACAGACGATTCATTTACATGTACGCTATAATTGCAAAACCCATGTATAGCTTGATTACACACTTTGAATGGACCGAGGAATGTGAAGAATCCTTCATGAAGCTTAAACAAGCTCTCACCTTAGCTCCAATATTGAAAGCACCAGATTGGGATAAGATATTCCACATACATGTAGATGCTTTCAATTTTTCCATAGGTTGTATACTAGCTCAACCAGGAGACGAAAAAATTGACTTTCCCTTCTCTTATGCTAGCCGACAGTTGAACATGGCATAAACGAATTATACCACCACAGAAAGGGAAGTATTAGGAATGATCTATGCCGTTAAAAGGTATAAACATTACCTATTAGCCAACAAGTTTGTGTTCTTTGTGGACCACCAAGCTTTATTGTACTTGGTCAACAATCCATGCAGCACAAGAAGAATAGTGAGATGGTTCATCATTCTTCTACAATTTTGATTTCACTGTGGTTGTAAAAAAGGGAATTACACATCAAAGAGCATATCATTTGTCAAGATTTTTTTCAGGAGAATCACCTAAAGGGGTAGACGATGATCTACTAGATGCCTATTTGTTCTCTGTGGAAATGATACCTTGATGGTCAAAAAACGTGGTATCATTGATGACAATAGCTCAAGTGGATTCACAAATACCACTTCCTATTACAATCGGGTTAATTGAGCAATCGGCTATGTATCAATTACTGGCTGGTAGGCTATACAAAAATAATCGAGATGGATTTATTGCTCTTATGCATTAATCCTGAAGAGAAAAACCAGTACCTAAGTCAAGAACATGTTACCATAGTAGGACTTCACTTTGCGGAAGACCAAACTATGCAAAGAATCTTGGGACTTGGAGTATTTTGGACAACTATGAGGAGTGATATTCATTAATTCTTAAAGGATTGTCCTCAATGTCAAAAACAAACACCCATACCTCATGTAACATTGTTCCAAATGTCGCCTGTTCCTAAGTGGAGTAGCTATCTAGTTACTTACTTATCAAGCCGAACATTTCCTGAGGATATGAGTAAATGCCGTCAAAGAGCAATTGCAACTGAAGCAAGAGATTATGCTCTTATTGGAAACCAATTGTATTGGAGAGGTAAGGATCAACATTTGTGTCTTTGTGCAAATGAAGACGAGTATATTCCGATTATAGAACAAGCACATTCTGGATTAGCTGAGGTCACTTTTCTAGTGAGACCACCACAAGAGCAATCTTGATGGCACGCATATGGTGGCCAACACTTTTTGCAGATGCCAAAGAATATGTTCGAAGGTGTGTGCTTGTCAACGAACAAAAATGCTCAACACGTGTAGATAGCATGTCGGTAGCATACAATAAGCCGTCATGATCAGCTAATAGAAGAGAAAATTGAGCCTACACAGAAATTAGTGATGCAAGATGACGATTCCAAGGGTCATACACACACACACACACACACACACACACACCACATCCCGTCAAATCTAGAGTAAGAATTAAGTGCCTTGAGCAGACATCAGCTACATTGCAAGAATGGCGTACTTGCATGCTACAAACAAAGATCTATTGTGAAAAGATGTTAAAATGTTGTGAAATGCTACAGCTAGAGAAGAGGCAAAGGGGTTTTGTCCACTACATGCAGTATCATGTAGACGTGGGTGTGTAGATTTCTTGTACCCACAAATATAGGCATTGACCAATAAAGACGAGATTATAACCCGGTGGTTCTGATCTCCGTGCACCTCTAGACCAAGGTGTGCGGGGATTGGACATGACTAGAGAATGTGAGGTAGTTTACAGTGTAAACAAAGAGAGAGAGAGAGAGAGAGAGAGAGAGAGAGAGAGAGAGAGAGAGAGAGAGAGAGAGAGAGAGAGAGAGACGAGGATGTGGGGCCGTCCAACCGAAACACCTATCTCTCAACGAGGATCTTATGTCCTTGTAATCATTGCAAGCATGCTGTGCGCGGACAAGACGCGTTTCTTTGCAGCACGTTCGTGAATTTGGCGAGTTCGATCCATCTATTATAGATCGAGTTGTTGCCAATTATAACTCGTCGGACTCTGACGCTAGCCAACAGGCAGCAATCTTGCAACCCAATAGACGTGCTCGCAGGCGCTTTGGTCAAGCAGCATATGTGAGGCCACAAGATGTAGCCTCTGACAGCTCGGGGATGATCATGCAGACCACATTCCCAACGAGGCAATGTTTGAGCCCGAGATTGATGAAATGATCGAGACGATCATGGATCGAGAAAGGCTTATCTATGATGATATGAAAAGTGAAGCCGATACGCCATTGTATAATGGAGCACGTGTGTCTAGATTGAAAGCGCTCCTGGTTCTTCTCAACATGCAGGCAAAGTTGGGATGGAGTGACACTAGCGTCACAACGCTTTTCAGGTGATCTATTACAATTAGTTTACTTTAATAAAACTCTAAATGTATAATGATCTGATAGATTTTTACACAGTTGTATCGTATTTTTATGTTGTGTAGATTGCTCAAAGAGCACATACTACCAGCTGATAATGTGATGCCAGATTCTCGAGAGGAAGCAAGAAAGATTTTGCAAAACTTGGGGATGGATTACTCTCTATGGGGTGCATGCAGAGGATCTACAAAATAGAGGACATTTGTTTAAATGGAGAGCTCTATATAGATATAGGAAGTTATGTTGAGCTATGCGAGGATGAGAGAGAGATCTCTTAAAGCCATAAATATTGTATTTGAACAATTTTGCTCCGTTTTGTAAAAACTCTCTCTCTCTCTCTCTCTCTCTCTCTCTCTCTCTCTCTCTCTCTTTCGATTGAAAATTCAGAGTTATGTACTTGCCTCTTCCATCACTCAAGTTGAATAGAAGAAGAACGCTTTCTGTTTCTGCTAGCCTTTGAACATTCAAGGTACGTATGCTCTAGGTATGTTCTCACAAGCAGAGACGACAAGCACCTCTCTCTCTCTCTCTCTCTCTCTCTCTCTCTCTCTCTCTCTCTCTCTCTCTCTCTCTCTCTCTCTCTCTCTCTCTCTCTCTCTCTCTATCTATCTATCTATCTATCTACTTGTCCATGTTTTCTACTCCATTCATTCAATATTAAGTTTAAATGTTCGTGTGTTTGATGCAGGTATGGATGATGAGGAGTTTCTTTCTTCTTTGTCACCTCAGCAGAGACAGTGGTATGTGGAGCGTCATCGCTCTGGCGCACCATCGCACGTTCCTACTCTATCCGCATCTCCCTTTGTTTTGGAGCATTCAGCGCGCTCCGAAGCTTCGGTGTTGACAAGACGATCTTCACACTCGTATAGGCGCCGGCGCTCTAGTGGTGGCGGTGGCGGTTGTTGTGGGGATGCCGCCACCAATGCTTTGACACCGCCTCGTGTTCAACGAGGCTCTTTAACCTCCCCTTCTTTGCCCGTCTTGACACCAGCCACGGCATCGCCATCGACACCAGGTTTTGCGCGGTTGACTGCCGTTCCCCACAGCTACACACCACTAGCTACTCCTCGAGGAGTCACTCCAGTGGACACTCCTCACTTTGGGGCTCAGACTCGAGTGGAGACACCTGACGTCCGTACCCCCGTTGACACGTCGCTAGAGACCCCTTCCGGGACACCCAGGTTCACGCGTCAGCGGCGAGAGGGCTTGCCTTACTCCGTCGACTTCAGTGGCGACATCATCTTGGATGATGAAGGCAAGAAGGTGATTTTGCGCTTGCGCTGTCTTTGCTCTTAGGTGTTTAAACACTACATACTAAACACCTAGAGTGAAGTACCGAATGAATTAAAAGACAGAGTCATCAGCATGCTTCATGATGAGTTTCCCGTTCCAACATGGGATGACCGCTTCAATGAAGATGTGATGAAGGTTCGAATGCGCAAATACTGCAAGCATAAGCATTCCGAAGTGCAAAAATCAATCAAGCATGGGTGGAGCAGACCAGATTGGCTGGCCAAATAATATTGGAAGAATGCGAAGAAAGCAGCGCGCGAGATTCCCGACAAGTGGAAGCAACAAAAGGAGGCAGCTAGAGCGCGAGTAGAGACAAGGAGCTCGCACCACTTGGGGAGCGGCGGGTGGGCATCATTTGAGGCCGATTTTGTAAGTGTTTTCGCATTGCTCTCTATGTTTGATAGTGTAGGGTTTATGGGATTTTAAATTCAAACATAATGATTCTTTGTATGTTTTGACAGTGGTCGTTTACAGGACGTGATCCCACACCGTACAAGCGTGAGTACGCAGGCAGGAAGGGCTTAAACACCCTTATAGACATACTGAGTTCTCGCGGCGGCATGGTTAGTATTAGGGTTTATTCTTTTCTATTTATTTTATTGTTTTATAAACATTGCTATATGTTTATACTTACAAAAAGCTATCTTATTGTTTTTTTTTGCAGAATACGACAGATACGCCGCTTGGACGCGATGAGACATCTGATTAGATGACATCAGTTTAGCCATAGCTAGATAGCATTAGTTTCTTTTAGTCATAGCTTATGTATCATGAGACGACTTTTATACATCTTTTTGAAAACCATGTATATTTTTTAAATAATGACAATGGTTTGTAACTATTACATTTGCAAAGATTAACAATCAATTGATTTTGCCTATGTGTACAATTGTCATTGATTTACTTTCATCAATTCACGCTTGTCAGTTTTGTATCTTTATTTTGCAAACAATACGTACTATGGATGATGGAGTTAATGATTATATTGTCTTGTGGGTGACTATTTTGGGTCTATATTTACCTTTGCACTTTTTTTCAAAGGTAAATAGACAAATGAAACATTCAATATGGTTGATGGATGCCCTGCCACCAAAAAAATTTCCTCTCGGGCGTCGCTATGACCGTCGCTATATAAGGCTCTGTAGTGTCGCTATAAGCGTCGCTACTGATGGCTCTGCAGCATCGCTATAGTCGTCGCTATAGGCATCGCTATATAGTGACGTTTATAGCGACGCTTATAGCGATTGTCATAGCGACGTCCCCGTATCGACACTCTTAGCGACACCGGGGGTTATAAAAACCCAGTGTATTTTCGTCGCTAAAGCGTCACAAGAGCACACAACCTCTTGTAGTGAAGTCCACAAGAACATCTTCAACCCTATCCATACTGGCAAGGTCTTCCACATCCTTAACAGAAACCTTTGCTGGTCTAGGCCCACCATTCTTCACACCCATCATGTCTGTTCCTTGCACATATTGGCTTGCAGGTGTCACATCTTTCTCATCTGCACAATCACAAAATACTCACTCAATCAACATCGTAATCCAAAAGTAGAAAGCTCAACATATTGAAAACAATGCCAACTTACCCTTTACAATAGAATTCCCACTGATATATGATTTTGCCACTGCATAAACTAACATGCCACACCCCTCTTTCACACATGTACCACTAGTGTACAAAAGTGCACTGAATCAAAGAGGGTGGTATTGATTCCTACACTCTAACATGAAGCTGCCCACAACATACGCCACCTCTAAATACTCCCCACATGCAGCACACGTGCTACACACATGGATTGTTTTGTCAATATCTACAAGGGGTGGCTTAGGCAAGAGGGTGAACCTCTTTCCCTGCTTCACTTCCTTGAGCATCACATTCACAAATTGGCAATGGATTTGTCCTTCCTTGTAGGAGGCCTCCAGCTTTTCATGTTGTGTCTATTACACAACAAAAGAAAAATAATCAATCTCATAGAACACGCCATGTGCTAGACATTACACGGTGAAATATCAATCATTGCACCAACAGTACCCATGAAGATTTGGAATTGCTGCCTAGATTCAGAACCACTAAGACTACCAAGAAAAGTACCAAGACAATAACTAGGCACTAGTACAAAAAGTAGCTAGAGACAATACCAAAAACAGTAGAAGGCAAGAGTTAAAAACCACCCAAGAGACTATGGAAAGGTACCAAGACTAACGATTGGCACTATGCCAAGGAAGTACCAAGGCAGTCCAATCCTACAATGATAAGTTCCAAGGCACTACCAAAACAAAGCAAAGGACCAAAACTACCTACAAAAACTGTACCTAAGAGTCAAGGGTATTGTATGCACCAAAGAGATCAAGAACATACAAAGGCATCTTCTAGTCAAAGCTAGATTTGGTACTATAATAGGAAAGCACCAAAGCAGTACCATCCTAGATGTCTAAGTAACCAGTCACTTCCAAGACAAAGTAAACATACCAAATCTAGCTAGAAGCAACACAAAATATAGTTGGAGACAATACCTATAAATCCCAAAGAGACCATGGAAAAATACTTGAGATAGCCCTACAATCATTAAAAGTACCAAACAGTATTGTATGCACCAAAGACCAAGGAGATGCCAAGGCAGTCCTAGAGAAAGCTATGATTGGTGGTATATTAAGGGAGCAGCAAGGTAATTAGAGACAATGCCAAAAATACTAGAAGACTGGAATTAAAAAGTACCAAAGAGACTATGGAAAGGTACCAAGACTAAACGATTGGCACTATGCCAAGGAGGTACCAAAGTGGTCCCATCCTACAATGATAAGATCCAAGGCACTACCAAAACAATGCAAAGGACCAAAACTACCTACAAAAATTGTACCTAAGAGTCAAGGGTACTGTATGCACCAAAGAGATCAAGAACATACAAAGGCATCTTCTAGTCAAAGCTAGATTTGGTACTATAGAAGGGAAGCACCAAGGCAATACCATCCTAGATGTCTAAGTACCCAGTCACTTCCAAGATAGAGTAAAACATACCAAATCTAGCTAGAAGCAACACAAAATATAGTTGGAGACAATACCTATAAATCCCAAAGAGACCATGGAAAAGTACTCGAGATAGCCCTACAATCATTAAAAGTACCAAACAGTATTGTATGCACCAAAGACCAAGGACATGCCAAGGCAGTCCTAGAGAAAGCTATGATTGGTGGTATATCTAGGGAGCACCAAGGCAGCTAGAGACAATACCAAAAATACTAGAAGGCAAGAATTAAAAACTACCAAAGAGACTATGGAAAGGTACCAAGACTAAACGATTGGCACTATGCCAAGGAGGTACCAAAGCGGTCCCATCCTATAATGATATGGTCCAAGGCACTACCAAAAGAATGCAAAGGACCAAAAATACCTACAAAAAATACCAAAAAGAGTACCAAAGAGTCCAAGGGTACTTATGCACCAAAGAGATCAAGAACATACCAAGGCATCTTCTAGTCAAAGCTAGATTTGGTACTATAACAAGGAAGCACCAAGGCAGTACCATCTTAGATGCCTAAGTAACCAAGTAGAAAAACGTTAAGTTAAAAACATTAACATATACTTGGCACCTCTAATTGACGACCTCCAAGAGTTGTGGAGAGGCATAGACATGCTTGACATGTCAAAATTGGAAAATGAAAGGAGATTCAGAGTTTGAGAAATTTTAGCATGGACTATACATGACTTTCTCAGCTACGGATGTGTGCCAGTACTGATTTGTGCTTAAGTAATATATACAGATACTATCTCTATATGGTTTTCTTTGGAGCATTGGAAGGATTTGAAGATCGTTCATCTTCTTGATCCTATGCACATATTAAAAAATGTAGGCCACTCTTTGTGAAAACGTCTTATTTGTTTGAAAAACACGGAAGTAGCTCAAAACAACTTAAAGGATCAAAATTACAAACACAACTTATGGCCCCATGTTGACGAAGATACGGGACAAAAAGAATATGCAGCTGCATCATGTGTGCTTACCCCCGAAGAGATTGACATGATTAATTAAAACATGGGATCTGGTGCCTCATTGAAGAATATATTCATTGTGGATGACACGAGTCTTTCAAGCTTGAAGACACATGATTGGAATAATTTCATCAAGGTAACCTAGTATGTGATTAATCGTAACAACTCCTTCCTCCAACCAAGAGATACTAATTTGATTGTAACTTGATACATGTAGCATGTTCTCCCCCTTGTTATTGATGGCTTCTTAAGGAGTGGTATTCAAGATGTTATCTATCATGTACGGAACCTACAAGGTATAGCTCACCGATATTTGTATATGTAATTTAATAAAGATTTCACACATTGTTCTTCTATTTTTTTAAAGATGGATCATGTGTAACGAGATTGATACAAGATCAATACCGCAAAAGAAAAGGGAATGCATTGAGCTCCTTTGTTTGGTAGAGAAAGAGTTACCGACATCCTTTTTCAATATCCAAGTCCATGAACTCATTCATCTCATGGATGAGATAGAGATTGCAGGTGTTGTTAGCACTCGTTGGATGTTTTGGGTCGAAAGATTTATGGGAGTTCTAAAGGGGCTTGTTGGCCAAAGAGCATGAACAAAGGGTTCAATGGCCGAGGGATGGGTTCTTGGAGAGTGCATGTATTACCTTTTAGAGTACCTTGAGCGGGTTGACATAGCTACTCCTGAGAGATGGACAATGGAAGTGTCTCCTACATTGTCAGAGGAGGTGTTATGTGGCAAAGGCATTCCTCACAATCTCACAGCCACAGAATGCTTGAATATATCCACATTTGTTATTTACAAATCACAGTGTATGGAAAGATTTGTCGAAGAGTACCAGGAAGCTTGCAACCCACAAAGAAGGCAAAGGACTAACAAATCTACCAAGACTGAACCTCCATTCATTCTTTCATAGTTATCTAAACGTATCAAAGATGGAATTTTGGAGGGAGAAGACATCACTGATGAGTAGAGAGAGATCGGATTAGGTTGTGATAGAGAAGTATTAATTCTTCTATGAATGTTTATTTACAAAGCTGTTTGAATTTCTCTATGAATGTATATTTTGAAGTTGTTTGAATTTCAAAAATTCTTACTTGGAGTTTATGTACTTGACTCTATACTTTTAGGTATCCGCGTATAGCAACATGTGGGCCTATGGACAACACCTTTGAGTCCACAAAATTGATCAACGATGCGTTACTCAAGACTCTTGCATTATTTCATCTTTTAGGCAGCAATCAAGTGCAAGTGCAAGAGATACAAACCCTATCGATGAGGAGATTCCGGGCTATGTGGGAACCGTAGTTGGTATTTATGAACTCAACTTCCATATTTGCAAGCGGGTAATAATATTTTCAAGATAAACAAAAATATAGATGTTGTTAACTTTGAAGTTTTTTCTAAAGCAGTTTGAATATCTTATGTTAAAACAGATTGTTTTGGAGATTCATTGGCTCCATGCTTAGTATAAAGGGGCTAGAGCCACAATAAGACAAGATCCATTTGGTTTTTGGGCAATTGACTCTTCAAAACCATTATGGACAATACAAGAATCAATATATTTTTCCGGCACATGTAAACACGCCTTCTTCTACAATACTTTACATTCTCTCAGCCCATGGAGGCAAGTCATGCCTGTCAATCCTCAAGGACATCGGATACTTGACACCACCAACTCATATGGAATCTGAGATTATGTAACTTAAGAGAACAACATAATTTCTATGCATTCCCATCCACTAATAGCATTAGCACATGATGACTACTCTAATGAAGAAGTGAGCGACATTGATGCAATGGATGATGAAACAAAAGATCTGGTCTTAGAGTTAGAAATTGAGTCTTCATGCGAGGTTAATCTATCCTTGATTGGTTTGCCAGACACTCTCTCTCTTGATGAAAACTTGACAATTGAAGAGCTTCTCGAAGCAATGAAGAGATCAAATTGATCATTGACCTCTTCTTGAGTTTGATTGAACCCTAAAAAATAGAGTATGTCAAAAAAGAATGAGCACTCTAATCCATTCAAAAGAATGAGTACCTGAACCCTGAATCGGTAAGGACAAGCTCCCCTACTTTATTTTTTTAATCGAATATAATTTGGTACTACATATTTTTATTATTTTATTTTTGTTTTATTGCACACCCTTAGGCTCAGAGGTGAGCCCATATTGGCTCTATGGTTGGGAGGTGAGCTTGATGTCCACCCATTATGTGTCTAGGAGTGAGTCTCATTTGCAAATTTTCTATCGCACTCGTACTGGTGTGGGTTCGGTATGGGACACCGGCTCTTGCGGTAGAGGCTAGCCCACTAGCTACATGCCCTCGGGGGAGAGCCCATATTGGCTTTATGGTTGGGAGGTGAGCTTGATGTCCACCCATTATGTTTCTAGGACTCTGTACCGATGGAAAATCTGTTTGCACACCCGTACTAGTGTGGGCTTGTTGGTATGGGGCACTGCCTCTTGTGGTAGAGGCTATCCCACTGGCTACAGGCCCTCAATCTCGGGGGTGAACCCATACTGGCTCTATGTTTGGGAGGTGAGCTTGATGTCCTTCCATTATGATCTAGGACTCTATACCGATGGTGACTCTATCCGCACACCCGTTTTGGTGTGCGGTCGTTGGTATGGGACAGCAGCTCTTGTGGTAGAGGCTAGCCCACTCGCAGAAGTCCCTCAAGCTTAGGGGTGAGCCCATATAAGATCTATGGTTTAGAGATGATCCTAATGTCCACCCATTATGTATCTAAGACTCGCACTGATGGCGACTCTATCTGCACAATCGTAATTGGTGTGGGCTCGTTGGTACAGGACATCGGCTCTTGCGGTGGAGGCTCACTGGCTGTAGACCCTCAGGCTCGGGGGTGAGCCCATATTGGCTCTATGGTTGGGAGGTGAGATTTCCCATTATGTATCTAGGACAGCCAGTGTTTTTGCAGTTGAGCTCTTGCATGCATTGGTGGTTGCATATCAGCCCCATAGAACCCCCGCAAGAGGGCAGGTACCTCGTAGACCAACAGCACCCTCATGCATCTTCGGTGTTTCCTCCATGATCAGCCCAACATTTTCAGCATTAGAAGACCAACATTTTCAGCCCATAAGACCAGCTTTTTCAGATTAGTCATAAATAGCAGCGTAGCTCACCATTTCCAGTTACAGATCCTCGTCGCATAGACCATCAATACCCAGATCAGCCTAGCATTTTTGGTTTCAGCCCAAAGCAGCCAACACTTTGCAGATTCAACCCAGATCAGCTAGCAATTTTGTATATCAGCTTTGCATGCATTGACAGTTGGTTGCATATCCTCGTCGCAGTACCGCCACAGATTGTAGATCCATAGCAGAACACCTAGCGTTTTTAGTTTTCAGCCTTGATGTCATCATCATTGTTGACACCATCATTGTCATTGACATCATCATCGTCATCATCATTGTCATTGTCTACATCATTATCGTCGTTGACATTGTTGTCGTCGAGTACCATAACATTAGTACCCATTAGCATCAGCATCCCAGCATTCAATTATAGCATTTTCCCCGGGATCAGCCCATCATTTTTAGCATTAGAAGACCAACATTTTCAGCCCATAAAACCGGCATTTTCATATTAGCCCTGCACTTTCATTGCACCTAACACTACATTTTCAGCCAAGAAGACCAGCGTTTTCAAATCAGCCTTTAGCCTCGTCGAACCGCTCCCATCCAGTAGTAGAACTTCACCATAGACTCCCAATTGCAGCAGATTGGCTAGGATCAATTTCAACCCTAAGAATAGCCTAGCATTTTCAATTTTCAGTCCTAAACAGTTAGCATTTTTGCAATTCCCAGCCTTGGCATTGTATTCTTTGTACCCAGACATTGTATTTTATTTTCGTACCTAGACATTGTATTAGATCCACCAAGATTGTATCAGTTTGGTCTCATAGGTCATTTTGGCCTTTTGAAGGCGTTTAATACAACATTTCATTCCTCTCTCTCTCTCTCTCTCTCTCTCTATATATATATATATATATATATATATATATATATATATATATATATATATATATATATATGCACACACACACACACACTAGCTGTGCAATGTCTCGCATGTGTTGATCTCTACATTATAAGAAGATAGATTAGAGCAAGGGAATAGTTATAAAACATTTAATACAACACATAGATACGTACTACCAAAGTATGTGGAGTCAAGGCATGTACAGCTCTAGCAACTACCCTATGCGTTCGCAAAAAAGGATTCCGCCTTCGATGGGTACAACCTTCCCGTCCACGTCAATGTCGCAGGTCACACCTTACGAGCTGGCACACATCCAAATTGGTCCCTGGTGGTCAGAACGAGGTCCTGGCAAGGGTGCAGCAGACGTGTGGGACCCCGATCGAGAGGGTGTTGGTGTCAACGTTAGCATCGAGATTGGAGAAGGTCATGAGGCTGTAGAGGAACACCATCGAACTTGTCAAGCAGGGACACTACTTGCATAAATTAACAAAAAGATAATTAGATCAATGTTTATGTAAAATATTATACTTCTATAATTTAATACCAATCTAATATCGTGTGTCATGGTCTTGTTGTTTTGACCTCTCCATCTGGTGGCCGTTGAGTGGTCTATACTGAGGCTGATTAGTGGTAGTTGGCTCTAGAAGAGGGGTCTTTCTATTATCACGAGTGTATCACATTTTGGTGAGATGAAATGATATACTTAGGTGCACAATATATATATATATATATATATATATATATATATATATATATATATATATATATATATACTCTATATAAAAAGAGATTCAACATGTGTGCTGCTCCTGCTAAAGGGTCTCAAGAAAAGCCCTCTTCTGGGCGTACAGGTCTCAAGACCTTCCGTAGTCAGTGTATGGTCACCTCCAACTCCTTGTCAGGAAGGTTCTTGTACTCTATGATGTCCTCTACTGTCTACTCCCTCGAAATGTCGGCAACTCGTAACATGCTCTTAAGTGTTAGTAGTAGCCCCACTCAACCTGAGGTGGAAGCCATCGAAATGATTGGGTTTGTAAATTTTAGGCTTTAGTCAAAGGTAAAATGATCCACAGAGCTTCTCTAAAGAAATTTTGTCACTTATTAAAGGAAAAGAGAGAGGCTTTACACTTCCATAATTCTTTACTTCTTTCCTTTCTTCAATGATTTCTTTTAGCATGAATGATGGTTCCTTTTACTTTCCGTGAAGAGAGGGAATCCGAGAGAGCCGTAGATATGTATAGAGGGAGAAAGAGAGAGAGAAGAGGAGAACAACACCCAATGGGGTCTCAACCATCCCTCCCAAGGACCCCCCACACCATTTTCGATATGGTATTTTCTTTTGATTTGTAAATAAAAGTCACTGGGGTAACTCCACATGAAGAGGCATCTTAAGGCTATTTTGATGCACTATTGGATCCATCTCAATGTGGGATTGCTGATGGTCAGCAAGGGGTAGATCAAGGTTTGCATGCTTTCCATCAGGTCTCGCCCGCCGGCCGTAGAGGTACCCAAAGAGTTGATTTGGGAGATCATGGCTCTATACAAGTGAATGGTGGGGAATGTGCGCACTCTAGAGGTTTTTTTTTAATTTGATTCACTCCACTATTGGGTGAAACAGGGCTACCAACTATGTCCTACACTATTTGGCATGTATGTGAGTGAGGCTGCGTGAGGTTGCTCTACATTGAGAGGTTTGGTGATAAAGGAGCACAGGTGGCATGGACATGTGTGGTGATGACGACGATGATGACGATGACAATGATGTTGAATGATGAGGCACTGATGGGGTCTATTGTTCCTTATGACGAGCCAAGGAACAAGTGGAGGGCCTTCGTTGCAAGTGTGCAAGCGAGGGGAATACAGATATTGGGGATGGAAAAAGGAGGGTGCCAAAGAACAAGGGAAGATGATTTGTGGGGGCATCGCCTAGAGCTTATGGTAGGCATGAGCTCACTTAGGAGTGTAGAGTGGGTTTGCATGCCTAGCTTTCAAACATTGCAAACCATGCCACGGGTGGGTTGTCGTCGAGCATCTCTGGGAGCACCTTGCAGGGGAAATCCTTCGGGCTTGGGAACGAGTAGTGAGAATCTCAAAAGATTCCCACTAAGATAATGGATATAGAGCAAATGGGTAGCTTTGAAGAAACTTCATTTGTTTTAAGTTACTTTGTTGCTATTTTGATAGTTTCTTACTCACTTTTTTAAAATACAAATCTCACATTATGTGAGACGATATATCAATAAGAATATAATATTACATCATTGTCGTGCTCAAATCGAGCCATGGCCAAAAAAACCCATAGGAGATAGATGGCCAGGCTTTTCACAAAGAGTCCCAACTTGCATACATCATATCATCACAGACGTGATTTCGAGAGCTACACTATTCCACCCATATGTGAAATCTTGCCTTTTCCAATCCTAGCAATAGTTTCCCAAATTCCTTGGATAATGTTGGAGAAGTTGGCTACAATGAGATCCTTATAAAAAACTCAACAATTTGTGGCCTTCCAAATATGGTGGAGGAAGAAGAATCTAACAATTTATGTACATTTCAGAAGTGCTTGGCTTTTAATCCATTTCCCTCCTAGGAGTAAATCATTCTTGAAAAACCCTATCTTCCAAGTACTTTGGATCCATTTGCATGTCTTACATGTTAGGCCTCTAATCCTTGGGCACTCCTTGAAAAGGTGGGGTAGGTCCTCACTAGCCATTCTGCAGCCCAAGCACCTATTGAAGCCGATATCATGAGCTAGGATCTTGTCACCTGTTGGGAGGGCCCCCCATAACACCTTCCATAGAAATATCTTCACATTGACTAGGGCAATTGTTGGTTCCATATATTCTTTATATGCGCCACCCACTGAGCCTCCAACCATTGCTTACCCCAACGTTTTTTTGAGGGACGTGCACCAATCCGTCTTGTGCATTAGAGTGAGGTATATGCCCTTGGTATGTGGTTTGAGGAAATGGCTACTCTGTGGCCATAGCCAGGCTTTCCACTCAGTTTTTTTTATTTTTGTTTTTGCAAAACTCACAATGGTGAGTGGGGTATATTATCAAGAGCAAAAGAATTACAATTTCTTTCCATGCTCGTACCTAGCCATGACATCTTGGATAGACCATAGATACATCGGCTAAAAGGGGCACCACCCCACGACAAAGAAAGGGCCTTCCACTCAAACTTTTTTTTTGTGCAAAACTCACAATGGTGAGTGGATTATATTGAAAGATCCAAAAAATTATAAATTCGTGCCGTGCTCGTCATGAGCCATGACCACTTCAATGGATCATAGATATATCGACCGATGGGGAAGCCACCCCACGACCACAGATAAGCCCATACTTTCACCTTTGCACGTCTGTTAGTACAGAATCCACATCTGTTAGTACGGAATCCAGGGTCCTATTCCACTCCTTTGAGCTTCTTTGCTTTCTAATGGAGATGATCGTTACCCTGCTTTCTTGGACTATCCCTGTGAACTATGCATACTTCCAAGGAGTTCTTGAAGATCCAACTGTTCCTTGCCTTCCAAATGTGTTTAAAGTAGCAACACCTCATGATTTGTGTAGCAATGAGCCGTGTCTGGCTCTTGAACATCTTCCCTCCCAAGAAGAGACTGTTCTTGAAGAATCCTATTTTCCAGGTTTTTTGGACCTATTTGTAACTTTTGCCTGCAAGACCCCAGATCAACAGAGACTCCTTAAATAGGTGAGATAGGCCTTCACAAGCCATTCTACTTTGCGAGCATCTATCTGGACCAATTCCCTTGGCAAGGACCGTCACTCCAATTGGCATCGCTCCCTATAACACCTTCCATAAGAAGACCTTCATCCCATGCGGCCATTGAGGACACCGTATGTTCTTCATGACCGTCTCCCACCTTGACCCTCGCCAATTTTTGTGCCACTGCTTAACCACTCAAAACTTTTTAATCAGGACTTTGTGTGAGATGTAAAATAAACATTGTGTGAGATGTTACTTGGCTGGAAAATTGCAAGAAAGTGACAGCGCCTGTCATAGTTGTGCGTCTTAGTTTTGGAGTGTGGTTCAGCCATTCCCTGAGAAAGTAAGATGCACTCTTTGCCAGCTTAGCCTCTTGGAGGCTTTTATTACGTGAATGCATAGTCACCTTCAAAATTTGATGAATTGCACCAGTCTATTCATGCATTCATACCATGTAGCTAGCACTTATGAAGCTCGAGATTCTCTCATAATGTGGAGCTCATGAGCTACTGCTTAAAAGGGAGTGTATGACTAGCTAGGTGCGGTTGGGAATAGGGGAGTGTCGGTCGCCACCTTGGGCAGGCAGTCCCATGCTTCCAACAACACCTAGCTAGGCATGCGCTCCCTCCCTTACAATAGTTCAAGATGTTGTCATAGCATGCAATGTGGGAATTATAGTGAGAATTTGTTTAAAACTTATTGTTTTAGCAGCATTAAAATCCTAATCAGAGCCGAACCCTAGCCTTGTTCTGCCTCCCATCAACTCTAGTGTGCACTTCCTGAGCCCCTCCTCACTATCCCAGCTTGCACACACATAGCCTTTTATGGTAGATTTTAGGGAAGCTGTCCCCTACAGTCATCACAAGATTTATACTCCTTTCTCCATATGACACCCTTGAGACACTAATATAGTTTCTCTATTCTCCATATTTACGAATAGATGACCACTTACATTGACTCACCATGATTCAAGTGGATGGATGGAGAGAGAGAGAGAGAGAGAGAGAGAGTTTGTAAAGCTTGCACAACATCTTCTTATACAAATTAGAGAATTCACTCTCCTTTCACCCCCTTTCTTGTAGAACACATATTCGCTTGCCAAGAGGATGTATGTGATGTGGCAAGCCTACTCTGTCCTACGAGCTGCATCTATTCTATGTCACACAAGATGAGAAGCAGTCATTTTCTTCAGTGCAATTTGAGGAAGATGGGCCTTGTTGGGTAGTGGAAACCATTGAATTATTAGCGTTTGAACAAATTCTTTCAAGTAGACTAAAGTCTCAGTAAGGACCCATTAAAGTGACATCCATGGTTTAGGTAAAATAAAACCCCAAAAAATGTTACCTTCCATCATACTTTTTGTGAGCAACAACTAAGCGTAGCGATCAATGTGTTTGCGTTTGATGTTGAAGTGAAAGGCTCAAACATGTTTTTCTCCCCACCCCCTTGCAATTTGTTTCTATACATATATAATGGGGGGAGGGATTCTGGCCCCCCCTCCCTGCCACGCGTCGACTCCTCCTTCATCCGACAGCTCTCGGTGGTGTGCCTTGCAGCCCTACGCACTCAGCGAGACAACATGCAGAAAGAGAGAGAGGTGGTTGAAGTCCGTGGGCCACACTAATGTGTCTAATGTGCAAGTAAAAGGCACAAACGTGTTCTTCTACCCACCCCCTTGCAACTTGGGCTGCCGGCCACACTAGTGTGTCTAATGCGCAAGTAGAAGGCACAAAACTTGTTCTTCTACCCACCCCCTTGCAACTTGTTTTGTTCCACTTGTAGTTTCTTTGCATGCTTTGTATTGTGAACAAAACATTAGGTAGTATTTTTCCTGTATGGAAGTTCACTCCTTGCCAAGAAGAAGCTCAAGGTGACTAGTCTACATCATGCCCTCTATGTTGTGTGACCATGTGCATTGGACCTGCAATAGAACATTGCCTACATCACCGACCACCACCACATCTGTGTAGATCGGCTAGACTCTGACAAGTTGGAGGTAGCAAGAGGTGATACTCTTGTCATTATCACATGGAAATTAGAGGGACAATTTCTCACCAAGTAAAGGGGTGTGTGCTTACATGGATTTGGATTTCTCTTCATGGCTATTAGTGTTTACTCTTGAGTCCATGGCCTCCCACTCGCTCCCCCCCCCCCTCTCTCTCTCTCTCTCTCTCTCTCTCTCTCTCTCTCTCTAATCAACTAATGGATCCGCACTTCTTCACAGCCAGAAGTTGGTCCTCCTTTGCAAATTGCATGAGTCATTGCTCAATGTGATCAAGATTGTTCCTTGTTGATATGGCCAATCGTCTACATAACAATTTTCTCTTGCCAAGCCAAGTTTGCTTCTGCCTTGTGGTAAGGTTACTTTTGGTCTTTTTCCCTTTGCTACAACACTACTCATTGAGAAGTAGCGAAAAAAGATATTTGAGTGGCTGGAGTGAACGAGCCTCAAGGATATGAGAGAGAGAGAGAGAGAGAGAGAGTGGACCTAGCAACAAGGAATCATCTCCATCTACAAATCAAATAGTGAACATACACGTTGCTTGTTTTTCCTCCAAGTCAATTGATCCTATCCTAGCTTAAACACACAATCCCATAAAGAAAATGTAAAGAATCTAAGTTGAATCTCTCCATGGAATCTTTTTTTTTTTGCAAAACTCACAACACGTTAATGTAATGTATCAAATCTAAAAAATTACACAGTAGATCATGCTCGTATTGAGCCAGGCTTCAACCACTACCACAAGAGATAGCATGAGAACCGAAAGAGACGACTAGCTAGAATAGGGGAGGCCAACCTTGACCAAAGACAATAGAATAGAAACCATAAAGCATGCCAAGAAGGGCAGGGCCCATCGTCCCCATCATCGGAAGAGGCATCTCAAGGAGCCACCATGGCAACACCTCTGGCACAGACATCCCATATGCCTAGAAAGAGCCTTCACATAAAGCTAAGAAGAATCGAGACCATTGACACACAATCCACTAGTAGCACTTGCACCAGCTTGGGTGCCACCACTACCAATCATACCCGCATGTAGAATATCTCATTTTCCAAAGTCCCAAAGGCATCATGACCAAATCCACAACCTAGTTATAATGTATGTCCAATGTGTAAGCAAGATGCAATCCATCATGATGCCATACGTTTGAATACATCTAGCATGTTCTGGAAGACTCCAAAAACTCAACTACATTCTTATGCATTCCATTTCAATAATATATATCTTTTACTTTGGCAAATGTTGCCCATACACCTTGATGTAATATCCATAAACATTCATGACACTCTGTGATATTCTCTTGTTGAGTAGCCTTATCACACACTACCTGGAAGAGTGTTCCATGTCCTTTTTTAGGATGCTTCCATAAGTAACCATCCCTCAATAAGTATCCATATGCTTTCCTCAACACTATTTGCCTTGGATGGTGACAAGCTCGTTTGATGGCATCGGCGGTGTGCAAGTGGCGTGCGAGGAGCGAGGGAATTCGGGCCGGCCACATGGTGGTGGTGGGGGGGGGGGGGGGGGGGGGGGCGGGCCATTGCAAGACAAAAACCTGAGCACGTCGGGGGACTGAGGAGTGCCGATGTGGAGGGGTGACGAGGTAGGCCACGATGGACGAGGTGAGGCTGACCGCGACCACGTGTCTGGACATCATTAGGGGATGTAAGGGACGACTACTTGCTCCTCGAGGTTGGTACCTTAGTTAGTACCTCGTACCCTCGAGGATGGGACCTGGATTTAGTCTCACTTTTTCTGCCTCTCTTTCTGACGCTCTCTAAGGCACTCGCCAGCTCTTCTCCTCAACTCCTCTTCTCGGGGCTCCTCTGCTCAAAGTGGAGTTGCAAGCAAGACACAAGGCAGGGCCAGGGGGTGGGAGGTTGTCGTCGAAGGCTGAGTGCGGCTGCACATGGCGGGTGGAAAGACGACAAGAAAGGGGAAGGGTGGCGGCATGTGGGGTGCTTATTCCACCCCCCCCCCCCCCCCCCGCCCCCCCCCCAAGGCTGCAAAAGGAGGAATCCACACTGGGAGAAGGAAAGCCCGATCGTAGGTAACGAGGAGGGGGTTCCCTCGCTTCGACGGGCATGGGGTTGCTATTAAGGCTTGGCCTTTGACATGGGCTCCCTTTTTGCAGGTGACGATCTAGGAGGAGGATGAGCTTTCCTCACAAGGAGGGGAGGCAGGCATGCCGAATAGTGAACAGGCAAGGGTTTAGGGTGCTGCTCAATTAGCATGGATACTCACCCTCGATTAGGCGGGATTGGATACTCACCCTTGCACAAACTACGTTGCACGTCACGACGAAGGTGGTGGTGTCCAAGGAAAGGGAGGAGGATGATCCCCTCCCACTCCTCCTATGAAAAAGAACCCAAGTAAGCTCCCTATCAAGGGGGGTAAGGGTGATAAGCAACCTTCTGCACAACAAAGAAACACACGAGCTCCTAACCAGTCCTTATGCTTCCAGATCTCTCAAAGCCATTTGAGGTCCAATGTGATGCTTATGGTGATTGCCTTGGAGCAATCTTGCTTCAAGAAGGGCATACCGTAGCATCTGAGAGCTCAATGCCGATTAATGAGTCTTGGGCATATACGAAAAAGATCTTTTAGCTTTTCTACATGCCCTAGACACATGGAAGCACTATCTATTGGGGACTCCATTTATTTTGCGAACAGACCACCAAAGTCTCAAGTATTTCATGACACAAACCAAGCTTTCCGACAAACACATGAGGTGGGAAAATTTTCTTTTGCAATTTTATTTTCATATTGCTCACATTGCTGGTAAGCACAATCAAGTGGCCAACACGACGACCAAAAGTTAATGTGGTGATATAGCAACTCACAATGATCTATCTTCTATGATAGATGAGTATGCTACTGACCATGACTTTAAAGACATAATGTCGGCCCTTGCTTTGGGGAAGAAATAAGAACCATTCACCTTGCAAGATGGTTATCTTATCCATGGAAATAGGCTATGTATTACCCACTCCTTTCGTGATAAAGTCATGTATGAATCCCATGCTCCTCCCTATGCGGTACATAGAGGTATTGAACCTACTCTTCGAGTAGACATATATTTCTATTGGGCTACTATGAAAGTAGATATACATGAGTATGTTTCAAAATGTGTGGTATGCCAAAAGACCAAGTATAATGGAAGCAACTTGGATTACTCCAGCCATTGCCAATCCCACATTCACCATGGGAAAGTATATCCATGGATTTTATCTTTGGATTACCCAAGTCTATCCATGGGAATATGGGAATATGGACAATAGTTGACAGGTTTAGCAAGCAAGCCCACTTTATTCCTATCAGACTAGTGAGGCACACCAAATGGAAACTCTCTTCATATCCCATATTTTCAAACATCATGGATTGCCAACATCCAATGTGTCAGATAGAGATCCTAGAATAACCAATAATTTTTGGAAAGGTCTCTCTAAAAATCTAGGTACAAGATTGAATTTCTCTTCGGCCTATCACCCACAAATAGATGGCCAAAGTGCGATATCCAATCTTACAATTCTCGATCTACTAAAGACTTAACGTTTCAAAAGTAGATCAACACTGGAAAGTACATACCCCTTGTAGAGTATGCATACAATAATATTATCCATACTTCTACGTGAAAAGCACCTTTTGAAATCATTGAGGGAAGACTTAAAAGTCCCTTGCGACTTAAAGTACATGGGAAGATCTTCGTTGCTGTTGATGAGTATAGCCATGACCTACAAGAATCTTTTCAAAAGGTTAAGGAGGCCTTAACGTTCCAAGAAAATGATTGGGTCTTACTTAAGTTTCCCAAGGCTTGATTGAGGCAAACGACGGGCAAAAATACTACGGGCAAGCAAAAGTATTATGCTAAACTAGGAAAAATATACTATGGTCCTTTTCCAATCTTGAATCCAATCAATGAGATGGCTCATCAACTCAAGCTGCCCAACCATTGGCTCATACACAATGCTTTTCATTTGAGACTACTTAAGCCCTACAAAGGAGATCCACTACGTGAACCAATTATTAAAGACCCTCCTGAAATCAAAGACCAAGAAGAGGTACTACAACCCAAAGCTATCCTTCGGTATAAAGACAAGGTACTACGGCATGGTAAGATTATCCGGCCGTATCTTATTAAGTTCAAAAATCATCCTTTTGAAGATGCTAGATGGATGCAAGGAATACAGCTTAAGGATAGTATGAACCTTCTCAATGCTTACGATGCTACATTTGAGTAAGCAAATGTAACTTCAAGAGAGAGTTAATGTCATAAAATCTAGTATCTAACCAACCCAAATGATTTTCTCATATTAAACTAATCATTTAATATGGGAGAATAAGCGGGAACAAGGGTTAGAATATAGACATGTGTTTATGGATCTATCTCAACATGGGGCCAAGGTTAAAAAGGATCCAAATGAGAGATGATCTGTCAAAGATCAAGGCTAACTAATGGATCTTAAATACCTTATGGTTAGCTTCATAAAAGGCCTCCAAAGGTTAGTGTTAAAAGTCCTTTGACCTTAGGCAAGTTAGGGTTGTGCTTGAGGTGGCAACCCGGCCCAAGCTTGAGGTGCTTGTTGTGCTTGCTGACTAAGGTGCTTAATGTGCTTGAGGTTCTTAATGACTAAGGTGCTAAGGTGCTCCATGACTAAGGTTCTTGATGGGTTAATGTGTTCAAAAGTCAAAGAATATCCCTTCTCATGAGGGGGCGAGCCCTCTTTGTAGAAGTTAGAGAGATAACACACACACCCTCACACAAGGAAAGCTTGGTACAAAGAAAGAAACTAGGACACTTGTCAAGCTCCTCTGCATGTTTCCCTCATAGTGTGCCTAAAGCCTATTGGTTGGCCTCCCAAGGGGTCCAATGATAATTTAGTTAATTTAATTAATTGTTTATGCATTTATCGAGTCCTCTCTCTCTAAGGGGAAAGGGGGACACTTGAACATCCAAGGCTACCCTTGCTGCTTGATATTCACTAAGCATGTGATTGGCCAAGCTTGAGGATTCCAATCAAGTGCAAGCTAGTGCTAGAAGAGGGGTTCGACCAAAGAAACGAGGGGGCTAGCTTGGGGGATATACTCTCCCACACACACACACACACACACACTCATTGTGTGAGTTGCAAAGTGCAAGAGTTCCATCTCCTTCTCCAATCTTGTAAAGAAGTTGAGAGCCTACACCAACACTCTTGGCTATGGAATACAAAAATGCCAACCAAGAGCCATGCTTCAACGCTTAAGCTTGCCATCTTCATTACTATGCTATTATGTATGATAAGCAACAAGAGTGATGATAAGTGAGGAACTATTTCTTTCGCCTATAAATGCTCCTTCTTTCTCTTCCCTACCCTTGTTCCCCGCTAGCTCTTTCCACCTTTGAAGGTGTTTGAGGCCTTGGGATTGAGGCCAGGGATGGTTAATGTTTTTTTACAAAGTCTATGTTATGCTCATGATGCATGAATCTTTCCATCTTCATTGCATGACCTAGGTCACAAGGAGCACAAAGATTGTATTGTACCAAGTCTCTTTTGATGGGAGAATCTATAATAAAAAATCCTATTGGAGGGGGGACCGGCTCCACATAAATTCGGTGAGAGAGAGAGAGAGAGAAGAAGAAGAAGAAGAAGAAGAAGAAGAGAGGAGACATTTCTTATGTCGTAGGAGCAATCCCAAGGTAGATCTATCCAATAGGACTTGAACGTTTTACCATTGTAGTAATCATTTCAAGACACCTCAAAATCTATTTGACTAATCTTGAACTCAAGACCTCTTATTCAAGAAGAAGTGAACTTCAACGACTTGCTATCAATCCCAAGCTGAGACCTATTACTTCTATCTGATGACCCCTGGAATCCATACTTCTTAGGGTACCTCCACATGGAGGGGGGTAATTTTTGTGAGTTATCCCCTCCTCTAACTACACCTCAAAGACGTTTAGTTGGTGATTTGGGCATATTATAACCCCGACATGAATGGAGCATGTGTGTGTGAAATTGTTGAAGTTGAATCAATCACATCAAGCTTTCTTCTATGATTACCCCCCTCCACATGGGGAGAACCTTATTCAAGAAGGAGCAGAATAGGATTTTCAACAACTTTGGGAACAATACAAGAGATCTTACACATCTATGCAAAGAGCCTTGAAATCTTCAAAACCTCTTACCAAGTAGTAGAAATCTTGGATGATAGAAATTTGACTACATGTTCCTCTTATTCACACATGGACCCAAACAATAAATCGTGCAATCATCGGTTATGGGCTCCCTATCTTTGGGAAGGGGTGTAGGTGAATAGGGGGGTCTTTACATGATAATAATTGGCAACTATGCATTAAGGGAAGTTTGAGGTATCAAATTTTCCGTGTAAGAAATGGTAGAGAGAGAAAATACTTTATATTTTTGGAAAATGAACAAGGAATTTTAAAACTCAAAATTCGTGGGGAAACCTTTATATTTTTACTAGGTGCATGGAATGTAACTTTTCGGGGACCCACATGTAGCGTCGTTTTCAAATCTCTTGGGAAAGTGTCCCCTTTCCCAAAATTCTCCCTCTCAATGCACCGTTTTTCTCTTTTGGTCCAAATTTCAAATTTCCCTCTACTCATTCTATCCTTTCTCTACACCTTTCTTTGCATCTTTCTCTGCACCATATCCAAATAATCATCTTCTCCACATCATCTCCATGTATCTTGCTAAAAGAAGTATCTATCATCTCCATGTCGAGTTGGAAGATGAATATTCCCCTCTCCAAAAAATAAATAGGCTTTGTGAAACTCCTCCTTCTATCATAGAAGCATTGAGATTAGAACAACAGAGGCACACTGATCTATGGAAAGATGGTAGATTGTATCCCATAGACCCTATCACCAAATGCACCCCACCATTCTTCAATTGTTCTTCATTGACGAGATTTGTAGGAGATGGTATGAAAGGGCTATTACACAAAACCTTGCAGCAGAGAGGGACATTCTTAAGCTGGAAAACCATTTGCTACTATAGTTCAAGGATTCTCTTTACAAACGGATGCGTGGAAGACCCTGCAAAATAACAAAGACAACATACCGCAACCCATAAAATAGACTAATCAACATACCTGGAAAATACCGTGAGCACAGAATAGAAGTCGTACGCCAGTAGAGAAATATAAAGCTCATGAGAGAGCAGAAGAGCACATGCAAATGTGACTCCTAGAGTGGAGTGCCACATCGGCACGGCAAGAGGGAAGAGAGGAGAGGAGAGAAGAAACACACAAGCACTGGGTACAATCTCCCCCGATGCAAGAGTGAGCATTTCCCTCTTGCACGTATTTCATTTATAGATTCTTCAATGCTCATAAATGAGTACACATTGGCTGGTCGACACAAATGACCATAGCTCCTAATGAGCACTTGAGTAATAAATATACATATCCCTTATCCATAAGATACTCTGGGGTTGAAAAAGCAACTACCCTCAGTTGAGAGGGACATAAGTGGTGGAGTCGAGTGCAAGGTACAAGACGCTAGGTACATTCCTACAAAGCACAATGAGTAACTAAAAACCAAAAGAGTAATAATGATTACTAGGAAGAAATTTAAAAGTGAAAAATTTTGTAACACGTGTGTCGTCTGATGGAAGTGCAGAAAATGAAGTAAATGTGCATAGGTGTGGATTGCAACGTTGATAAAAAATGTTGTTTCTAAATTGACCACCCTTTGTCAACCTTCCACCTTGCCATACCAATCCATGATATCCTTTCATATCAATCCATACCAAATGTGGTGGGCCAGTTCCACATATGCACAATGTCGCACCAATGTGCTGGGTAACGTGACCAAGGGTTTGTGAAAAAATTTATACCTGGAGGTTCGCTGATGGGAAACCGGTTCACACAGTGTTATCTGCAATAGTAATTCTCAAAGACAAAGTAGGAAAAAATGACTTCTTGTCAATTGGAAAATTAATTGAAGCACACAGTAATTGTAAATTGGTAAAATAAAAAGTAAAAATGCATTCCAACTATATGACCTATATTCAACATGGTTTACCTTAATCAGCTATAGAGGAGTACTAGAAATTTTTCATGTTTTACTGTGTCGAAAGAGCTGTGTTGTCTCTTTGAATGGTATAACCAAACACAACTAGGATTTGTGTTAGTATAGTCAATCAAGAAGTAGGAAGATATGGATCAAATAGAAGATTCGAGTGATTAGCTAGGAAGCTAGGTATTGGAAAAGCTGAGAGAACATGGTTAGTATAGTATCACTGAAACTTTTAAAACGAGTTTGCAAAATAAAGTAAGCAGATGACTTATCTGAGTGCCTCGCATTATGGCTGCATAAATTTTTGTGAATCCTTAAACGAGTTAGAGAAGTGTAACAAAAACGATGAGGATCATGATTTATAAAAAAACAGTTGATTAAGGTCAATGAAGACAGAGACACAGACGATGAATGAACCCAAAGTGCTAATGACCACAATGACACCTTCTCGTGTACAACTTTACACTTAACTACGTGGTAAAAGAAGCAATCGCTAGAGGTGAGCATTGTACTCAGCTTTACCTGTAAAAGTAGTTCTCAAAGACAAAGAACTAAAAACGATCTCTTGTTAAACTCATCTCAATAATTGAATCATACACTAAATACGTTAATATTTGAAAAGTGGTTAATGGTAAAAGTGATGCAAATTTTGGGTTGAAAATCTCCATAAGTTTATTAGTGTCATGAGTTGTAAGGTATACAGATGTATTTTTAATAATATCAATTTATGAAGGAGTCATACAAAATCCATGTCGGGTAGGTTAAATTGCAAAAAGTGCTAAAAAACAAGCGTATTATAGGAGGATCCTAAGATCTTGGTAGAATTGCTACATAGGTTACCTTAGATAATGTTTTGTCTTTCTCAATGTGAGGTCCCTGCTTCCTTTTGAGAGGAGTGGGATACCTTTGATAGGTCTCCAATCCTGAGAAAGAAAAACGAACGGACATTGCCTTAGCTACTACGTAGCCACGGGCATGAACCGTTAGTGAAGGATTGGTCCTATCTTGCTATGGCGGAGCGTGACCACCATAACCCTATCTAAACACTATCTATAATCAATTATACCTAAGAGTATAAACATTAAAGTGACCAACCTGTGTGCTTTTTTCCCATGTTTCAGAAGCACACCCACCAAGGTTCGTCTCTTTTAAGATTTATGACTATAAAAAAAGAAAACTTCTAGCATTGGAAAGTTACCCGACTCATCGGGTCCACCCGTCCAAAGAATGATACCATGAGGGTATCATTCTCCCAGTTTTCACACTACACTCACCCTTCTTTTGTTACCTAATTACTACCACACTATTTAAACATACATGTTCCTTTACCTTATTCATGATACTCGTTCGTTAAAACAACCCTTCAAACAATATTACAAACAGTAATCAAGCAAGAAGTAGTCCATTTTTAAACCAACAAATTTTGGACTAGGTTCACTTAAGAATCTTTACTTGCGCCATTAGGTCCGATCGGTATATACATTATTCATAAAAACCCTTGTCATCTTGAGCGTCCCATACTGCTCGACAAGTACTCGTTGTGCCAACCTGGGCAGGGATTTCAAATGACGTGATCACACTATAATTTTAGGTTAATAACAATAGAAATGCAAAATAACAAATATTTTGTTAATTGACATTCATCTTTTTCGACCTCCAGGGAGACCTGGAGACCGGCTCGTAGCCCGCCGGGCTAATTAGTTGGCCCGTCGGGCCCACCGGGCTAGTGAGTCTTCCCAGCGGTCACGCCGGGTAAAGCTATTTGCCCGCCGGGCCCGCTGTAGCTCAGTATGCTATCTCTTCTCTCAAGTATTATTCAAACCAAACATGAGTGTTATAATCAATATCACACCCAAGCGTAGTAGTAAAGCCTGAAGGGAATAAACCTCAATCTACTCAAACATGAGCAAGCAAATACAACGGTGAATCAAATATGTGATCAGTCCATCCCAAAAGTAGAGATATCGACCCAAAGATTCACCTTCCTACCTCCTTTCATGAATCAATCCAGTCCAAAAAAGAACTAATGACCCATGATTGGAGCTCTAATCGAAATAGCAAGCAAATACAGCGGTGAATCAAACATGTGATCAATCCATCCCAAAAGTAGAGATATCGACCCAAAGATTCACCTTCCTACCTCCTTTCATGAATCAAGTCCAGTCCAAAAAAGAACTAATGACCCATGATTGGAGCTCTAATCGGAATAGCAAGCAAATACAGCGGTGAATCAAACATGTGATCAGTCCATTCCAAAAGTAGAGATATCGACCCAAAGATTCACCTTTCTACCTCCTTTCATGAATCAGTCCAGTCCAAAAAAGAACTAATGACCCATGATTGGAGCTCTAATCGAAATAGCAAGAAAATACGGTGAATCAAACATGTAATCAGTCCATCCCAAAAGTAGAGCTATCGACCCAAAGATTCACCTTTCTATCTCTTTTCAAGAATCAGTTCAGTCCAAAAAAGAACTAATGACCCATGATAGAAGTTCTAATCAATATAGCAATCAATTTAGCAAATATAACGGTGAACCAAACATGAGATCAATTCATCCCAAATGTAGAGATACCGACCCAAAGATTCACCTTTCTACCTCCTTTCAAGAATCAGTTCAGTCCAAAAAAGAACTAATGATCCATGATCAGAGTTACATTAAGTTTTAATTTTTTTTAAAGACTATTCATTTTTTTACCTTTAGTTTTTCTTCTAAATTTTAAAGGATGACCAAATTTAGAGGAAGAGGTGATGTGATGTGATGTGATATGAAGGGTTATATAGAGCCGCCAAATATGGAGGGGGTACACAATGGGCCCGGCGGGATTCCTACTTGTCCCGCCGGGCCCACCGGGTTTAATATGAAACCCGACGGGCCTGCCGGGATTGTTGGTTGTCCCGCCGGTTCTACGTTTTCTACCGGTTTTTGTAGATCATGACATTAGATATGTTATTAACATGAAAAAAATAGTGATAATAACAACAATAATTAACATTTAACAAAATGCGTCATCGCGTAATTAAAATCCCTGAACCTAGGCGTACTCTCGTCACAACAACAACGGTGCTAAGCCGGCCTCAACACTAAAGGGCACGGGAGAAAAGAGATGGGATCCGCGGTGGGGGTCCAAATGGGGAATCTCGAGACAAATGGATGGTGGAAAAAAATGGGCACCGATCGCAGGCACAGAGACTCGAATCCTCGCCCCCACCATGAGAGCTCAATGCTCTAACCGTTACGTCCGCGGACGGGGAATATGGGCAAACCAAATAATGATAAATAAACTTGGACAGTTCCCCTGCTTGTCCAAGTTTACCTTTTTGTGTCCTAGATTACCCCGGCATCTTACGGTTGCGCGCGTTGATCGTCGTGTCTTGGCTTCGCTGCCATGGATCCCACCGCTTGGGCTTCAATAAATCTCCCGTGTCCTTTAGTGCTGAGGCTAAACCGGGCGTCATCCTCACGCCATGGAAAAACATAACTGCAATATCCAGCTGGGCCATCCTGGGTGTACTCCCACCGCAGCATGAGTTGTGCCACCGTGGACGTCATCTCACGCCTCGACAACTACCACCTAATGCCAGCGCTAATAAGTAGAGAGTCTTGAGGGAAACCATATGGAAAGTATTGGATATACATTTTTTCCTATGGAAAACAATTTAACCAAACAATCTTTCCTACTTTTCATACATATGCCGAGTTTCTTAGGGTTAAGCCCCTTGGTTTCAATCCATGTTTTCCTTTCCTAAGGTGATTAATATATGTCTATGGTCTCGCATATGCAATGATGTGTAACTTGAAATCGCAATACTAACCTATACCATAGCTCCGATTGGTCCGATTAGTGAAGACAATAGCATGTTCCGCAGGAGTTCCCCCGTTACTTGTACCAACTTCATGATCATACGCACCTTGGATTCGAGCACGCTTGGGAGCCATTTTTTTGTACTACACTTAAGTTATACACTTAGAACTTTAAATTGGTCAATTTTCCTAGTGATTTCCTTGAAATCTAAGATCGTTTTTACATATAAGTAACCTTATTATTTTTCTTGAATATTACTTTACTAAAATTTTCCAAAGAGAGTCTGTAATTTGAACCCTCGTCAATTCGGACTCGCACTTAGTGTTACTGCACTACACCTAATTTCTATATTTTAAAATCTTTCATTATCTTAATTAATCAAAAATTAAGTGTGTAAACTACGAAATTCAAAGTTAAGAAATGCATTACTTTTATGCATGACATTTCTAATCCAATTCTAACTTTCAATTCCTATTCTTCAACTAAATCAATTTTTAGTATTATTCAAAATACTAATTAATCTAATTGATAATAACATTCGTAAATGAGAATTTCATCATGCATACTAAGAGTATGATGAGTACTCTTATGTATTAACTTTCAATTAACTATGCATAAATTAATAGTTAAGATATACTAACTAGAGAGAGTAGGTATAATTAGAGAGATTAGGGTAAGAGAGAACACACACATCTTTTCTAAAGCTAACAATTGAAACTTACTAATCCATTAGAAAGATTAGAGTAAAAGAGAACACACGCACATCCTTTCTAAGACTAATTGAGTCTTACTAATCCCACTAGAGAGATTAGAGTACGAGAGAACATACACACATCCTTTCTAAAGCTAATTGAATCTTACTAATCCACTAGAGAGATTAGAGTACGAGAGAACATACACACATCCGATCTAAAGCTAATTGAAGCTTACTAATCCACTAGAGAGATTATAGTAAGAGATAACACATACACACATCCTTCCTAAAGCTAATTGAATCTTACTAATACATTAGAGAGATAAAAGTACGATAGAACATACACACATCCTTTCTAAAGCTAATTGAATCTTAGTAATGCACTAGAGAAATTAGAGTAAAAGAGAAGACACGCACATCTTTTTCTAAAGCTAATTAAACTTTACTAATCCACTAGAGAGATTAGAGTAAGTGATAACACACACACACACATTCTTCCTAAAGCATAGTTGAATCTTATTAATCCATTAGAAAGATTAGAGTATGAGAGAATACACATATCATTTTTAAAGCTACTTGAATGCTTAATTAATGCGTACCATACTAATCCACTAGAGTTTTTGCTCTCTTAGTGGTTTGTGGAGGTCTTCTCTCTAAGAGAAGTGGAAGCACTTCGTGAGCGTTATAGAGGCAATCTCTATGTTTAAAGTGGGAGTATGGATGCTCTATTTATAGCAGAAAAGAAAAACGTCCAACTTTTTTAAAAAAAAATTATTTATTTATTTTTCAAAATATTTTTTTTTCTAAAATTCATACTCGCATTTTTTGGTCCCCTTGTGGTACCCATGAGCTTGACCAATTTGTCCTCATCATCAAGAGATAAGGCCACACAGTCTCCCTCACTAAGATTAGTCAAGACTAACCTCTCCTTTCCATGTGATTGTGTGTCCCACTTTGTCCCCTCCTATGTGAGTCCGGTGAGTCCATGTGCCTTCATGTGTTGTCCATGTGTATTCTTTTGATTTTATAACTATTTTATTTATTTCTTTAATGATACATTACTTTACATTTTTAAGTTAAACTTTACAGTCTTAGAATAAACTTTATAGTAGTAAGAGAAAATTCTACAATCAATAAATAAGTCTTGCAATAAGTTAGTCAGTACATGTCAGAATTTTGTAGCGTAAATTTTAAATCTAGGTTTTCTCAACCTATGATTCATAATTTGAACTCGAATATCTTAAATAATGAGCGATGGTTGAAAAATTCAAATGCATAATAGAACTTGTGTGAAATTCGGAAGTAGAGACCTTACACTCAAGTACACATTGATACTACCTAGTAATTTGGAAGTCGTGCGCAAGGTTTATAGGACTCTAATTGACTGCTAATACTTCCTTAGATCCTAAGACATTATTTTGTTATACACAATGGAAATTGTAGATAGAGTGGGACATCAAAGTCGTGTGACAGAAGTTTCGTAGAGATGAAAAGAAATAATATGAAAACTTGGATTTAGAGCTACCTTGTGCTCTATGGGATTACATGACTGCCATCAAATCAGGTACTGGTTTCTCTCCCTTCCATCTAGTTTTTGACAAAGAGGCTTTACTTACTATTGAAGTGAAGATACCAGCTTTGAGGATGATGTTAAAGTTTGAAGATGAGACTAATGATGCACCCAAGGAGAGGCTTTTATATTTTCAATGTGTACAACTAGACAAGTTGCTGGCTTTTTAGCATTACGAACATGTAGAACAATCAAGCAAAGACAAATGAGAAGGTGAAAGACAAAGACATAAAGAAGGGTGACATGGTTCTACACTACAAAAGCAAACTTGATATCTCTTCTCAGAAGAAGTTTCAAATCAAGTGAAAAGGTCCTTTCTTGGTCTTAAATAGGTTTCCAAATGGCACATATCAGCTTGTTAACTTGGATGGTACCCCACATAAAGCATGTGTGAATGGCTACGAGTTGAAGAAGTATGTTGCAAGGTTGATGACTGTGATTGAAAATAATCCTTCTTTTGAATAATTTTTTTATCATGTGGATGATTATGAAGTTCAAATGAAGACTCCCTCATCTGGTTCACATGATCTCTTTTTTGTTGCTATCATGAATGATCTAGCAGGCTGCTGGGGTGTGGCAAACTATGTTGGGTGAATTTTTGACACCCCGTTTTTTGTAAATTTGTACATATGGACATGATGCACGATGTCAAAAGGGTGTGTGGATTTATTTTTGTGGGTTTTCTAGCTTGATTTAGCAAACACATGTACATGGATGGCAAGTCCCAAGTATAGCGCCAGCTGTCGAGTTACTGTACATGCCCATTAGTGAGTTTTTTGAAGTAAGACTTGGATATAACTAAAACTTATGTAAAAGCTTAAGAAATTTCATCCAAGGTTCATAAATTTTTAGGTTTTAGCTCTTTGTGCCTCCTTGATGGTTTTGGATGCAATTTTTTGCCCTCGCCTTACCTTCTCTACGTGTAGTCGTACCTGGACAGCTCTCTGCTTGTGTCAATTTTTCACATAGTGGCATGTAGAATAATTTTGAACATCTTAATATTTCTTGAAATTAATTTTTCAAGCTTTCTTCCAAGCTTTAAAGTGCTCCAATTGGAGTTATGCTCTTCAAGTTACGACTAGTTCTCTACAGGGTTATGCCTATGGCACCCTAGTGGAAAATTTTGTGATAGATTGGGAGGGCATGTATCTATGAATTGTGGGTTTGTGATGTTCAGTTTTGTGAAAGGGGATGCCCTTGTCTTCTTATGCATTGGTCGACATGTGCTGGAAGTCCGTGATTTAACGAGGTTTTGCTCATATGTGATATGGTCCTTTGGGTGGGCGTGTGCTTGTAAATTCCCAAGGGAGCATAGGCCTTTTTCTTGGGGTCTACTTAGAGTGGTTTTGGTATAATTTTTGGTATTGAGGTTGAATTTTTAACTCTCTTGGGCTGTAAAGCTATAGAGGTGTCCCACTTTAGGGATTTGGGAGTAATGGGGCACTTAATGGGGTACTTTCCAGAGACATCTTAGGTGTGTTTAGAATGGGTTTGGACCAATGGGATATGCTTTTGGGCTCTTAAGTGATTTGGAAAGATATTTACCGAGGTAGAAGATTTAGGTATATATTGGTTATTTTGAACGTCTTGTGTATATTGTAGCTTTCATAGAAGTTGGGTAAGTAGGACACATCACTTAAGGTGTAAACAAATTTCTTAATCCAACCAAAAGCTGTATCTTGCAGAGAATTATTGAGATTTGTGGCTTCAAAGCACCATGCAGTGTTTGTATGTGATTTATGCTTGGCAAATCACAATAAGTCACATAAATGCGAACCAATTCTAAGGGCAAAAAACTTGATTTTTTCCACAAAATCTTGGTCAAACCTATTATATCCATTCTATTTATGAAGCTTGAAGTCATTTTGACATTAATTTTGTGTACAAGACCATAAATTAAGTCTAAATTTGCCTAAAAGTCTGTTGTATTAAGAATTTAAACAAAGAAATTAATTTAGAGTTTTTCCATCGAAGTTGGCATATTGTGTATATATAGACCTTAAAGAATACATCTACCAAAATTTTCATCAAATTGGATCATAAAAATATGGTAAGACTTAGAAACTAAATTCAAGAAGTTTGCTATCCTAAAAATTGGCTTTTTAGTCACAAAAGGGATCCAAAGTGAATTAAAATTTATCAAGGTATAACTTGACCTTGTGAACAAGTATATCAAGTCAAAACTTTCACATGCTAGAACAAAATTGTGATACTTTACGATCCTTCAAGGTGGGGATATTTAAGCTCACTAAATTGTAAACATTCTTGTGCATAAGTCACATTTCAAGTTTAAGCTAGGAATATCCACTAGAGACCAAGAAAGAAAAAAAAAACAAGTGCATGTTACTTGGTCCTTAAATTGTTTTGAGTATCACTTCTAGCATAGTTCACCAAAATTGCTCTAGCTTTTGATAGACAACTCCAAATTGAGTCAAGCATAGCTAAAAAAACGCCATAGTGTTTTGGAATTAAAGACATTTTTAGATATAACTACTAATTTCAACCTTTTAGGGTGTCCAAATATCCAAAGGTGTGAGGGCCACCAAGACTTGATTGTTTAGAGACTTGACAAGGGAGCTAGTCAAAGACTATTTTAAGAGTTTTGAGAGAACCTCAACCATGACAAATCATCCACCACCAAGGTTTCTGACTCAACTAAGATCTATGCTATATATGCAAACAACAAGGAACCTTGCAACACATTAATTAAGAGCGGGTTTAAGCGCAAACCAAGGGACGTATCCATATCAATCCATACCTCAAAGTTTGGCTTATGGATTTTTAGTGAGTGATTATTCGGCTCATGTAGAGCCATCCCACTTCATACTTCTACTTTGATGCATGAGAGCTAGGATTTCATCCCAAGTGTTTGGATCCACAAGGGAAACAACACCACAAATTTTGGATAGACCTAGTGACCAATAGAACAACAAGAGGCTAAATGGGACAAAATGGTATCCAACTTGGGTTAAAGATCTAAGAAGTTGGGATACCAAACACTATCAAAAATTGGCCATACCAACACACAACAAAAGTAAGACCAACTGGCTTTCTAAAATGGAAGAATTAAGATTTGGAGTTGGAATGGCATCCATGGAAGCAGAGCATAGTGCCCTATTTTGATCAGCTAGACCATTACACGCGTGATGTTCGAAAATGAGAAAAGAAGTTAGATGTGTACAACAGATGAGGGTGAAGGTAATCATTCCAAGGAAGGTTTGAGATACGACTCTCCCTCTCCCTTCGTTTATCTCACCATGCTAGCACTTATTCCTTCTTTTATTTTTGAATGCCAAACTAAATTGTTCATCTTTTCCAGGAGGATTATTGCAGTTTCTGGTATTAGATAGATTTTCCTTGTATGAACGAATTCATGATATATCAATAGTATGTGGAGGCAAGAAGGCAAAATGCCTTCCCTCATCGCTAAATGGTAAGCCTTAATAGTTCATCATGTGATGAAATATGTCACTACAACAACTATGCCAATACAACTCATTACAATCAAGGTTCCACTCAAGGTGGGTTGCACATATTGTCAACATAGCGAAACTTCCAAGTTGTATCAATGCTAGCATGTCCCTGTGTATAATGTAAATTTCCCTGTCAAAAATGATAAGTCTCGGTTAACTCTAGAATGGTAACCTAACAGGACATAAAAGTGTCCTTTCACGGTTTTGGGAAAAATTTCCAAAACCATAGTAGATCCACTCAGTTTGAAAAATCCTTTCATGAGCTTATAGTTCAATAACTACTACATATGGAAAAAATGAGAAACTTGTAATTTTTCTCATCCCTTGGTCACTACAAGCCTCCAAAGTTGATGGACCAGTGCATTTTGCCCAAAACAACAATTTCTTACGGTTGATTGCATATAAATAAGAATGGGGATTTTTGTAGGACATGAGATAAAATACCCCATTAACTTCAATGGGTTGGTGACCAAAACATATGTTTGCTTTTACCTCATTAATTTTTTTTTGGGCAAAAAAAATAGGTACAGAAAAGTTGCATTTTTGCCATTCTACAGACCTATCATCAAAGTTTCTATAGTCATGCTCAATACAGATACTATATACATGTTTTCTTAGTTCCCTTTGGGCATTTGGATTCAACAGGAGCCATGGAGCATGTCAAAAGGATTATGGATCTCTTACAATTGGAACCTTAGGGGCAATGAAAGAATGCTAAATACAACAAACATGAAAAAACTGGGTTTAGCATTATGACCTCTAGAAAACCCCAATCAAAAAACTCAACCATCATCATATACTATGCTATACAGCATATTAGGTCCCCCAAAACTCGAGAAAGATTAGATTTATGTTATACATTACACTTACACAATCAAAATGGAATTTGGATATCAAGAAAGCCAGCAAAAAATTCATAAAAGTGCTAATTTTGGCCAAAAAACAGGACTATGCAATTCTTGTAAATTGGTCATAACTTTCAATTTTAACACTTAGCTCTCCCTACAAGCATCAAAACATGTTGAGAACTATGAAGGCCTAACCTCTGGCCATCTAAACCTCACAAAGATGAAGTTTAGAGTGGTATAGTTGCCAAAAATTGAAAAAAAGCCAAAGACAGGACCCGTTGGTTCAAAAATGTTGTGCAAGAGTAAGGTTAATGGTGAGATCGATACTTAAAAAAAAATGCTAAGTTTTTTTCAGCTCATAAGGCAACTTTGTGGATATATAGCACCTAGAAATTCATTTTCATACTCTTCAAATAATTCAAGCAAAATGGTCACTTAACAGGGCACAAAATTGTCCAAGGACATAAAAGTGTCCTGTTACCATTCTAGTGTTAATGCCATTGGGAATCCTGGTCATAAATCATGATACTAGCTTCAATTTCTCCATACATCCCATGTGTCTAATCAGCTTGCCCTTGAAAATTAAGGCAAGGAAGATGTGTGATTGATGCTTTTATTTTAATAATGCACCCAATCCTTCGGTATAGCGTACACCAACAACCAACATCCTCAATAATGTAATTTGTTATGCAATATTCAAAAAACCTGAGAGCAAGGTACAAGGAGAGATGGAAATGAAGAGAGTGGGCTCAAAATAAAACAATAATTAGTTAGATATCATGGTTATGCAAACCTTAACTAAGAATAGGGAGTCAAGCACAAGTGACCTTAAGATGAGTGTCGTTGTATTCCAAGGCTTTTCTTTTCTAGTGACCAACAAAACAACAAGAGACTAAATGGGACATAATTTTGTCCATCTTGGGTTAAAGATCTACGAAGTTGGGATGCCAAACACTATCCAAAATTGGTCATACCACCACACAATGAAAGTAAGACTAATCCACTTTCTAAAATGGAAGAATTAATATTTAGAGTTGGAAGGGCATCCATGGAAACAACCTAGTGCCCTATTTTGATCAGCTAGCCCATTAACCAGGGCCATGAAAGGACACCTCAAACTCGCGTGATGTTGGAAAATGAGAATAGAAGCTAGATGTGCACAACAAAGGAGGGTGAAGGTAATCACTCCAAGAAAGGTTTGATAAACAACTCCCCCTCTCTCTTTGTTTATCTCACCTTGTTAGCACTTATTCCTTCTTTATTTTAGAATGCCAAACTAAATTGTTTATCTTTTCCAAGAGGATTATTACAGTTTCATGTATGAGCTAGATTTCGCTTGTATGAACCAATTCAGACAGTATATGGAGGCAAGAAGGCAACATGCCTCCCCTCGTCACTAAATGGTAAGCGCTAATAGTTCATCATGTTGATGAAATAAGCCAGTACAACAACTATGCCAATACAACTCATTACAATCAAGGTTCCACTCAAGGTGGGTTGCACAAATTTTCACCATAACGAATCTTCAAATTGTATCAATGCTAGCAAATCCCTGTGTCTAATGTGAATTTCCCCGTCGAAAATGAAAAGTCTCGGTTAATATCATTGGTCATCCTGGTGATAAATCTTGATAGTAGCTTCGATTTCCCCAACCGTCCCTTGAAAATCAAAGCAAGGAAGTGGTGTCATTGATGCTTTTATTGCAGCAATGCACCCAATCCTTTGGCATAGCATACACCAACAACTAACATCCTCGACAGTGCAATTTGTTATGCAATATTCAGCAAACCCGAGAGCAAGGTACAGGGAGAGATGGATCCTATTAAGAGACCACATTTTCTCCCAATCAGTATAATGCGGCCTAAACAAAACTGAAAAGAAGGAAAGATACACATGTCGTGGTAATTAAGCTGCCTGAAGCCTCTTCCTGTATGCATGTAAGAATTCCAGCACCTTTGCAGAGGGTGCAATGGAGAGGGCCTCCTTCACACTTGGCCACTCCAACACAGCCTCCTTCCACTTGGCCAGATGGGGGCACCTTGCAGCTTCCCAGATCTTGAACTCCCCCAGGGCCTCATAAGCTTCAAACCAGCAGAGGAAAGGGGCCAAGGCAATGTCCACATACCCTATTCTTTGCCCTCCGAAAAATGGGCCTCCAGCAAACACATCGCGGAGAGCTCCATCCAATGTCTCCAGCGCCCCCACAAAATCCTTCCGGCCTTGCTCTGTCTGCTCTCCTTGGAAGCTTCGAACAATCCGCGCTCCGGCGTCGTAGAGCTGCACCAAACACACTCGACACTCACACACTAACATACTCTTACATTACTGAGCCAAAAGGACAGGTTTCCCCTTCATGATCAAGCAAATTTAGGACTTCAAACAGCAAGTAGGACATTAGATCGGAGCAAAATCAACAGAATTTCACTCATGAAAGTTTCACCTTCTTGTCGACAAAGTCTGCCCAGAAGCGGGCGACCGAGCGGTGGTATGGGTCATCGGGAAGAAGAGATACATGGCCAGGAGAGGGCCAAGCTTCTTCAATGTATTGCAAAATGACCAGAGACTCACAAACAGGGTTGCCGTTGTGGATGAGCACAGGGATCTTCTTGTGGATGGGGTTAATCTGAAGCAAGAACTCGCTCTTGTTTTGAAGGTCTTCCTCTATGTAGTCATATTTGACCCCCTTTTCGTTGAGGGCAATGAGGACCCTCAGGCCAAACATGCTGAGCCATCGGTGGAGAACTTGGACTGTCTCTGTGGCCATGCTCAATGCCAACACAGCTGCACCAGCTGCAAGACGTGAGAAGCCTAGGAAGAGTGAGAGTGAGAGTGAGAGTGAGAGAGAGAGAGAGAGAGAGAGAATGAGAGAGCATATGATTTCAAACGCTCCCATCACGCGGTCGTTGTTGATGTCGGACCCCAAAGCTTTTCCTTTTCTACGTTTTCAGAGAAGTCTGATCCGACTCTACAGACGCTTTGGAGCTTTTGCCTGCTAGGTTCGTTCTCATGTAACAATCGTGGGGCTATCCCACCAGGCTAAAAAAATACATTTTCCCTAACCGAAGAAAATTAGATTGCTTCGTTAGCTATGTTCCATCGAATTGAGATCGAACAAAATATTGGAAACTGAGAGAGAGAGAGAGAGAGATTTCATGAAAGAGTGTTAGATTTTTTTACCTGAGAGTGTTTGGGATACCGATCGTCGTAGTTTAGTCGTGTAGCTCTACATGAATTGGTTACCGATCGTAGTGCTTCAGAGGGGTACCTCGCCAAAAACCACAAGGAGTGTTAAGAGTTTTGTCAAGCTCAATGTTCATGATCATACAAGATGTCAATGTTAATAATTGTTTGTTGTTCCATTTTTATGTTTTAAAAAAAAGGAAACATGCAAGTCTCGTTACATAGGGGAGTTTGCAGAGTCCTCCCCAATTTTTATAATACGAGGAAACGTGCCATTCCCATGGCAGCGTGCAATTTTTAGTGTGTTCATTAACTGCATTCTGAGTGTCAAAAATCAGAAAATAATAATGTTTACTCATCGCGCGATTGAATGTCTATCGCCAATGGACTTCCTTGTATGAACGATGTTGGGCATCTCCTGCACTTAACCCGCTGCAAGAGACGACATCCCTGGGAGGATACCCTTCAAGAAGATTTTGTGCTATTGTGAGAACACCACATTTTGTATACATATCGATCAAACCACCACCAAGCATGAAATCGTACTCCCAACAAACGTTGACCAGCGATCATATCGTGAATTTTAATATCTATGGCTGTGTACGTCATTGCATCTGCTGACCCGCATGCCTTCTAGATTCCTGTGTAGGCGTAGTTGATTGCATTTGGATAGAGACCCTTCTTGTGATCTGTTTTGCACAACCTGTAATCAATCCGTTTCAAGAGGCGATATTCCGGAAACGAAACTCCTCAAGCACTTTTTCTGCCCATATCAGCCTCTTGCGTGGAGCTACATGCCTTCATGCATATGTACGGGATTGCATCTGGAGAGAGGCCCTCGCTTCGCATCTGTTGAAAACAAAATAGAGCTTGTTGGCCCTACCCTTGTGGAGCAAATCATGGAATCAACACATTCTAAGAGTCGACACTCAGGACACAAAGCTCCTCGAGCACTTGTGCAAAGCCACATGCCTTGAATGAATTTGGAGAGATGTAATTGCTTTGCGTCCGCTGAAAACAACCTACAGCTTTCACGTAGCACATTTGGCATACATATCGACCAAGGCATTGCCAAGCACGGAAATTTTTTGCAACAGCCCCTGACTACCAATTTCATAGTTAATTTTTAAGCCATATCAGCATCTTACGTATAACCACATGCATTAAAGATGCACGCTTATGTGATTGCATCTTGAGAGAGGCCCTCGCTTTGCATCCAATGTAGACAGCCAAGAGCTTTCTGGCCCTGCTCTTATTGCGACATCCCGCAATCAATGCTGACATTCCAGATAGGAAGCTCTTGAAGCAATTTTAGTGCTCTCTCAAGCGCACCACATTTGGCATACATATCGACCAAGAGATTGCCCACATAGCTGATAAACGTTAAAAAAGAGGACAGCCACATGGACGCTCGCTATGCTCTCATTCTGCACATTCTGGAATCATTGCATTCATTGGAAGTGGTGGCATTCTGGACAGGGAGCTCCTCAAGCACTTAGTGCTTTCTCAAGCCTTCCGGGCAATCCCCAGCTGCTCAACAGTAACACTTTCAGGCTTCAAGCCAAGATCACTGGCTATGAACTCAGCACCAGTGACGATGGCAATGTCCTACGGTAAGCCTTTCTGTCTCTCACCAAATCCTGGTGCTTTGAGAGAAGCCACTTTCACGATTCCTCTCATCTTATTCACCACCAGAGTTGCTAAAGCTTCTCCTGATACATCCTCAGCAACAATCACCAAAGGAGCATTCAGCTGTGAAACTTTTTCTAGAACTGATAGAATGTCTTTGATGGTGGCTAATTTCTGATCAGTGACAAGGATTCTTGCATTATCAAGTTCCACAATGATCTTTTCCAAGTAGTCACGAATTGAGGGGAGATATACCCCCTGTCGATCTCCATTCCTTCTTCGACTGTGATTGTCATCTTAAAGGATGATGATGATTCAATTGACAACACACCATCTGGACCAAAGTTGTCGATGACATCAGCAATCATGGTACCTATGGCAACATCATTACCGGAAGAAATAGTCGCCACAGCTTTGATATTATCACGGCCCTTGACAGGTCGAGATTTCTGTCAACGGAGAGAGGGAGAGGGAGAGAGAAGAAGAAGAAGAAGAAGAAGAAGAAGAAGAAGAAGAAGGAGAGTATTTTAACGTCGTAGAGAGACGGATTTTCTATCAACGCAGGAGAGAGAGAGAGAGAGAGAGAGAGAGAGAGAGAGAGAGAGAGAGAGAGAGAGAACGACTACAAAAGCCGCTATTTTTAGCTAAGCTACGTTTTTTTTAGAGCTTTACAGGCCCACGTTTTTAGCTTTTGAGCGACATTAGCTGGAGCCACCTGGGCTATTGAGGGGCCAAGGAGAGGAAAACGGACACTACGCTAACGAAGTAGCTAGTATGACCCTTTGAGATAACTAACAACATAAATAAAAATCTACAAGCTGAGAATGAGAGTAACTTGGTATTGACAATGATTGAGGATTTGTTCATACAATGAGAGAGAGAGAGAGAGTAGTGTGCGAGCAGAGACATTATGTACCTCATCAATTAGAAGAGGGCATTAAAATAACATTATATGATTGGAAATGCAATCAATTGATTGGGAGAGAGATAAAGAGAGAGTAATATGAAAACGAAGCACAAACAGATCTTCGAAACTACCAAAATGAATTCTTTCGTTGTAAGAAAATAAGTCAAAAGGGAATATACATTACCTACTATATTTTTTTGTGATACTTTGGACAATTAGGAGGATGACCTATCAAATTATTATATCCCTCTGTTGAAGTTGCTTCTTGATCTATGATCTCCTTTTTTTCTAATGCTAGAGCTATACTTTTTCTATTTGTCGTATGCAAAACATCGAACCTAAAATTATCAATGAACGGTTGGTATGCTGCAAAGTCTTTTCTCATTTTTTTTGGTGGTTTTATCGTGTGTGCCTTTCTCCTCGCGTCGTAGTTCTTTGTCATGCCTATGTATCTTCTTCCATTTTTTGTGCAGGTTATCGAGTAGACTATGTAGTTGATTTCCTTGTCTATCGCTACCTCTTTGATGCTGGAATCTCCTGTGATGTCTCCTCTTGTGTCTGAGTTGCTTGAGTACTGTCCTCCATTTCAATTTTTATGTCTGCGATGAATCCCTGCACTACATAAGCAAGTGTTATTTGTGTTCTAATTTAGAAATGCAGATAGCTGTAAATAGTTCTTATACTTAAGGAGTGGATGCAATGTTTACCTGTTGATTCCTTTCTTTTTCTGAACGAGTATGTTGTTTCTCCGAAGCGTTTGTTAAACCACTCTTGATCGAAGTGCCTGGTGAAATGCTCATCTGTTAATATTGGTTCATTTTCTTTGAGTCCCATCTCGACCCTAATTTTGTTTAATATCATGTCGTCATTTTTCCTATCAAGGTCGACAAGTTTATCGAGCTCTATGTTGAAGCCAAAGTGCAACATTTCGATGGCAAACAATGAAATTCCCTTTGTCTTCGTATGTAGCAACTGTAGAGCCCGAGTTTGTTGAGTATTTCTTTCTGCAGTCCGGTTGCGAACCTGACCCGTTTGTCACTGTTTTGCTTCAATATCTGCTTCATTGAGTTGATCTAGCTGCGGACGTGCGAGTATTGTGGTCGTGGTTTTATGTATGAGTGTGGATGCTCCCTTGCTAAATTTGCCATTCTCATCTGGCCGAAGGTAGGATAGTTTGATGAGCCGTCGTTGCTTGTTGCAGATGAAGTGCTTGTTGCGTTACTTTTGAACAGATCAAATAGCTGCAAGTGAGGACAAAGAATAAGCATGTTGTGGGAAGAGTTTTCTATTCATTGAAACGTATTGTTTATCTTCAAGGAACATAGATTTTGGAATGTACAGACCTTGTTGGCTGCCATGTTGTAGTTGTTTTCTTAAAAACCTGTATCACAAGAGCCAATATTAAGAAATGCATCATATGATTTGCAAGTGAGGACGAACTTTATATGAAATGGAGTTATACAATTTTACATCATTGTACATACTCAAGTATCTGAAAGCAAATCTCTCATAGGCTCAAACATGTCTGGTGTAGAAAGCTCTAGGATCCTTATGTGTCTTCTTTCGGTGACTCGCGAGAACACGACATACGCGAGGCCTGGCGTGAAAACTTGTTTGATGTTGAGTACGGCCTTTTCAGCTATTGTTGCACCCTGCGATGTGTGACCCGTTATTGCATATGCTAGTATTAAAGGGAATGTATATTTATGGTAATATTTGAAGTTGGATGCCCTAGTGGATTGTTTTGTACGCCGAATGGTGATTTTGGTATTTGTGTTCTCTATGAGCACACTGATCGCGTCTACTAGACTGTTGCAATCATGGGATATATTCTTGATCCTGCATGTGGTGCCGTTTGCAGCGCCAATTTCCAAGTCGAGATTTGAGGTGATCATACACTTTTCACCAACAGCGACATTGTGTATTTCATTGAAAGAGGTGTTGTTGACCCAGCTTTCTAAGAGTGACTTGTTGTCCACATTTGTTTTTAACGCTATTCGGACTATCTGTTTGTTTGCAAAACTCCTTTGCAATATGATGTCATTGTATCTTCAAGCGTCGTTGCGATGTGTGCAAATGATTGTGGTGTCTTCGTCCATAGTTTCCAATAGTTCTTGTTCATTTATGATGCACTCTGAAAGCGTGCTTGTTATCTCTTCTTCGGTTGTCTTTCTTTGTCTAATTGTATGCAGAAAGTTGAGGAATATTGGGTCCGCTGCGTGTCGAACTAAGAATGTGATCTTGTGGACAATTCCATGCTTGAAGTGTGCCGATTGTGTAATTGTACATACATGACAGAAAGGCCCATGGTGCTTACAGACGGGCGGTAGCTGTGCAAAGTCTCCAAAGAGAAGCACTAATTTATTGCAGAACAGATCATGGATTGATACGTTTGTGACATTGAGAAGTTGGCGAACGACCATGTTGAATGTTGTGTTTGTGAGCATTGATATCTCGTCCATTATGATAACGTCAGCCTCTTTGATGGATGTGAATCTCTCATCTCCTGGATTTTAATAATTCTGGATAGTGTTTATTCGAGCCCACCATTATCTTGAATTGATACTGCATTGTTCTTGCGGCACTCCTTAACCGAGATGCAGTTGCGCCAGTTGACGCTGTCAATATGACTGTCTTGTTTTGTTGTATGAACCTGGTCGTCATGTATTTGATGAGGAAGGACTTTCCGGATCCTGGGACGCCCGTGATAATGTGGAGGCCGGATGTTCTGGTGGATGTGTCTTCGAAAATCTTGTGTTGTTCAAGAGTGAGTGTTGCGTTATGGACATCGGCGAACTCCTTTAGAAGCTGCAGCATGTTATGCCTACTAGTTTCCTTGGTATCATTTATCTCTACACAGCTTGAATGAACCGGATTCTCGCGGTTCAAGAAGAGCTTTTGGTGCATCAGGTTCACAATGTGCCCCGTGTTCTCGTTTAAAAGCATGTTTCGTTGTGTGTACTCGTTGATGTACATCTCGAGGTCCTCCTCGTCTCTTATTAATTGTCGGATTTTGCACTTTGTAAAGTAACAAGACATTGGGTTTTGTTGCGAGATCAGATCGGATTCAGTTCTAAATGTTGCCTTCTGTAGCAATATATAGAAGAAGAAGCCCTCCGGTTGGTGGCCAAGGTGGTATTCGGTGAATCGTACGAGCCGATAATTTTCTAGTACCAAGTTATTGTAGGCATCCTACATCTGGCTCTTCTGAGATCCTGTGGTGTTGTTCTCGATCTTGAATTTTTTGTGGTACCTGCAGAACGTGTATTGCTCTAGCTGCAGTGGCCTTGCACAATACAAGTCAATTGGGTGCATAACAATCATTTGGCTCTGTGATAACAATCTTTGTCTTAGTGAAGGTGGTGATGAGTCGATATATTCCACGGCTTCGCTTCTTGTGATTATTGGAATTTGCAGGCAATTTAGTGCTGCCTCTGTTGCTGAAATCAGCTTGGACATTATCGATGCTGCAATTACACGGAGCTTGACCTTGTCTAGTCCATTCAGGCCGAGTCTTGCTATGTTCTCCTCTTATAGGTTCAGTGGACCCATTGGCTCTGTCTTCATTGCGTACTTTAGCAGGTAGTGAGATATAGATGAGTTGGTCACACGTTGGATGTTCATGTGCGCTCCCCATAGCAGCAAGATTGTCGGGTGGTAGGGAACTACGTTACGGTGTTCATCTTCGGGCCGATAGTACAACCATCTTGATGTCTGTGGGTCCATTACAAGATTGGTATAGCTGAGGATTGAATGGAAAGCCGTATTTGCATGCAGAGTGTTGGCCCAATACCCTGCAGGTGGACTTCCATTTGTGGATTTGTTTTCTTGTGACGAGGTGATGTAAATGGTTTGAGAAGTTCAAAGGAGGCTGTTGTGGGTCAGGTATGTATGCCGCTATTTCATCTGGTAACAACTCAATGTCGCCTCGGAAAACCCACAAAATCATATGAGCATGCAGCAATCCTCGGTTTTGTATCTCGTACCTTAAAAGATGATGCTCTATTTCACCTAGGACTTTGCTCCCTCCAAAAAATGTGGTTGTCCAAGAAGACGTGCAGACGCTCACGGAACGACACGACACACTCGACAGGACAATCTTTGCATGTGTAGCTTCCATTGAATGAATGGGCGATATTTTCGATTACTGTAATTTCGTTCCACCTGCTTTCTGTGACTTCGTCCCACTGTAAATGTCAGGAACAGATCAGGTAGGCCCCACAAGTCAACCATTGCGATGAGATCTTTGAGGTTCTTTCGATGCCATGATGGAGTGCCGGGCATTGTTGACGGAAGCTTGTATCTTATAATGTTTTTTACTGTATCTTGGTTGGATGCATCTATGTCATGCTGCAACATCATCGTGTTTGTAGAATTGGAAATCATGATTGCTCTCTTGAGTTGGCACATGATGAGTAGATATGTCTTGTACAAGGTATACACAGAGAACAACATATTGATCCTCATCCTGATATAGTCACTGAATTGGGTGTCTCCTTCGTAGTTTCCGCGCCTAAACGGGAATAAAAAAGGGAACACAGCTTTTTCTATTGTCACGTCTTTGGCCTCTGAGTGGCTAGCAGGCATCCCATTGTACATGAAGATAGTCGTACGCTCAATGAGGCCTGAGCTCTCACGGAGCTTTACTGAGCCAAAGTCGTGAGAGTCTCTTCTGGTATAGGCCCTGCTTCTTGAGGTGGCGTACGTGTTTTCAAGAATGCTCATCTCACATTGCGCTTCTGCTTCCTCCATCAATGCAAAAGGCTCCGTTTCTGAGTGGCTTGTTATGATTGACGTAATAGCGTCCGGTGTCAGCACACACGAAGTGGTTTTTTTGTGGGGTTGCTCTGCCATAGTCTTATACATCTTGATAGCTGGCTTATGGAGTAAGGTGTAGGCCAAAATGTCTGATAAGCGCGAGGACGCGAGCTGCTTTCATAGTTGTTGTATATTTGCTGCTTTTGTCCAACAGATCAGAGGGTCATCAAGCAAGGATCTTTTTTCAAGTACGCCGTATGCTACAACGTTCGCAGAGCTTATGACGTTTAAAGAAATGTCAATTATACTGAGGAGCTGAGTGTGAAGCTAGTTGGATCCCAGGATACGTTGGACATGGTCTGGTAGCAGTACTACTACGCTTTTGGTCCTGATGCATCTGTCGCAGCTGGAGCAACATGACCACTGTATCGATACTCCTTCCTTTTTGGCAGCGTTCAGGAATGTTATGCTAGCTAGACTAACACGGGCATTGTCTAGCAATTTCTTTCCGAGGCAAGTTTTTGAGAATGTGGAAGTTCCGCAACCGGCACAATTGTAAAGTTTTTGGATGCAGCGATGCACTGATCTTGCCAACGTTGTGATAGAATGTCGATTCCAGTCCATGAACTTGCAGCTGCACTCAGACTCTCTTTCCTCTTTTTATTATTTGTTGTTTTGCTACTTGCCTCTTTGTTTTTTGAGTGAGTTTGTCCATCACCATGCTTGGGATCTGAAAGCATTAATTACAATATGAAACATCCTATCCATTAGAGATTCTTAATTGTGGTTTGGTTTTTCAATGATGCAAGAAATGCAGTACGTGCTCGCATGCCAGTGCTCATAAAAAAAAGAAAAACCATACGCAAGTATGGTGGGGAGGTGGGACCGTCCTCACCCAAGTTTTATAAACCATAGGGAATGTGCCATTCCCCGGTCACCTTTTTTCACCTCCAGTGTTGGACACCAATGCTTCTCCTCCAGTGTTGGAGGGATACCTTTCCATCATTTGGAGTTTGTTTATTTATGTGTGTTGCATTAGTTATTCTATAAAATAAAGTAGATAGCATTAGGACGTCCATTTTAGTCTCATATACATTGACTTCTACATTTATCACTCGATTGTTCTTGCTTCTTGGGGGATGGAGTTGCTCTGCTCATGTTTTTATGAAACTTGGGTGTGTGAGTAGATATCAAGAGGAAGAAATGGGCGAGGAAGTTGGGTGTAATGTTTCCCAGCAATGTCAATGCCTATGGTGAAGAAGAACTGATGCATGAAGTTTGATGCAGTGCTGGTCATGCCCCGTGTGATGGGGAGTTGTTGGCTTGCGAGGCAAAGGTAAATCTTGAAGACTGCTGGGGCGGGGACTGTCAGGAGCCTCAGGAGGCGACAGGGTTTCGTGGCGTGCTCAATTGTGAAGAAGAAAACTGTGGGACAGCTGAGCAGCCCACAAGTGCAAAACATGCCAGACATAAATATGCACGTAACCAAGAGGGAATGTTGCTAAATGGGATGCTTGAGCAGACCTGGAACAGTCAAGGGCTAATGTTTCAAATAGGCCATAGAGTTGAAGGCAGTTGGTTGATGGGTTCCCCCTCGTCAAAGTGGGAGCACATGAGTGCGCATGAGAATAGCCAGCATAGTAGAGACCCGATCACTACGACCAGACGATGTAATGAAAAGGGTGGCAAAATTTTTGATGGTTTTTGCATGAACCATATGGTGCTTTCCTTGTGAACCCGGTTACTGCAAATCCTACTGTGCTTCAACTCATCTCAACCTTTCCCCTCTTTGGCACTGCTAGCCCATACGCTACGCCATCAACGCACCCAGCCCATCTTGCGGCCTCTCCATTTGAAGCTTCTATTGGCCGTGATGCTAAACCAGAGGTTCTCCTTCAACCCACACGAGCATTTCTTGAACCTGCTCATGCTGCTGCTACCAGCGTACACACTTGTCAACCTGTACACCTGCATGGTGCTCATGATGATGAAGTAAACGCCACCTCTTTGGCTCATCTAGCTGCGCACACTGAGCAAACCTCGGCGGTCTCTTTTACTGCTGAGCACCCCTCCTTGGGTCATTGACCCACTGCACCTGCGGCTTTCATGATCCTGGTTCAAACCAGCACAGCCAGGCGGCCTCTTGAAGCACCTGATGTAGACGACCCTGTTGTGGCCATGATTGCCGCTCACCCTGCAGAAGAAGAGGTTTTCACCAAAATGTTTGCTGCACATGATGCTGCACACCCCAATGATGTTCCTCCTAGCTTTGCGCTCGCAGATGCAAGCGCCACACTTGATGCTAAAGCTCTTGCTGTGGGTAAATCCACAAGAAGCGGACCCCTTGCATATAGTGCTTTCCTTGTGAACCCGGTTACTGTAGGTCCTACTATGCTTCAACCCATCTTAGCCCTTCCCCTCTCTGGCACTCCTAGCGAAGACACTACGCCATCAACGCACCCAGCCCCTCTTGCGGCCTCTCTATACCTACCAACTCCAACTTGCACCGTGATCATGAGTACTCTCGCCGCAAGGAAGCATGCCACGTATTTCTATATCTAGTGAGCCACAAAACTTGCACTTCCAATTGATCCTAGGAACTTATTTCTAGGCTTTGCAACATTTTGAAAAACATACCATTCCTCGACTGCTATTTCCTCTTTCAAATCGCCACAAGGTGATCTCTCTCTCTCTCTCTCTCTCTCTCTCTCTCTCTCTCTCTCTCTCTCTCTCTCTCTCTCTCTCTCTCTCTCTCTCTCTCTCTCTCTCTCTCTCTCTCTCTCTTACGCGTGCATATTCGACTGCTATTTCCCCTTTTAGATCACCACAAGGTGATCTCTCTCTGTACTAGTGCAAATAAAGAGACACAAGACTTGGGCCTTCTTCCCGACGCCCCAACCGCTCTAGATAAGCGATCGACGTCAACCTCAAAACTTAAAGATTTCTTTGAAGTCTCCTATCGGCCAGCGACCAATGAGTACTTAGAGCGGGGTAATTGTCAAGCCACAAATCCTTGAAGTTGCATCCAATCGAGGAGTAGTCCATTTCAAGTTGTTATGCCTCCTACCCCGCTTTACTATCTGATTCATACTGCACACCATGTGCTCGGATGTACTTGCCATCTACAAAAATTAGACCTCATGCTCACCCAACTTTTCGTGGTTTTGGCAAGCTGGCAAAATACACCCTCCCATGCCCGTGTCAATTAGTCACAAGGGGGCTCCCCCCGATAGAATTTCGGTTTCGAGGAATTTTCTGAACGTCCTTCAAATGTAAAGTCTCTCCCTAGCCTCCTCCCGACGTCGGAGTGCTAATTGATGTTCATGCACTACTAGCAGCCTGGAGGCGAAGAAGACGTGATGGGTCCATAGAAGAGGGGCGATGCAAGAAGCAGGAAGGTAACTTCCAGCAGCAGCAGCACTAGTCGTGAGTGTGGCGCAGGTACAGCTCTCGACTGAGAACCAACATTGCTTGTGCCGCCTACTTCAAAACACCAACAATCTCAATGCCAGCAACAGTGCAAGGGAGTCCATTGCCTTAAAGGAGCAGCTTGGTGTAAATAAACTCTTCTCTCTCTCTCTCTCTCTCTCTCTCTCTCTCTCTCTCTCTCTCTCTCTCTCTCTCTCTCTCTCTCTCTCTCTCTCTCTCTCCTACCTACTCCTACTCAGGTGATTGTAGTATATTACGTACCTACTCGGGTGGAGAGTGTGCATGCATGTGATCCCAAAGATATTAGATGTACGTTGCAGAGTCAACGTAGTTAAAATCATTATAAGCAACCGCGCTCTCTCTCTCTCTCTCTCTCTCTCTCTCTCTCTCTCTCTCTCTCTCTCTCTCTCTCTCTCTCTCTCTCTCCAGGCGCCCAACACTGATGAACGCGTTTTCTCTCTCTCTCTCTCTCTCTCTCTCTCTCTCTCTCTCTCTCTCTCTCTCTCTCTCTTACACACACACACACACACACAAAGGCACCTGACTGCCTTGAATCCAAGAGCTTCAAACCCTGCGAGTGTTGGTTACGGCTGCTTGCTGCGTCCTACGTTTACCGTGATCGCTGGCATTTTTTTAATGAGGCTGTTTTTGCTTTCAATTGCTCAAATTAGCACCGTGCAGTCGTGCCTCGTGGGTAGCTTCTCCTTCTAGCTTGCACTGTGAGCGTCTTACACCGAAAAGGGTAGTAAGGGCAAACGTGAATTTCTACTGGTTTTTAGGTCAAAATTTGAAGCTTTTGCCCATATTACACTAAAACTTGTGTCAAGGCAAGCTCAAAATCTAACCGAGATTTTATGATTTAGCCGGTTAAAAATACATTGTACCCCGGTTTTTTCTAACACTAGAAACAAAAAACTTTTTCTATAAAACTTGGCACACTTGCATATGAGAAATTTCAGAGGTAAATTGACTAAATTTGAAAGTTTTTACACTAACTTTTTTAGGGTTTTCTCACGTTCTTATTTAGAATGTGGAGGTAAATATCTGAATTTGTGGGTGGGATTACACTAAAACCTAGGTTTTTTCCGAGCTCTGGCTCAGTGCTTCCTTCCATTTCACACTTGCAACGGCCACTATATATAAAACTAGCGTTAGTATTAAGAAAATCCCTTCTCATGAATTTTCCATCATAGTGGTGGGCCTACATGGTATTTTGCTTTCTAAAGGCCTTAGTACCCATGCTAGCTCGCGACCTACCTACCGGTGGGTCTCGCTCACTCTTACCACCAATGGATCGCTCGCTAAAATCACGTACTCTACAAGCCTTCCAAAGTGGGCTTTGATCCTCTAGAGGAATTTACTTCCCTCCCTCTCTTTCTGCATACAGACCTCTTTCGCTCTTGACACCCACCCTTTAAAGCTCTAAGTGTTTTTGTGTAGTTAGTTTCTTTCTTTCTTTTTATTCAGAACGTTGTATAAGATTCACCATGGCGTCAGTCTTGCTGGGAGGGGGAGTCTGTGGCAGCGCCTCCTCTCCTTGTGGCTTGCAAGATCGGGGTCAATTCAATGGCACTGGGTGCATGGCTCACCCCAGCAGATTCTTCAGGCATTGGCTTTTGATGATCCCTCGATTATCTGATGGTCGCGTGCTTCTCTAATTTGGCGATCGGTGGAGACTTTTGTTCTGCTTCTTTTTTATGTTGCATCCTCTGAGGCACATTGATGGCTGGTGGCAGCAGCTCCTGTGTGGTGGCACCTCAAACTTGGGCTCGGGTGTTGGGGACTTTGGGCCCCGCCCCTTCTCGGATGGTATGGTCTTTTTTATTTGTCGAGGGTGGCACCCTAATCAGCTGATGTATTTGATGTTTATATACAATGGTGCTGCCTTCAGTGGCACGCATTGCCTTTGGTAGTGTTGTGTAGAGATTTGAGTGCATCCTCTATTCACACTTGCTCAAGACCACCTACTAATATACTCCAACAGCACGTATATTGATCGCAAGCAGTCGGAATCGATCTTGGAGTCAGCAGGAGCCGGCCAGCATGACTTGACCAAAAAAAGTCTCGACAGGCGAGCTTGGAACACAAGACCTCTCTCTCTCGATGGTATTTCTCTAGCACTAAGCCGACATGCATCCCTTTGAAATTGATACATCTGCGGCAAGAAATATGTAGACAATCGGTGGTGGCCCCACAAAAAAACGAGACGATTTTTATCTAATGCCCCCTAGCGTCGCCCCATCCCCCTTTGTACTATGGCAGGCTTCTCTCACAGTTTAGTTTTCTATAACCCGTTGTCTATAACCCGTGGACCTCTCTTACGGGCTCGCATGCAAAGGGAAAAACGTTATTGCGGGCTTCAAGAGACATACCAATGCTTCCAACACTCTCGTGGTCCATATCATTGATTGGACCTGCTCTTGGAATGAGTTACTCAGAGCTCAGAGCAGAGAGAGAGAGAGAGAGAGAGAGAGAGAGAGAGAGAGAGAGAGAGAGAGAGAGAGAGAGTCAAAGTTGCCTTTCAACATACGACCTTGCAACTTCATCCGTACGACTCGGTAAGATTTCACGTGTACCAAGTCTCCTCTACAACTCACATAGGTTTTTTTTGTGACCTAGAAAGACGGTTGATGTTCTCGGATACCAACTGATCTGAGCTATTGAGCTACCATTTATAGGTTGGAGGATTGCTGTTGCAATGGAGGAAGGAGGAATAGATGAGAGTTACAACAAGCACCTTGGGCATTGGGTTGGTGAAGGAGAAAATTACTGCAGTTTGACCGAGAAACAGATCGACATCCGAGGGGAGGAGAGACCTGCTAGGCTGCTTGTGATGAAAGAGAAGACCTTCAGCAAGCGTGGTTGTTGAATGGAAGCAGGCTAGCACAATAAGCGCGCATACAGGGAGGACGTTGAGGGCTTTTATCTATTTATTTATTTTTTAACTTCTATTTCTCCTCTATGTATTTACTATCAGTAACGGTGATTGTGTATTTAGAGCATGTGTGAAGAGGATCTAACATCTTCTTCCTTCCTTTTAGCATGTGGCTGCAGCCCACAATCTCTTTCAAGAAAAGGAAGTGTTGGTGGCAAGATTTTTTGAGCGCACATAAGTAGGCCATGTTTTTTACATGGGAAAAAAGGCTCACTTATCTCGCTACGAAATTTACATTTTTGGGTTGAAAATAAATGTACTACTTGTAATTCCATTGGACCTTGATTTTCAAGGTAAAAAATTTGGGCACTTTAATTATAATCAATAATATTTGAAGAGTACTCTACTTTTTGACATAAATCCCAGTTATCTATATAGTTTGCCTTTAATAAACATGGCCAAGAAAATGGTGTTTTTCATGCACTCACATTGCTAAGGAATACTAAGAGGCCTCTGTGTGTGTGTGTGTGTGTGTGTGAGAGAGAGAGAGAGAGAGAGTGAGAGAGTGAGATATATAATGAGACCCTTCTGCTCTAGGTGGGGTTGATTGAGCTCTCTGCTCTACGATCGACGGCCCAAAAACCTTCAGAAAACAAGCTCTAGCTTGAATAAAGTTTTCTTTAAATAAGTTGCTCCAAATGTAGTTGTGCTATTTCTTATTAGTTTTATTATTAAGGCATCTCAATTTATTGAGAAATCATCTGCCTCAGCATTGTACTATGGGATTGCCTTTTGATGGGTGTCAGAGAGAGAGAGAGAGAGAGAGAGAGAGAAGCAATAATGAATTGGAGAAGCTTAGAGTTGGAGGACTTTCGCCACCACCTAGAGCAGAAGGACTTAGAGAGAGAGAGAGAGAGAGAGAGAGAGAGAGAGAGAGAGAGAGGGAAAATATGAGGGGGAGGACTTTCACCTCATCCTCTGTTGCAACCAAAGAGCATGAGAGAGAGAGAGGGTGCAGTAGAAGCTACATCAGATCAGCCACTACAAGAAGTAGTTGATGTCGAGTCGACCTCGCTAAGGAGCACCGTCAATTGCCTGTGATGTTTGCAGAGAAAGGGAGTTGTCTGAGGGCATAGGTGCAACTACACGCATGGGAGCAGGTTAGAAAGAGCATACGGGGTGGTCAAAAATTAAATAATAGTGTTTGCAAGCTGGCATTTCGCTTATTGTCTAAGTGTGACCCTTTTGTAATATATAAACCTTTTATGATTATGTATGTATATTTCATTACACAATTTTATTTATAATACAATAAAAAATCAATGTGATTGTAAGCACTCATTTAGACTTACTCTTCATAACTCTTATCACCCCTTAACTTAATAGGTCCTAGTACCTCCTCACCTTGTCGGCCTGCTAGAGGCCTTAATGCACTATGTGTGAAGGTCGTTCAATTTTCATTGCTTGTTAAGTGTCCCAGGGGGCCTTGAAAGTCTTATGAATAAAAGTACATCATCTATACTGTATATGAAGCAGCTTAAATTTTTCAAGAAAGAGGAGACCCTCCATGTGTCACTCTCTTCTTCACTCAAGAGAAAACCTTATAATACCTCACTCAAGAGGATACCCTCCATGTGTGAGTCTCTTCCTCACTCAAGAGAAAACCTTATAAGACCTCTATTATAAAATGCAAAAGTAAAGAATTGGAAGATTTAAAATGTAAAAGTGAATAGTAACATTGCAGGAAATAAAAAGACTTTTGAGAATTGAAAATAAAAAACTTTCTACTTTACACAAAGTAACTGAACCCATTTAAGTACACATAACAAAAAAGCTTTGGAAAATGTGAAGTCAAAAGGCTTTCTACTTTACATAAAGTAAATCTATATCTATCTATACTATATATGAAGCAGCTTAAATTTTTAAAGGAAGGGGAGACCCTCCATGTGTCATGTGTCACTCTCTGCTTCACTCAAGAGAAAACCTTATAAGACCTCTATTCTAAAATGCAAAAGTCAAGGGTTGGAAGATTTAAAATGTAAAAGTGATAGTAACATTGCAAAACTCAAAAGGCTTTTGGGAATTGAAAATAAAAAACTTTGTACTTTACACAAAGTAACTGAACCCATTTAAGTACATATAACAAAAAGGCTTTTGAAAATGTGAAGTCAAAAGGCTTTCTATTTTACATAAAGTAAATGGTCCAACTTAAGTGCATATAACAAAAAAATGATAATTATTGTGGATATTTTATTGTTTAATGAAAATCTAATTTTTAAAGATAAAATTATCTTTGTTTTTTCAAAGAGTTTTTTTTAAGACCAATATTGATATCTTTTTTGTGCAAGTGTTTTCAAAATACATTGATACCGTTGTGGTAAGCTGCGGTAAGTAAAAGTTTGTTATTATGGTACACCTATTGTGTTCTTGGTAGCCTCGGGGAGAGGACAAATGTGTAATCTTCAGTCAGAATCAACACCTCAAGGGTCGGCTTAAGCTTGAGATTGTTTTGTAAAAATGGAAACACTTACCGCAAAGCTCGACCATCCATGGGGGAGCTCTTAATGCAAATCAAGTATGTCACCAAAGAGAGAGAGAGAGAGAGAGAGAGAGAGAGAGAGAGAGTTGGCAAAGAGAGGAATTTTGTGGACAATCCACTATTAGATTTAGAAGGAGTACATCTTCTTGTGTGCATCAGCTTTTGGGATGGTAGATAGGTCAATTTCAACACTTGCATACATGCGTGTGTACGTGTGTGTGTGTGTGAGAGAGAGAGAGAGAGATTAAAAAGGCAGTGATCAACGAGAAGAAGAGAGTAGAGAGAGGTTCTGTGTGTGTATTTGGGGGGGGGACGAGAGAGAGAGAGAGAGAGAGAGAGAGAGAGAGAGAGAGAGAGAGAGATCAAAAAGGCTCTAATCGATGAAAGGAAGATAGGGGGAGAAAGAAAGAGGAACAAAGAGATCAGAGAGAGGTTGATTCTCATAACTGTTCACGTTAAAATATCCTCAATTTTTGGTAAAAGATGATAAATGGGATTTTCCTTGGGATGAAACAATTGGTTGACTACACGCACATGTATATAGATACATAGAGGGAGAGAGAGAAGAAGAAGAAGAAGAAGAAGAAGATACGTTCTACCTTCAATAAATCTCTCTCTCTCTCTCTCTCTCTCTCTCTCTCTCTATGAGAAGAGGCTAATTTGTACTACTTAAAAACAACTCTAAGAACTAATACAAATGGTGATGATTTTGAGGGCACTGAAGAAACAACTTGGAGTTGTACAACTAGCCACATGGACAAATTGAAAAATCCAAAAACCAAATAAAAATTCTCTCTTGAAGGATTACTATAGATAATGCAGCTGAAAATTTTCTCCTACACAATGTGTATACAAATGGGCCTCTCCTACACTGTATTGATGTCCGGTCTCACATTTAAGAGGGTAGGAGCTAAGCCAAGGAGATAAGCGAAATGGTTGGTATGCATGCTTGTGCACAGAAAAAGCCAACTCATCTCTTTGAAACTTGAATCTTTATTGATATATTGGAAACTATAAGCCCTAATCTTTTCACAACTCTACTCTTAGACATGAAAAGTTTTATAATTACACAGTGTAGAAGTTATAGCCTTTGTGTTTAAAAACTTGTTGGCTTACCCAATTTGTTCTTCTCGACTTGGTAGCACTTTTGTCAACCCTAGGTAGACCAAGGAAAATACGTCCTTCTTAATATATAGGAGGTCATGATGTGCACTACTACCAAGCCTTGCTCATAAGAAAGATGCAAGGATATAAGCAAGTAAGAGAGTGGAGCAGAGAAATTGAATTCAAATGTGTTCCTATTGTTGAAACCATTTCCAGAACCCACTCCAGTCTCAAAAGAAGTTTTAGTACCTTTCATCTCTTCACACCATGTTCACTTATCTAATCTATATAATCAAGTTTTATAGCATTTCTAGACCAAGATAGACCAAAAGGACTCTCTCTCTCTCTCTACCCAAAGAGAAGTATAACACTCCTGAATTTTTTGAACAAGCACTAGCACCTCATGAAAAATAATGTCTATGAGAAGCTCCCAAGATTGGTATCAAAGAATACTTTGCAGCATCTTACACATATTCATGTTTGTTAGAATTATCAAGAGGTTGTGTCATGCATCACTTTTTTAGAAATGCAATAGACTATACATGTAGGAAGAGTCTCTCTCTCTCTCTCTCTCTCTCTCTCTCTCTCTCTCTCTCCAAATAGAAGTACAACACTCCTGAATTTGTTGAACAAGCACTAGCACCTCATGAAAAATAACGTCTATGAGAAGCTCCCAAGCTTGGTATCAAAGAATACTTTGCAGCATCTTACATATATTCATGTTTGTTAGAATTATCTAGAGGTTGTGTCATGCGTCACTTTTTTAGAAATGCAATAGACTATACATGTAGGAAGAGAGTATTGATAGTGTTCCACTTGGAAGATAAGATAGCACTATAAAAATAGAAGCGATATTTCTTTGGCCGTAGCAACGCATGGGTCACATACTAGTAGTCTTTTAAGTGCTACTAGTATGTAACAAGCACGTTGATACGGTCACAAAGGCATGGCCCTTAATGTTGTTTTTGTGCCTTAACTATGTAGCACCAACCACACAATCAGTGCTCCATTATTGTGTATTGAAATGTTTCAGGCTTATAGATCAGTGAGTCTCTCCATCGACCTAATGATAGTAACACTTAACGGCAAGGAAGGAGGACATATGGCTCATTTGATGCACTCAAATGCACCATATGGACACCATTGATAAAGAGTGACCCTCCCTCCCTCTCTCCACACCCATTCATTGACCCAAATTCATGTCTTGGCTTTGACATCAGTTTCAATATTTGGAATAAAATTAGCCTTGGAGTCTTGAGTCTATAGCCACCAATACAACCAATAAATCTTCGATCAAGAGTGGAGTTGCTATGACATTTGCCTCAACACTTGGAATGCAATATCTCTATTGCTTTCTTTTCTCGCATGCATATCTATCACGTTCTTGTGAACAATTTACAAATTTCACCCAGTTATAGAAGAGAGATCTTGAGACATTCACTCTTACATTTCAGTCTTTGAGTTCAAGACTCATCGTATAGATCTTTTATGTCTATTGGGATTGAGTGGTGACCATGCTCTCTCTCTCTCTCTCTCTCTCTCTCTCTCTCTCTCTCTCTCTCTCTCTCTCTCAATTAGCTTTGCTTTCCCAAATCCCCATTTTGTAGAGTATGCACTGAGTGTGTGTGTGTGTGTGTGTGTGTGTGTGCGTAGCTATTTAATCTTAGATAATAAGACATAATTGAACTTTTACATTCAAAAGATAGCTGGCAATGGAGCAAAGAATAGATAAGTACAAAAACAATTCAATATTAGAATTATTTAAGTACAATGTTTGTTGGAAAGAGGTCCCCTTTCAATATACAAATAGTTAAAGAACTTCCCACATCATTAGTGAGTGTTCCATCCAGCGTAGGACAGCTTGCCAAAGTAAAAAAAACCTTCCAAGATAACATAGAGTCCTTACATGCACCCCATCCAAACAAGACAACAATCCAGTTAGCATTGGATGTGTTTTACAGGTATCAATGGACCATACCAGTTGTTATCCATGTCCATCTTACAAAATTTTTTATAACTTCTTTACAAGCTAAGTCCATAGTATTTTTCTAAAAAAATATACATGCTTCCCTCTTCTCCATTAAAAAATGTATCATTTTGGTTAGAAGGCCACGACCCCTTCCAATCCAAGTTTCTCAAACATCCCCTTTTACTTTTTTCCTTTTTTTATCAGTTTATGAAAGTACTATTCAAAGAAAAAACTTCAATTCTGGTTTTAAAGTATCAAGTATTTAAAATTTGTTTAGAGGTTAGATACCTACTTTGTGAATGGACTATACTTTATCCCTCCATTTGTTTCATCATTTTCAATATATTTCACAGAGTAATCCAAATGACAAGGAGCACTATTGAAAAGCAGGAATTACTTCTATTCTAGAAGTCTTTCTTTAAAAAAAACTATAACATTTTTAAAGTGTTACTATCCAAAGCTAAAAAAGAGAAACCTATGTCGGAGCTAAGTGAAAAAACCCAAAATATAAACCCTTATTTTAGCTATGTAAAGACCTAGAATTGCCATGGTGTGCAATAGGGCATACCGTTTTTTTAAAAAAAAACCCGTGTTTATTTTTTTAAAGAACCAAAACAGTACGAGAGATATCATCGTCTATATGTGTAACCACTCAGTCAGTGAACAGAAAACACCTCAACTCTTAGTAAGTAACCATGGTGACGCCCTTCTTAGGGCCAATCAGGGCAATTGAATGGTACACTAACAGTGTGAAAAAAACCCAACTGTATCACAAAAAACACCGCAACTATTTCTTGATACTCAATGATCCACCCAAGGTAGGCTCGATATTTGCAAAGTACAGTAATGCGACAAAAAACCCTTTTTCAAAAGCCAATGTAAACGGAAAAACAGTCCTTCCATTCTTGCCATTTTAGTGAATAAACACGGTTCTAACGAGATATAGAGCCATACCCGAAAAGTGCCAGCAGTTCTGCAAGCAATTTAGTGAGCATGTATGCATGCACTAATACCCCGGGGGGTTCACCTTACATAGTATGTAACCTATCACGTGAGTTCAACAGAAGGGTATTTAAATCCCTTAAAACTTACAGAAATAAATTTACATAAGGATATGTTTTTTATAAATCTCAAAAAAATTACAGAATTTAAAAGAAAAGGGTTCATTATATTTCCTAGAAAATTCACAGAATAGGGATTTTAGAAAAAGATCCTGAATGCACGTGATATAGTGGTCTTAAATATAGTGAACCCCCCGGGACTAATACATAGAGAAAAAAATCCCTAACCAAAACAAGTGGTCCAACCATAGAAACAGTTTTCATCATCAGTCGGACAACACCGATTATCATAGAAACTACCCAATAAGATTCATCAACAGAAACAATGCAAAACAAATCAGAACCCCCCAATTGGGGTTTAACTCATTCGTGGAAGATATACCCTTTTGCAAAATTCCTTGATACCACATAATTTTCTCTAAAGTGTCATGCCTTATGACATAGCAACACTAATATTTCCATACAGTAAAAAAAACGCTTACCTGTGTTATTTGAGTTGAGGGCTCCGTGTAGAAACAGTCACGCAGTCGCTTGATGAAAAATAATGAACACAAACAAAGCTAAGTGAGGGGAAGAGGTGCACCCTCACCTTTTAAATAGAGGAAGGAGCGAGGGCAGTTTCCCTGTTGGCGCGTAGATATCCATGAGTGGGGAGATCCACAACGGGGAAGGTGAGGCCGCCTTCGAGGTGTAATGAAGAGGAACCCCCAAATGTATTCACGCTCGGCCATACCCAAGGTAGTAGCACTACATAGTTCATAGGTTAACTACAAGGGATATGCCCCATGGTGATGATATACGGCAATAGATTTAAGTAGGATCTCAAGTAATTAAGCTACCCCGAGAAAAGAAAAGTGTGTGTGTGTTCATTGTTGCTAGAAAATATATACATAAACCACCCCAACAGTTCCCAAAAGAAGGGCTAGATCTATGTGTGGTCTATTTTAAAGTAGGCTGATTAAAAAATCAAGAGTACTAAAGTAACACAGTGTGTGTATGTGTGTGTGTGTGTGTGTGTGTGTGTGTGTGTGTGTGTGTGTGTGTGTGTGTGTGTGTGTGTGTGTGTACCCGCCCTAACCTAGGCGCCATACACAATGGGTTGGTAGTAGGCCCATTTTGTATGGGCCTACTACCTTATTAGAGAAATGAGATTCTCCTGGTTAAAGTGTAACCCAGGCCAACTATGCTGGGTGAGAGCCTGTGTAATAATGTTGCAGACCTGGTTTCTATTAAACCCGTTAAGGCAATACTTTCTGATTAGTTGATTAACCTCCTCCCATGCAAGAAAATAATCAGCGGAAGAATAGTAAATCAAGTGTAGCAGGCTGATACATGAGCTAATAGCAGCCTTGTGAGGCCTATTGCTATTCTTTTTTATGAATTCCACAAGTGGTAGTTTCAGGAGATCTCTTTTCCAAACAAACCTTAGGTCATACCCACCGACAGACGGGACATGAAGGGAGATAGAAAGGTTAAGGAATTGAACTGATGTGCAAAAAGCCCCATTGGGTGTGATGATCTCATGTAAAGATGTGGGTTGAATTTTAATGCAGTGAGGATAAATCAGACAAATTTATTTGTGGAAGTCTCTATTGTTGACACTTAGTAAGTCATCCATATATTTATAGGTATGTCTGAACTGTGAAAGATGATTTTGCATGATTCCATGGTTTTGAGAGACCAATTGTTTTCAAAGAAAGCAAGGTAAATATTACACATAAGTGGAGAACAAGAGAACCCCATCGGGATGCCTAAGAATTGGTTGAAGCATAGACCGCAATTACAAAGCAGCCAGGAGATGTAAAAGCAAAGCTTAGCTTCATTGAAGTGTAAGGAGTGAGTTTTGTTAATCCACCTAGGTTTTTTGGAAAGAGAGATGTAAAAAAGTTTCTTCTTTCTAACATTGGAGAAAGACATTTTAATCACCTTGGAAAGAATGGTCTTAAGGCCAAGATCCCCATCAAGGGGAATGTTTTCGTAGCATTGTGTAATGTCTGCAGTAAAAATATGGAAGATTTACTGAGGAAGATTAAGCGAGACTTCTGTAGAGTTTCTCCTAAGCCAAAAGGGATTGTACTGAATATGTAAGAAGTCCTGGCAGATTTTCTATTTAGTGGCACAAATAAGCTCAAATTCGGCTAGTATAAGGTCAAGGCATAGCATAATATCCTTGGTGATATCAGTAAAGATACCATTGGAAGCATCAGATATCCATCTGAACTTATGCTTATGAATTTTATAGGTGGAAAATAATACAGGTAACTTGGTGTTCTGTATAGGGTAGCCTAGATTCCCTAAGTATTTTGAGATATTATCAGTAACAATTTGTAGTGGAGAGTTAATACTACAGAATTCCTTTCCAGATACTCGATCGCGGGTGGCCTTCCAAGCAAGGTATTTGCAAATAATAGTGGGATAGTTAGAGCTTTTGTCAAGCCCGATAACAAACCATTTATCAGAGATTTTTGAAAATCAAAAGCTAGCTGAGATGTAAGCCGGGATTCATCAGAGGACAACCATTTTCTAGGTAATTGTGATATTTTTCGAAGGAAGCATTCCTTCACAACTTTCCTTATGTCCGGTAGGACTGTCATCTCCAGTTGGAGAGCACTGACAAGGTCAGTGAGGCAGCTTAGTATAGCTGATAGAGCAAGGTAGGGGTTTTTGGGAAAGTTAGGTATATGATTGAGCCCTTTGGCCAAGATTCTACGTACTTTAATATTTCCAATAATGCTAAGATCACAGATACAAACATGTTTTCCATATTCCTCAAAATTCCTGCAAAAGGTGGTAAATTGAAAGCATGTACAATGGGGAATAGAATCCTGTCGAAGAAAGTCATTACTGTAAACTAAATTCTTTATGGGATATTGATACTTCCATCCTATGAGTAAATTAAGGAGTAGTTTGTGATTGCCAAAAAACAGTTCAAAGCACTCATAAAAAAGATTTTTTGGATTGAATCCAATTGAGGAGTACATTGTGAAAGAGATAGTGTATGTAGATAAATCCTTTGTTCGGATCCACTTTGTCGAGAGTTCTTCTTCTGCAAGGGCTTGTAGTAACTTGCAATATCACCAAGGATTACATTTCAGGGAAATTTCTGATGGGAGGAATCGTGCCTCTACCCCTTGCGTAGCTACGAGCTTTTCCCCGACTAGAGGATGAGCTAGGTGTTAGAAAGGAAGTAAAGGAGTTGGGGGTAGTCAAAGAGTTGGGTCTTTTAAGAGCAGGGGAGTCATCCTCATCAATACATGGTTTAAGTAAACTAGTGATGATCTTAACACCTTTAAAGTTAGCATAAGTAGTTAAGTAAATCCCAGGTTTATTAGATTTTAACTCCTTCAGGATATCCAGCATTAGTCCACGGAAGATGTTAAAGGCAATTTGCACAATTACAATTTGCTTAGCTTGGCCACCTAACCAAGAGAAAATGAGGGAGAGGTGAAAATCCATAGGTTTTACTGGGAAGAGTAGGTCCAGATGGTTGAGAATAAACCAAACGGTATGATCAAACCACATGATGCTGGATTCACAAGAGGCTTTACGGTCAAGAAATCTGCAGGCACATTATACATAAGGTTAAAAGACATTCCATATGGATTCAGTGTAAAAATCCGGATTACTCTTGGCAAATTCCATGTTTCCTTTGGTACGGATATAGAGACCGGTAATAGAGGGACATTTGGAGTGGTCAATGAGATTGAGGTTGAAGGGTGCTTTGATAAGCTCCCCTTTGTCCAGAAATAGTCCTCCTTTTGAAATCTTGAGTCTGCAGTCTTCCACAGTAGAGGCACAGAGGTTGGCAAGGTAAACCCAAGTTTCACTCAAAATGGGTGCTAAGAACGCTTTGTTGGGCAGGACCCAAAGCTGATGATCAACCCCAAGGGATTCAATTTCAATTTGTCTAACAGGTAAGACAAGAAAAACTTTGGATATCTTAGGCACCATCTCCAGGAGATTAAAGTCATTGAGGGAACAAAGATTACTTTGAAATTCCTTAACTGCTTCAAGAGCTGCACTATCCCGACAAAAGATACCACAAGTTTGTGGAATAGTTGGAGTAGCCGGTGTACAAACAAAAGAGGGATTGACACCACACAACTTCCTTAGAAAGTTAGACAGATCAGCACCAGAGGAAGAAGATAGAGTAAGCTCTTGTTGGTATTGTGAGGAAAGTAAGGGAAGCTAGGCTATGTATTGGTTAATTAAATTCACCCCTTCCATGGAGTCTTTATCCAGAGTAGCCAAAATTTTGACCCAATCATTAAAAGACAACATATGTAAGACATATAATTTCTTGTCAGAGGTAAGATCCGAATCATATATTAGTTGAGAAGCATCCAAGCTACTAATACATTTCAGTACAAGAGATGTGGCCACTAAGAGGGGCTCCGAGGTCAATTCCAATCCTTGTGAGAGAGCGAGAGTCTACAATATTTCAAAAAAGTATGGTGAGGTTTTTACTTTTACTTACCATAGTAAGTAATACAATCTTTGGCTTCCTAGAGAGGAAGGGTCTAGTTCTAACTGCCAAAGCATTCTTTGGTTTACGGTCCTTAAGGTATAGCTTAATCTGTTCGAGAATCTTTGCATGATTCTTAGGGTTGTGTTTAGTGCTCATGCGGGCTGTCTTTCTATAGGGTATGCAGTCCTGAAAAAGGAACAGTATAAACATAAATACAAGTAGAAATAGTAACTGTAGTTTTGGGCCTGCAAACCTTAAATTGAAAAAGTCAAAGACTAGTAGCCATGAGCAGGGGACCAGAAATAGAGTCTAAAAAGGACCACCTAACACCAATCAACTAGTCAAGGGAATACAGACTATGGATCCAACTTAGAACTCAATTTCGAAGATAATTTCCAAAGCCAGCATCTTGGTTTCTCTAGAAAGAAAAACCTTATGTATAGGATGTGTGTATAGCTGTTTAATCTTAGATAATAAGACATAATTGAACTTTTACACTCAAAAGACAGCTAGCAATGGAACAAAGAATAGATAAGTACAAAAAAAATTCAGTATTAGAATTATTTAAGTACAATGTTTGTTGGAAAGAGGTCCCCTTTCAATATACAAATAGTTAAAGAACTTCCCACATCATTAGTGAGTGTTCCATCCAGCGTAGGACAACTTGCTAAAGTAAAAAAAACCTTCCAAGATAACATAGAGTCCTTACCTGCACCCCATCTAAACAAGACAACAATCCAGTTAGCATTGGATGTGTTTTACAGGTATCAATGGACCATACCAGTTGTTATCTATGTCCATCTTACAAACTTTTTTATAACTTCTTTACAAGCTAAGTCCATAGTATTTTTCTAAAAAAATATACATGCTTCCCTCTTTTCCATTAAAAAATGTATCATTTTGGTTAGAAGGCCACGACCCCTTCCAATCCAAGTTTTTGAAACATCCCCTTTTACTTTTTTCCTTTTTTTATCAGTTTATGAAAGTACCATTCAAAGAAAAAACTTCAATTCTGGTTTTAAAGTATCAAGTATTTAAAATTTGCTTAGAGGTTAGATACCTACTTTGTGAATGGACTATACTTTATCCCTCCATTTGTTTCGTCATTTTCAATATATTTCACAGAGTAATCCAAATGACAAGGAGCACTATTGAAAAGCAGGAATTACTTCTATCCTAGAAGTCTTTCTTAAAAAAAACCTATATCATTTTTAAAGTGTTACTATCCAAAGCTAAAAAAGAGAAACCTCTGTCGGAGCTAAGTGAAAAAAACCAAAATATGAACCCTTATTTTAGCTATGTAAAGACATAGAATTGCCATGGTGTGCAATAGGGCATAACATTTTTTTTAAAAAAAACTGTGTTTATTTTTTTTAAGAACCAAAACAGTACGAGAGATATCATCGTCTATATGTGTAACCACTTAGTCAGTGCATAGAAAACACCTCAAATCTTAGTAAGTAACCATGGCGATGCCATTCTTAGGGCCAGTGAGTTTTACCAAACACCGAGCAAAGTTTTCTGAGCAACCTATAGTTTGAGCGAGTAGTGTGAACAAGAGGGTGGGGGAATGTAGTGCTCGAGAAAAGTGTGCCTCAGCTTAGCCTTATAATAGAAAAGGAGAAAGTCCACTTGAAAAGTTTAAGAAAATGTAGTTAAGTTGCAAAAAATGTAGGTTAGATTTCCTCAATGGATTTACTCGAACACTGGTGGAATGCAAGGATAAGGAACCTTGTATGGAATTGACTCTCCTTGCACTCAGCATTGGCGGCGTCCACATGCGCTGCCAACTTCCCAAAACACTCGTGGTGCAACTCATCTTCCCCAACGGTTTGTATTCGGTAGCATTTTTTGTCGCGACACATGGCTTCCATCTAAACTACATTCAAGGGTGCACGTCGGCGCGTGGAGAGAGAGAGAGAGAGAGAGAGAGAGAGAGAGAGAGAGAGAGAGAGAGAGAGAGTGAGTGAGAGAGAGAGAGAGAGAGACTCTTGTCCCTGACGATTTGTGTTCGGTAACGTTTCTATTGTGACACCTACCTGCCATCTAACTGCCTTCAAGGGTGCATGTCGATGTATGGTGCAAGAGAGAGAGAGAGAGAGAGAGAGAGAGAGAGAGAGAGAGAGAGAGGCTCTCGTGGCGGTTTGTATTCGAAAACGTTTTTGCCATAACAGCTGCTGCTGAAAGAACGGAGAAGGCGGCATTGGGCAAGTAGCAGAAGAAGACATGGAGCAAGAAAAAGCAAAAGGATAAGATCCACAATATTATTGTTTTGTTTGATGAGGTTACTTATGATAAGCTTTTTTTTGAGGTTCCAAAGTACAAACTTATTACCCCATCCATCCTCTAAGATCGACTAAGGATGAATGGGTTACTTTCTTGGAAAGCTATGAGGGACTTAATGGCCATAGGCACCATATTTAGGCTTGTAGCTCCTCATTAGTGTTCAAGAAAAATCATTTTTTCAAACATATAAAGTTCCTTTCCTTGAATTTGCCAAGAGGAAATTGTAGCAAATTAGGTTATCTTTTTGGTTTTTTGCACCGTTTTTCTCTATTTTGAGGTGGAATTTTCCCTTTTCCTCTTGCTCTCAATTGACATTTTAAAGTTGAAAACGGCACGATATTAAGCTATTTTTTGAAACATTGCTATCCATGCAAATCAACAAATTTTTACTAGTTTCTCTATGGAGATTCTAACTTTGTCAGTTTTGAGAGGCAAAGGTTACTGGCAGAAATTTTCCTCGAATTTTGAATGGAGATGGTTTTGCGTAAAAAGAGAGAGAAGAAGAAGAAGAGAATTTTAACGTCATAGGAAACTATCCCAAGAGACCTTAAATATCTATCCAATGAGGAGAGTTGAAATCAGTACGTGTTATTCAAGTGGGAAATGGCATAACCAATCTACCACACTTGGGTGATTGAAAGCTATACCATTTTCCTCTTTTTATCAGCACCCACACACCCACACCCCCCCCTGGAGAAGAAGAGAATTTTAACATCGTAGGAAGTTGAACCTTCCCATGAACTGCCGTAAAGTGTGTGTGTGTGTGTGTGTGTGTGTGTGTGTGTGTGTGTGTGTGTGTGTGTGTGTGTGTGTGTGTGAGAGAGAGAGAGAGAGAGAGAGAGAGAGAGAGAGAGAGAGAGAGAGAGAGAACCTGCCTTGAACCAGTGCTAAAAAAAAGCTAGGTTTACTGTAATCCCACCTACAAATTTTGAAATTTACCTCTAAAGTTTATATTTGAAGATGAGAAAACCTACAAAATTGAAAAAATAGTGTAGTTCGGTGTAAAAGCCTTGAAATTTTATCAATTTAAATTTTACCGGTCTCTATTGTCACACATACGTAGGTTTTGGAAAAAAGTTTTTTTCGAGCACTGCCTTGAACTGCTCTAAAGTGCATCCGTGGTGCGAGAGAGAGAGAGAGAGAGAGAGAGAGAGAGAGAGAGAGAGAGAGAGAGAGAGAGAGAGAGAGAGAGAGAGATAAGCGAGAGAGAATATGCCTATCAACAGGAAAAAAGGCAATAACATGAAGGAGAAGGATGGGGAAGATGGTGGCGTTGGGTCGACACTGCTATGGGTGGGAGGTTTATTTTGTGCATGGGTAGCCGTGTGGCTTCAATCCATTACTGAAGCAGGCAGGGCAGGGATCAAGAAATCTCTTAATCCCGACTACAATGTGGACGACGAGCTTGACAACAAGAACAATGCCACCTCCCCTATCCCTCATCAACCTAATGAGGGCAACCCACAAGGGCCCACAATCCAAGAAGGCTGCACCAGTTGATGACCATCCTGCTTATTGAGCCTAGTGTAGTAAATCAATGTTTTTCTTCATTGTTAACCCTCACGCACATTCCTATCACCTACGACGGCCGCTGTAATATTTATTTGGTAGAGTCAGGTACTGGGCTTGTCGGTCCAATAGGAAAAGGGTAAGAGTGATCGCCAATGAGAGGCACACTCTAACTGGAACATTCAAGGGATTAGTTGGCTAAGCATGGGTGTCCAAGTGTGAATGGGGCAAGCTCATATAAAAGTCAACTAAACCTAAAATTCACTCATTCTCTCGTTTGTGCAATTGAAGAGTGCTCTTGCTCCATCTCCACCTTCTTCTTCTTCATCTCCTTGTGTGTGTGTGTGTGTGTGTGTCTGCGTGAGAGAGAGAGAGAGAGAGAGAGAGAGAGAGAATGTGTGCGATCGAGCATTGCGACGGCACGACAGTGGCAAGGCGGTTGAGCGTGGCATAGCGGCATCTCCCTCTTCTTCGCGGCGAGGAATCCTCCATGACAGCAAGCGCAGAGCGGTGAGTGACACACCATCGCCATCTTTGAGCTTACTAGTTTAGGCTTGTTGTGTGCTTGGAGCCATTTGTGACTCGCACACAGTGTATCGGCAAGTTCCTTGCATTGACAAGTGCGATATCGAACGCGCACATTTTTGGCGCCGTTGCAGGGGAATGCCATACACTAAGCTTGAATGGCACTCTGTGCTTCTTTTGTGGTGCAATTTCAATTGTAGGAAGGGTAGGGAAGGAAGGTGTGTGTGTTGAGAAGAAGGATTTTGTGTTGCTAATGTGTATTTCTTTGTTAATGAAGTTTTGAAAGGTTACTGTGTTTTCTCTGTGATAAGGTCTTGATATTAAGGTTGTTAGTTCTATGTAACGAAAAGTACAGTAAGTAGGAAGTAGATCTATGAGAGCTAATGAAGTGTGTTAGTGTGTGACAGTAGGTGTATTAGTTGTAAGTAGGTAGGTAGAGTGTGTGTGTGCTCGCGCGCAGGCCGCGACGACCTTACTCCAAAAAAAATAAAAAATAAAAAATAAAATTTTAAAGGTAGGAGTGGGATCGGGAATATCTCCCAGACCCAAGCCCAGACCAAAGCCCAAGCTCACGCTCAGGCTCAGGCCTCAGTCGCCCTTTAAAATTACGTATTTTAGCTTCACACGTAGCTAAAAATTGACTTTTTTGAGGACCAACAGAGCTTCAGGTGACCGAACGTTGTGCTGTAAAGCACACCGCGACCCTCTGATTGATACACTCATTTTGATCTATCACACACTTTAATCAAAAAACCAATTATTAAAAAACATTACAAAACATAAAAAACGAGTAAAAACGGATGCCTAAAAAAAGTAAGCGGTTAACCTTCGAGGTTATTCGCCGACGCTTGTAGGGTGCCAAAGGCACATGCATCTGCGCTCTCGTTGTGTGCTAGAGATGGAGCAACTAGAGAGAATTTTGACTTACGTGAGTTCTCAATATCCACCTACCTTAGGTTTCGGGCCCTCGGCGAGGACCCAAGGTAGTACAAACCAAGACCCGAACATAGCGGCTAGTGACTCTTCCTCTGACTACGACGTCATGGAGGGTTTCCCAATGCCTAATCCCGATAGATCAAGCCAAGACATGCATGCCATGGGCCCGTGGTACAGGCCAAGCGTGCTTAGTCGCTTGAAGGAAACCTTTAATAGAGCCACTTGCTCTGAACATGGAGCTAATGATTAAATGAGGGGGTGGGGAAGTAAATTTTCCATTCATGACCAACGTAGACCCTATGCCCTTAGAGAATGTGCACATGAATACTCCATTCAATGCACCCCCTAACTCTTCAGAACTATTCCCCTCTGAGGTTATATTACCTGATGATAGAAGCCTTGCCGAAGTGCAAGAGGTTGAGCGGTATATCCTTGCAGCAAGGGAAAAGGAAATAGAGAGCTTACGCAAGGCAGAGAAACGAAAAGAGTTCAAAGCAAAAGCCCCTATGTCAATCCTTGCTAAGAGAGCAATCGAGTGCTCCTGAGTTAGCAACCGCTAAGGGACAACCCCTAGAAAGCAACATTGCATCTAGCTCAAAGGACACCCTTAGCACCTCAATCCTAGATGGAGCATTCTTAAATGAGAACTGGGAGTACTAACTACAAACGTAAACTCTAACCGATCTATACACAGGTCACACCTATGTTAGATGTCCTACAATCCACAATGGGTGCTACTAGTGTGGAGGATCAACAACAAAGTGTTTGTGAGGCCATCCATAGAGTCATTGAGCTAGAGAGACAGAACAAGGGGATCAACATGCCTTCAATGGGTCTCATGAGATTCTTGGATACAGGGAAGGCTAAACAACCGACCTTATTGCAAATGGAGACTCCCTCGGTACTCATATCTACAATGGGTGATCTACCGGGCCCTACCTCTGGTGCTCTCAACTGGGGTGATGTGGTCGTCATAGACACTCTCGTATGCTCATTAATCTGTGTCATCAAAGGCTGGCATGGGTCTCTAGATGGTGCAAGGTGTCGAGGTTGAGACTCTCTAAAGTACGTGTCTCGAAGGCTCTGGGTCTCCATATGTGGCTCACTCTGAGTGGTACACAAAGTGCTAGCAATCGCAGTGTACATCGCTCTAGACTCGTGATAGCTCGAAACGCTTGGTGGAAAATCAAGTCTAGGTGATGAGAATCCTGGCGGTGGTTTCCTGAGTGGTGTGGGTGGTGGCACTGTGTCTAAAGGAGGTAAGGCACTCTTACTCAAAGTAGGGTGCTGGGTCGGTCAAGCATCGTACGACAATCCACAAGTCAAATACATGACCAACAAATAGCTCATCATGAACCTTTTAAAGAACGGTTGGCTGTCATAGCACAATGCACAACCCACCAACATAATGTCAATCCGGTGGATCGGAACCCGGCTAGTGTATGGTGGCATGGATGCACCTAATGTGACGGAATGAGGACTCTAGGAAGAGGGGTAAAGCAAGAGAGGAGAAGAGGGAAAGCTGATGAAGCAAGATCTATGCACACACACTCTCAATCTACACTCTAACTCTCTAATCATGCAGACAATGGTGTATCCCTTTGCTCTAATCTCAAGCACACACACTCTAATCACACATTAAGCATACACAAAGAAGCCTAATGAGAGAAATTTATGCAGCCCACGTACGCACACACTCTAATCTAGCTCACATGTGAAGCAAGAATGTTCAAACAAGAGGGAAAACTTGAGAGAGAAGAAAAGATTAACACTAATCATACACCATTAACACACATAAGCTTGAAAGACAAGAGAAAGTAGAGAGAACTTAGCTTCCATTAATCCCAATGACTACTACATATGATGTGGAAGATCCAAGCTCCATAGCCACTCCTCTTCTTCTTCTCCACACTCCCTCATACTCTCTTCTCTAAGAATCCTCTTTCACATCTTGTGAATTGACTTATTTACAAGGGATTTTTAAAAATGGGTTGGCCAAAAAATGTATAACATGCTGCAGGTATCTAGGCTCATCTAATCATCAATGTACAACTTGGAACCCACTGTGGAGCCCGTAAATACTAAAAATATATGCATACACATATGTGTACACACCAATGGAATCATTATGCATGTCGTTCATGCTCGCTCGTCAACAAGAACACCCCGTATGACCAAAGCATACAAAGAGCTCATGACAAAGAATCTTGACCAAAGCATCACAAAGAGATCATGAAAAAGAATCACAAAGATCATCACAAATCAAACATTCACTATCACCAGTACCTAATCCTAATGAAAATTAGAAACTCAAACCATCACACGGGTGATCCTCTAGCTTAGGCGCTCGATCCCCAGCAATGACGCCAATGTTGGCGGTCATAGCACAACGCACAACCCACCGACATAATGTCAATCCGGTGGATCGGAACCCGGCTAGTGCATGGAGGCATGGATGCACCTAATGTGACGGAATGAGGACTCTAGGAAGAGGGGTAAAGCAAGAGAGGAGAAGAGGGAAAGCTGATGAAGCAAGATCTATGCACACACACTCTCAATCTACACTCTAACTCTCTAATCATGCAGACAATGGTGTATCCCTTTGCTCTAATCTCAAGCACACACACTCTAATCACACATTAAGCATACACAAAGAAGCCTAATGAGAGAAATTTATGCAGCCCACGTACAGACACACTCTAATCTACCTCACATGTGAAGCAAGAATGTTCAAACAAGAGGGAAAACTTGACAGATAAGAAAAGATTAACACTAATCATACACCATTAACACACATAATCTTGAAAGACAAGAGAAAGTAGAGATAACTTAGCTTCCATTAATCCCAATGACTACTACATATGATGTGGAAGATCCAAGCTCCATAGCCACTCCTCTTCTTCTTCTCCACACTCCCTCACACTCTCTTCTCTAAGAATGCCCTTTCACATCTTGTGAATTGACTTATATACAAGGGCTTTTTAAAAATGGGCCGACCAAAAAATGTATAACATGCTGCAGGTATCTAGGCTCATTAATCATCAATGTACAACTTGGAACCCATTGTGGAGCCCGTAAATACAAAAAATACATGCATACACCTATCTGTACACACCAATGGAAGCATAATGCATGTCGTTGACGCTAGCTCATGAACACTCTCCCCTCCCGAAGCTTTGTTGTCCCCGACAAAGCCATGTTGTGGTAGATGCTTGAGAAAGAATGTGCCTGCAAAAAGAAAAAGGTGGATGAGGTAGCAAGCTCAAATATATGGTGATAAGGCATAAGGAAAAGGCAAAGCACATGTAGTAATGAGTAAATGCAAAGAATTATGAAATGTTACACTGCCATTAAGGAAGATTAAATTGCACTTTCTGAAATTAATTAATCAAGAGTTTTGGTCTTATGAATGAGTCTATCAATTAGTTAGCTATGACTAAGGGTTAAAACATTTACTCTAGTACTAGCTAAGTTAGTAAATTTATCCCAATGCAAGATTTCCTAATTATGTCTGTCATAGATTAGCTAACTAACTCTCACAACTCGAAACAAAAGCTTGAATTTTTTTTACTTGAAGCTCAATGGAAGTCTTTCTCAGTTCATTTTTCTTGCTTTTCATTTGTTATTTTTCACATTTTGCAAAATCATTTGACGTGTGTGCTTATTTGTATACCCGAGGCTTTTTGCTTCTCAAAGAAAAGCACCCACACTGGGAACCTCTATTGCTCTAGTACCATAGGCAATACATGTGCGTGAAGTACCAAATCAAGCCAGGATTTCTCTTCCATCTTAAGCTTTTACACTTGTGGCACTTTTGTTTTCTTCCATTTCCTTTGTATTTTCACTAGTGTTCTTTGTTGTTTGGGTGAGAAAGCCTCTCTATACTTAAAACACTCCTAAGGTTTGAAACACTCAAATAATTTTACCAACTAGGACTAGTAGTCAAGTAAATGAGTTAACCTATAGTCACGGCCTCCTAACCTCAAGGGTCATCAATAAAACTAAACTCTAAGTCAATTAACTAAAGAAAGGACAAGTTTATACATCTATAATGGCAGATAACAAAAAATAATTGAATGCACTTAATCAAACCAAGAAGAAGCCACAATCAACAAATATAAATCTACAAAACCATATAGCATAGGAAGGAGTACACCTATGCATGGGCTCGATGAAGAGGTCGATGTCATGGAAGCTCCTCGTGTGTGGAGATACATCATGTCTACATGGTCGTCCAATCTCCATGGGCAAGCTAATGTCTGTCTACGTGCTGCATCAAAAGATCAACAAAAGCACTGTACCTCCAAGAGGTATGTCAGCAGAAAGATAAAATAACAAAAGTAAGAGAATAATAAAATAAAACATCTAAGCTAGGGTCTAAAACCTGGATATCCAGAGGAAAAAAACCCAAAAGGGAAAAAAAGTGCCTCTGGTATATGCACATAAATCTAGTGCACATATCAATGTGTACAAATCTAAAATCTCGTGCAACTAGGAGTCAAGAGAGAGCTCTCACCATGAAGCATGATCTGCAATCTCTTAGCTCGATCTCTAATAGTCAAGGGCTGGCTAACACCTAGCTCCATATGTAAAGTCTGCTCAACAGCACAAGGAATGGTCGTAGGGTGGGCTTCAGCCTCTACTCGAATAATCTGCGGAAGGCTCTTCGGTAGCCAAATCGACAATGATCGCGCTCTCGTAGGGATGTCAGTCTGAGCTCTCCTAGCGTGTCTACGTGTGCATCTAGCTCTAGGACATACTATCTGCTGTGAAGGTTCCGACCTCTCTAGAGGTAGTCTCATCTCTCGACATCTGGCTCATGGAGGTCTCGCTCTAGGGTATGATCTTGTATGCACTGGGTCTGCTACCGCTCGTGGCCGAGGTACCCAAACATGTCTTTGTCCCTCAAAGTAATCCTGTGCCCTAAGTGACCGTCTAGATGTGAGCCAACCATGTGAAAGTTCGTCGTCGCTCATATGGCTCTTTAGAAATATGATCATGTCATCACAAGGTAAAAATCTAGCATGTAGCTCGTCACGGGGAACAAATATTGTTTGGTTGTCCTGGAAGCTCTATGTGGAGAGCTACGTGCCTAATCTATCATGTATCGCTCCTCAGTGGCACTACTCATTGTCATGGAGCCTCTGCCTAGAGAAGGCTCTACACATGGCTGAGATGCCTGTGTACGTGGTCTCCAAGCAAGTCTAGCAGGCACTATCGTATCCCTACATAGGGTGTATGTAGAGGTCACTCTAGTCCGTGTACGTCCATGTATCTGTGGTGTAACCTCTATCTCCGTGGTGACAGTAATCCGATGGCCTAGGTACCTTATATACTAAGGCTACCTTAGGTTTAACCAAAAATGGGTTGAAAGGGTCAAATGGCTTTGTATTTACAATCTGGAAGTGCCATTGCACCCCGGCTTCTGAAACTAGAATAACTACTCATTACAAATGACGTTTATAGCCATAGTCCGCATCATTTCATAACTCGCAAAAGATAAGACTTTGGTACGAAACTTGAGTTATGTTGTGTTTTGACCCAGCGGTCAACACTCCCCCCTTCCGCGTTCATGTCTTCCCTGACATGACCTGATTGTCGATGGCGATGTGGTCTTTGCTGTCATTTTGGTTTCATCTGATGCACTGCTTGTAACTTTGTCGAACCACAACAAGAACTATGATCCATTAGAGCGGACATCTATCATCATAACCATTCATCTTTTGAGATCCTCTGATTACTTTTATGTCTGCTCTTCTTCATTGGGGACTTCTTTGTTCCTGTGCAATCATGTCGTTAGTGTTGTCTGCAGCTTTCTCATTGTAGGCCATTCTTCGACTTGCCATTGAGGAGAAGTATGCTATGATCTGAAATTGGTGCTCCAATTCATTTGTCAATTGATTTGAGTAGCATTTCCTTATAGTTGATGTAGAAGGAATATGTACAAGAGGATGGTGATAGGTGTCTTTAGATTAGGTTCTAAAACCTGCATGACCAAAGGGAAAAAACCCGGTGGCAAAAAAATGCCTTTGGTATACGCTCTTATTGGAGTTCAGCAGTTGAACGTGAAGTACATGTTCATGAAAGGTGAGTGCTTGGGTGAAACACGGAAAGAGTGCCTGATGCAAGTGCCAATTATGGGACACTCTATATGCATATGAGAAATTTGTCAACAAAATCATGCAATGTGAAAGAAGGAGATGATGGGTGTTTTGAGGAATAAATATAGCACATGTGACATCAAAAGATGTCTCAATAGCTTCCACCTTTCCAAGAAGGGTTGTCGATGTAGAAGTTTCTCCACTCGTATCTCACCGTGCTCAGTACGTGAGTGTCTTTTGGACCTTCTCCTTCACTTCACCAGACTTAAGTACTTAGACTTCGACTCTTTTGCTCACCTATACCAGCATGAGCGACACAACGTAAATATGCTCAACTCTTCCAGCTTGAGCAGTACCTAGAATAGCTAAGATGCTTAGACCACACAGAATATTACTTGAAGCTTTGGGAGTAACACCTCACTCATTTTGTGGCTTAGCTACTCGACTCTGACTTGTATGACTTGTCGGTTGCATGTTGACACTGCTTTGTGACAAGTTCTTCGGCTGTTGAGACATACTTTGTGAAGTTTCATCATTTTCTTGTACCTTCTTCTCTTTGTAGTGCTCAAGCCTCTCGTCAGTGTTTTCTTCATGTGGATTATGGATTTTTTTATTTTTTTCTTAATAATATGCAAAGAAAATCTTAAAACAACTCAACAAAAGAAAAATCATTCAAATAGAAATCTAAATGCTATGTACACTATACACATGTCCCTAGGGGCTCATATATGGATTTTGTCCCCATACTCCTCTGTAACACTACTATGAGGGCATATACTCTAAATTTCGTCAAAAAATTATCACAATAAAACGCAAAAATTCAATGCCTCTCACAAAACATTGCCCTCTAATAGTCATAATGTTAGGTCCGTATTCAGAATGCCTCCCCGTTTCCTATTTGGAGTCATCCTTTACGACACGGTATCACAAAGGGTATGTGTTGTGCTTGGGCCATTAAAAGTTGTGCATATGCAGGCCTTGTAATGTAGCCCTATTATGCATACACAGTCAATGCATGGAAAAGATTTATGTTGTGCAAGATGTGGGTATAAGCAATTTGCTTATTGGCATTTGTTGGCGAGGCTTCCTATTCTAAGCAATGTAATGGTCTTTGAAGCTCCTGTATCGTTGCTTGATTGAAGCGACTTGCTCTCTTCTAACTGTACTATAATCGTGTGAAGAATTGTAAGAATTCAAGCGGCGATGCACTGACAACAGTTTTGTTGTTCTTCTTTGGGGCCCATTTCTTTGAGATTATTGGTTGTTTTGTTGCTGGCTCTCGTTTGGGAACCCATACTTGCCCGTGCTTCGTTTGTGTTTGAAGAGACTTCTTTGGGATCCACCTTTTTGTTGTGTGAGTCAACAGTGGTCTTTGCTTCAGCCCTTGTACGCTTGGTTGGGGACGGGATTCAGGCTTTGAAAGTTGATATTGTGGTTGTTTTGGAATCCAAATGAATTCCTGACGTTTTCGTGCTTGAATCAACTTCGTTGGAGCCCAAACCTAAGTTGTGAAAGCTTGCAATTTTGTGATATTCTTACCCGTTCGTGCATGGTTTCCTTGCTTTTGTTTTGGTGTTGGATCTTGTGATTTGTCATTAGAGATCTTTGTCTTCTTGATCCATATCTGTTTTTGGCCGATCTGGCTTTTTGGTATCCAAATTTGTCGAGATTTTTGGCTTTGACTTGTTTTCCTGTTCTTTTGACCTATCATGGTGTTGCTGAAGGGGTTGGTGATAGTGATGGCATGAGTTGATGATAGGGGATGTCGTAAGATTCATCACTATCGCTACTATCCTCAACAAGGTTGACTTCTTGTACTTTCCCTTTACTTTTTGGCTGGTAGTAAAAAGTTACTGTCTGTTTGCTCGTGGGTGGTAGTTTCTTGGAAGACTTTTCTAGCCCATTGATTAGAGCATTGTTAGCTCGTTGCTCTGGTCGTATTCCTCCTAGCTGAGTCTTTGCATCCTTATTAGGATCCATGTATGAGGATGCTTGTGGTGGCTGTGTCTTCACCGAGGACTTTGGAATCCACTTTTGATGCACGTTATTCGTGTAGTGATGACATTGATTCCCGGGTCGTTGATCTTTTTGAAGCTCAAAGTGTTCTACAGAGTCATAGAACTCGTCGTCTTCTTCATCTTTTGATTCTCCACATTTCTTTGTTTGCTCCTTATGTCGAGAGCTTGTTGATGTCTGGTTCTCTTCGTTTTCCTGGATTACACTCATTGCAAAATAAGGAACGGCATCATAGCCATTTTCATCACAAAACTTTGTTGTGGGAGCATCCTCCACGGCGCACACGTCCAGAGTAGCCAAGATGTGTTCCCATCCAAAAGGCTCTAACTCTTCTTCAGGAAATGGTTCTGGGATATAGTCCATATCCTCTATAACATGCTCTAGGATACATTCCTCACGTTTCAAGCTATCACATTGTGAAGCTCCACACATCCACAGTTCTTTAGGCTTACCTAACCAAGTTGGAAGTTCTGATCGTGCTAATGTGGTGGAATCAAACTCCTCAACCGGTGTTCTCGTCACATCCCTATAGCTATGGTCCCTCAAGTTTATCTTTGTTATGGTTTCCATATGTCTCAGGTATATATGGTCATAACCCCAATCTTGGACCATTTTCAATTGTCGCATGAATGGTCTTCCCAGAATGATGTCATAGTTGTTCTTCTTGCCAAAGTCAACAACAACAAAAGTGTGTTCATATTCAATGCCACAAGAAGTAACAAGTACTTTTTCTAGCAGTCCTAGGGGCTTTCCCTTGTGTCCGTCTGCAAGCTGCAGGGTCATTCGTGTGGATATCAAGGCAGGTTTTCCCCATTTTTTCCAAACCTCTTTGGTTGCAATGGCCACACCAGATCCACTGTCAAGGATTGCCATGGTTTTTACACCATTGAATTCCACAGGAAGGGTGGTGTTTCCATCTTCTCCCTCGTAATACTCGCCTACCTTGTTTAATGGCACTGGCCTAGTATCTAGTTGAGGCATTTCAAGCTCTTTGATGCCTTCCTCGATTCGAGTCATTGGGGTTTTTACACCAAATTTCTCTAGACATTTACCCACATTAGCCCACATGTTTGGTCTTATTCTGAGCAACTCAGCTAACATTATTGTACAGGTGACTGGGGTAGATAGAATATCTACTAGCCCCTTTGAATTGATGGCCTTGTTGGGAGACAGTCTCTGTGATGGGACTGCAACCACATCTGACTTGGTCTCGTACTCTCCCATGTAGGACAGTAGTGTTCTTAGCGAATGGGGTTGACTATCCATAAATTGTATAGATCCTTTGTCTCCCCAATACAATCACACGTCTAGATTCATTTGAGATCCAGTCTCAAATTCCTCTATTGGTGGTAGAAACACTCCTCGTTCATCACCAGTCTTGTCTACTCGTCTTCTTAGGTCATCGTCTTCATTGGCCTCTTTGACTTGTTTCCACAATTCGTCAAGACCATCTATCTCTTTACAATCCTCAGGTATAGCTCGGTGAAATCCCTCGGAAGAGTTATCCATGGTATTTAGTACTATCCTTGGTTTTAATGTTGGGTCTTTGAGGTTTGGTTTGTGCTCATGACTAGAATCTGGCTCTTTTAGTTCCTGGCTTGGTGTGATTACTTGTGTAGGCATGACACGGATCACATCCTCAGGTTTTGCAACTGGTGGTTCTAGTAAAGCTTGGGCTGTTTGAATTACTTTCTGGCACATTTCAAACCTTTGCTTTTCTAGTTCCACATAGGGATATGTCATCCACCTGTGTTCTTGGGTTTGGCTGTTTTTGAGCCTCACATCATAGGCTTTCAAGAGGGCATCTAATGTCTCATTAACCTTCTCTGCCAACACAGATCCTCCTGAACTAGCACTTCTCGGTTTCTCATCCGTGGATGGTTCTTCTAGAGGTTTACCCATCTGTGTAAGAGAAGGTGCCTCCTTTTTCTCATGTTGTTTTATCTTCTCCTCAGCTTCGGTAAGCTTCTCAGCTAGGGATTTTTTATCTCGTTCCCTACGTGCTTTCATCCTAGTCTTTCTAGATTTCCAACTATTTCATTTTCTCTTGGTTTTTTGACGAGGTGCGTCTGTCTTTGGTCCATCATCTGTCTTTGGACTCATGTCACTTTCCGTGTTCTTTGTCTCTGGATTCTCATCCGCTTTCTTTTGAGCTTGTGCTCTCGTAACCACTTGAACTGGTACGACATTTTCATTTTCTGAGCTATTAGGTAGCTAAACAATCCCTAATACATTTATCGTGATTTTCCTGATTTGGTTTGGGTTTTTTGGGCAATCGGGGATCAAGTGAGTGATGCCACACTCAAGACAATAGGAATTTACTTCAGTGATCTCCGTATGAGGACATTGTTTGACCAAGTGGTTGTCACGACTTTTGTGACAATCTGTCTCTGGTTGAGGAGATTCTTTTAGCATTTCCTCTTGGCTATAAGCAAGCTTTGACCTAGATAAGCCGCTATTTGCACTGAATCTCAATGTCTTTTTGTCCATTTCATACCTTCTTTCTTTCGACTGAAACCCAGGAGGTGGAGGTTGTACTGGCCTCACCACTCCATGTGTTTCTCTCACATTTTGTTGCTCCGAAGGGTAGTACTCACTTTGGTTGCTATACCACATTGTAGTTGGTACTGGTGTTGGTTTATTTGATGCTTCCATCATTGGCATGTATCTCATGTCTACCTGCATTCTAGCACCTGGTAGCGGAGGTTGTTGTCCTAAGACAAGCTGTGGCCTTAAAACTCCTACTGGTCCTGGCGCATTCCCCGTAATGTATCTAGGTGGAGTAGGTGCTTTTGGAACAGGTTGTACATACCTCTCCCTTGCATTTTCCATGCTATAATAGCACTCTTTCCCCGTATGGTTCGTCCATTTTCTCTCAATTTCACACCACTCCGGCTCTCCCGAATTAGACCTTACAAGAGGAATCAACCTCTTGACCAAGTCGTCGATAAGCTTTTCTTGATCAATAAGTGCCATTGGCTTGGCAATGGACTCACTTATCTGTGAAACACTGTGCTTAGAGGATGTGTCATCTCCTTGACTCTTTAAGTCCTTTTCTTTGTATGCCTCACAGTTATCCACTAGATAAAGAGCTTCTTTGATCAACTCGTTTAGTGTCATCCTCCTTATCATATGCAGATCCTTCTGAAGGCTTGCAAGTCTCATTCCTTGGATAAAGATCAGCATCAGTTGTGCTTGCGTAGGTAATTCCGCTCTCGGACAGAGCTTAACATATCTCTTGAGCCGTAATGATGCTTTGCGTACTGATTCATTCTCTTTCTGTTTGAATCTATGGATTTGCGAGACCGTGTTGTGAGCAATGCCTTTTGGCGAGAATTCTTCAATAAACTCCTCAAATAGCTCATCTAGGGTCTCAAAATCCCATTTTTCCACCGAGTCGAACCATGTAGCTGCATCATCTTCTAGAGTCAATCCAAATCCCGCAAACTGTGTCGCAAAATCTGAAACTTCCTCTGCTCTAATCACTCTTCTAAAAGCCGTTAGGTGATCTCTCGGATCTTTATCTCCGGAGTATTTTGTGTTTACCCATTTTTGGACTTGGGATGGTCTAACTCGTCGATTGTCTATAAGTCTAACCAGAGACTCTCCCAATCCTTCTCTCGTTATCGCTCTTGAAGGGAATCCTGGTGGCTCTCTTCTTGGAATTCCTATAGGAATTCTCGTGTTTGGTGGAGGCATTTGTGGTCCTTCATTGACCAAATATCCACCTCTTTCTAGTACAGTCTATGGATTTGTTCTTTCTACAACTCTGTATTCTCGTCCATACTTGTCGACAACTATAGATCTCCATTGACAGTCAACTCTGTATGTGTAGACATATAAGAGCTTGTAATCCATTATCTCTTCTAGGTATGGATCTGAGCACTTATAAAGATTGACCTCATTGTCGTCAATGTATCTATATAGTCCTTCACTCTCATGACCAATCATCCAAACTCTCTCAACAAGATGGATCTTTATCAATTCCAAGTTTGGAAGATCCATTGTGGGAGGATATTCCTCTATCGTCGGGATCTCCAAGCTTGTGTAAGCTGTGTTTGAATCTAGGGTAGACATGATTTCTGGGCTTAAGAGCTTTTGCTTGGTTCAAGTAGACTTAGTCCAATGTGTTCAAGTTCTTTGGCTAGGGAAAAGTCGAAACTATGTCCAAAATCGCAACCGTTTTGTCACAATTCTCGCAAATTGTCGCTTTCAGACACCCCTAACTTGCGGATGTATTTTGAGGCCTTAAACGACGTTTTTCTTTCAAATTTGACCTAAATGGTTGCTGTAGGCATACATTTAGTTCAAGTTTTGCTCTAAGATCTGTAGAGTCGCTCTCAGGCTACGTTTTGATATAAAAACTTTTCCAATCCGATAGCGTTTGTGAAAGTTATGGCCAAAATGGTGAAATGCAGTTTAGACTGGTCAAAATGAGTCCAAATTCAATTTTAAAAGAAGATTTGGGATCTCTGTGACACTGTGAACACTCCTGTATGGTCAAAAGTACAGTTGGATCCTAAAACTGGCCTAGAGACATCCTACGTGTAGGATGTCTATATGCTCAGAATTTAACAAAATTTGGTCCAAAGACTCCCCTTAAGTCCAACAACACAATGGTATGCTCAGAATTTCATTTGAACCTAAAAATGTCCTTGAGACATCCTACGCGTAGGATGTCTTTTTGCTCAGAATGACTCGAAATTTTCACCCCAGCTTCTCCTTGATGTGCTGATCACAGTGGTGTGCTCATAAGTTGGTTTGGAGTCCTAAATCAAGCTAGAGACATCCTACACGTAGGATGTCTAACTGCTCAGATTTTGTCCAAACTTGATCCCAAGATTCTCCTAGTGCTCAGCAACCCAATGGTATGCTCAAAATTGAATTTGGATGCCAATAGGTCAAGATTTGGGCTGCATAAGCTTCTAGTGCACTCCAAGAGTAGGATGTCTGACAATTCTTGTCTTTGCTTGGTAAATAGGCCAAACAAGGTCCAAATTCACTTTTGAAAAAAGTTCTGGAATCCTTGAGACACTTAGAACCTCCCTATATGGCCAAAGTAGAATTTTGACCACTTTATGACCCAGGAGACATCCTACGCGTAGGATGTCATTTTGCTCTGTTTCAGCTCAAACTTGCACTGTAGCTTCCCCTTGATGTGTTTAGCTCACAGCTATTTTTACTTTTTGATTCTGACACCTATAGGTTGGTCAAATGATCAAGAATCTCTTCCAAAAGCCCGATGTCCGTTCTGATGAATTCACCAGTCAAATCAACTCCAAATTGGACCAAATTTGCCTAGGAGGCTTATCTAAGGCTATATGACAGCATGGTATGGTCACAGTTTGAATTTGGCCTCTAAATCATGCCTTAGACATCCTAGGCGTAGGATGTCTAACTGCTCAGAATTGCCCAAAATTTGAACCACGGACTCTCCTTAAGGTGCTGATCACTATGGTATGCTTAGAGGTTGATTTGGAGTGCTAAATCATGGTGAAGACATCCTACGCGTAGGATGTCTAATTGCTTAGAATTGCCCCAAACTTGAGCCATAGCTTCCCCTTGATGTCAGCAACCCAATGCTATGCTTAGATTTTAATTTGGATGTCAAAAGACCCCAAAAATAGCTATTCTTGCCTTTTTCAGTCAAAAATACTAAAGTCTGCTTAAAACCCAATTTTCTCACCCAAATGAGCTCAAAACTCTCACATGCACTCAAAACATCATGTATAACATGCACATGAAGTCACCCTATGGTTTGGTCTCAAAAATTATGCCTTGGGATCAATTTGGGTAGGATGTCTGGTAATTCTCGTCTTTTGGCTTTGATCTATCAAAATTAGGTCAAATTTCCACTTTCCAGGTGAAGATAGGGTAAAACCTACCTTCTGAACACACTGGTAACCTCAGATTTTCAAAATTTCCACCAGATCACCATGTAGACATCCTACGCGTAGGATGTCTACTGCTTATTTGGTCAAATTTCCACTTTCCAGGTGAAAATAGGGTAAAACCTACCTTCTGAACACACTGGTAACCTCAGATTTTCAAAATTTCCACCAGATCACCATGTAGACATCCTACGCGTAGGATGTCTACTGCTTATTTTTTCAGACTGAAGTGTCCCTGATGCTTCCTTATGCTCTCAGCAAGTGCAAGTATGCTTCACAATTGCAAAAACATGCAAAAATCACTCAATTTAAGCCTTTTTTGAAATTTTACGTTTTCTGACTCCGCCTTTTGGCTTTTGGTCAACAAAAATAGGGAAAAACACCCAAGTCAATATGTTACTAGGGTAAAACCTACCCTCTGAACCCACTGATGCAGTCATAATTTTCAAATTTGGTCTCCAGAACCCCCTTGAGACATCCTATGCGTAGGATGTCTATATTTACAGAATTGCAGGTTTTCTTCACAGAACCCTTGCAAATGCTCTTTTATATGCACAACATCAGTTAGTCATACAAAAACATCCACAAAAGCTTGTTTAATGCATTTTTACCCTCAAAAGCACACTTTCCATGATTTCAAATGCAATCAAGCACTTTAGCAAATAATTCAGTGCTGAATAGCTCTAGATCAGAATCGAATCACTTACCTAAAGCTACTCCTACAAATCATATGGGGTTTTGTATCTATGAGTAGAAAAACACTTCACTGCCACACACGGACTAGTAAACGCTTTTATCACATCACAAATCACTCGACCACCAACAACTACTCTAATCCACAGATCCTAACTAAACCTATCTAGTCGCAGACCCTCGACAAGACACACGCTTCCTGGCTATCCACTTGATCGCGGAATATCCTCTTCTGGATCCACTTTAGAAAAACGATTTCTTTAGCCGAAACTAAATCAAGCAACCATCACACGAGTGTTAGTAGGAAACCTACTTAGGTCATTGTGTCCCCAGCAGCGGCGCTAATGTTGGAGGAGCGACTCACACACCCATGAAGTGCATGCAAACACTACCTAGATCAACATAATGTCAATCGAGGACACAGATGACACGATAGGCACACGGAGGTAACTCACCTAATCATGCCAGATTCGTACAAAACTTAAGAAACACCATCCCCTCACTAGGATAAACCTGTCTTAGGCCTAAGCTTCTACACTCAAAACCCTCACTCTAAACCTATCTGCAGAAAACGCGTAGGATGACAGAGCAAAATTTTGAAAGTGCGCGAAACTAAAATTTATGAGTACCTATGCGTAGCTTATGTCGCCACGATTCTATAGACTACTAGCATGCAGAAAACAGACATCGTTTGATACACTTACGGCCACAAATAGCTCGTAGATGTATCGATGCGTGCGCTTCGTCTCACGTGGAATGCTTGGCGTTGTCGCGTAGCTCTCCTCGAGCCTACAACAATGGTGCAGTTGGATCTCCAATGTGTTGAGCGAGCCGGGCGTAGCTAGAGGATAAAGCTCACGCTCACTCTCTTTCTGTCTCACACACAGTAGCCAGCAGCGCTCAAGTTTTGAATATGATTAAAGTCTCCCTTTTACAAAATGACCTAGGTACCTTATATACTAAGGCTACCTTAGGTTTAACCAAAAATGGGGTTGAAAGGGTCAAATGGCTTTGTATTTACAATCTGGAAGTGCCATTGCACCCCGGATTCTGAAACTAGAATAACTACTCATTACAAATGACGTTTATAGCCATAATCCGCAGCATTTCATAACTCGCAAAAGATAAGACTTTGGTACGAAACTTGAGTTATGTTGTGTTGTTGACCCAGCGGTCAACACCTAAATCAAGTAAGTGCACACATTGTTCAAAGAAGTGAGACCTATACACATGCAAAGGTAAAAATAGGTCGTGAAGTGCGTACGCTCTCAATTTGGTGAAGATTTTTTTGCAATTAACACTTCAAAATCACACCCAAAATCAAATTTTTATGCATTTTGCATCCAAATTAGGTCGATTTTTGCTTCTCTTTTTGCCTAATTTTGACTAAAAATTAGCATAATTAGCAATAGAATTAAGCAAAATTAAACATATACAATTGATCATCACACTTTGAACTTTGCAATTCATCCAATTTCACATCAATTTGCAATCAATTACAAGCCCAATTAAGTGTGTACACACACGCATAACCAAGCACTAATAGCTAATCAATGCACACACATTCTACCAAAAATTGGTCAGCATTTGGGTGCAAAATTGGCAATCAAAAATCATAAACCATATCAACATAATGACCATAATCAATCAATGGTTTTGCATCAAACACATTAGCATCAAAATTTCCAAAACACAAGCACCAATTTGTACACATTTGCCCTCACGTTGGCATACACTAGTGCACATATATTTGCACCGATTATGTGCACCTAATCAATTCTCAAACCTGCACTTCAATTTCAGATTGTAAAGTGGGTTAATGCACTCACATTACAACAAGAATTGCGTCGATTTCTCCACTCCAATTGACGATTACACACGTGTGTGTGTAGGCAACCGCTTCACCGCATCTCCACCTACAAGCACCAAAGTATCATATGTAGCATCATTTTTCTTCAAATCAAACACATAATCATGAAGGCAAAACATCCAATTAGAGATTCATTCGTGTGTAGTACCAAAAACACACAAGATTAGTGAGTAATTAGACATCAAAATTAGCATAAATCACCCATAATTACACACTTTCTAATCACTCAAATCATGCAAAATTGATGAAATTTCAACCCGTAAGAGTGATGCACAAGCCTCTAATTAGGCACATAAACACGTAAAACACTCCAATTGTTAGCCGATTAGTAGTAAATTAGTGATCAATTAATGAAATTGAAGAGAAAACATGAAAATTACACACAACTTTTTTAACAAAATCTCATCACAACTCAACCATTCACCATCACCAATACCTAATCCTAATGAAAATTAGAAACTCAAACCATCACACGGGTGATCCTCTAGCTTAGGCTCTTGATCCCCGGCAACAGTGCCAATGTTGGCAGTCATAGCACAGCGCACAACCCACCGACATAATGTCAATCCGGTGGATCGGAACCCGACTAGTGCATGGAGGCATGGATGCACCTAATGTGAAGGAATGAGGACTCTAGGAAGAGGGGTAAAGCAAGAGAGGAGAGGAGGGAAAGCCGATGAAGCAAGATCTATGCACACACACTCTCAATCTACACTCTAACTCTCTAATCATGCAGACAATGGTGTATCCCTTTGCTCTAATCTCAAGCACACACACTCTAATCACACATTAAGCATACACAAAGAAGCCTAATGAGAGAAATGTATGCAGCCCACGTACACACACACACTCTAATCTAGCACACATGTGAAGCAAGAATGTTCAAATAAGAGGGAAAACTTGAGAGAGAAGAAAAGATTAACACTAATCATACACCATTAACACACATAAGCTTGAAAGACAAGAGAAAGTAGAGAGAACTTAGCTTCCATTAATCCCAATGACTACTACATATGATGTGGAAGATCCAAGATCCATAGCTACTCCTCTTCTTCTTCTCCACACTCCCTCACACTCTCTTCTCTAAGAATGCCCTTTCACATCTTGTGAATTGACTTATATACAAGGGCTTTTTAAAAATGGGCTGGCCAAAAAATGTATAACATGCTGCAGGTATCTAGGCTCATCTAATCATCAATGTACAACTTGGAACCCACCGTGGAGCCTATAAATACAAAAAATATATGCATACACATATGTGTACACACCAATGGAAGCATAATGCATGTCGTTGACGCTCGCCCGTCAACAAGAACACCCCGTTTGACTACATCATGACCAAAGCATACAAAGACCTCATGACAAAGAATCTTAACCAAATCATTAGAAAGAGATCATGACAAAGCATCACAAAGATCTCGTGACAAACAAAATTACACTATTTAAATGTTCACCAATGTCACTATCTTGCATAATGCAACATGCCTTCAAGTTGCAAGCATGGATAATTGCACCTGGAGACTCAATTCTCACTTTGCAAAACAACCCGAGGACCCTAACTTTGCATTATACAAAGATGAAAGTATCATGAGCTTTGATTTTTGATTGAGATGCCACAAGCCTTCAAGCTACAAGTGTAGGTGCCCGAATTTGTACATGGAAATGACCCCCAATTGGCTACCTCAGTGGTGACATGGGGATTTTGATGCCCTTACTGTTTGTAGTGTACAACCTTCACTCCATTAAGAACCTAGATGACATCCATTATTACATTGTTGTCGTGTCTTGCTTTCTCTCCCAGCATCGTACATGAATAATGTTATCGATCAACCTTTTCCCAACCCCCGCTTTCTCTAGATAAGCTACCTGACAAATTATCGCATGATTTTCCTTGCAACTCTCCATCCTCCGACTACTCCATGATAGCTGCATCTCCCTTGGTAAAAGATACTGCTCCTTCAGATAGCATGCCCTCTTCCTTGTACCCTTCGGCTTCTTCTTGTAGCACACTTGTAGTGGAAACTCAATCAAAAGCCTTAATGTGGCAGTCCGTTAACTCTCTTTACTCATCCTACACTCCACCTTTGTCAATGCTCCACACATCCCTCTTCTAGAAGCTCATGCGATGTGGAGTGTCCTTCCAGAGTCAAGTGGGTAGTCCCCTATATTGATAGACGACCCTCTTCTTCATACTTGCCCCCATATTACGCGTCCACCCCAGTCTACATTCCGCCTAACTCATGAGACTTTGCCCATATCAAAGACACTAGATAGCCCCTCTTACTCCACCATGCTCAAATGGGCCTAGCTGCGACAACAATTCCCCTCTTATCAGCTTGCCACACTCTCCTTGCCCACGTATGGCATATGTCCTTGCTTGGCCTTGGCTCAACACATGCACAAGGCTAGAACAAAGAAGAGAAAGAGAGAGAGAGAGAGAGAGAGAGAGAGAGAGAGAGAGAGAGAGAGAGAGAGAGAGGAGGAGGAGGAGGAGGAGGAGGCGCTCTTGATCCAGGCGCTCCAAAGATTTCAAAGCTCTTGAGGAGGCCCTCAACTAATTGACACATGGAGATGTTAAGATTTTAATTGGTCTCTTGCTCCCATCTTGTCCATCTCCGAGACCTGAATCCTTCATGTGTGCATTCTCTCTCTCTCTCTCTCTCTCTCTCTCTCTCTCTCTCTCTCTCTCTCTCTCTCTCTCTCTCTCTCTCTCTCTCTCTCTCTCTCTCTCTCTCTCCCCCCCCCCCGGTGGTCTGGCTTCTCTCCTCCATGTGACGATGTGTCCAGCTCCAAGTCACTGAATCCTTGATGTGCTCTCTCTCTCTCTCTCTCTCTCTCTCTCTCTCTCTCTCTCTCTCTCTCTCTCTCTCTCTCTCTCTCTCTCTCTCTCTCTCTCTCTCTCTCTCTCTCTCTCTCTCTCTCTCTCTCTCTCTCTCTCTCTCTCTCTCTCTCTCTCTCCCCCCCCCAATGGTCTGGCTGCAACGATGGATCATATTGCCTCAATGCTTGAGATAGATGGAGCAAGTCCAAGCTGCAGGTACATGTGTCCGTGCAAGAGCTGCAAGATATGACACGTGAAGTCCATCTCCCTTCCCCTTACCCCCCCCCCCCCCCCTCTCTCTCTCTCTCTCTCTCTCTCTCTCTCTCTCTCTCTCTCTCTCTCTCTCTCTCTCTCTCTCTCTCTCTCTCAAAGATAGTGGACACAACTTTAGTGCAGAGAGGTGCAAAATTCGAGGTTTTTTTTAACTTCAAAAAAGTTCAAAAATCTCAAAGGTTGCAGAGCTTCCAATGTTTGACACGTGGAGCCCCTCTCCTTCCTCAAAAAGTTTTAGCTGCATTATATATAGTATAGATTTTCCAAAGTTGCATTCACGTTTTTCGATTAAAAAGTGTATTTGTAGGACTTTGATCTCATGATATGAAGTATTGTTAATATTTACTTTCATTTAAAAGCTTCATAAAAATTAATTTCACTATCTTGTTTTATTATTTTCCATGTTATTATATTTTTAATGAAAAAACACAATTTTTCTTTTGTGTTTTATATTAATATTTTACTTCTTTCTCATTTTAGAATGTTGATATGAAATGTGCACCTTTTAAATTATTTAAGTGGGGCTCTTTGTAATATATAAACTACTTGTGATTATATCTATGCTAATATAATGGGGGAAGGGAATTTGGTCCCCACGGACACGTGGTGGCATTTGCTTGCTTTGGGGCCTTCAAGCGCATGCACCTTGCAGCATGCGCAATACTAGAAAAGAGTGAGACAATGTGCCATCAATTGTGTGTGTGTGTGTGGGTGTGTGTGTGTGTGTGTGTGTGTGTGTGTGTATATATATATATATATATATATATATATATATATATATATATATATATATATATAGAGAGAGAGAGAGAGAGAGAGAGAGAGAGAGAGAGAGGGCCCTGGGGTGGCAATTCCAACAGGATACGAGTGTCCTTAGCTTCTCCTTCCGGGAATTGACACGTAAGATCTTTAGTGTCCTTATATTCTTAGAGCCCAACTTACAAGTAATTTAGGACATGTGTGCACTGTGCAGCTTGGTGATGAGACACGGTTGGCTTTAAGAAGCATTTATGAGCTCTAAAGTTTTTGATGATATCCTCATCGCCGGGCCTTGGATAGTTACACCCCAATACCCCATTACTTGTAGCCTAGACTGTGATCAGATATCTGTTAGCACACATAGGCTTTGTATGACTATTGCGGGAGCGAATCACACCACCCATAATTTGCATGCAGCACAACCTAGATCAACATAATGTCAATCGAGGGCACAGATCACACGATAGGTGCACATAGGAAATCTCTTTAGCTTGTTAGGTTGAGACCATCCCACACATACAACACTCTAGAAGGCCAACTAAACCACAATCAACAATCTCACTGCTCTCAACTACACCACCCAACCACATACACACTAATGGAAGGAAACTCACTAAACCATGCAAGAATCATACAAACTTAAGGAATACCATCCCCTCAGTAGGATACACTTGTCCCAAAATCTCTACACTCAAAACCCTCGCTCTAGACCCATCTACAAAAAACGCATATGAAGACCGAGGTGAATTTTTGAAGTGCCTGAAACTGAAGTTTATGAGTACCTATGTGTAGCTTATGTTGCGCCAATTCTAATGACTACTTGCATTTAGAAAACAGACATCATTTGATATACATACGACCACAAATGGCTCGTAGATGCGTTAGCGCGCGTGCTCTGTCTCGCGTGGAATGCTTGGCATTGTCGCGTAGCTCTCACCGAGCCTAGCACAATGGTGTTGTCAATTCTCCAATGTGATGAGTGAGCGGGGAGTAGCACTAGGATGAAGCTCACGCTCTCTCCCTTCCTCTCCCTCACACAGTTGACAGAAGCTTAAAAATTGATTATGATAAAGTTCTCTTTACAAAATGATCTAGGTACCTTGCTGTCTTGTGCTCCACTGATGGTACTTTTGTCAAACCACAACAAGAACTATGATCCATGAAAATCATAATTAATGACGAGATTTAGATCATTCACATCCTTGTCCCACGCTGGAGCATTTGTTGCTATGATTATAGGGCTATTGCGAGAGCTAAATTCAGAAGAACCATGATCTCGTTCATCCATCACTCGCTCCAGCAAATGTGCCAATATTGAGTATTTCTCATTCTCAGAAACAACTTCTACAATTTGTAGAATTGAGTGATTGGCTTTCAGATCTTGTGAGACAATGAAAACATTGTAATGATTTTGCAAAAATTATTTGTCAGGCCGGATCTGGGAGATAATTCTTCTGATTTGAGGTTCAAAACCCATGTCCAACATTCGATCCGCTTTATCAAGGACAACATATCTAACCCTACAAAGGTTGGTATGTCTGCCACTTGTGTTTGCTCTTCTTCGTTGGTGACTCCTTTGTTTCTGCATCAATGTAATCAAAGTCGCATTTTCCACTGTTAGCTTTTGTGTGATGTGTAAATCATTATACTACTTCTACTTGATAGATGACTTAATTAAAGCCCGAAAAACCCTAGTTAATTCCCCAAGTTAGTAACTTGCTTCAAAAGGGCCTTATCTGACATCATTCACGATAGATAACTACCTATGAGCTATCATTGTCCAATTGTCCCCAAAATTCATATACATGATGTACAGGGTATGAAGATGGCTATCATGGCTTCAGATTTGAAAAATTTGCCTCTTTGGCTAGCTAGGGGTTAGAACTTTTTTTTTGGTTGAAACCGTTAGCTTGTACTCTCTATGCATAGCCTCCTGACAAACTTTAGCTTGATTTGGACTTGCATTTGGATTTCCAAGCTTAATTTTTTGTATTGCAATCTCCAGAATGACTGATGGGCATCTCGGGCACCTTATGCTCTTGTCAGTACTATTAGTCCTTTTTATTTGTTAGGCTTCATTAAGTCACATACAAGATAGAGATTTACAATATAAAGATCTACTTTCTATATACGGCCTTGTAGTCGCATGAAATGTATGATAGGCATTTTTACACTTGATGGCTGCTTTCGTTTAGTCGATCACCAATTTTCTTTGTCCTTGTAGTCTGTCCCAGATTTTTATGACCATTCTATTATAGTCAAAGGCTGATCATCATTTTTTTATTCCCTCTGACATTACCCATTGTGCGTATGGCTTTTGAGACATGCTTCATGAAGTGCCATCATTTTCTTGGACCTTCTTTGTTTTGTACGATGCGACATCTCTTTAGTATTTTCTTCATCTGGATTATGGATTTTTTTAAAAATCTCAAAAATAACAAAATAAAACCAAAAATAAGCTCAACCAAAAAGCAAAATCATTCTAATAGAATTCTAACGCTATATATGTACATTGTACACATGTCCCTAGCGGCTCATATATGGCTTTTGACCCCGTCCTCCTCTTGTAACTCTATTATAAGGGCATACACTCTGAATTTTGCCAAAAACATTATCGCAATCAAACGCAAATATTCAATACAACTCATAAAAATTGCCCTCCAATATTCATAATATTAGGTCCGCATTTATGTTAGGAAATAAGACGTAGCTAAATAGATAATTGAGTAGATTACTTAATGGAGAGAGACAGATTTATATACACGAGATTATAGAGTAGAGAGAGAGAGAGAGAGTACACACGATATACGTGGTTCACCCAATGTGGGCTACGTCCACGGGAAAGCAGCCACTCAATGGCTTTAGTACTTCAAAATAAGAAGTAGTTTACAAAGGGATTATACCCTTAATGGAGCTCCCGCCTTGCTTCACTCTCACCACCTCACACTCACCTTGTTGCATCAACTTCACACACTATAAAATGTGTGTAGAAATGGCCTCCTTTTATAGGCCAAAAGGGCTGCCCTCTCTTATGAGAGACAGCCATGTGTAGCCGCCCTTGTGTGAATAAGTCCAAATCGGACCCTCCAATCCGCCCATGTGTGGCCGCCCTTGACAAGACAAGTCCGCTTTTGAATTCGGCCACCGGCCATTGAATTCGGCCACCGGCCACCGGCCATTGACTTTCGACCACCGGCCATCGGCCATTGACTACCGGCCACCGGCCAACCGACCGGTTGTTTTCCAACCACTTTCTGGCCGTCGTCCGGCCATAATATTCCGGCGAAAAGGAATATTTCGGCGAAAATTAAAGTTGCCCCTGATTCTTGTCCGTGAAAATTTGGTTTCCGGTGAGTGATTTTCCTTCACGCACGATGGCTTCTTCTCATAATGGGGGCCTTACAAATGTGCGCTTTTACCACAGAAAATTACAAGGGTAAATCAGGCTCCATACTTAACAATTTAGAATGACTCCCCCTCCTATTTGGATTCCTCCTTGACGAGGTGGTATCACCAAGGGTATGTGTCGTGCTTGGGCAAAAAAAAATTGTGCCTATGCAGGCCTTGTAATGTAGCCCTATTATGCATACACAATCAATGCATGGAAAAATTTATATTGTGCAAGATGTGGGTATAAGAAATTTGCTTATTGGCATTTGCTGGCGAGGCTTCCTATTTTAAGCAATGTGATGATCTTTGAAGCTCATGTGCCATTTTGCTGGATTGAAGGTTGTAGAGCTTTTTTTGAAGGCTTACTTATATGTTTGATGATTCTTTGGGATCCATTGTAGCCTTGTGGTTAGTTGTCTTATTTGGCATTGTTCCTCAACAACGGATTCTATCCTAATTGTATTGTAATTGTAGGAGAAATTGAAAGAATTCAAGCGGTGATGCAGTAACAATTGTTTTATTGGTTTTCTTTGGGACCCACTGCTTTGTGATTGCTGGCTGTTTTGTTGATGCTGCTCGTTTAGGAACCCATACTTGTCCCTGACTCGTTTGTGTTTGAAGAGACTTCTTTGGGATCCACCTTGTCTTTGTGTGAGTCTTCCACAGTCTTTGCTCCGATCCTCTTGGTTGGGGACGAGATTTAGACTTTGGAAGTAGATGCTCTAACTGTTTTGAAATCCAAATGAATTCCTGACCTCTTTGTGCTTGAATCAACTTCTTTGGAACCCACATTTGATTCGTGAAAGCTTGCCACTTTGTGATTTTCTTAGAGGTTCTTGCAGAATTTGATTGTTGTCCTTTTGGCATTGGATCTTGTGATTTTCATTAGAGATCTTCATCTTCTTGATCCATACCTGCTTTTGGCCAAGATGGCTCTTTGGTATCTAGATTTGTTGAGCTTTTTGGCTTTGATCTTTTTGTTTTTTTCTTTTGGTCTTCTTTGGTTGTCACGGAAGCTGCTAGTGATGGTGATACCCTGAGTTTTTGGTAAGGAATGCCATAAGAATCATCACTATCATTGCTATCCTTAGCAAGGTTGCATTCTAGCACTTTCCCATTGTGGTTTAGCTTGTTATGGAAAGTTACTATTTGTTTGCTCTTGGATTGTTGTCTCTGGGAGGACGTTTTCATTTTCCGAGCTATTGGGTAGCTGAACAATTTCTGAGACATTCGTTGTGATTTTTTTGACTCGATTTGGGTTTTTTGGACAATTGGGGATCAAATGAATGACACCACATTCAAAAAAATAGGCATTCACTTGAGTGATCTCCGTCTGAGGACATTGTTTGACCAAGTGGTTGTCGAAGCCTTTGTGACAATCTATCTCTGGTTGATGAGCTTCTTCTTGCATATCCTCTTGGCTGTAAACAAGCTCTGACCTGGCTAAGCCTCTATTCGCAAATGAACCACAATGTCCTTTTATCCATCTCATACCTTCTTTCTTCAGGTAGAAACGTAGGAGATGGAGGTTGTACAGGCCTCACCAATGCATGCGTTTCTTTCATCTTCTGTTGCTTTAAAGGGAATGGCAAGCATTCCACGCGAGACGGAGCACACCCCCAGCTTCTGCCACTAGACTACTTACTCATTACAAATGATGTTTTTAACCTTTACTCGTAGCATTTCATAACTCTCAGAAAATAAGGCTTTGTTGAGTTATGTGGTGTTGTTGACTCGCGGATCAACAATGACGACGCCCACTGAGTTGTGTGTGTGTGTGTGTGTGTGTGTGTGTGTGTGTGTGTGTGTGTGTGTGTGTGTGTGTGTGTGTGTGTGTGTGTGAGAGAGAGAGAGAGAGAGAGAGAGAGAGAGAGAGAGAGAGAGATTAACGGCAATTGAATTTTCCTTATCGTCAACTATCATTGATCAGGTTGCAAGTAAACCCAATTTTTTGTACGATGCAGGGATCGTCACTGAAGGATGTTGAATACTTTTTGGATATATTAAGTGACTCTTGATTTTTAGGGGGAGAGAGAGAGAGAGAGAGAGAGAGAGAGAGAGAGAGAGCTAATTAGAGGGATATATTAGCACTCACTACGAATAACTCACATTAGTCTCTAAAGTAGATTAGTGCAAAAAAGTTCTTACAAATCTTCACGGAATGGCACATAAGAGAGAGGCGAGAAGAGCTGAAGTGGGGAGACAAGAGGTGGGAACTCAAAAGTCAAGACGATGGAGATTAACCACAATTAAATCCATATTTATGTATGTGTGCGTGTGTGTGTTTGTGTGTGTGTGTGTGTGTGTGTATGTGTGGTGTGTGTCTATATATGTATATGTATACATATATATATGTGTGTGTGTGTGTGTGTGTGTGTGTATATATATATATATTGATATATATATAGAGAGAGAGAGAGAGATAGAGATAGAGAGAGAGAGATTGTGAAAAAGAGAAGAAGGAAATAGATAGAGAAAGAGTCGGTAAGAAATCAATAGAGAGAGAGAATATAGAGGGAGAGAGAGAAAGAAAAGAATATTTTGACATCTATAGGATTACCAAAATCGGTCTATGAGAAAAATGTTAAACTAGGGTGCATGAGAGAATGAGAGAGAGAGAGAGAGAGAGAGAGAGAGAGAGAGAGAGAGAGAGAGAGAGAGAGAGAGAGAGAGAGAGAGAGAGAGAAGGAAGGTAAGAAATCAATAAAGATAGAGAATATAGAGGGAGAGAGAGAAATAAAGAGAATATTTTAACATCTATGGGATATCAAAACCGATCTATGAGACAAATGTTAAATTAAAGTGCATGAGAGAGAGAGAGAGAGAGAGAGAGAGAGAGAGAGACAAAGAGAGAGAATATAAAGGGACAGAGAGAAAGAAAGATAATATTTTAACGTGCCTATGGGATACCAAAATCGATCTATTTGACAAACATTAAACTAGGGTGCACGTGTGAGAGACAAAGAGGAAGAGAGAGAGAGAGAGAGAGAGAGAGAGAGAGAGAGAGAGAGAGAGAGAGAGAGAAGCAAGTATGTATCGCTATTGAAGTGAGGTGATTCCAAAGCAAGGCGGGGCGATATAGACTTGCCTTCACTCATGTAACTGCAAATGTTCATTCCGAAGCATCATTATAGGCAAGAGGCCAAAATGACCACATAGGAATTTGGGCATGGGAAAACAAGTATCAATAGGTTAATGGTGATAGTGTCCATCGTGTGTGTGTCACAAAGAGATGTATAAACACACACACACACACACACACACACACACACACACACACACACGTATATATTAATCGATGGTAAGAGTGAGCGAGACTCATCGATAGGCGGCGGGTCGTGCGAGCTAGTATGTGTAATAGATCATACAGTTTTATATTAAAACACAACAAAAACTCAATGTGATTAGGTCTCCCAATTTCAAAAAAATAAAAATTCTCTCAAATCATATTAAGTGCATAAGTGAAGAGTGGGTTTAAAAAATGAAAAGCCAGATGAAGGTGAAAAGTCAAAAGACATACGAAGGTGGAAAGTCAAATAACCTTTTGTGTCCATATAAGGAGGTTTTTCTCTTCTCCTTTATATCGCTTTAGCGTTTTCTTCACTTTAAAGTCTCTCTCTTCTTTCTCTCTCTCTCTCTCTCTCTCTCTCTCTCTTTGTCTTTCTCTCAATGTTGTATCCATCCTTCCCAACTAATGCTTTTGCAAACATTGTTCTTTTTCCATTCTTACGTGCTATAGCCTATCACATCGTTTTTGTTGTTAAGGGAACGTTTGAATTATGAATACCTTTCAAATTTTTTTGATTATGAGGATGTATTTAAACTTATCTCCCCTTACTTAGCATGCATTCGTGTCTCTCACCTTGTTTTACAATGTGTTCACAAGATTCTCTAACGTGGCGCTTATGTTTGCCCATTGATTTGAACAATAATTGAACAATGTTCTAGATGCTGCATCGGTGCTTTTGAGCCCCATAATTTATAAACCTCCCACCCTCCTACACAGGGTCATCATCGACGTGTTGACCATGCCTTTATTAACCTGCTGCTTTTGATTGCCTAAGTTGATTGTACTGGAATGCATGAAAAGTTCATCCTAGATACATAGCTGCGGCTTTATACATTGAGCGGATGTACATTAGCACTTCTCTCTTCCGACTCTTCCAGGTGAGGTCAAGATGAACTTTGCTAATGTTGCATTCCTGGGTACTTTGTGAAAAATATGCTCGCTAGCATTCATGTTGTTTTCGTTTCTAAAAGCAAGACTCCAGTTGACAAGGAGAAAATACAAGTAACATTCGCATTAAGCCTTCCCTGGGCTTTCTTCCTTGCAGATGATAGAGGCATGATGGAAGATCTACAGAAGGGGCTTGAGCATGAGCCTAATTTAAATGAGGATGAACAACACACATGAAAAATCAAAGCAATGGTGATAGTAGGCATGATAGTAGAATTGAACACGACAATCAACATGATGGGAAAATTGCATAAGAGATGACGATGGAGATTGCATTAGTCACAATTTACATGATGTTGGAGATTGCACTAGACATAATTGACCTGAGCAATGTCATGAAATTAGCCTTTCCATGGGGGATGTTGATCAAAAGACAGGGCGAGATCTTCTATCCATGAAAAGAATCTTTGTGGATAGAGAATCTAATCTCTCTCGTATGAATCACTTTTTCTTAGATGTAAGGCAAGGCAAAACACTTGAGCATCAGCGGAGGGAGTCCAATGAGAGCAAGAGAGGTTATAGCATAAGCAGCAATACAAGGCTGAGGGGCAATGAGATTTCTCCATGTACGAGTTCATGTGGAGATATTCATTCAAGTCCATATGACAACAATATACGTTACGGAGATACAAGCAAGCTTCAAGGTTCTTAATATGCTTTTAAACCTTTGTGCCTATGCATTTGTTTGGTCGACACTACCAGTCTACATGGCATGGCATGAATTTTGTTTCTTATTATTTTGGGAAATCACAGTGCCAAATCTCCACCATACATCTCTATGGCACTTCTATGTAACATGCACTATTTGATCTACAATGTTTTCACTTTTGCTTATTGTAAGTTTAACTACTTATGTTGTTAAATTGTAGCTCAGCAATAGTGGAGTTCCCTACATTTCAAATTCAAATGATACCACTACATTATGTAGGTCAATAGTACATAATTTTAGTCTTTACAGTTTGGCATTGGTTGTTGTTCACTGGTTTTACAATATGTTCTTGCTTATTGTTGTACTTTCTTTTAGTCACATCTTAACATAACTGCCACAAACCCCTGCCAAGGCATTAACTAGCCATGAATCAACCACAAAAATGATTTTAAGAAATAAAATGACATTTTTGCAAATAAACCAATACAACCAACTGGTCTTTTTGCTGCCAACGGACACCAATTAGGAGACATTGCATAGTGATAACAACCTCTATATGGTGACAATATAGAGATGAGGGGCAATGAGGCTACTCCATGCAGGAGTGGAGGTGAGAATAGTCATTCAAAAATATGACAAAAATTCACGATCCATAGCTACAAGCAAGCTTCAATGTTTGTAATTTGCTTCTAAACCTCCATGCCTATGCGTTTCCTTGGTTGACACAAACAGTCTACATGGCAAGACACGTCTTTTATTCCTTATTATTTTGGGGGAGATAGTGCTGACTCTCCACCATACTTCTGTATGGCACTTCTTGTGGCATACACTATTTAATCTACAATGTTTCTCTATTTTTGCTAATTGCATGAAACATAAATTTGACTGCTCATGTTGTTTTGTTGTAGCCCAACAATAGTGAAGCCCTTTGTGCTCCAAATTTAAGTTAGACAATACCATTGCTTGTTATCCACATCATTATTACATTTCAATCTTCATACTTTGTCATTTCTTGTTGCTCATTAGCTTTGCAAAATGTTCTTGCATATTGTTGTACTCTGTTTTATTCATGTCTTAACATCATTGTCGAAAAACCCTACCAAGGCCTAAATTGGCCATCGATAATCCAACAAGTAAAAGTGATTTTGTTACTAATAAACAAGTGCAACCAATTAGTATTTTCACTGCCAATGGAAAACAATTTGAAGACATTGTATGGTGAAAACAAACCTATATATGACAGACTTGGTGATGCAAAGAGGTGTTATGCAAGAACAAGAGCAAAGATGATAGATAGTTAATAGCTACCAAGCTGTGGTAAGGAGAGAGTGGGGGCGTTCATGTAAGGTGGTGGAAAAATTAATGGGCCTTACCTTCTGTAAGTTGCACTAAGCTTGGCACTAATTGATCATGCATTTTGTAAATTGTAATGGATGAAAATTTACTTGGTTGACCTGAAATGGTTTTGTACAATGTGGCCAGAGGTTGCTCCATGTAGCCTACATCTTAGCTATCAACGAAGTACCCACGTCGTATGCTTTTCTGCCTAAATCACTGCATGTAACCATGTTGTATCCTCCCTTGTTTTCCCTTTATTTGTATCTCAATTCTTAGGTAATCTCCCAGAAATTTCATAGGGAAATGGTTCTCAATGTCAAACCATAATTTGTGGATCTTTGTTCAAGGCACCGCATAGTTCAACAAAATTTCACATAGGGAAGCCTTACATCCTAGAAAAAAATTTCTTTTGGAAAATTTCTTCCTTGCCACTATCGTTAATTTTACGATGCAACTTCTCATTTGGACACGCTTGGAGTGGGGAGGGCCAAAGATGCAAGCTTGCTGAGTGAGGAGATGGAATATCTCTCATCTATATTTTCAAGAAGTGTGCAGTGTGGCTAGAAAATGTCGAGCCTCTGACTGTGAGGGTTCGCAACGAAATCAAGCGAGTTGTAGAATATTTGAAGCTAAAAGACACTCAAAAAGACCAAACTCAAGCCATGAAATTTTCACTTTGAAAAAGAACAAGAGAAAAACTCAAAACTCTTGTGTGTCTGAAAACTTAGTGTAGCCTCACTCCCAATTGCACAGATGTAATGCTCTTTTACCCTGATATTGACGCTTCAATTATTCATCGTATCTATTTCATGGAAGCTTCAAAACCTCAATAGACAAGACCAAGTGATTATTTGAAGATGAGAAACCCTAATCGATGGCCTCATAGCCTCAAACACATAGTGGAAACATCATGGGACTACACTAGTACACCATAGAAGCAGGCTATGTGTCCCTTCACAGAGAGGCTCAAAGTGGTGATATTGATCTTCAAAATTGTTCCTCTAACTCTCAAAGTCATGCACCATGAGTGATGTGGCATTTTGAGCCTTTTTGCATGTAAAAAGCCCAAACGAGCTAGGAAAAACCCCTAAAATTGCGGAGAAATCCCATTAGAATAAAAATACATGCTGGACCTCATTTTCTCACTTTAGATGCATTGTTTATGATACAAAACCTGCTATTTTTAGCTGAAATCGCCCACATTGAAGTTTCTAGGCAAAACGAGTGTGCCATCTCTATGCACTTGACATATGTACCTTTTTAAAGAAAATTAGGCATTTTTTAATGTGATGAAATACACAACATCTCCACATCAAAGGCCTCGCCACCCCAGTAAGGTATATGCATGAATGCAGTCGTGGCATCCAATTTTACATATATCACACTATGTACATTATATCATTTAGTCCCACATAGCATAAGGCACAAAATTTGAGTCAACTGGTCATTTTGATTTCATAGTATGAACATACCATAGCATGACATCCATCCCCTTTAAACTTGCACATCCTTTAGCATGTGCCACTTATATCTTTTTCAGGTTTAGACTTCATTTAATTCAATGTACATGTCAATTTCATTATCACTTTCTAACACATCATCCTCTCTTTCTTCATCGCCACCTACAAGATTCTCATTAGAGCCTTCATTTTGACTTTCTTGTAAAACAAAGGGATCTGTACTACCTCTTCTTTTAAACAACTTGATTCTTTTCCCTACAACGGGAATCTTCATCTCTGTCCCATCCAATTCATGCAAGGTATAAGTTGCATTCCCATGTACATGCTTAATCACATAAGGAGCAAACCATTGTTGATGAACACGGGAAAGCTACACCATTTTTGTATTATTTAATTTTGATGAGAAGTAGGACATTTTGTAAGGGTTAAGAGATCATTTTTGATGGGGATGAGCCTCTTGTATATAAACCAAATTTTTGTAACCCTAAGGGGATGTTTTCAATTAATCAAACTATTGCGTTCACTGTGTTGTGTCTGTGTAGCAGAGAGAGAGAGAGAGAGAGAGAGAGAGAGAGAGAGAGAGAGAGAGAGAGAGAGAGAGAGAGAGAGAGAGAGAGAGAGAGAGAGAGATCATATCTCTTTTCTATGCATGCTACAAGGCAGTTATTGCAAAGTAGACACCACCAATAGATTAGCAAAGGGCTATGCTCCAATCCAAGCTTGCGAAGTTTTGGTTCCGTTGTGAGGCGAGCCCCACGAGCTTCTGGATGAGTTATCTTGTAAACTATGTGTCTGTTTTGAAAGCTTGTTATACCGGTAAGTTCATGGTGATTAGAGCTACACATTAGGATCATACAAGTTGAGAATCGGTGACTTGAAATAGATTGTCTGTCTGCATACGTATTTGTCACACCAAGTGATTAAAGGCATGGTATAGTCTTCATGAATGTCCCTTCCTGGCTGCCAATGTTTTCTCCCATGCAGACCATGAGCTATCACCAACCTAGTGTTCCATAGTGGCAAGCCACATACTTTACAAAGCTGGCAATTCACCTCTTTCTAAGGGGGCACTCAACATGCAACTCACCCCTTTTAGCAACTCTTCCCCCACCTACCTGCGCCACCTTTAACTCTCTCTTTTATCCTTCTTTTGCAACAATTGAGGCACCCATACCAAGCATCGTCACTTTTTAACAGCATGAAACACTCCCCTACCCAAGCCAAAAACCACTCCATGCCTGCCACCTACATGCCCTCTGTAGCCTTTGTCATTCAACCAACCTTGGTGCCACTCTGGTGCATGGCGGATCCTACATACACGTCGTGCCAAGTGCCCCTCAAATTACTCACCCAAGACTCGCCACTCAAACTCAAGATGTGACGGTCACAATCCTTTCAACTCCCTCACCCACCCTATAGGCAGCTCTCTGCATGCACGAGCATAACCACTTGCATCCTAATCGGCTATCATTAACCTGCACTGACACCCTCGTTATTTTTAGTTGGTCCTCCTCCACCTTCCAAATATAGTCTCCTAAATTTTAAATTACAAAAATCATCTGCAACCAGTACCTCTCTCCCGTCTCTCGCATAGAGCCCACCTGTGGTCTCCAAGTTGTAATCACCCAGCTCATACTCTCGCTCACGCCCACATGAGCAAAAATATTTTGTGAGTAACACTCTAAGCTCAACTAAGAAGTGACTGAGAGGAGTGGATTGTGCTTATCAAGAGTGGCAATTGACGAAGCTCTTCAGAAACGACCATTGACGGAACTCTATAGTGACCACTGCAATACTTTCTTGAACAATGCCGACGCCGCCAACCTCACTTTTGTTTTACTTCATTTTGTACCCAAACATTGTAATAGATCCATAAGGATTGCATGAGCTTGATCCCATGGCCTTTTGAAGATGGTTAATATAACATTTCATTTCATTTACAACCAAATTGTGGGCCCTAACTTGGTATCTACTATAAGTTTAAACAAGAAGCTTTAGTATGTGGTTTTGCAAGGCATTTTCTTGATGCACAAAAAACCTAGATTCACTTACATAATTTTATGTCTAGCTGGAACCGCTTGTCGTAAATGGAGACTTCTAGGAAAGAGCAGCTAAGATCGAATTAGTTTTGCATTGTTTTTATTTGTTGGACCAATCTAATGTCTATCATTTGGTCTTTACATGATATACAAGATGTACGCTTGTGATATTATAACTAAACATTAGTCAATGCACTTTAAACAATTTAAAAAAATTTCAAGAGGAGTGCTTCATTTATTCAAACAAAACAATCAACAATATATCGATTTCATCTCACTTTCTAATCGATCCAAGGCTAATCATAGTAGATGTTTGTAAGTAATCACTGCAATTTTGTCTCTTACATTGTGCTATACAATCAAATTGGATATGGTTCCTACATTTTATGTTTGTTTGTGACTCTAGTTGGTCTATGATATTAAGTTAGAACTATAGAGTTTTTTTTTCTCTTGCCAAGTTGCCTCACATTTCAATTTCATCAAGGTTACGTATATTTTTTTATTTGTGTTGCAGTTTAAGTTATTTTTTATATTGCCATTGTCAAGTCAAGGTGCCAAGATTGTACGTTCTAAATGTGCAATCAAACATTTATATCGAATCAAATTCTAGATAGGTGAAATATTCTCTTATTTCATGGACAAATTATTAACACAAAATTCACACATTTTAGATTTGTTAACTATAATTTGGTGAAAGTTTGACATTTACAACTTTCTCTTACGTGTGCCTCTCTCCACACGCACACACTGGTACATATATTTCAAATGTAGTATACAATCTAGGTACATACATCCAATACCTCCTTGCTTTCTTATTTTTTGAGCTATGCACATAGCCATTTCTCATGTGGTGGCTTGAACTATACACTAAATGGATTTTTTACTGATAAATTTTGACATTAAGCTATGCAACTACTCACATGAGCTGAGGTGCTTTGGGTTAGTGAACAACACTTTGTACGTACTTTGCTACTCCACTATACTCCAATGTGGTGTCACAAAGGTAGTAAATGTTTTGTTTTGTTTGTTTGTTTTTTCTTTATGTCTTGTCTAGTCCATTGCTCACATGCACACAAATTTGGCAATTTAGACCAGTGTGTCACTGCTCATCCTGGTGTAGATTCGCCGATTTAGGCAGCACCAGTTGTCAATGCAGATCTACCAATTTAGAAAGCACACCGAGATAAATTACAAATTATTTAAACAAAATAAATGTAGATCCTCCGATTAAGGCATCATTAGTGCATATTCACCGATTTAGGCAGCATGTCTTATTGGTGTAGATTTGTCAATTTAGGCAACACCAATCACAAAATCATGTTGCAGTGGCTACCCACCACTGTCATTGGTATATTTGTGTTTCTCTTCTTGTTTATTTTCCCTTTAGCATTTTATTATCTTTAAAGTGTCCTCTCTCTCTCTCGCAATGTTTATCCGTCCTTCCCAGCTGATCCTGTTGCAAATCTACATGCTTCATCATTGCCCATTGCTACGTGCATTGATTTTGTTGTTGTTGAGGGAATATTTGAATTAGGAATACCTTTTGATTTTTTTTAAAGCCATCAGGAATACCTTTTAATTTTAAAACTTTGGCAATTTAAAAACCCATTCATTTGAGCTCACGTGGTAACTTACATGTCTAAGAGTGATTTCCCCAAGCACCTAACATTTGTATCAGAGTCATGCACCTTGAGCATAGAAAATGCAAACATTGTATACTAGGGGTTACAGTTGTGATGTGCGTGAAAGAGGGTAGTTGACTTGGTGTGCATGCTTGACCACCTTGATAGAAACCAGTCCTAACATAGATATTTGTAGTCATAGATTCTTTGACATGACAGATGGCATCATTGAAGACATAGATTGGACACATGAATACGTTGATTTCAAGTATCAGGATTTGTTAGCGGCCTATGATGATGACAAAAAACACAGCAGATCTCTCGCGTAAATCAAGGCTAAAAATAGAGATTTTGATGGCGACGATGATGAGAATGAAATAGAGATGTGTAGAGACAGAGAGAAGAGGAGAGCAACACCTGATGGGGTCCCAACCAGCCCTCTCAAGGCCCCCCCACACCATTGTCGATGTGATATTTGCTTTAGATTTTGTAAATGGAATGTACACACAATGCAACACCTCAATGCAGACTATATTGACTCAAACAATGACAATCACCTCGGTAACTCCTCAAGATAAGGCACAACCAAGACTGGTTTGATGCACCTTTAGATCCTCCCCTTGGTCATTCCGTTTTGCCAGCATTGTGTGCTCCATTGCTGCCCATCATTGTCGTCATCGAGATCTTCATTTTTAGTCCTGCTTTACACGAGATATTTTTTATGTTTTTTGACACAAATCTGTGTTTTTTGCAGCCAGATTTCAGCCGTTCATTTCTCTCACATCGGGAGTGAAAATTAGCACGAGATCTACCCTTGGTGGACATCCTCAATCCTACATTGAGAAGGATCCAAAGGTGTGTCAAATCAGCCCCGAAGGTGCCTTGTCTTGAGGAGTTACCGAAGTAATTGTCATCGTTCAAGTTAGTAGAGTCTACATTGAGATATTTCATTGTGTGTACATTCCATTTATGCAATCTAAAGAAAATACCACATCAAAAACGATGTGGGGGGGCCTTGAGAGGGTTGGTTGGGACCCCACCAGGTGTCGCTCTACTCTTCTCTCTCCTTCCCTCTCCCTATACACATCTCTATTGCATTCTCTCATTCCCTCTCTCCAGGGAAAAGTAAAAGAAACCATCATTCAAGTTAAACAGAATCTCTAACCCAAGGAAAAGAAGTAAAATATTGTGGAAGTGTAAAACCTAGATCTTCACCATTTCAATTTTGTTGCAGCTGACACTATGGGACAAATCAATGAAGCTAGATGCAGACACATTTGAGGATAGATTTAAGGGAAGGGACATTATTTTTTACTCAAAAATGCATCAGACTCCTGGCTGCAAATTACCCATGAATGACGGAATACCATTGGAAGACTACTTGTAGTTAGGAAGTGAGATCAATGCATAGAGGACACGGGTCAGGAGGTGTGGTAGTCCTATTTAGGGAGGAGCTGCATCCCTCATTTGTATTGTGTGGAAGGATGAGAAAGCCAAATATGTGTGGGTCAAAGTGAGAGTGGGGACATGGAGTCCATTCAACATTGCAATATGCTATTTTGTCCCCAACACATCTCATTATGCATCACCCAAGGAGAAGCCACCCATCATGATATTGGATGAGGATATATGGGAGTTCTCTAGGGATGGAGATGTCATTCTTCTGGGAGACTTTAATGTCAAGACATGATTTTGTCTACATAGATGGTATCTACAGACGCTTATGCACACAGGATCGGGGGAGACCTTTAGGGGAGCTCACTTATATATTGACAAAGGACACTACAGGATGTAGCAAGAAATGCATACCCACACATTGAGCCTGGGCAACAATGACGTTCTTGGAGCACACCCCAAAATAGCTAGTATGATGAGAAATGCACAGAGACCAGAGCCCAACTTCAGAAGGAGGTACTTCTAGGAGTCATTACTCATAGGCAGACATATTGCTTCTCTGTGTTTGATACAACAGAAGAAGAGGGCATTTATAGCTCGGCTAAGGCAAGATTTACATTAGCTGTTTTTTAGCCATGATTTTGGTGAGGCATGGCAGAGTTGCTCATGGAAGATTTGCAATTGGTCATGAATTCTATGCAGGTATGTGGTCAGTATACATCATCTCTCTACATAGTCTCAGGGAAGCCACCTCTCCTAGATCCAGTAGAGTCATGTCGGCACATATGTGCTTTTTTTACCTTTGAGATGATAAATAAGGTCAATTGTGGGGCATGTACGCACTCCAGAGGGGATTTTTGATTTGGTTCTCTCCATTATTAGGGTGAAACAGGTCTGCCCTCTATCTCCTACACTATTTGGCATGTATGTGGATGAGGTTACTCACTACATTGAGAGGGATGGTGATAGAGGAGCACAATTGGTAGGGACATGGATCCCACTATTGTTATATATTGATGATATTGTGTTGATTTTTCACTCCCCAAAGGGGATGCAACATCCTTTAGATGCTTTGTACACATTTGCTTACAATAGTGGATTGTCTATTAACTTGGGGAAAATCAAGGCTATGGTGTTTAACACCACACCACAATGGGTCAGGAGGTCATCACCCACTTTTACATATGTTCAGGGGATAGTGGAGTATATAGATGCATACACCTATCTTGGGGTAGTGGTCACAAACTGTTGACATGTGAAGCCACTAAAGAATGGAGCCAACCTGCAAATCCCGACCAAGGAGCCTAAAATCTAGAAGAAGAAGAAAAAGAAGTTTTACCAACTTGCAAAGTCTTGCCAAGTGTCCTATTTCAACTAAGAGTTTCCACCAACTTGTGAGACCCCGTTCGATGGGGCCCAAGTAGACTAAAGATATTAAAGTACATCAGGACCCACAGGCATGTACAATCAAATTCTTGTGTAGAAGATGGTGATGTGGCAGTTGTACGAACACCCACAATTTGTGCTAACAGTGCCACGTGGAATATTTTATGGATTTCCACAATCTGCATTGACATACTGATGTGGAAGGTGTACAAATTTTTGTGATTTATGCTAGGCAACTTTGGACGCCAGCTTTTGGGGCCATATACCGGGGAGTTTACTAAAGTATGTGTAGCATAGCACGTGCCTTCAATAGAAGGGATTTTATATTCTTATAAAGTTGCAGAAACAAGTGTATATAAGTCCTATAAGGGGTACTTTTATTCCATTTTGGTGAACGCATGTGGTATAGGAGAATTTTATATAGTGAGCACCCCAGGGACCAGGGGTACTTTTAATCCCTTTTGGTGAACACACGTGGTATAGGAGAATTTTATATAGTGAGCACCCTAGAGACCATATGCTTTTGAGTTGGAAGCTTTTCATGTAAAATGATTTTCATAGGCCAAGGGCCTTTAAATATCTACAGAGGGATCAGTCTCTGGAACTCTTCTGGGTAAAGGTGTAAAGCATGAGTATCGACATTGTACCGAGTTCAAGTAATATAAAGAAATACCAAAAGGGGCACCAAAGTTTGGGGCCAACGCTTTCTCGGGGTGGAATTCTACCGCTCCCCATCTTGTGTCTCGTGCATATCTTTCAGTTTAGTTGTTATTTGAAGTGCCAAAAGTCTATTCACTCTGTTCTTTCCCATTGGCACGTGGTGCCGAGCTAGTGATAGTAGTCTTTACTGGATCGACGTTTTCATTGAGGAGATCAGCATAGACTAGAATGATGAGAGCTTATGCAGCCTTGGGAGGGCTGGAGAAGATATGTTTGCACATTCAGTTTCAAGAACCTTGAACAAATTTGTGTCTTTTTGACACTCTAGTGGCTTCAATTATGTTATATGGGGTTCAAATTTGGGGGTGGACCACTAGGGTAGATCTGGTAGCACTAATGGATGGAGATGTATGGAGAGACCTCTAGTCTCTATGATCTCTCAGATGATTCAAGCTAAGGCCTCAGTGCCACATGAGAATATTTGAGATGAGCTAGCTACCCCCCCTCTCAATAGTTGAAGCCCTTATTAGATCAGTTTCCTTCATGCACAATTTATGGGACCTCCCAAGAGACACATATTCTTAGCTAGAACTTGAGTCATCTTGACAGCTAGCGCTACGAAAAAACATGTTGGTATGGATAGATGGCATCATGGTTTTAGTCGCATGGATTCAGCATGAAGAGTCTGCCTCCATTCTACTACTCCTTGGATGCACCCTCCCTTACTCTCACATAGACAAAGATCACTAGACTTAAACATCAGGAATTGATTCAACTAGATACGAGAAGCACTTGGATACAAACGATACAGAGTTAGAAACAAAGATAACTTCCAATGGGCAAAATATTCTTCAACTAACAAAGGATGTATATGTGATCAGACTAGCCTATATGGGCAATCATTTATACTATGGGATACGATGTGTTATTGGTCAGATGTGCACATCATTGCAGAAGTTAGAAATTGAAATTGGTAGATTAAGAAGAAAACCCCAGGGATTCACTATTACCTATGAGAGGATGTCACCTGTGAGAAAAAACCCTCAATCCAAAACATCAATTGTTGACTAAAAATCCTACATCTATTGTAAAGCTGACATTTTCAATAAGAAAGCATTTTTTGATCCTACATGCTACGGGACAAACAATTTGAACTATAGAGTCTATAGACATATGAGTTCTTTGTGAACAATGGAATACACTGACAATTTACATGGTAACGTAATTGTCATGAGTATGTAACCCTTGCCTTTCCCTAGACCATCATGAGGTAGTAAAACCCTTTCTTACGAATTAGTAGCTAATTTCTCCCATATAATATCCCATACACAAGTGAAAAAATCTCAAGGAGTATGTGCTAGTATCATCAAACTCCTGCAGAAGGCAAAACCAACCAAACAAAGTGATGTAAATGCTCAGTTTATTAGATAGGAAAAATTTACTCATTTTTCATCTTTGATAAATATATAGAGCAAGAACATGTTGTTGACTTGAGAGAAAGTAGTTTTGCTAAAGTCAGTCAATGCATGTTGCAACAATTGAAGAATTACATGGACATAGGACTTTTCAATGCGAATATGATTCCATTGTACTTATTGTAAATTGTGACTCGCACCAAAAGCATGGGATCTATGAGGCCAAGCATCTCCAACACACTTCTTGTTGCCTGCTAAAATATTTCTTTAAGGTCTGTTCTAGGCCTATGCATTGATCCATAGCCAAGTCCCACTTTTGGTTCATTTGGTCTTTAATGTCCACAACACTGGAATCATCCACTACTACACCTGTTTATATTGGGTAGCTTCATTGAAGTCTGACTTTGGTACCCAAACTTGTCGCATTGCTTGTTGCTGAAGGTCCTTTCTTTTGTCTTCTATTGTTGGTCTTTCTTCTACTTGAGTTGTTTGTCTTCTATTGATAGCTCAGCTTGCTCTTTGTTGAACCTATTTCTTAAGATGAGTAGATCCAGGCTGTTACTTTAGGCTTTTTGGCCCAAAAATTGGTGTTTCCTTGGAAGTAGCCTTGGATAGTGATTGACTGATTTGATGCTACCCACCTTGTCATCTTTTGTTGTTAAGGGGTTGAACTTGTACTTCATGTATCCAAACTAGGTCTTTGACTTTGATGTGCTCTTTGGATACTAACACTTGGTTGATTTTCTTTGGCTTCTTTTGGAGGCTTTGCTGTGATGAAAACTTTGGTTGATAAACTTTTTGCTTTGGTTTCCATTGCATTGTCAATGGTGTGGCTCTTGATGTAGAGGCTACATGAGAAGTTTGATAGAGTCTTGTTGAAGGTAACTTCCTCTTGCGAGGTCGATCTACTTCATTGTTTACCTTAGCTTTATATTTTTCCACAATGCTTTGTTGCTCCTTTTTTGCATGGACTTGAGGTGCTTTTGGGGCTCTTGATGGTGTTGTTGTTGAATCTTTTTGTTGTTGTTGAAAGAAGATGTCCATCCAGCTTTTTGTCAGGATCAGACTCTGTTTGATGTGATGGGAGTCAATTTTGTAGAATGTGTTTTTGAAATCCCCAGTATTCACTTTAGTACTGCTTCTACCACCCCTAAGCTAGGAACTTGTGAATTAAAATTTGTGTGTCTTCTAGCTCGGTGATTGGTGGCTTTCCCATCATTATCCATGTGACATAAGACATTAAATTATTATTCACTTCTGGATCTATCACAACTGAACATGTGATTTTAAGTCTTGTTTCTCTGCATATGCTGAATTTGATCTTTGTAGGGGACAATTGATCTTCTTTCTTATCCTTGTTCTTCTCTTGAATTTGTGTTTGTTGAACATTTGACTTTGAACTTGGATTGTTTGCTCCTTCACCTGCTTTGGTTTTTTGTAGTTTTTGGAAACAACTTTTGTTGATTCATCAAGTATATCAATGGTGACATATTCTCGTGGTTGCTTTGCTTCCTTCGTTTGCACCTTGGAACCATGCTCCATGACGTAGCTATATGTATCACCTTTTCTGCTTTCATACTCACAAACCTCATTAGGTTCCTTCAACACCTTTATCATAAATAAGGAAGCTATGTCGTAGCCATTTCCATCACAAAACTTTGTATTCATTATCTCGTGTATGCATACATCTAGAGTAGCTAGTATTTTATCCATCCAAAGGGTTCAAATAAATCTTTAGAAAATGGATCTTTTATGTAAGCTTCATCTTCTAATGATCTCTCTGGGACACAATCTTCCTTTCTTAGGCTTTCGCATTCAAATGCTCCGCACATCCAAACATGCACATCTTTCACTAACCAAGCAAGCAATTGTGTTTCGCCGTCCATCGTGACAGCAAAGTCTTCTATCAGAGTTTGGTTTACATCTCAATAACTATGGTTCTTAGTGTTGACCTTGGTTGTGACACCCTTATGTAATGGAAATGGCCTATTGAACTTTGAGAATAGCGGAATCAAGAGAATTAGAGTGAGCATTTTTATGAGACTACTTGGAGATCATAGAGAATGAACTTAATTAGCAGTAGCAACACCATTATACTTAATTAACTTGGCATGGACATTACTTTTACAAGAGAGAGTACTAGAGAACATGACAACAATTGCCGACCAAATTTACTTGGAGCCAGTTCTCCTCCAAAAGGCTTTTGTATTATTAATTATCCCATCAACAGAGACTTGGTACAATACAATATTTGTGTTTCTTGTGACCTTGGTGATGCTATGAATATGGAAATCTTTATGCATCACGAGCATAACATAAACTTTGTAAAATCATTAACCATCCCCGTGGCCTCAGTCCTAAGGCCTCAAACACCTTCGAAGTGGAGAGCTAGCAGGGAATGAGGGTAGGGAAGAGGAAGAAGAATCATTCCATAGGAGAAAGGAATAGTTCCTCACTTATCATCACTCTTCTTGCTTAGCATAGCATAATAGCAAAAGAAAATGGCAAGCTTAAGCATTGAAGCATGACTCTTGGTTGGATTTTCATTCCATAGCCAAGAGTGTAGGTGTAGGCTCTCAACTTCTCAACAAGCTTGGAGAAGGAGATGGAGCTCTTGCACTTTGCACTTCTCACAATGAGAGTGTGTGTGTGTGTGTGTGTGTGTGTGTGTGTGTGGGGGGGGGGGGGGGGGGGGGGGGGGGGGGGGGTGAGAGAGTATACCCCCTCTCATGCTTGGTACACCTCTATCTCTCTCTCTCTCTCTCTCTCTCTCTCTCTCTCTCTCTCTCTCTCTCTCTCTCTCTCTCTCTCTCTCTCTCGTATTATTTAATTATATCATTTGGACATGTGTCCTCTTTTTCCTCTTTGAAAGAAATAGCTTAATTATTTATTTTTATGCATCTAAATTCTCATTGAACCCCTTTAAATCCTATCCAATAGGATTCAAGCACATCATGAGAGCGAAATGGGGAGGATCTTGACATGTGTCTTTTATGATTCTTAAAAGATCATGTTTGAATTGAACACTTCAAGCACCATAGTCATTTAAGGAGGTGATGATCTTCTATGCCTCTTGAGAGATCATGTTTAAATTGAACACTTCAAGCACCTTAGTCATCTAAGCATGAGAAGCACCTCAAGCCTGGGCAAGGTTCCCACAAACACCTTAAGCACCTTAGTCAGCAAGGACGACAAGCACCGCATGCTTGGGTAGGATTCCCACCTCAAGGTCAGCCCTATATTTTCCTAAGGACAAAGGACTTTTTAACACTAACTTTTGGAGGTCTTTAATGAAGCTAACCTTAAGGTCTTTAAGCTCCATTAGATAGCATTTCTCTTTAACATACCATCTCTCATTTGGACCCCTTTAACCTTGGCCCCGTGTTGAGACAGATCCATAAGAACATGTCTATATTCTAACCCTTGTTCCTGTTTATTCTCCCACATTAAATATCAGTTTAATATGAGAAAATTATTTGGGTTGGCTAGATATTAGATCTTATGAAATTACCTCTCTCTTGAAATCATAGCCATCCTCGACTATGCGGTAGAAGAGATAAAGTCTTAGTCATTAGTTTACAACTCTTAGAGGGTAGAGGATCCCTTTTTACCCTACGACATCATTCTAGAATGCATGAGTAGTCCATTTGGTGCTTGGGAGACTTAGTTGCCGCAAGCATGTTAGCTCTTTAGTCCATATCATACTCCCAAAGTAGAGTGACAAATTCTACTTCTTTTTTGAGTGAAGTCGTCATCACAAACATAATTCTAAGCATGCATACTATTAAAATTTGTGCACAAAAGAGGATTAGTCTTATAAGACAAAAACATTGTTCATTTAGAAAGCATTTACATTTGCTTACTCTAGTGTAGCATTGTAAGCATTGACAAGGTTCATATTATCCTTAAGCTAGGTTCCTTGCATCCATCTAGCATCTTTAAAAGGATAATTCTTAAACTTAAGAAGATAACATTGGATAATCTTATCGTGTCTTAGTACCTTGTCTTCATTTTTCTTGAAGGCTAAGGCTCTTCTGTGCTTATTAGCAGCAGCTGCCCTTTTTGCCTTTGCTGTGAGATGGATATAACCTTTTTAATCTTTGGAAAGATTCTTGTAAGTCTCGTCTATATTCATCAGCAAATGAAGATCTATCTTCCCACGTACTTTAAGTAGTAAGGGACTTTTGGATCTTTCCTCTTTATCCTCGAAAGTTACTTTCCCGTAGAAGTATGTGCAATGTCATTATACGTATACTCTATAAGAGGTAGGTACTTCTCTCAATGAGAACTTTGATCTACTTTATGACATAGGCTTTTAGTAGATCAAGAATTGTTAGATTAGTTATTTCACTTTGTTCATCCGTATGTGGATAGGCCAAAAGAGAAATTGTATCTTATTCCTAGATTCTCAAAGAAACCCTTCCAGAAATTACTGGCCATTCTACGATCTTTGTCCGACACTATGGATGTTGGCAAGCCATGATCCTTGAAAATTTGAGATCCGAAGAGGGTTGCCATTTGATGTGCCTTAATAGTCTTTTTGACGGGTATAGAGTGTGTTTTCTTGCTAAGCCTGTCGACCAAAACAATCCAAGTTTCTTCCCTCCGTTTTGACTTTGCATACCATGCATTTTGAAACATACACTTCATGGTTTGTTTACTTTTCATGGTAGGCCAATAGAAATATATTTTTACTCCTCAAAGAGTAGATTATGGAATCCTTCTTTGCCCCGCATAATGAGAAACATGGGTTTCATACTTGACTTTCTTATTGTATGGGTGAGTAACACATAGCCTATTTCCGTTTCAAAGATAACCATCCTCCAAGGTGAATGGTTCTTGTTTTCTTCCCTAATGCAAAGGCTCTAGCTACATACTTAAAGTCTCAGACAATAGCATACTCATCTATCATAAAAGATAGATCATTGTGAGTTGCTATAGACACCACATTTACCCTTGGCCGTCGTGAAAGTACATCTACCACTTGATTGTGCTTGCCAGCAATGTGAGCAATATGAAATTTACTTTATGAAAGAAAACTTTCCCACCTCATTTTTTTGTCAGAGAGCTTGGTTTGCATCAGTAAGTTCTCGAGGCTTTGTGATCCATTCATAGGATGAATGGAGCCCACAAGAGATAGTGCTTCCATGTGTCTAGGGCATGTAGAGCAACTAAAAGCTCTTTTTTGTATATGCCCAAGACCTGCTCATTGGTATTGAGCCTTCGGCTCTCATATGATATAGCATGCCATTCTTGAAGCAAAAATGCTAAAGGCAATCACCACAAGCATCACATTGGACCTCAAATATCTTAGCCAGAGATCCGAAAGCATAAGGATTGGTTGGGAGGTAAGCTTCTCTTTGAGCTTGTCAAAATCATTTTGCATGAGTACTTAACGTTCTTCTTTGTTAAGTCATGCAATGGTCCTGCTATTTGAGAGAATTTTGTTATGAAGCGTCTACAGTATGCACACATACCAATAAATCTTCTTAGCTCATGTAGATTCCTTGGATTAGGCCATGCTTTTATTACCTCCACCTTTGATGGATCCATACGGATACCATCTTGAGAGATAATGTGACCTAAGTACTGAATCTCTTTTGGGAAAATTCACTTTTCTTTTGATTAATTAAAAGCTTAATCTCTCTCACAACTTGAAAGATTACCTGGAGGTGTCACTTTTACTCCTCAAGAGATTTTGGGTGGCTTGAAATTTTTTGTCCATCGTGAGTTTGAATGCGGATCGAGCATTTGTCAGGCCAAAACTTATAGCTTATCAAATAGATCTTCTACCCGTTGTCGTGCAGCTCCGCTGCCATGAAGAGAAAAAGAGCAGAGAAGTGCAAGCTAATCTTCTTTGAAGCCTACACATTTGTTGAGCAGTGATCAGGGCTTGTTAACAGGCCAAGCTTAATGATTAATGTATGCCATATGCGGCTTAAAAGGGCCAACAGATGCCTTAATGATGCCAAAAATGAGTACGCTTGAAGTGAGCATATATGATAAATTATGATCTAGCACTGTAGTTCTTGAAGTTCCCTATCGGCTTGTCTTTACGGCTCGTTGATTGGAGCTACGGAGAAAAATTTATGGCAGTTTGAAGTTTAAGTCGATTTTGCAGATCCGTACCGGATTGGACAACTAAATCTGAGAAAAAAGAATTGAAATGAAAGCATGGGCTTGAAGTGCTAACTTTGTGGAGCGTGTTGGTCTTTTTAGATCAGTGATCGAATTTATGATTGCCAAGATATTGGTCGTTAAAGATTCACCGTGGCCGGTTCTGTACCAGTTCAGTCGTCTCAGTCGATGTGCCATCTGGGAATTTTACAGCCTCGGTAGGGATTTATGGCTTGTCAAGCAGAGTCCGGTGTCACTTGTCGGCACCTTTGAGCTGGGTAATTTTGGCATTATTTGAGATGCTGGTATGGACAATAAAACTCACGAAGATATTGTTAGTCATGGCCGACATGTATGCCCAAATGCGATGCCCTTAGGCCGCCCGCCCAAATGAAGACTATGGTCGCCCATAGCCAAAGACTACCCACTTAATATAAAAAAAGGGCGGTTTTAGTGTGAAGCAAAGAGGGAAAAAAGCATGGCATGCACTTAGGGGCAACAAGTAGCGAGGAAGGAGAAGGTAAGAGTGCTCTCGACGGTGAAACGGGAATTTCCGAGCAGTCCAGTGTGCACCATTCAGTGCCAACCTTGGAAGTTTTGGTGGAGATCAAAATCTTGCCAGCCACATCATCATGCCAGCTTCCCACGGCCCTAGCAATGACAACGCCGTCGTTTCTTAGGGAGGGCTAATAATAAGGGGGGTTTTAGGCATTGCGAAGAGAGAAGAAGAAAAGCATAAGGCGAGGAGGGTTACGAGGGGGGAAGACGCTCAAAGCAAGCAAAGCTCCCTCTCTCTCTCTCTCTTGTCCTCGGCAAGCAAAGCTCGAAGAAGAAGGAGGGGATTTCAAGGGAGCCCTCTCTCTCTCTCTCTCTCTCTCTCGTCCTCGGATAGGAGCAAAGGGAGTAGCGCTCTCATGCTCTCATCCTTGGCAAGCAAAAGCTCCCTCTCCCTCTTGCTCTCATCATAACTAACAAAACAAGCAAAGCTTAGAGGGGGGAGGAGGTGAAGAAAAGCACTAAGCAAAGGCTCTTGCTCGCTCTCTCTCATCCTCGGTAAGGAAGTAAAGCATTGGTTCGCTCTCTCGCTCTCATCCTCGACTAACAAAGGAGGAAGGGAAAAGGGGGAAGTGAAATGAATCAATGAGTAGGGCAATAAGGCAAGAAAGGAAAAGGAAAAGAGGGATAAGGAGTGTTGTGAAGACCGCAGAAGGAGGCTTGGTCTCTCCCTCTTGTAAGCAAGAAAGGCTCGTGCTCTCTCTCGAGCTTGTTCTCGGCAAGGCAAAGAAGCGAGCAAGGAGGAAGGGCTTGCTATCTTTCTCTCAAGCCAGAGCAAGAAGGGGAGTAATGGCAAGGCTTAGCAAATCAAGAAAGGAAAACAAAGGGCTCTCTCTCTCATGCATAAGCAAGCAAGGGGTTCTCTCTCATCCATGAGGAAGCAGGCTTCTCTCTCGAGTCAGAAGCAAGGTCGAGCCTTGATTGAGAAGGTTGCTTTGCATGAGCTAAGGATACTTGAAATGAGGTAATCAAAGGTATATAGAGCTTGAAGGCAATAAAAATCAAGTTGATTAAAAGAGAAGTAGAAGCTTGTGAATGGCAAATAAGGCACTACAAAGCACACAAAGTAGGAAGTTGCAACACAGTTGGTAATAATTGATTCATGGTGATCGACAAAGTGAGCTTACATGAGGTTTGCAAAACATTGAAAGTAGATGAGGCAGACAAAGCAAGAACTTATATGAGGTTTGCAGAATCTTGAGTGTAGATGAGGCAAATAAAGCGACAGGAGGAAATTTTCATCATCTCATCAGCTAAAGATTGATTAAACATTTTGTTAAGCCCGGGAATCGTTAACGGCCCAATTAATTTTGTAAAGCAGGAGCTTAAACTCCTAGTTAGGAGATGATTTAAGTGTCGATGCTGTTAACAGTCCACCTTGGCTAAGGATTAAGTTTTACTCAAAGGATTATTCAATTATTGATGATTACGGTGATTGCCAAAGCTGTTAGTGTCTCTTGTTCTCTCTCTTGACACCTCCCACAGCCAGAGGCCCGGTGCGTGCCCGGCTCACGTTTTGAACACATATCCCCCGACATCCTTGGTGAACCAGATGCGAAACGATCCGTGGTGAGAGGTAAAGATGGAGAATTTTGAGCAGATGATGAGGATGATTGCAGAGTTAAGTGCATGCATTTTTTTATGATAAGTCAATAGGTCGAGATTTTGTGAATATGTTTCAACTGGTTCAAGGATCTCTACTTGAAATGGAGACCGTAAAGCAAAAAAATCAAATGGATGAAGCTTTGGATGCAGCTTTAGATGCGGTATACGACGAGACACGAGTCTTCGATGGATATGATCCAGAAGGTTACCTAGAGTGTTATTAGTCAAAAACCAGATTAAGAGGGCTACCAGAAGAGTTAATGATCAAATCTTTTGAGCAGTTAGTTAGTTCAGATTTGAAGGAGAAAATTCAAGAGGTTACCAAAGCCTGCAACAACGACTGGGAATATTTTAAAGAAGCTATTGTATAGGTAAGTTATGAGCATTATGACAGCTATCAAGAATAGAGTCCAAGTCTACCAAACTACAAAAATATCAAAGGACAAGTACGATCAAAGTTAGAAGCTCTGATTGATGAGTTTATTGTACAGGATGCTACCTTCTTACAGGCTAATGATGAAGATATAGTTGAAGCTGTGTATGAAAAGTTGGGTTTAGCAGATGCCTTGCATGAAGTGGAAGTCTTTGAGCGTGAGGCTTTACAGTTTTAGGATACATAGGGTGAATTTTGCAAAGAACCTATACATGAAGTACAGGGAGAAAAATAAATCACGAGATCAAAACAACAAATTGGCTGAATCTCAAGAAGAAATTGTGCAGGTGAATGAGTGCACCCATATTCAAGTAGACATGCAAGAAGATTTGGTTACAACTGATACTTTTGCTACTAATTCAGAATCAGAGCAAAATTTTTCTGGTATAGATTCTACCATGGAGTTGATTGATGGTATTGGTATAGATTTTGCCAAAGAATTGATTAATGATACAGATGTTATAGGTCAAAGCAAGGCTGCTGAAGTTGATGAGAGCAGCATGATCATGGATTTTGGTATACCAGATTTACCAAATTTGGATGTACCAGATTTTGAGGACTTGGTTAAGCAAGAGTATGTGCTTGTAGATCCGCAAAATGTTGATTCAGAGGGGGTGCAAACTCCTTCATTGACAAGTTGTTGTGAAGCCGAGCTGCCAAAGTGGAAAACTAATCTTGAATGTGATGATGATGATTCAGAGGGGGTGCAGACTCCTTCTTTGACAAGTTTCTGTGATACCGATCTGGTAGACTGATCCTGAATTTAATGCTGATTCAGAGGGGTGCATAGTGAAGTGCAATCTCTTCGTGTTGAATATGATTGGTTTCATTGTATCGATGATACAAACATGGCAATAGATGAAATTTTCAATGTGCATGATGAACATTGTGTCACAAAAGTGCAAAGATATTTGGATGAGGGTGAAAGACTTAAAGATAAGTTTACAGTAGATGCATTTAGTATGCATGTCACATGTGGAAATCTTAGTTTACAGCAGCCTGAGATGTGCAAGATGGAGGAACCTTCTGAAGCGGTGGACCTAGATCTTATGTGCTTATTAGACGAAGATTTGGAAGGGTTCTCAAATACAGATGCTAAGGATACCAGTCAATCCATATTCATACATGAGAAAGCTTGTCCAGATGCAATTTATGAAGACCTTATGCAGTTGTTGGATGATGCTCTACTTGATTTTGAGCCTCTACTAGATAGAGAATTGTTATATGATGCATCTTGCAAACCTAATGAAGAGAGTTTTTCTAGAGACTTGATGTATTCAAATATGCATGATTGGGATTCCCATACAAGTGAAAGTGAAGGTGCACTATCAATGCTTTTACCTGTGATTAATGATCGACAATTGGATGAGCCAATTACACAGGGGATATGGCAGTATCTAGTGATACCTGATGCTATATGGGATCTGATGTTACCCTATGATGTAGGGGATTTTGAGCTAGCTTTTGACCCCAGAGGTGAAAAATATATGCATGGTCTAAGGCAATTGACTTATATTCCATATGATCCAGGTGGTTCTATGAAGATTTGTGGGCTAATTTATGTTTATGCTTTACTGACTGGAAATTCTTATATTTTCCCTATGATCATGGAGGATGGTGCAAATATTTTTAAAGGAATGCTCACAGTGCGGCAAATGATTGGTTTTTCGTTTGATCTTGGGTGCTACTAAAGTGCCGATTACAGATTTGAAGAGTACCATTTGTTGTAGCAGGTTGCATGGTACAAGGTTTAGTTCCTAGATTATGCTAAGTCAAAAGAGTTTTTGGTTATGCATTCAATAATATTACATGGCTGGCTTCCAGTTGACTTCTTTGGACAATTGACAAAGTATCTTCACATCTTTTGAGTTGGTTCTACTACCAGAACTTGAAGTAATGGACTTGACGGCCATTCCGTGTGCAGATAAAGTAAGGCATACTTGAGCTTGACAAGGTTGCCTAAAGTGATCTTAATGGTCAAGCCGTGTGCATCATTAACTAGAGCACTTGAGTTTGGTGGGGTTCACTAAACAAGTTTTCCATGATCGAATGCTTTGGAGATACGGCAGATACGGTTCAAATATTTTTAATGGGCAGCTACCTAATGATTAATCTAGAACATTGGTGATAGGGTATAAGACTTATTTTATTTTTCATTTATTTACAAGTTACATGAGTTTGATGATGGCAAGGAGGTTAAGGTACCTATAGCAGATGCAGATTGAAGTGCAGTTGGCACAGACCAGAGGCTGTGCAGGTTCAGAGGGGGTGGATGTCGTGCAGCTCCTCTGCCATGAAGAGAAAAAGAGCAGAGAAATGCAAGCTAAGCTTCTTTGAGGCCTACATATTTACTTAGCAGTGATCAAGGCTTGTTAACAGGCCAAGCTTAATGATTAATGTATGTCAGATGCAGATTAAAAGGTCTAACAGATGCCTTAATGATGCCAAAAATGAGTATGCTTGAAGTGAGCACAGATGACAGATTATGATCTAGAACTATAGTGGTTGAAGTTCTCTATTGGCCTGTCTTTATGGCTCGTCGAGCTACGGAGAAAAAGTTATGGCCTTCTGAAGTTTAAGTCTATTGTAGATCCATACTCCATTGGAAACTGTAGCTGAGGGAGCAGAATTGAAATGAATGCATGGGCTTGAAGTGCTCACTTTGTGGAGCGTGTTGGTCTTTTCAGATCAGTGATGGGATTTACGATTGCCAAGATATTGGTCGTTAAAGATTCACCAGGGCCGGTTCCGTATCAGTCCGATCTGCTCGCTCGATATTCCATCTAGGAATTTTACAGCCTCGGCAAGGTTTGTATGCATTTTATGCAATTTGAGAAGTCTAAAGGGATTTACAGCTTGTCAGGTAGAGGCCGGTGTCAGTTGTCGGCACTACTGAGCTGGGTAATTTTGGCATTATTCAAGATGCTGCTAGTATGGACAATAAAATTCACGAAGATATTTGTTAGTCAAGGACTGCTCTAGAGAGATGTTGTGCTTGTCATTTCTTGGCCGGCATGTATGCCAAATGTAACACCCTTGCAAGGGCTATGGACGGCATGTATGCCCAAATGTGACGCCCTTACAAAGGCCGCCCTCCCAAATGAAGACTATGGCCGCCCACAGCCAAAGGCCGTCCACTTAATTAAAAAAAGGGGGTTTTTAGTGTGAAGCAAAGAGGGAAAAAATCATGGCGTGCAAGTAGGGGCGACGAGCAGTGAGGGAGATGAGCAAGCGGCGCTCACGCGAGGCAAGAGAAGGTGAGAGTGCTCTCGGCATGAAACGGGAATTTCCCAGCAGTCCAGCGCGCACCATTCAATGCCGACCTTGGAAGTTTTGGCGGAGATCAAAATCTTGCCTGCCACATCATCATACTCGCTTCCCACGGCCCTATCAATGACGGTACCGTCGTTGCTTAGGGAGGGCTAATAATAAGGGTTGTTTTAGGCATTGCAAAGAGAGAAGAAGAAAAGCATAAGGCGAGGAGGCTTATGAGGGGGGAAGATGCTCGGAGCAAGCAAAGCTCCCTCTGTCTCGCTCTCCTCCTCGGCAATTAAAGCTCAAAGAAGAAGGAGGTGCTTTGAAGGGAGCCCGCTCTCTCTCTCATCCTCGGATAGGAGCAAAGGGAGAAGCTCTCTCTTGCTCTCATCCTCGGTAAGCAAAAGCTCCCTCTCTCTCTCTCTGTCTCTCGTCATCAGGCAAAGCTCGAAGGGGGGAGGAGGTGAAGAAAATCACTAAGAAAAGTCTCTCGCTCGCTCTTTCCCATCCTCGGTAAGGAAGCAAAGCATTCGTTCTCTCTCTCGCTCTCATCCTCGATGAACAAAGGAGGAAGGGAGAAGAGGGAAGCAAAGGGAATCAACGAGTAGGACAATAAGGCAAGAAAGGAAATGGAAACAAGGGATAAGGAGTGTTGTGAAGATGATAGAAGGAGTCTCGGTCTCTCCCTCTCATAAGAAAGAAAGGCTCGTGCTCTCTCTCTCTCTCTCTCTCTCTCTCTCTCTCTCTCTCTCTCTCTCTCTCTCTCTCTCGCTTGTTCTCGGCAAGGCAAATAAGCGAGCAAGGAGGAAGGGCTTGCTATCTTTCTCTCAAGCCAGAGCAAGAAGGGGACGAACGACAAGTCTTATCAAAGAAAGAAAGGAGAACAAAAGGGCTCTCACTCTCATACTTAAGCAAGCAAGAGGGTCTCTCTCATCCATGAGGAAGCAGGCTTCTCTCTCGGACCAGAAGCAAGGTCGAGCCATGATTGAGCAGGTTGCTTTGCATGAGTGAAGGATACTCAAAAAGAGGTAATCAAAGGCATACAGAGCTTGAAGGCAATAATCAAGTTGATTAAAAGAGAAGTAGAAGCTTGTGAACGGAAAATAAGGTAGTGCCAAGCGCACAAAGTAGGAAGTTGCAGCACGATTGGTAATAATTGAAGCATGGTGATCGACAAAGTGAGCTTACATGAGGTTTGCAAAACCTTGAAAGTAGATGAGGCAGATAAAGCAAGAACTTACATGAGGTTTACAGAATCTTGAGTGTAGATGAGACAGATAAAGCGATAGGAGGAAATTTTGGTCACCGTCATCAGCTAAAGATTGATTAAACATTTTGTTAAGCCCCGGTGTCGTTAATGGCCCGATTGATTCTGTAAAGTGGGAGCTTAAACTCCTAGTTAGCAGATGATCCAAGTGACCGTGCTGTTAACAGACCGCCTTGGCTAAGGATTAAGTTGTCAGTGTGTCTTGTTCTCTCTCTTGACACCTCCCACATCCAGAGGCCCGGCGTCTGCCCGCCTCACATTTCGAACACATATCCCCCGACATCATGGCATGGGAAGTCTTTTTTTAATAGTGATCCTATTTAGTGCTCTATAGTCGACACACATGTGATTTGTGCCATCTTTATTTTTCACTAAAAGTACTGGTAAACAGAATGGAGAGGAGCTAAGACTCATTATCCCTTTCTCCACCAATTCATGCACTTACCTCATGATCTCCTCTTGTTGAGCTTGTGAAACTCAATAAGGAGGTTTATTAGGCGGTGATATTCCTAGTAGAAGCTCTATTGCATGGTCATAATCCCCTCGTTTTGGAGGTAGCTCACTAGGGATGTCATCAATGAAAACACCTTGGAATCCATTTAGGAAATTAGACAACTCTAATTACTCTTGATTCCCTTTTTTTCTACTTGTGAAAACATTAGAATCATTTATAGATTCTCTAACAAAAATCATATATGCATAGAGCCTTTCATTGAATTATCAAAAGCAAGCATATTTACCAAGGATATGGTGTTCCATGACTCATTAGCATCTATGTACATGCTCTTTCCATGTAGATGAAGTAGATTCTCCTTTTAGGGAACTTCATGTTGGCAGCCATGCAGTTGAACCATGGTTCCCCTAGGATAACATCCTCATGTTGGAGAGTGTTAACCCTCACGGCACACGGACACCCTATCACCTACGATGGACGCGTATTATGTATTTGGTAGAGTCAGGTACCGGGCTTGTCGGACCAATAGGGAAAGGTAGAGTGATCGCCAATGAGAGGCGCACTTTAACTTGGACATTCAAGGGATTAGTTGGTTAAGCATGGGCGCCCAAGTGTGAATGGGGTGAGCTCCTATAAAAGCCAACTAAACCTAATTTTTACTCATTCTCTCATTTGTGCAATTGAAGAGTCCTCTTGCTCCATCTCCATCTTCTTCTTCTTCTTCACCTCCTTGTGTGTGTGTGTGTGAGAGAGAGAGAGAGAGGGAGAGTGTGTGTGCGATCGAGCATTGCGAAGGCACGACGGCGGCGAAGCGGTTGAGCGCGGCATGACTGCAGCTTCTTCTTCATCGCGGCGAGGAATCCACCACGAAGGCGAGCGTAGAGCGGTGAGTGACACACCCTTTGTTTTCTTGAGCTTGCTAGTTTAGGCTTGTTGTGTGCTTGGAGCCGTTTGTGGCTCGCATACGGTGTATTGGCAAGTCCCTTGCTTCGACAGTGCGGCAAGGAGCGCACATTTTTGGCGCCGTTGCCGGGGATATGCCCTACACTAAGCTCGGTTAGCACTTTACGCTTCCTTGTGGTGCAATTTCTATCATAGGAAAGGCAGGGAAGGAGTGTGTGGAAGATTTCTGTTTTTTGCGTTTTCTACATTTGCTGTGAAGTTTCAATTTCTGCTATTGTCTGCGTTTTTCAATTTCTGCAATTTCTGCGTTTTCAAGTTCGGCGTTTTTAATTCCTGCAATTTTTCGCATTTCTGTCAATTTGCTGCAATTTCTGCGTTTTTTCTGCATTTTCTGCGTTTTTTCCTGCAATTTTTGTAATTTTCTGCAATTTCTGCGTTTTTTCTGCATTCTCTGCACTTCTGCGTTTTTCAATTCCTGTATTCTCTGCATCAAAAAAAAAAAAAAAAAAAGAGTTTTTGGAAAAAAAAATAAAAATTTTTGGAAATTACAAACGCGAGCGAGTGGGCGGCGTCATTTTTCGACTCTTAAAACGGACGGGTTGGTTTGTATAAAAGATAGATCGGGATCGGGATCATTTGCCCAAGCCCAAGCCCAAGCCCAGGCCCAGGCCTCAGTCCTCAGTCTTATGATATATACTAGACTCACTCTTATATATATACCCTACTCCCTCAAGAGAGAATGAGAGCATGTGGGACAAGTCCTCCACTCTCCTCCTTTCTCTTCCCACTTGCACCCTTAGACTTTCTAGTTTGGGCCTAGTTCCCTACTGGAAATTGACAGTTTTAGGGATTCCGAGGGCATAGAGTGACCAAACGGAGGGCTGTAAAGCACGACACGACCCTCTGACCGATACGCTCGTTTTGAGCTATCACACGGCCCATTCCACGACACGCTCTAAAAAATCTAGCAAAAAAACAAACAAGAAACACGCTAAAAACTAGTCACAAGGCCTCCTAGAGCAGCTTTTTGACACCTTAGGGTATCAAAAACACATGCACTTACGCTCTGGGCGGGTGCTAGAACACGAGCATATTGAGGGTGCCTCTGTTCATACGGACACCCATTACCCATCCACGATAAGCTCTAGACCCTCAGCGGGGACACAAGGTAGCACCACCCAAGACCCTAAAATAGCCGCTAGTGATTCCTCCTCCGACTCAGAAATCATGGAAGCATACCCTACCCAAAACACTGAGAGAGAAGGCCATGCACCTCCCGAAGCTCCACAGCCTAGTACTAGTATGTTTAGCCGTTTCATGGAAACATTAGGTAGAGCTAATCGCTCGGAACCTGATGCAGATGAAGCACGCGAAGGGGGTGGGGAAGTGGACTCTCCTTTCACATCGCACGTGGACCCCACACCCCCAAAGAGTGTCCATGTGGATATCCTACCAACTTCTTACCAAGAAGGCCCTGTTGAGCTGCCTCCTTCAGAAGTTCCCTCTAGAGTACCGTTGGTGGCAAGTAAAACCACGGGGAGCAACATTGCTTCTACCTCACAAGAAACCGTTAACACGTCGACTCTAGAAGGATTGTTCATTAATGATCATTGGACATACGACCTCCACACTGAGGTGTTGACGGATCTACACTCTGGCCACGCCTACCATGTAGGATGGATAGAGATTGTACAATCCACCTCTAGTGCCACGAGCATCGAAGATCAACAAAAAATGATCTGTAATGTTATCCATGGCATTATTCAATCAGAAAGGCAAAACCGAGGGGTAAATATACTCTCAACTGGCCCCATGAGATTTCTGGATACGAGCAAGGCTCAACAGCCTACTCTATCACAAATGGAGACTCCTCTAATGAGCCCCATGGACCCATCTTACGTCATTTCACCTGGGGTCTCTATGCAATCTGAGCCTCCGAGCGAAAACTTTAGCTTCCCTAACTTGGCTCAACCCTCTATCAAGGAAAACACAGTGCTCACTCCAGGGATAAGTTTGACAGAGAATGTACCGATGACATCTACGGTTAGCGCAGTGCCACTACCTAGTGTCGTAGTACCTAATATGGGGCCTCGACCATATGTGCCTCTAGCCCCTTATGCACACATGGCCCCCACACCTCCAATTGTACCACTTGCTTATGCTCCTCGAGTGCCGCTCCCTAGCTCTTATCCGAGTGGACCTATGCCCGGTTATGTTCCATATCCTGCATCATCCACACATATGCCAAGACCGGTACCCGTCCCTCTCCCACATATGATTCCAAGAGTACCTCCACCGGCCCTGCCTCCTCACATAGGTGACTTGGCAGCGTTTGCTCAAACCATAGGTCGATCTATCGCGGAAAATATGCGTCATGCATCTGATAGAGAGCCTAGAAGTAAGGCAGTACAAATTGCCAAACTCACGCAAAAATTCAATGGGGACGAAGATGCTAGGAAACACATTGAAGTGTTTGAACAAGTATGTGATTCCTTAGGGGAACGCAACGAACTACATAAGTGCAATGCCTTAAGCTTGACATTAAGTGGGAAGGCTGGAGATTGGTATAGGACCCTAAGGGTGGATGAGAAAACAATCTACCCTACCCTTCGAAGGTTGTTTCTAAAGGAGTACATACGAGAAGGTGTGCTTTGGGGTGTAGCATCTCAGCTACAGAAGGCCGAACGTAAGGAAGGAGAGTCAGTAAGGGACTTCATTAGTCGTTTAAAGCACTTAAACTCTCGCTGCCCTGTAAATGAGCGCTTCAACAATAACCAACTGCTTGATCGATTCATTCGAGGGTTGAGGAATGAAGGAATCTATAATGGACTAGTGATTAGAGGTATCACAACCTGGGAAGATGTCACTGCCAATGCAATCCAATTAGAGGACAACTTGATGATAGCAGGCATGAGGGTGTCTACTGACACGAGATCCACTAGCTCACAAGCCATTGAGTATGAACCCATGACCGCAAAGCCCATTGCCAATGAGCCAAAGGTATTTGAGACATTCTTGACAGACCTCACCAAGGCAATCCAAGAGTCTCTTAAGGATAATCGACCCCCTCAAAATAGTCACATGTATCCAAGAAGGGAGCAACAATGGTGTTCCATTTGCTTAGGTCCACATAGCACTAGTGAGTGCCCTACGTTTAGAGTAAAATTTAATGGAACTTGCAACGCATGTGGTAGGTATGGTCACCAAGCTAAGGATTGTTTAATGATCAAACGTATGATGGCAAATAGACCACCTGTAGCCTACACGGATGCGCCTCGAGCTCCTGTATTGATGCCTGCTCCACCTGTTGAGCAACTACCGCAACACATGGTCCCTAGACCTCAAAATGTTGTACAAGCTACACCATTACCACCTCTTGTGCTAGGACCGCAGCCCCCGCATCCAAGAGTCGCCCCTATGAACCAAGTGGGTTGCGAGCCATCTAATGCTTATGCAGATGGTTGTGAGGAGGAAATAGACACTAGTATTGCCTACGGACTTGATACATTGGAAGAGTGTCCTATATACTACATGGAAGATTGTTGGGGACAAGTCAAGCCGGTTTATCAAGCTGCTGCTCTCGCATCCAGAGGTCAAAATATCAACACCCAGGCTAGGAGGCCACCTCTTCAATGCTACGAGTGTGGTGGACCACATCGAGTAGCGGAGTGCCCTATTAGGCTGCAAAAGAATGCTGCACAGATGCAAGTGAATCAAGGGAGCACGTCTACAATGCCAATACTCACATGTAATCGTTGTGGCATAGATCACTTGATTGCCCAATGCCCCTATAACCCAAATGCGCCTAAAATCACACCCCTGAATTTGGTCGAAATTGCTAGTGTGACATCGCCAATACCACCCGTCGCACCCGCTTATGCGATTACACGGTCCATGCTTCAAGGGCCAGGACATATCCTCGAAGAGAGAGATACCGCGTCAATTATCCAAGCAAAGAAAAAGAAGACACGAAGGAAGAAGTCGCAGAATACGGAAAATTCAAAGCCAAGTTCCAAAACAAACATAGGAACAGGAGATGACCCCGTGTATATGAATGACCTCGAGGATGATTCAGATTCAGTCGAGACAATGGAGACTAGAACCAATACCACAAAGGGAAAGACCGACAAAGAAAACCGTAACATGGAACCAAATGAAAACCGAATGAGAGAAAACCATAAAGAGCCTCTGAAAACACCACAAGTGTTTCCAAATCCAATCCAAGACCCCCAAGATAAACCGCAGGGGCAAAAAGGGAAGAATCGTAAAAAGAAGATTGGGACGTATCCAAACCCAGTAGACGAGATTGAGCAGGTGAAACATCTAAGAGGTTTAGTGGAGGAGACTCAAAGGAAACTAGAACCAGAACCCATGCATATCAAAATTCATGACACAGTGTTTCCCACGCAAGTTCATCCACCCCACATGAACCATAGACCGTTAGCCATATCTAGTATCATCCAAGAAGGGAGTGAGGACAGGACATCAGAAAGTGAGCATACACCCTTCTTGTTGGAAAGGATGTTTAACGAAGGAATACCTGATCCCATTGAGGAATATGAGATTCCATCCTCACCAGTTCCTAGTCAAGGACCTACACCCTGCAAAACGCCAATGAATGTTGCCAAACTAGTGGACTTCATGTCTTCTGAGGTCCGAACCACGATCATAGCAAAGCTGTATGGAGATCCTGAGTTATTCCTTGCACTTCGAGCATTCCTTAACGGAGAGCTACGAACGGGATTACCGCAGTTTGCGCAACCAAATAGGCCTGACTCGATTATGATTGATGAGGAAAATCATGTGCAATCACTTGACTTAGATGGACACGAGTCTGTGATCGAGGTACCCATTAACGAATTAGGGCAGTATTTTGAAGGCGACGAGTCTAATGCGACCCTACCCATCACTACCAAGGGATTAACTATAAAGGGAATTCTTGATGGTGGTGCGGGAGTTAGCATCGTTACAAAAGATTGTTGGGAATCCATGGGAAAACCCCGCCTCAGTGTTACTAACATTGTGGTAAAGATGGCAAATGGTACCATAGCCAAACCTATGGGGATGCTCAAGGATCTTAAGATCAAAGTTCTAGGATACAAGGTACGACATACGTTCATTGTAATGGATTTCTCTAAACACCTTATGTCATATGAAATGATTTTAGGACGACCATTCATGAGGGAAGCACAAATGGTTCACGATTGGTCTAAAAATCATGTCTATTTGCAATTCCAAGACTCTGTCCTTAGAGTGGATTTGGTGACTGGTAAGGTACACCCCTTAGGGAGTAAAACCATTATTGATCATCGCTCTGACACCACAGTTCACTCGGCCCCACTACAATATTGTTACACTTGTAAGAAGGATACAGACATTGGCCAAGATTCTCCTTACATGGATGTGTTACCGGGTATGACGGAATCAGACAATGTAGATTGGGTCCACCTAGCATCAACCATAGACACTTGGGGAAATAGGGGGACGACCTGGGTAACACCTGAGGGGGATGAAATGCCTATACCCTTAAATATGCTACAAGCAATGCATATCGCTTCCGACAAGACTCATCCTAATGTAACGAAGAAAACATACAAGTGGGTCCCTAAAGCTTCTTTAGTGACCATAGCTAGTGCTAAAAAACAGAAGCCTTGTAAGAAACGTACCACTCGCTCCAAGAAAAGTAAGAAAATGTTGCGATGGATCCCTAAACGACTATTGGAAGCCCAAGGCTACTATCAAGGAAATGATCAAATCTGGGTGCCAAAACGTAGATTGTGCTCTTACCTATCACCTGACCCAAGTGAGCCCAATCCCGTAGCTCCAAAACGAATCAATGATCGTGGAAAGGAAAAAATCACAGAATGCTACACACCCGCTCCCGAGCTAGTTTGGGTACCAAAGAAAGAACGATTTGTTCCACCTAGCTCAGGAAGGGGGGAGTCCCATGAAGCTTCTAGCTCCTCATGTAATACATCCATAGAGGTAAAAGCTTCTACACAGCCTCCATCTATAGTAGTGGACCTCAATGAAGCTACAAAAGAATCCACACCTCCCAGTGTTCAAGAATCACCTAATGAACCACTTCAAGTTCGATCCTGGGAGAGTACCTTACCACCCTTACAACTTGACGAGGCACCTAGGGTAATAGAAAACTACTGGCAAAAATCCTCACCTATTACCAACTGGAACAATTGGTTTCAAAGGGTGACAAGCTCATTTCAAACGGTATGATCTACCCAAGGAAGGGGGTAGTGTTTGCTGACAGTCATCATTCATTTGTTTCCCTCTCAACCTTTTTCCTTGACCTCTCAATTCCAATCTTAGGGAATGTACATATAAAGCTTTATACTCACAAAAAAAAAGAAAAAAAAAAAGAGCAAGAGCAATTAGCAAACGAGTATGCACAATAAAAGTCAAAACATTGACTCAGACCTACACATGTCACATTTGGTACAGTGAAACAGAAACCTATGCCATAAAACACCTTTGATCCTCATCACTTGAGTGATGGAGGGTAGGTAAGATTAGTACGATAGAGTGTTTCTGTTTTAGAGTTGCGTGATTAGCGAAGTTCTCTTTTCCCACTGATGTGCCTCCTGGAGGTATTCCTTTTGTTTCCTAGTGTGTACAGGAGCGTGTTGCTATTGATAGGATTTGGACCTTCATGGAACCTTTCTCTCGTTCACACTTCAAATCAAGCGCGACCATCAACACAAACAGGTGTTTCTTGTCCATTAGCATTGCCCTTATCTTTTTGCATCTATGTTTGTCTGCTTTGATTGTGATTGGTAGCATAATATTCAGCGCATTTGCTTAGTATCAAACATTTAATTCAATGCAATCTTTTGTCATGGTCACTTGTCTAGGTTTAAAAATCAAGCAGTCCGACTAAGCTAGTTTGACCAAGCTAGGTATTAGAAATCTTCTCTTAATACCATGGGGAATGCCTTCCTAATAATCAATGGTTACTTAGGTTCTTAATCCGATTTAGGCAGCATTGTATGAAATGTACTAGGGCTTTCTAGTGGGCTTAACCCTATTGACCTTTAGCTTCAGTATTATAAAGGGAGTTTACTAATGTGATGAGCCTGGGGAGGGTAACAGTGTTATATGACCCCCCAAAGTTACAAAATTTAAATGATGAAAATGAACAAACAAAAAATCAAAGTGCCACAATGTAAAATTTTAAGCTGGAAGAGAAATCTCAGCTTGATTTGGTACTTCACTCACATGTATTGCCTATGGTACTAGAGCCCTAGAGGTTCCCAGTGTGGGCGCTTTTCCTTGAAAAGCAAAAAACCCAAGGCATACAAAATAAGCACCCACTTCAAAATTGAATCAGTGTGAAAATACTTTGGGGGGTCAAAGAAAAAGTAATCAGCCAGGCGATGATTTCATGAGAAATTCCTTTTATGGTAGCTTAACTACAAAGTTTTCTAGATATAGCCTCTAGTCAGCCCTCGAACATCAATACTTGGCTCTCGCGATTAAACAACTTAATTGACCACAGAAAGTTAAGAAGCTTACCCATGGTATTAATATTCGATCTCTAGTGCTTTTCGACCGTCAAATTAGCAACCCCAGACTTGTTTAATTTTCTACCTTTACATCTGTTTATGCATTTGATTACATTGCAATTTAATGTTCATTGCTGACAAATTGTTTGAAATTCTTTTTCCAATCAATGTGTCTACCTAAAACTGCATATGCTTTTTAAGAGAATGCAATTACTGTGCCAATGTTGTTTGATTTTGCAGTGACTGAAGAAGGCTAAGGACATTCATCTCAAATGCTCTTCCACCTCGACGAACCAGCTTCAACTCAATAGCTTCCGAGGACGGAATCTACATCAGGAAGGGGGGCATGTTAACCCTCACGGCACACGGACACCCTATCACCTACGATGGACGCGTATTATGTATTTGGTAGAGTCAGGTACCGGGCTTGTCGGACCAATAGGGAAAGGTAGAGTGATCGCCAATGAGAGGCGCACTTTAACTTGGACATTCAAGGGATTAGTTGGTTAAGCATGGGCGCCCAAGTGTGAATGGGGTGAGCTCCTATAAAAGCCAACTAAACCTAATTTTTACTCATTCTCTCATTTGTGCAATTGAAGAGTGCTCTTGCTCCATCTCCATCTTCTTCTTCTTCTTCACCTCCTTGTGTGTGTGTGTGTGAGAGAGAGAGAGAGAGGGAGAGTGTATGTGCGATCGAGCATTGCGAAGGCACGACGGCGGCGAAGCGGTTGAGCGCGGCACGACTGCAGCTTCTTCTTCATCGCGGCGAGGAATCCACCACGAAGGCGAGCGTAGAACGGTGAGTGACACACCCTTTGTTTTCTTGAGCTTGCTAGTTTAGGCTTGTTGTGTGCTTGGAGCCGTTTGTGGCTCGCATACGGTGTATTGGCAAGTCCCTTGCTTCGACAGTGCGGCAAGGAGCGCACAGAGAGGAGAGATAAAAAAGTCATCTTTGTCGACGTATCTTTGGACATGAAGCCTCAACTTCCCAATCAAGGGAGTAATGGAGGCTTGCTGTCCCTTGAAAGCTCCATCAGCAGTTTAGTATCTCCCATCTGAAAAGCTTGAAAGCTCAACTTAGTGGCCAGGTCCATTGATATAAAGTTATGAGTAGAGCCAGGGTCAAACAAGATGAAGGCATCATGCTCCCTTACTTTTCCCCAAGCATAGGATTGGGATGAGCCTTGCAATGAGTATCCACTTTTGGAGCTTCAACCATGGAAGCTCTAGGAGTGTCATTGAGTACATTTCTTTTGGGGTAAGAACGATAACCATTTCCTTGCTCCCCACACTTAAAGCATTTATGGTCTTTATGAAAGGCCTCTAATTCTTTGAGAGAGAGCTTATTTTTACCTTTGTAAGCTCCTTTCTCCTTGGCCTTGTTATTGTTGGTGTTGGTGCTGCCTTGGGAGGAGTTTTGAGCATTTCTCTTCCCTTTAGCTTCATTTTGATCCTTGTTTTCCATGGGCTTGAAATTTCTTCTCGCCCCTTGTTGGAAATTGATCCTTGAAGCAACCATAGTGTGGTGGATGACTTCGGTGATAGTGCTAGGACGTTGTGAGTTGACATACTTGGCCATTTCTTCAGGTAATCCTGCACAAAAATTTTGCTTTTATTCGGCAAAGTCTATCCTTTGAAAAACTGTAGCTTTGAGATGTAAATCCCAGAACTTGTCTACATATTTGTGGATAGACTCATTGAAGAGTAGCTTCAAATTTTTCCATATGACCTCTTTCTTGCCTTTTTCTTCATGTGTTTCCTCTCTTCCCTTTTGGAGTGGCAAGGACAAGGACTATGGGTTGACCATTTCCTCTTGGGAGGAGTTGGTGACCGTCTAGACCGCCGTCTTCATGGATCCACATCTTCAGAGGAACTTAGGGATTCGCTTCTTTCTCATTCTTTGGATTCCTCCTCTTTTATGGGAGAGAGTCTTCTTTCAGGATTCCTATCAAGAGACCTCCTAAGCTCTCACTCCGCTCTTCTCTTGGAGAGGAAGGGAAACCCCATAAGCAAGAAGTTGTTGAGTAACTTGTCTTGCAAAGCAGGGTTGCCCATAGCTTGATGCAACCTAGTAACAAGATAATTAACAAACATGGGAGCATTATCATTAGCACCTTCATGTGCAAAATAAAACTTATCAATGCTCATTCTACTCTCTTGGTTATTGTTAGCCATACTAATTAGATTTTATGTATAGAATTACTTTGTGCTTTGGTACACTCAAAAACCTTTGTTGCTACTCTTCTTTACCTTTGAAAATTAGTTCTCAAGAAGCCACACCCGTAATTTAGAGACTATTTACTGCAAAGACTAGTGGAGAGGGTCTAACATTTCTCGGTTGATTATAGTTCCTATTGTATTAAGACTATAGATCCCAACGGTGTACCTCAAACTAAGTCCTTTTCAACAACCAAGATAATAGATCCCTGTCCCACTTACCCTATTGCAATGAACATGTCCACCAACCTTCCATGGACAACTTAAGGACCTCTCTTCTTAAGCAAGAAAAGAGAAACCAATAGCTTTGATACCAATGTAATGCAAATGGCCTACTAAACTTTGAGCATAGCGGAATCAAGAGAATTAGAGTGAGCATTTTTATGAGACTACTTGGAGATCATAGAGAGTGAACTTAATTAGCGGTAGCAACATAACCATTATACTTAATTAACTCGGCTTGAACAATACTTTTGCAAGAGAGCGTATTAGAGAGCATGACAACAATTGAGGATCGGATTTACTTGGAGCCGGTCCCCCCTTAAAAGGCCTTTGTATTATAGATTCTCCCATCAAGAAAGACTTGGTACAATACAATCTTTGTGTTCCTTGTGACCCTGGTGATGCTATGAAGATGGAAAGCTTCATGCATAACGAGCATAAATTAAAATTTGTAAAAGAATTTATCATCCCCGGACTCAGTCCCAAGGCCTCAAACACCTTCGAAGGTGGAGAGAGCTAGCGGGGAAGGAGGGTAGGAAAGAGGAAGAAGAAGCATTCCATAGGAGAAAGAAATAGTTCCTTACTTATGATCACTCTTCTTGCTTAGCATAGCATAATAGCATAGTATTGAAGATGAAGAAGATGACAAGTTTAAGCATTGAAGCATGACTCCTGGTTGGACTTTCATTCCATATCCAAGAGTGTTGGTGTAGGCTCTCAACTTCTCAACAAGCTTGGAGAAGGAGATGGAGCTCTTGCACTTTGCACTTCACACAATGAGAGTGTGTGTGTGTGTGTGTGTGTGTGTGTGTGTGTGTGTGTGTGTGTATGTGTGTATGTGGGAGAGTATACCCCTCTCATTCTTGGTCAACCTCTCTCTCTCTCTCGTGTTATTTAATTATATCATTTGGACATGTGTCCTCTTTTTCCTCATTGATAGAAATAGCTTAATTATTCATTTTTATGCATCTAAATTCTCTTTGAACCCCTTTAAAGTCTATCAAATAGGATTCAAGCATATCTAAGGGCCAAATGGGGAGGATCTTGACATGTGTCTTTCACGCTTCTTAAAAGATCATGTTTGAATTGAACACTTCAAGCACCTTAGTCATTTAAGGAGGTGATGATTGTGTATGGCTCTTGAGAGATCATGTTTGAATTGAACATTTAAGGAGGTGATGATCGTTTATGGCTCTTGAGAGATCATGTTTGAATTGATCACTGAGGTGCTTGAACACTTCAAGCACCTTAGTCATTTAAGCATGAGAAGCACCTCAAGCTTGGGCAAGGTTCCCACAAACACATTAAGCACCTTAGTCAGCAAGCACGACAGGCACCTCATGCTTGGATAGGATTCCCACCTCAAGGTCAGCCCTAGATTTCCTAAGATCAATGGACTTTTTAACACTTACTTTTTAATATAAGAAAATCATTTGGGATGGCTAGATATTAGATTTTATGACACTTATGTCGCAAATAGAGGTGATCATAGACCCAAACTTGAACCATTTTGAGTTGATGTATGAATGGACATCCCAAACTAACCTCAAAGTTGTTGCCCTTTCCAAAGTCAACTACAGAAAGTGTGTGTTCATACTCGATTGTGCAAGAGGATACAATAACTTGTTCCAGAATCCCTAAGGTCTCTCTACACATCTATTTTCTAGTTGCAACTTCATGCGCGTCTTCTTGAGAGCTGGACTTCCCCATTTCTCTCAGATTCCCTTCGTAGCAATGGGTATTCCAGCCCCACTATCAAGTATGGCTATTGTTTTTCCTCCTTTGTACTTGATGTGTAAGGTGGTGTTTCCTTCTTCTCCTTCACAATAGTCACCCACCTTATTCACAAGTATAGGCTTTGAATTTGGTCTCTTGGATTGAGTTTTACCCATCATTAGGAAAAAAACGGACTCTCCATGGGCCCTTTTGATTAAGGGGAGGTTAAGTGAGGACCAATGGGGAGATGGCTGGGATATCACCTATTGGCTAGAGAATGCTAGGTGTGTCATATCATGTCCCCTCCATTCCCATGGTTTTCTCAAGTCAAGACCACTTATTAGACCCTTACCATGGTTTTAGTACACCAAGTGCATTTAATCTCGTCAGTTGATAGGGGGAGCCGAAAAGGAGAGAATCCAATTTTATTTTTTCTGATAATTTGTTTGCACCTTTTTGAGGGTTTTTGAGAGGGGAAAATAAAGGAAAAAGAATGATTAAAATTTTAAAAGGTAGCTTGTGTGACTGGCATGGAGACGTGGACAAGTCAATAGAAACGTCGAGCTGCAGATGGCGCTCATTGATGAGAAGTTGGGGGCAGTCCTGCTCAGCCAGAAGCCACACCGGCGTGCACTTATTGCATGGCTAGGCACCAAGTCCCTATCGGCGCTGTTTGCAGAACACTTGGCCACGCGTCGTATCTTGATTAGCTACTACGGGAACTTTAATGATGAGGTGCAGCTCAACGTGACTTTGCAGTAGTTACTGTACCTGCTCCACACAACAAAAATAGGCACTGGCCACACTGGCGATTGGGAGCAGAGATTCTATAGCTCAATTGGCCACACGTCGCATAACTATTAGCCCACGTGTGCAATTAGATGAGTGGCGGAGCTCATTGTGACAGTTTGTACGTGTTGCGCACAACCAAAGTAGGCATTCAGTAGGGAATCTAACCTTATCCTTGGTCCTTTTTGCACGCATCAAGGGAATCCAGACTGTCACGTGTCTATTCAGAGTCGCCTATCACAATTCAAACGAGTAAAACACTTTTTTTTGGCCTCAAAATCCTCCTTTAATTTAAAATAGTCCACTTCAAATTTCAGTATGGCCTTTAAAAAGATTTTGAAGCAAAAACACGGTCTAGCAAGGTATATTTTTAGATCCTCAAGGATTTCCAAGTCATAAATTTCAAATAGTTGATTTCTTATTGTGAGGGACCCCATTTAAGAGCTTGAAAACCACCATTGAGGATACTAGTGGATTTTTGTGTCCCTTGAGGCACCAACAATTTAGCCCCTAATTCCTTAAAATTAGGGATTCTTACAAGGCCCATGGAGAGTCCAGATTTTTTGTAATGTGTTGTTATCTGAGGGTTTGTCATGTGAAGGGATTTTCAACTCCATCTTTTCCAAGTGTTTGCCCATTTGGCCCCATAGATGTCGTATCATTTTCAATAGCTTTAGAGAATAATTTTGCATTGTATAGGAGAAGACATCAATTTGTGCAAGCTTTTGGTATCTATCATTTTTCATATAGGTTTCCATTCTTGAAAGCATATATTTGTGACACCGTGTTGTCCTTAATTCCCCTTTTTTAAAGCTCCTCTACAAATTCGTGTAAGCCTTGTGCTATGTTCGAAAAATCATGTATGTTCAATAATTGGAGCCAAGTCAAAGCTATTCCTTCCAATGTCAACGCAAATCCCTCATACTGTGTATGGAAATTTGCAATATGTTCAGCTTTCAAAAGTTGTTTGAAGAGTGATACACGAGCATATGGATCCCCTGACCCATTGTACCTTGTCTTGACACATCAGGCCACTTGATATGGTCTTAGTTGTTGTGGTATAATCACCAATCTAACCAGTTTGTGGTCTCTTGGAAAGACATATCTCGCTCTCTCCTATCGTCTTGGAGAAAATACCGGTGGAGTCCTCTTTGATATGTGCACTGGCATTGTTTTTTATTGAAAGTAAGTAGAGATTGGAGTACCCTTGTATGTGTATCGTTCTAAGTCAATTGGATCAACAAGTTTGTACTCTTGTCCATACTTATCTACCATCAATACTTGCACTATGTGGGCATCTATATATATGAATGCATACATGTTCTTATGATCTGTAAACTCTCTAGCATAGGACTCTACACACTTATAGAAGGTGTATGGATCTCCATTTGTGGACATATACAATCCCTCATGAGCGTAATCCATTGGCACTCTCATGGATTTTCTGGTTTTGAGAAATCTTACATTTGATTTGTTGATCAGCGGGAATGCCTCTAGGTATTCTCCCAATCCCACTGCTGAAGGCATTGTAGTGTCTCTTGCATTTTTCATGTCTCTGAGTGGAGTAGAAAGACCTGTGGGTGGATAATTTGTGATGTTTAAATCTCACTCAATACTCTCAAGAAAGTCTTTGACAAGCCCACCTTGGCTTAGTACAATTTATCCCTTTTTGCCCCTAGTGAAGTCTCTCAAAAATCAAGTCTTTGTGATTCTTTGGTCTTTAGAAAATGGTTCTAAGTACCCTAAAAGTTTGGAATTAGGAAACCTGAAAAATTTCATAAAGGTGTGTTCTATTGCCCATAAGCGTTCTTCCTGGCTTTACCTGATTCAATTTGGAGTTGTCTATCAAAAGTTAGAGCAATTTTGGTAAATTGCACTTGAAACGCCACTCGAAACAGCTTTAGGACTAGGGCACAGGAACTTTGTCTTGTGTCTTGATCTCTAGAAGGTATTTTTAGCTCAAAATTTAGATTTGAGATGCACTCATCAAATTGGATACCCCCACTATGAACATGTAACAAATCCCGATCCATGACCCCCTGTCAAGTTTCGCCTCCAAATTTTGATAGTATGTAGACAAGGTTATGTGCAGGCTCTGTACCAATTTTCATCAAATTCTGAGGTTGGGGTACATGGATCGCGATCCATGTTCCACCACATCTGGACTTGAGCTCTTGGGAGCTTGTTACTCACTATGCCCACAAGCTGAATCTTGAAACTTTTTAAATTTGGACTTGTTTTGATAGGTCAGATCCTCAATACTTGGTCTACTCTGTGATTTTTAGTCTATCACCTATTTTGCTCTCTTTTTAGCCAAATTTGTTGATTTTTTTCCAAAATTGGACTTGGGGATATGTTTGCTTATGTATGTACTACTAATCTGGAAAATTTTAGGTCAAGCTGTCATTATGGGGACATGGATCACGATCCATGTTAAGAGGCAATTTGACTTTTCTTGGTACCATCAGAATCAGCATGAGATTAGTAGAGGCTATGGCATCATTTTTTTTTAAAATGGATCTATGGATTGAAAATTAGGTCAATTCTGATACTTGCTCATAATGCTTAACAATTTGGACTCTTGACTTGGTTTTTGATATCCAAATTCTGTTTCGAAAAGACCATTAGGCTCGTTGTGGTCTGCTCTAGTTATGGTGCAAGTTTTGTACCAGTCTGTGACAAGGGGACATGGATTAAGATCCATGTACCCTAGTGTCAGATTACACTGAAACTTGGCACACAGCTTGCCCTTCGTCTCATGATGTTGGTTATATGGTTTTTGTATGATTTGGACATGATTAGGTCAAGAAATTAGGTTTGTTTGACGGTTTTTGGTCTTGAAGTATTTTGGGCACTTTTGATGAGCTTTTTGCACTTTTTGACAAACCTCCTTTGGAAACTTTTGTTCACAATGATCTCTGCTACATGCCGATATAGTTTCTGTCCAAAAATTCACATAAGGGACATGGATTGCGATCCATGTTTCACCACTTGTAGACTTGATATTTGGTGAGTTGATAGCTTATGATATTTGTAGCTTGCTCCACAAATGTTTTTTGAATTTGGATTAGTTGAGACTTGAGCTGTACTTCTATCATGATAAAATAAAAATGACTTTTTGTAAATCCTGTGTGAGAGAGAGAGAGAGAGAGAGAGAGAGAGAGAGAGAGAGAGAAGAAGAAGAATATTTGATAACTTGAGGGAGAATAAAGTCATTTTTGAATCTTTGATAATTTGAGTGAGAAAAAAGTCATTTTTATTTTATCTTTTCTCTCTCTCTCTCTCTCTCTCTCTCTCTCTCTCTCTCTCTCTCTCTCTCCATAGATATTCACTTTGGTTGAAGACTTGTCGTTTAACTTTTAATGTCTCTTCAAATTGTTCCTACAGCCTTGAACATTTTGATCTTTCTTTGTCTCTCATCTTGCATCATTCGTTGAGGACACTTAAAAATTGTCCTCTCTCTCTCTCTCTCTCTCTCTCTCTCTCTCTCTCTCTACACCCTTGCTTGCCAAAATTTAGAGAATTTATAGATTTTTAAGTATGGCCCATACTTCAACTCTTAAGAATTAAAGGACCAAATTATCCGATAATTGGTAAAGGGTTCATAAAATGGGCAATCTCTCCACCCATTTGGGGTGCCAATGTGACGGTTAGTCTTTGTGGGACGTTTAATCCATTTTTTACGGGTGAAAAATGTTAGCCACCATCTTAAAAATACACCATAATGTCAAAAAACAATAATATTTTGGAAATTAGAAGGGCTTGAAGGGTGCGTAAGCTCAACAACAAAATCTCAATCTCTCTCCCTCTCTCCCTCTCTCTCTCTCTCTACATGGTCAATAACGTGGATAACAACCCCTTCATTTGCATGCATATCCTCAAAGCAAGACATCTCCAAGTCGACGTTAGACATCTTTTTTCTTTTTCTCAAGCTCTTCAAAGAAATGTCAACTTCAAAATTTTCTAAAAGATATCAATAATGGTAAAATTCACGATCCCCTTTGAAAAATATCAATATTGGTAAAAATGTGAGGGTTGGTCTTTGTGGGACGGTTAATCCATTTTTTACGGGTGAAAAATGTTAGCCGCCCTCTTAAAAATACACCATAATGTCAAAAAAACAATAATATCTTGGAAACTAGAAGGACTTGAAGAGTGCGTAAGCTCAACGGTAAAATCTCTCTCTCTCTCTCTCTCTCTCTCTCTCTCTCTCTCTCTCTCTCTCTCGATCAATAACGTGGATAACAACCCCTTCATTTGCATGCATATCCTCAAAGCAAGACATCTCCAAGTAGATGTTAGACGGGCTTTTTTCTTTTTCTCAAGCTCTTCAAAGAAATGTAAACTTCCAAAAATTTCTAAAAGATATCAATAATGGTAAGATTCATGATCCCCTTTGAAAGAATATCAATAATGGTAAAAATGCGACGGTTAGTCTTTGTGGGACATTTAATCCATTTTTTACTGGTGAAAAATGTTACCCCCCTTTTAAAAATACACCATCATGTCAAAAAAACAATAATATCTTGGAAATTAGAAGGGCTTGAAGGATGCGTAAGCTCAACGGTAGAATCTCTCTCTCTCTCTCTCTCTCTCTCTCTCAAGACCAAAGAAGATCGAATCAAATTTCTCAAGCAATCAAGGCTTCTCAAAGGCGCCGCTCTTTGGTTTGCAGAAGATCTTACACCCTCCCAACTCAAGCAGAAGAAGGTAGAACTCCAAAAAGTGCGTGAAGAGCGCATTGCAGGAAAATGGGCAATTTACCGAGGAGGTAAAGCCATTGTCCAGGAGTTTCGAACTCCAAAACGGGTTGCCCCCTCACCTCTCCCTCCTCCTTAGGTTTCATCTTTTTTGCCCTTCTTTGGACCCTTAGTCCTTAACTGAGATGTATTTAACAACTCCTCTTCGTAGACGAAACCCTTTGTACTGTTTTGTTTTTCGGTCCCATAGGTCATATATGACCTCCATGGACGATAATATATCTATCTATCTATGTCTCTCTCATGGCCAATAAAAGTGGATAACAACCCCTTCATTTGCATGCATATCCTCAAAGCGAGACATCTCCAAGTCGACATTAGATGGGCTTTTTTCTTTTTCTCAAGCTCTTCAAAGAAATGTAAACTTCCAAAAAATTCTAAAAAATATCAAATAATGGTAAAATCTCTCTCTCTCTCTCTCTCTCTCTCTCTCTCTCTCTCTCTCTCTCTCTCCCCCAAAGATCCTCCTTCACGAAGAATGAACTTTCTAGATATGGTGTTTAGATCAATCCTTGGCAACGTTTGTCACTATCTACCATAGATGTCCCAAATGAGATCGACAACCCTAGATCATTGGGTGATTTTAGCCATCCAATTTTTTCAAAGGGGGCAAAAATGGTTCCCCTTACTTCACCCTCAATTACTGTCAAGGTCACCTCTAGTTCATCGCCCTCGCATTGCACACATTTGAAGCTGAGACCACATGGTTACCACGCAAAAGCCATACCACCACGCTATTGAGTGTCATGTGTCCATGTGGCATGAAGCTTAGCAAGCCCTAAAACTCTACTTTATGGAGTCCTATCTACACTCTGAACAGTGACAGTCGTGCCAAGAAATATAATGATTTAATCATATTTTACTCAAAAAAATGAAAGGAAAGGTGGTCCTTTGAAAGTTAGGAAAAAATTATATTGCAATGTCAAAGACGAATCAAACCCAATAGTTTGAGGTATAGGCTACACTCTGTCTCTCTCTCTCTCTCTCTCTCTCTCTCTCTCTCTCTCTCTCTCTCTCTCTCTCTCTCTCTCACACACACACACACACACACACACACACACAACGATGAGCCTCAAGGTGCTCTGTACCAATTTTCATCAAATTCTGAGGTTGGGGTACATGGATTGCGATCCATGTTCCACCACATCTAGACTTGAGCTCTTGGGAGCTTGTTACTCACTATGCCCACAAGGTGAATCCCGAAACTTTTTAAATTTGGACTTGTTTTGATAGGTCATATCCTCAATACTTGGTCTACTTTGTGATTTTTAGTCTATCACCTATTTTGCTCTCTTTTTAGCCAAATTTGTTGATTTTTTTCCAAAATTGGACTTGGGGATATGTTTGCTTATGTATGTACTACTAACCTAGAAAATTTTAGGTCAAGTTGTCATTATGGGGACATGGATCACGATCCATGTTAAGAGGCAATTTGACTTTTCTTGGTACCATCAGAATTGGCATGAGATTACTAGAGGCTATGGCATCAAAAAAAAAATTTAATGGACCTCTGGATTGAAAATTAGGTCAATTCTGACACTTGCTCATAATGCTTAACAATTTGGACTCTTAACTTGGTTTTTGATAACCAAATTCTGTTTCGGAAAGACCATTAGGCTCCTTGTGATCTGCTCTAGTTATGGTTGGCAAGTTTGGCACCAGTCTGTGACAGGGGGACATGGATCAAGATCCATGTACCCTTGTGTCAGATTACACTAAAACTTGGCACACAGCTTGCCCTTGGTCTCATGATGTTGGCTATATGGTGTTTGTATGATTTGGATATGATTAGGTCAAGAAATTAGGTTTGTTTGACGGTTTTTGTTCTTGAAGTATTTTGGGCACTTTTGATGAGCTTTTTGCACTTTTCTGACAAACCTTCTTTGGAAACTTTTGTTCATAATGATCTCTGCTACTACAAGCAGATATAGTTTTTGTCCAAAAATTCACATGGGGGACATGGATTGCGATCCATGTTTTCTACAGTTTTCTACAGTCTCTCTCTCTCTCCCTCTCTCTCTCTCTCTCTCTCACACACACACACATACACACACACTTGAGACCATCGAATAGATCGTTAAGATCTCATTAGATTGTTCCTACAACAATTCAAATTATTATTTTATCAAGACGCGCGTGTGTGTGTGTGTGTGTGTGTGTGTGTGTGTGAGAGAGAGAGAGAGAGAGAGAGAGAGAGAGAGAGAGAGAGAGGAAGAAAAATCTTTGATAACTTGAGTGAGAATAAAGTCATTTTTGAATCTTTGATAATTTGAGTGAGAATAAATTCATTTTTATTTTATCTTCTCTCTCTCTCTCTCTCTCTCTCTCTCTCTCTCTCTCTCTCTCTCTCTGTGTGTGTGTGGTTGAAGACTTGTCATTTAGCTTTTAACGTCTCTTCAAATTGTTCCTACACCCTTGAACATTTTGATCTTTCTTTGTCTCTCATCTTGCATCATTCGTTGAGGACACTTAAAAATTGTCCTCTGTGTGTGTGTGTGTGTGTGCGCACCCTTGCCTGCCAAAATTTAGAGAATTTATAGATTTTTATGTATGGCCCATACTTCAACTCTTAAAAATTAAAGGACCAAAATATCCGATAATTGGTAAAGGGTTCATAGACTGGGCAATCTCTCCACCCATTTGGGGTGCCAATGTGAGGGTTGGTCTTTGTGGGACGTTTAATCCATTTTTTACGGGTGAAAAATGTTAGCCGCCCTCTTAAAAATACACCATAATGTCAAAAAACAATAATATCTTGGAAATTAGAAGGGCTTGAAGGGTCCGTAAGCTCAACGGAAAAATCTCAATCTCTCTGTCTCTCTCTCTCTCTCTCTCTCTCTCTCTCTCTCTCATGGTCAATAACGTGGATAACAACCCCTTCATTTGCATAAATATCCCAAAGCGAGACATCTCCAAGTCGATGGTAGACGGGCTTTTTTCTTTTTCTCAAGCTCTTCAAAGAAATGTCAACTTCCAAAAATTTCTATCAATAATGGTAAAATTCATGATCCCCTTTGAAAAAATATCAATAATGGTAAAAATGTGAGGGTTGGTCTTTGTGGAACGGTTAATCCATTTTTGCGGGTGAAAAATGTTAGCCGCCCTCTTAAAAATATACCATATGTCAAAAAACAATAATATCTTGGAAACTAGAAGGGCTTGAAGGGTGCGTAAGCTCAACGGTAAAATCTCTCTCTCTCTCTCTCTCTCTCTCTCTCTCTCTCTCTCTCTCTATCAATAACATGGATAACAACCCCTTCATTTGCATGCATATCCTCAAAGCGAGACATCTCCAAGTCGATGTTAGACGGGCTTTTTTCTTTTTCTCAAGCTCTTTAAAGAAATGTGTTCCAAAAAATTCTAAAGATATCAATAATGGTAAAATTCATGATCCCTTTGAAAAAACATCAATAATGGTAAAAAAATTCTTTTAAAAAATCAATAATGGTAAAATTCATGATCCCCTTTGAAAAAATATCAATAATGGTAAAAATGTGAGGGTTGGTCTTTGTGGGACATTTAATCCATTTTTTACGGGTGAAAAATGTTACCCCCCTTTTAAAAATACACCATGATGTCAAAAAAACAATAATATCTTGGAAATTAGAAGGGCTTGAAGGGTGCGTAAGCTCAACGGTAGAATCTCTCTCTCTCTCTCTCTCTCTCTCTCTCTCTCTCTCTCTCTCTTCAAGACCAAAGAAGATCGAATCAAATTCCTCGAGCACTCAAGGCTTCTCAAAGGCACCACTCTTTGATTTGCAAAAGATCTTACACCCTCCCAACTCAAGCAGAAGAAGGTAGAACTCCAAAAAGTGCGTGAAGCGCGCATTGTAGGAAAATGGGCAGTTTACCGAGGAGGTAAAGCCATTGTCCAGGAGTTTCGAACTCCAAAACCAACTGTCCCGTCACCTCTCCCTCCTCCATAGGCTTCATCTTTTTTGCCCTTCTTTGGACCCTCATTCCTTAACTGAGATGTATTTAACAACTCCTCTTCGTAGACAAAACCCTTTGTACTGTTTTTTTTTTCGGTCCCATAGGTCATATATGACCTCCATGGACGATAATATATTTATCTCTCTCTCTCTCTCTCTCATGGTCATTAACGTGGATAACAACCCCTTCATTTGCATGCATATCCTCAAAGCGAAACATCTCCAGGTCTACGTTAGATGGGCTTTTTTCTTTTTCTCAAGCTCTTCAAAGAAATGTAAACTTCCAAAAAAATCAAAAAAGTATTAAATAATGGTAAAATCTCTCTCTCTCTCTCTCTCTCTCTCTCTCTCTCTCTCTCCAATGATCCTCTTTCATGAAGAGTGAACTTTCTAGATATGGTGTTTAGATCCATCCTTGGCAACGTTTGTCACTATCTACCATAGATGTCTCAAATGCGATCGACAACCCTAGATCATTGGGTGATTTCATCCATCCAATTTTTTCAAAGGGGGCAAAAATGGTTCCCCTTACTTCATCCCCACTTATTGTCGAGGTCACCTCTAGTTCATCGCCCTGGCATTGCACACATTTGAAGCCGAGACCTCATGGTTACCACGCAAAAGCCATACCACCACGCTATTGAGTGTCATGTGTCCATGTGGCATGAAGCTTAGCAAGCCCAAAAACTCTTTTTTGTGGAGTCCTATGTACACTCTGAATAGTGACAGTCGTGCCATAATGGCTTAATCATATTTTACTCGACAAAATGAAAGGAAAGGTGGTCCTTTGAAAGTTAGGGAAAAATTATATTGCAATGTCTTAACCCAATAGTTTGAGGTATAGGCTACAAAAGCATATCTCTCTCTCTCTCTCTCAACGATGAGCCTCAAGGTGCTAAACAAACTAGAGAGCGCGTTCGGGCTGAGGGTGCTCATCGCCCTCAAGCACAAGGGCCTGCACTATGAGTACCAGGAAGAGGACCTTGCCAACAAGAGCCAGCTGCTGCTTGAGAGCAACCCTACCCACAAGAAAATACCTGTGCTCATTCACAATGGCAAGCCCATCTGCGAGTCCCTCATCATTGTGCAGTACATTGATGAGAATTGGCCCTCTTCTGACAAGCCCATCCTCCCCAAGGACCCCTACGACTGCGCCATCGCCTGCTTCTGGGCCGACTATGTCGATAGGAAGGTACAATTTCTGAACTCCTGATTTCCATCTTGCTTAATTGGGCTGCCATGACAAAATGACATTATTGCTGTAGGTGTTTGGTGCGGGAGCTCAGATCGTTTCGAGCCTAGCTGAAGAGCTTGTAGAGCAAGGCAAGAAAGATCTCATAGAAGCGATAGAAACACTGGAAGGAGTGTTCCGCAATGTGTCCCGCAGCGGCGATGGCAGTGGTGGTCTGTTTTTTGGAGGGCATGATATAGGGTTTGTGGACATCGCCTTGGCCTCCTTGCTTTCCTGGCTCGAAGCTTATGGTGCTGTGGGGGGCTTCAACGTCTGGGAAGAAAGCAAGTGTCCCCACCTGTCCAAGTGGGCAGAAGCTGTTGTGGAGTACCCAAGTGTGAAAGAGGCCCTCTCGATGATTCCCACTCGGAGGGTTGTGGAATTTGCCCATGGCATCAGAAAGAGGCTTCAAGGGAACTCAATAGATTACTAGCACCTTTGTGTTTACTTCAGTGACGATGTAAAGGACTGTAAGCTTGTAAGATAATAATGTTCAAACAAGCCGTCTTGGCCGGGGGTGGTTAATAGAGAGAGGCCTCTTACTACACGGCTAGGTTTGAACCAAAGCACGCCCTCTTACATGGGCTAGAAAAACCATATGGAAGAGTTAATGGGAGTAGGAAGGCTTAGGTTGAGAGTTGAAACCTAAAACTTAGCCTGGTTCGACTCTACTTGGTCTCGGCTCCATCCAGGCATTAGGAGGTTTATGGAGCCTCGCATGGTACATGTGTCTCTTTTTTGGATGGTGGCTCTTGCCTCAGTCCCTCTTCTTCGTGAAGCGTATGCTATCATTTTGAATTTTCAGCATTAACTTTTTTGAAAAAAAATTGATGTTTTACTATTCATAGTGTGGCCTCCAATCTTGAGTCTCATGTGTCTCTATTTTAAGGAATCTTTTATTATTGACGTCTACTTTTACTTGTTGTTTTGGGTGTTGTCTCTCATCATCTTTGAACATTCTCTGGCATCCTTTCTTGTTTATTATTGAGAAGGTATCATTGTGCAATACTACTTTGGTGTCCTTAGTTGAGGCCTTCATCATATATGGTGTACAAATTCTATGGACTTATCTTATACATATTCTCGCAACCCGATATGTCTATGATTATTCTCGTCATTGTTTTTTCTTATGGCCAACGTTTTGTTTCTTTGTTTTACAAAAATATTTTATTCAAGAGGTTTGCTTATCAACTTTTAAAAAAAAAAACAAAACTCACAATTGTGAGTGAATTATATTGAACAGCCCAAAAAATTACAAGGTCTTGTCATGCTCTTGTTAAGCCATGACATCATCGAGGGACCATATTTACATCAGCTATTAGGGCACCCACCCCTACCAACCCACCCCCTCATCCTTGGTACACAAGGTCCATAATCTTGTCATTCTGAGATGTTTTATTTAGCAATGGCCAAGATTTTCCCCCATCCTAGGCATTTCACTGCTGACAACAAGGCACAAGTAGTCCTAGACCAATCCTTCGAGTGTTGCTTGCGTCCGAGTGTCCATATTTGCACTTTGCTTTCTTGTATAATTTCTGCGAAGCTTGCCATCTTAAAACCTCCTTCAAACACACGGCGGTTTCTTCTCTGCCATACATTATGTAAGAAGAAGTATCTGACGATCTAAGTGATGACGAGGAGTGCAGGACTACCTAAATTCTTACCTCCAAGGAATAGGTCAGTCTTGAAAAAACTAATTTTCCATGTTCTTTGGACCCACTTGCATATTTTCCCTGCGAGGCGTTGTTACCATATACATGTAGTAGTGGTGTGTGTGAACACACTACGACCGTCGGGGCATTTTTTTCCTCTTTAGGAGGTTTTTTCCCCCGAGCATTGTATATACACCCATCACTCTAGGGCTATCTATCTTTCAATTGCATACTAAGTAACACACTCTCTATTTGTGCCTTGAGCTTCCTTCGTCTTCTCCAAGCTGTGTTCATTTCTCTACAACCCTAATTCCAACAATTGGTATCAGAGCAGGATGCGTCCTCCTGGGCTTAGTCGCCAGCTGCTCCAGCACACGCCTACTCATTTTCTCCGATTTCAGTGAGCTTTGGCAAGCGTTCGCAGGTCGACAAAATTTTTGGGAGATCTCGTAGAGCTTAGTCTGCTCAGATTTCTGATTCGAGCTCATTTCGGCCTCCGTATCCACTACAGGCAGTGCTGCACAGGCTATTTTGTCATTTTGTGCAGAATTTTTGTCAGTGCCATTTTCTGCATAACAGGTGCCTTACAGTCTTCTACGGTTTGTGCTATATAGCACGTGTTGTTCCCGCACCATTTCTCCTATTTTCAGGCAGTTTTCACATCACGTGCAGCATTTATCATGGCTGACAACAACACAGATCTGTTGAAGATGTTTGCTGTTGAGGACAGGTTGGATGGGGACAACTACCCTATGTGGGCTTATATGATGCAACATGTTCTTGTGTCAAAGGGCGTCTGGAACATTGTGCAGGGCATTGATGTACGTCTTGGTTCTGAGGATGTAGGCGATCTTGAGGATATTGCAAGTCTTGCTGCCATTAGAGTTGTTTTGCCTACGGCAAAACAATCTCGTTGGGATGTAAAGGATGTGCAGGCTCATGCATTGATGGCGTTGTCTGTGAAGCGCACCATTGTTTCCCACATTCGTTAAGAAAAATCTACAAAAGAGGCTTGGGATAGATTGGCTGGTCTTTATGCAAGCCGCAATGAGGCTAAAATTGTTTTGTTGTGTAAAGAGCTGGAGTCGAAGATTATGCATGAGGAAGATGATATGGACACTTTCCTTGCTGGTGTCAAGGATATCAATGAGCAACTTATTTCTGCAGGTGAAGTCATTTCAAACAGTTCCCTTGTGCACACTGTTCTTGATGCTTTACCAGATTCCTACCATACTTTTGCTAGTACTTGGAGACTGATGACCCAAGGAAATCCTGAATTTGTCAAGTTTGATGCATTATGCACATTGTTGTTGCAAGAGTCACTTTCCAGAAAAAACAGAACTAGGCAGCGTGCAGTTGAACAAGCTTTTATTGCTTCTCAAAGAAAGGGTGGTAACAGCAATGCAGCCACTTCTTATGGTTCTGCTGCGAGTGGCAAAACTTATGTCCCCAATGCTTTTGCTGGCAACACTTCATCTGGCAATTCTGGTGATAAGGGCAAAAAGAAAATGCGTTGCCATTATTGTAAAGCTAATGATCACTTAATCAAGTCGTGTCCTAAGTTGAAGGCCAAAGAGGCTAAGAAGAAAGAGGGTGGTTCCACTGCAAATGCTGGTTCCACTACAAATGCAGCCATTCTTGAGTCTTCTGTAAAAGGAGACTGTAATGCTGATGTTGATGTAGAATGGGCTTTTAGTGCAAAGTGCACTTACAATCCTGCTGTCCATGATGCATGCTTGTCAGTTGCTGCAGATTCACATGTGTGGTATTTCTACAATGGTGCTACAAAGCACATTACCTCACGTCGTGAATTGTTCACCTCTCTTGAGTTTGTCCCTCATGGGAATTCACTCACTTGTGCCAACAATGCCTCTTATCCGGTTCAGGGAGTTGGAAAGATTGTGCTTACTGCTTCAAATGGCAGTTCCTTCACACTTGTTGATGCACTTTATGTACATGGGATCAAGAAGAATCTCTTGTCTCTATCCGCACTTGCTAGACTTGGACTTGTAGTCAAATTTGTGGATGACAGATGTACAGTTCATGGTCTCAGTGTTGGTAATGAACTTCTTACATCTGGCCTCTTATGCCGTGGGCTCTATAAGCTTACTTTGTATGATAAGTGTGGACAAAAGTTTGCAAATCCTGTTGCAGATTCAAGGGCTATTTCAGATGCAAAATTTTGGCATGCACATTTTGGTCATCTGAATTTTTCCAGTTTGCTGCGATCGGAGAAATCTAATATGGTTGCTTCTTTGCCGCCTCTTGAAGCACCTATCAATCATGTTTGTGAAGGCTGTATTTTGGGTAAGATGCAGTGTTCTAAGTTTCCAAAGGATGGTTCAGTTCAGGCAAAAAGCAAGTTGCATCTTGTGCATAGTGATATTTGTGGGCCCATGCAAACTTTGTCCTTGGGCAATTACCTGTACTTCGTGACTATCATTGATGAATACTCCAGGCATGCATGGGTATTTTTGCTTAAAGTAAAGTCCAAAATGTGCTTCAAACAATTTCTGGCTATGGCTAAAAATTCCTCGAAATGTACTATGGGCACCCTCCGTTCCGATCAAGGGGGGGAGTATATGTCTCATGAATTCAATGCATTTCTAGCTAGTCGTGGGATAAAACACCAAGTACAGTGCCTTATACACCTCAGCAAAATGGTGTTGCTGAGAGGAAAAACAGGTCACTTACGGAAACGGCACGATGTATGGTCAAAAGTCAAGCTTTGTCGCATTCTTTTTGGCTTGAGGCCATCATGTGTGCCACTTATGTACTAAATAGGTGTCCTATGAAAGCTTTGCAGTCTATTACTCCATATGAAGCATGGCATGATAGAAAGCCTTCTATTGAGCACATGCGTGTTTTTGGTTGTTTGGAATATGCTTTGGTGCCACAAACACAGCGCAGAAAATTGGATGATAATGCTGTCAAATGTATTTTTGTTGGTTATAGTGCTGAAAGCAAAGGTTACAAGTTGTATCATCCGCAAACAAAACGTATTCTGGTTTCACGGGATGTAGTGTTTGTGGAAGATTCTGTTCAGCCCTTGTTGTCATGTACTAGAGAAAGTAATGTAAGCTCACAGGACATTTATGACACTTTGTTGCCTCTTTTCAGTGGTGGAAATGCGAATGTCAATTCCAATGAGGCAAATGTACAGCCTATGGGGGCTTCTGAAAATGTTATAGATCAACCTATTACTAATGCAGATGTACATAATGTACTTGATGAGGAAAGGGCTGAAAATGAGCAAGCTAGAGGTATGCCAAAATGCCTGGTGCACACTTTGCGTGACAGTAAATTGGATGCACCTTTGTCCAATCGTACTCGTTCAGGCTCTCGCCATGCATCTTATGCATCAGATTGTTATGCTTTGGTTGTGTCTAGCTTACATGATGTTGAGGAGCCTCTGTCTTTTGATGAAGCACAAAATTTAGAAAATTGGATGGCTGCCAACAATCAGAATATGATGCACTTATAGAAAATGACACATGGACTTTATGTGATTTGCCTCCTGGCAAAAAGGCCATTGGTACGAAGTGGGTTTACAAGTTGAAACGCAAGCCGGATGGTGAGATCGATTACCATAAGGCTCGACTTGTTGCAAAGGGTTATGCATAGCAAAAAGGCATAGATTATGAAGAAACTTTTGCTCCCACTTGTTGTATGACTACTATGCATTTTCTATGTGCATTGGCAGCTCATTTTGGTTGGGATGTACATCAATCAGACATTGTTACTGCTTTCTTGAATGGTGACATATTTGAGGAAGTTTATGTAACGCAGCCTCGCATTTTTGTCATAAAAGGACAAGAGGACAAAGTGTGCAGATGTAAGAAGGCTTTGTATGGGTTGAAGCAATCTCCTCGTGCTTGGTATGAGAAAGCTGACACTCATTTGTTCAAACGAGGCTTTCGTAAGAGTCCAACAGAAAGCACATTGTATGTAAAGCGTGAGGGTGATGTACTTCTCATTGTGGTTCTTTATGTCGATGATTTGCTAATCACTGGACCAAATGAGAGACATATTGTTGAATTTAAGGCTGATTTGAATGCTACTTTCAAGATGAAAGATTTGGGACCGTTGCATCATTACTTGGGTATATAGTTTAAGCAGTGTGATGGTGGTATTTCCTTGTGTTAGAAAAGTTACATAGAGACATTGCTATGTAAGTTTGGACTTGAGGATTGCAAACCTATTGCCACTCCGATGGAAACAGGTTTGAAGTTGATTCTACATGATGCTGGCGATCCTGTTGATGTCAGTCTTTACCAAACTGTTGTTGGCTGCCTCATTTATGTATGCAACACGAGGCCGGATATTTAGTTTGCAGTCTGACAGGTCAACAGATTTATGCATAGCCTAGGATCTAAGCATTGGCAGGCTGTCAAGAGGATTTTTCGCTACCTTAGTGGCACTTTACATCTTGGCTTGTTTTATCCCCAGGGGGATCATTGCCGCCAGACTTACATGTTTTTTCGGACTCAGATTGGGCTGGTTGTTTTGACACGCGAGTGCCCACAAGTGGTTTTTGTTTCATGCTTGGCAGTTCATGTATATCATGGTTGAGCAAGAAGCAACCCACTGTGGCCACTTTGAATTGTGAGACTGAGTATAGGGCAGTCTTCACAGCTACGGTTGACTGTGTATGGCTCGGACGCCTTATGGCTAATTTGGGTGTTGGACAGGACACTGCCAACACTATCTACACTGACAGTCAGAGCACATTGGCAATTTCAAGAAACCCAATTTTTCATCCTTGCACAAAGCACATTGAGGTGCATTACCACTATGTCAGGGAGAGGCTCTCAGCAGGAGAGATCAGCTTGGCGTATGTGCCAACACAGTCCTTGCAGGTCTTTTCACAAAGGCATTGTCTCGTGAGAAGCTGGAAGCTTTCCGCAAAGCTTTGGGCTTACTCCCCTTTGTGGACTGATCATGTCCTCAGGGCATGGCACTTCCCTTTACTCATGTGCCAGCTCTCATTCACCGCATCACTCCAGGGGGGATTTGTTACCATATACATTTTGTAGTGATGTGTGTGAACACACTAGGACCGCCGGGGCATTTTTTCCCTCTTTAGGAGGTTTTTCCCCCGAGCATTGTATATACGCCCATCACTCTAGGGCTATCTATCTTTCCATTGCATACTAAGTAACACACTCTCTATCGTGTGCCTTGAGCTTCCTTCATCTTCTCCAAGCTGTGTTCATTTCTCTGCAACCCTAATTCCAACAGGCCTTTGATAGTTGGGGAGTCCATGAATAGGTGGGCCAGATCTTCACTAGCCAACCTGCACCCCAAGGATCGATCTGACCCAATCCCTCTCTCTTGAATCTTCACCCCCGTCGGTAGAGCACCCCACATAACCTTCCATAAGAAAACCTTCATGTGTTGCGGAACCTTTGGCTTCCATATGTTCTCCATTACATGCTTCCACCTTGCCGCCGGCCATTGCTTTTTCCATAGCTTGTTAAGAGGGCTAGACCTATTCTTCTTTTGCATCATTGTCTGATAAATGCTTTTAGTATGGGTTTTCCATAAGAGGCTGCTTCCGGGCCAGTTCCAGGCATTCCATTCCAACACCGAATCACAGATTGGCATCACTAGATTGTCAAGCTCTTTCATCACCTTGTGGATATATTGAGTCTTTAAAATCTATTATAAATCAACTTGTTGCTATTAGGTCTCCCTAATCTCAAAAAAAAAAAAATTCTTTCAAAACATCGTAAGTGCGTAAGTGAAGGGTGAGTTTAGGAAATGAAAAGTCATGTAAAGGTGGAAAGTCAAAAGACATCCGAAGGTGTAAAGTCAAAAGAGCACCGTTTGTGTCCATATAAAGAGGTGGTCGACTTTTCATTGGTCCATTTGTGTTTCTCTTCTTATTCATTCTAACATTTTATTATCTTTAAATTGTCCTCTCTCTCTCTCTCTCTCTCTCTCTCTCTCTCTCTCTCACACACACACACACACACACACACACACACACACACACACATACACACACAATGTTGTATCCATCCTTCTCACGTCCAACCAATTTTGTTGTAAATTTGTGTGCTTCATCATTGCGCCCGTTGCTGCATACTATACACGAACGCATTGTTTTTGTTTTTGTTGAGGGAGTCTTTGAATTAGGAATACCTTTTATTTATTTTGAAGCCATTAGGAATACCTTTTAATTTAAAAAGGTATTGTTTCACAAAAAACATTTGATTACACTTCTTCTTGATATGGTGAAGGATTCTTCCTATGATAACATTGTTACCATTGTTTCTAACAAGGACAGTTTAGATTTTGACCAAATCTGCATTTTTAATTGAATAGTCAAGAACGACATAATTCAAGTCCTGATGCAGATATGATTTCATAAGAGTAGACTCATTCACAACAGTTGAAACATGCTTTTTACATTTGAAAGCATCCATTTCAATGAAAAAACCATACAAGTGTTTGTGGCATGTCAAGAAGTGCGGAGTGCGGCTAGGAAAGCGTAGGGCCTCTGACTGTGAGAGTTCGCAGCAAAATCAAGCAAGTTGTAGAATGTTTGAGGCTAAAAACACACCCAAAAAGAACAAAAATCCAGCCATGAAAGCTTATCTTTGAAAAAGAACCAAGATCAAGTCAAAATTCTTGTGTGTGTGATGATTTGGTGTAGCCTCATTGCCAATTACACAGTTGCAGTGCTCTTTTGCCCGGATAAAAACCCTATACAAACGCTTCAATTATCCATCGTAGGAATTTCATGGAAGCTTCAGAACTTCATTATTCATTCCTAAGTAGGTATTTGAAGAGGGGAAACCCTAATTGGTGGCCTCAGAGCCTCGAATACAGGGGTGGAACAGCACGGGACTACACTAGCATACCTTAGATGCACGCTTTGTATCCCTTCACAGAGGAGCTTATAGTGCTGATATTTCTCTTCTAAAATATTCTCTCACTTCTCATAGTCATGGCACCATGAGTGACGTGGCATTTTAAGCCATTTTTGACCAATTCTGGGTCATTTTTAGCCCAAAAATGCTATTTTTTGCCCGTAAAAAGCCCAAACAAGCTAGAAAAAATCCCTAACATTGTGGAAAAATTCCATTGGGATTAAATTTTATCTTGAAACTCATTTTACCACTTGCCAAGCACTCTGGATGCATCTCTTCCGCTCGCGCATGAAACCTGCTATTTTTGGTCGAGATTGCCACATTGATCTTTCTAGGCAAAATGAGTCTGCCACTTCGATACACTTGACATTTTTACATTTATAAATCAAAATAGGCATATATTTATGTGAAAAGGCATGCCACAGTGCCACGTTTAGGGCCTCACTATCCCGGCAAGGTATATACACGACTACAATCGTGGCATCTATTTTCGCATATATCACACTATGTACATCATAGCATTTGGTCCTACATAACAAAAGCATTGAGAGTGGGGTAGATATTTTAGTTTCACATTATGCACGTGCCACGACATGACAGCGGTAATAGTTTCTATTGTCTCAAATTTCCTAGCAAGCGTTTTTCTTATTGCAACAAAAATGGTCATAGTGAAGATGATTGTTGGGCGCGTCCATATGTTGAAGAACTCATCCCTACCATTAAAATAACCATGTTTATCTAGAGATTCTTTCTCTTCTTTTGATTATTGTGGATTATCTAATCATCATACTTACATATGCTTTAAGCATCGGCTCAAAACAGATTGTAATAAAGCATATGCTCCTAACTCATCATAATAATATTAAACTTGAAAAAAGATGTGTTTTATGTTTGGTCCCTCTAGAAAAAATACTTTATATACGTGATGGTTTACATTTTATTATCGATGCTGGTGCTACAGAAAATATGACATATCAATCTAAGTGGCTACATAACTATCATCATCACCAGTTAAACGTGTTGTTTATCCTACTTATGATATGAGTTGTCAAGTAAAGGTATTGGAGATTTATATATTGGTACCTTATCTTCTTCCACTTGAAATTTTCAAGGAGTGCTACATGTTTCAGATCTTCAATGTCATCTTCTTTCAATCGTCAAACTCATTGATCTTGGTCTGTTTGTTGGATTAGATTATATCAAATGCCGTATTGAGAAAGATGGATAAACTATTGCGACTACTTCTTGAGATAGTAATCTGTTTGACTCTTTTTGAACGTGACACGATACGGAAGAGAAAAATAGATTGATAAATGAAAATATAGAGTATGCAAAATAGATAAACAAATAGAGAATCTCTATATATAAAAGCTAATGATTACAAGAATATTATAGCTCATTTCATAACCTCCTAACCACCCCCAAGCTATCCCACTCTCAATCACAATCACGCTCACAATCTCAATCACGCTCACAAACTCTGGATAGCAACAACAATCATCATCCAGATCACAAACACGATCATAATTTCAATCTCATGACACCTTGTAGAGATTTTGTTTCACTGTGTTGAGTAGATATTTGATTGGTTTCTTTGATGTCTACAAAATAGCCAAAACAACATACTCATGTGACCAATTCAACACAATAATCGCATTAGAAAACATAATTTTGCACCATCATAAAGGAGTATAATCACTTCTTGATTAGGTCAAATAAAAGAGACATTACCTGTGTATGTTTACTTGTAAGCTAACATATTGCTGCTTGTAGACAAACTTGTTACTGCTAGCAAATTTTTTCTATCATAACTTTGTCACAGGAACTCAAAATGACAAAAACAAGTCTAGTCGATAAGGTAATGGGGGTAGAATTGCAAAAAATCACTTATTTTGGCTAAAAATGCAACTTTAATATTACAACTCATAAAAAGCCTATTTTCAAGTCTTCATAACTTTTCCAACTTATTTTAAGCTTATCCATGTATTTTAAGGTAAAACATATGGAAATAAAATATTGATATTGATAAAAAATATCAATTTTGACTACATTTTTACTTTACTGTCTATAGCCAAACTATCCTTTATTCAATAATCATTAATAAACACATATTTAATGTATTAGTTTAGAAAACAAGAGAATATATTTTCTCTCTCAACATCCTGAACTCGTTCGCATAAGACTAATACTCTTTACCTAATGAATTATAGAACAATCTTTTAAACCGTGTACAATGGACTTTAAGAATTTTAAAAAATAAGTCCTATTAAATTCTCCCCTTATCAAAATCAACTATGCTCTCAAAGGTCAAAAAAGAGGTATTTAGCATACAAAATATCAAAGTCAACGCAAGAGGCATCTTCTATGTTGGGATGTGAGGTTTTGTTGCATCTCTTGTGTGAACAATCTCTTCCACTTAGAAAAGTGTCATGTATCAATAACCCATGTGAAGAACCCCCTTACAACCCATGTGTAAAGAAAAGCCACTTGTGTTTGTGCGCAGGCAGCCACATCTTGTGCTCATGTGTCAAAAAGCTGTCTCTTTTGTATAAACTTATATAGAGGCACATTCTACATCTTTATCATTTGCAATTATACCCTATTGTATTGTGCAATAGTCTCTCTCTCTAGCTCTACACTATCCTCTCCAAAGCATTCCATTAGCATGAATGGCACACTAATCCACCCACCTTAACCCAAAAATGGGTATCAAAGCCATAATGGTGATTAACACTTCCTAATCACTAAATCCCAATCTTCTCTACTTAGTCCTCTTATTAGCTTAGCCACAAACTAATCTATTTCTTAATTATCTCATGATTAGTAGGGATATGTTCCTTGTCCTTCCACTGAGCCACTACCCTCAATTTGAAACTAATCAGGGAATGAAGAAATAGAGCTCTTTGCTTAGAGATTTGTTTAATGTTTTTTGCATTAGTTTGTGTATGAAGCCTTTGCAATTGCATTCATAATTTATTTTTCCTCGAACACATGACGCATCGCATTGTTGGTATGTGTACATAGCCTCATTCACAGCTTTCAATTGCAAAATTTGGACTCAATTGAATAGGTGTGTGTGTGTGTGTGTGTGTGTGTGTGTGTGTGTGTGTGTAGCGGCGATCGCTAGCTTTTGATTGAGCCCTTCCATGGTTACTATGGGCTAAGCATTGCAAATTGATGGTGTAATTAAAATCAAGCTTTGCAGCTCATTTTTTTGGCTTTTGCAGAGCAAGTTAGAAACATTTGTGTTTAGGTGCATAGTTATGAGGACAAACTCAAGTGGGAGCCACCCCTAAGCAGGCTAAATGCCAAGAGTTTGTCCGTTGAAAATTTTTTCATTAAAAAAATGAGAGCAAAGAAGGCGCCCATCCGGATTCAACCCCAACAACTCAGCCTGTGAAGTGCTACCCTTTATCGCCACGCGAGGCCAGGCCAGTGCAGCACCTACAAACTCACTCGGCCACCTATCCCCGCTACTACGCTTCCCTAACCCCATCAACACGAGCTTCACAACCTCCCATCGAAGCTCAGCACAGGGATTGCCTACGTTAGCACAACCATCAATCTCCTCTACCTCGTTCGTTCGCAATACAACCTGCCAAATCACGGCCTGGTGACCTCGTACTGCTTGTCAGCTACCAATTCAACTTCAGAGACAACTGCCATGACCCATTCACACCGCGGCTCTGCTCTCATCAAGAGCCTCGCCCCAGCCTTTCCATTCACGGTACTGCAGGCGCATCAGCAATCTTCCGCTCTTGGCTCGCCCATCCTCACCCGCCATCCTTGCTGCATCCTATCCGCCACTGGCCCCACTGCCTTGACACACCCACCTGCTATCCTCAATCAGTGCCCATATCGCTCGCTGCCTCAGCCCTTGGCTCACTCGTGTCGTGGCCCGCATTGTTCATGAACTATACCGAACTTACCATCTATAATGGCTGCCCCTACTTAGGCCCGCTCCTTCGGTGTGTAAACTTCTAAGTTTTTTTTAAAAAAAATTCTTCATTAAAAATTTATCGAGGCGGCTGTTCCCACTTCAATCCCATCAAGGCTAGCTCATAAATAGATCTTTCAAGCTAAACCGCCTCCAACGACTAGGCTTCCCGCGGTCCTCAACTTTATCCCAATGAATTGTATTTATCCACAGTGGTGACATGTCTTATCCTCTTGGATTTACTATCACATACCTATATCACATCACGCACTTTTAAATATACACTGCATCAACGTTTCAACTTCATGAGCTTCAAATTTTGCCAAGTTTTGTGAAGAGGTGTTTCCCAATTGTGAAAAGTGACTTCACACTTGGTCACAACACTTGTAATTCAACTAAGTGTGCAACCTTGCACGAGGACTAGACACTACCCATATCGGGTAAGACCTTCCTCTCACCGCACAAGGGACTGCACCATCATGGGAGAAAAAGGAATCGACAAGTTCAACGGCAATGATTTTCACACGTGGTAGTCAAAAACCAAAGGCTACTTACTGCAAAAGTAGTTATGGTTTGTCGTTAAGCCACTAGCTGAAGATGATAGCATAGAAACGCGACAAAGCTTAATGCAATTTGCAGCTAAAAATGAGCAAGCTCTCAGCATTCTGATCACATCACTTGACGACAACTTTGTGCATTATTTGGATGATTGTACCACTGCACATGAAGCATGGATAACCTTAGAACAACATTTTGGTGCTATTGCAGCAAAGCATTCTAAAATTACATTAAAGATACACCTTTACGTATTGCTTATGGAGCCTAGAGAAGATGTGTCATCTCTAGTCAATAGGCTCAAAAATACCTGCACATAGTTGACATATATAAAATTCCCTGTTGATAATGAAGATCAAATTGTTGTGCTTCTCAAAGTAGTACCAGATGCAGATTTTGGCCAAATTGTAACAGTGCTTAAAGAGAAAGACCCAATCCCTAAAATTGAAGATGTAATAAACTCTCTTCAAGAGCACGAAAAGAAACTCAAAGGCAGTCAACAACGGTCAAATGGTGCATATGTGGTCTCATCCAACCGCTACAACTGCAATCACAAAAGGAACTTAAAGTGCACACATTGTGGCAGAACAAATCATCTTTCAAAGGATTGCTATGAAATCAATCCTTGTCGCATTTGTGGCAAGAACAATCATGCTACAAAGTATTGTAGAGTCAACAATAAATCTTCACAGGTTACCAATCACAAAGAGCATTTCAAAGATCAAACAAAAGAAAAAATCAACTTTGCCACCTTTGGAGATTCTGATGAAGATAACGACAACAATATTGGCTTGTTTTATGATGATGTACTGTGAGCATTCTCTCAATTGTACCTTACCCTCTATTTGTGCCAGGGGAGGCTTGTGTGTGCCTACACCCTTTGTGTCTAGGGGAGACAACATTGTGTTCAAGGGGAGGCTTGTGGATTGTGTGTCTCACCCTAGTGTGTTTTGAGGAGAGGATTGTGTGAGCGATATGCAACCAACATCCACACAGGGGAGGATTGTTGGGACGCGAGATTTTGTTGCATCTCTTGTGTGAACAATCTCTTCCACCTAGAAAAGTTTCATGTGTCAATAACCCATGTGAAGAACCCCTTACAACCCATGTGTAAAGAAAAGCCACTTGTGTTTGTGCATAGGCAGGCACATCTTATGCTCATGCGTGAAAAGGCTATCTCTTTTGTATAAGCCTATATAGAGGCACATTCTGCTGAATAAATGTAAGCTTTATCATTTGCAATTATACCCTATTGTATTGTGCAATATCTCTCTCTAGCTCTACACTAACCTCTCCAAAGCATGCCATTAGCATGAATGGCACACTAATCCACCCACCTTAACCCTACATTCTACATGATACATATCCCAATTAACCAATCTTTAACAAGAGTTCTACTTCTCTAAGCTGCCTAACTCAACCATAAAAAATGGTTTCTAATTTTATCTTTGGAATGACTATTTCATTGTTTGATATCTTTTGTTCAATACAAGATTACCTCAAGGAGTATTATTGTTGGGGTATAAAGCCCAATGTGGTCGCCCAGGTAAGTGGGCGGGCCGCCAGGTATGTACACATATTCTTTTGTAAAAACCTAATAAGAACTCACTATGCTCTACACATTATAGTAGAGCGAGTTCACCATATCGTCGTGCTCTTCTTCTCGCACTCTCTCTCGCGTCGCACTTCCGCTCGTACTCCTTCAACTGGTATCAGAGCTCAGATCGAGGCTCAGGGCAGCACTACAGGAGGCTAGAGTCACCAGCTCAGATTGGAGTGAAATTCGACAGGCGAAGACAGGGCCCCAAATCCTGTGGGTAAGCCCAAGGGGCTTGGTGTTGTCAGAATTTCATTCTGAGGTCATGTCGACCACCGTTCGGCTTCGACAAAGGTCTGCGCAGGCCATTTTTCGACTACGTGGTCTCGGCGGGTGCAGATCCGACTCTGCAAATTTGGGGTTTTCGGCCTACGACTGCAGGTACTGAGGATATCGACACTCCCAGAGTGTTGATTTGTGGCTGTCTACACATCGAAGGACGGCTCACAGTTCTTGGAGGCGTGTCACATACGACACGAGCGCATCTACACACAGTCTGTAGGTGACATCCACTAGTTTATCAGGTAGCTTGTGTTTGCTGCTTGATATTCCAGATTTCATCCTGACATTGCAGGTACTTCCACATGGGATGTATTGTCAGAGATGATGTATGTCTGTTGAGGGTTTGCTAGTTGTGAGTCACGCAGCAAACAACCGTCGCAGTGGTTACAGCATACAGTGGGAAATTTGTGGATGTATGACTTTGTGGGAAGTCTATGTACTGTCAAATTTACTGCAGCCTTTGTTGAGGGTCGAGTGAGGTTTTATTGAGCTGGCAGATTCTCGAATGTTGAGATCCTTTCGGTGATACAGGTCTTGGAGCGATCCCTCGAGCACCCTTAGATAGGCAGCTAGGATGTATTGACTGTGAGTTAGACAGTTGGGATTGCATCTTTGCTTTACTGCCGTTGAGGCATTGTCGCAGTCTATGCTTACAGGACAGTGACAGGAGAGTCAGAGACAGTACAGGTGCAGGACCTGTTTACCCGTAGCTTACAGTGTCAGAGAGACAGTGTTTTTTGAGCTGTTTTTTGGTCTGTTTTTTGAGTACACCAGAGCCATTTTACAAAGGAGACTCTGCCGAAATTTATACAGAATCTGAAGCTTTTTTGGTTCATTTGACAGGTTGATATTGGTTCAGAGGTCAATTTACAGGGGAAACTCTGCCGAATTTTTCCCAGGAAAGTAAACCACTGTGAAGCGTAGCTATGGCTGGATCACAGGACACTGCTCTTTACAATATCAAGAAGCTGGATGGAACCAATTTCCCATTGTGGAAGAAGCAGATTTGGCACGTGTTGGTACAAAAGAAGCGGATAAAACCTATAAAGCTCAAAGGGATAAAACCAGAAGATATGGACGAAGATGAATGGAGCGAAATGGATGAATTGGCACTTTCTACCATTATGCTGACTTTGGCAGAAAGCGTTTACTTCAATGTAGCAGACGAGATGTCGACTTATCAAGCATGGTTAAAGCTGAGTGATCTTTATGAGAAGCAGAGTGCAGCTTCACAGGTATACTGGCTTAAGAAGCTTGTTGACTTGAAGATGAAAGAAGGGACACCTATGTCCAATCATCTGAATGAATTCAGCACAATCTATAGTCAGTTGTCAGCTCAAGGTGTCAAGTTTGATGAACCTGTTAGAGCTATGTTCCTGTTGATCACATTGCCGAAAAGTTGGGACACTTTTCGCACAGCTTTGAGTAATTCTGCACCTCCATATGGTTTGAACATAGCAAGTGTAGAAGGAAGTCTGCTTACTGAAGAAACCAATAGAAAGACAATGGACAAAGGCAAAGGAACAGGCTTAGTTGTCAGGGGAAGGACCAAAGAAAAGTACAAAGGTGGAAAGAGGAATCAGTCTTGTAGCAAGTCCCGCAGTGCTAAAGGCAAGAGTGACATAGAATGCTACCATTGTGGCAAGAAGGGTCACATGAAAAGAGACTGCAGAGAATCGAAAGAAGAAAAAGGCAAAGAGAAAGCTGAAGACCATGGTGAGAAGAACAAGTCCTCAGTGAAGATTCAAGAAATAAATGTGACAAACACTGTTGCAGAGGATGACAGTCTAGTGTCAGGAGACATCTACTTCTTGAAGAATACAATGGACTCAGCTCTTCTTACAGCATCTGATGGAAATGCACTGAGTGACTGGATTATAGACTCAGGGGCATCACTTCATGTGTCTCCAAACAAGGAGTGGTTTACCTCTTATGTGACCACTAAAGATCATGTTCGGCTAGGCAATGGGCAGACATGTGAGATCTTAGGTGTTGGAGATGTTCAATTGAAGTTTCAGAATGTCTCTTCTTTCACGCTGAAGAATGTGAGACATGTTCCCGCAATTACAAAGAGCTTGATCAGCACAGGTTTACTTGATGATGCTGGCTACGTCACCACTTTTGGACAGAACATGTGGAAGATATCCAAGGGTTCTATGACAGTAGCACATGGAGTAAAGTCTGGAGGACTTTACATGATTTATGTATCAAATGTCTCTAAAAATGTAATCAATGTAACCGAGCAGCCGAACGTTTCTTTGTGGCATAGCCGGTTAGGACATATGTCCAAGAAGGGAATGGAAATCTTGTCTCGTTTTGGTTATTTTCCTGGCTTTTCATTTAATGATTTTGAATTCTTTGAACATTGTTTGTATGGTAAGCAAACATAGCAGCCACATAAGCATAGAAGCAGTAGAAGAGATACACAGTTGGCACTTGTTCATAGTGATTTGTGTGGACCTATGCCTAACCTATCTCTAGGGGGAGCTTCTTACTTTATGACATTTATAGATGATTACTCGAGGAAAGTATGGGTTTACTTTCTCAAGCACAACGATGAAGCGTTTAGTGTTTTCAAAACGTTTGTGACACTTGTGGAGAATCAGAGTGGCAAGAAGCTTAAATGCTTACGCACTGACAATGGTGGAGAGTATGTTTCAAAGGCCTTTCAGGACTTTTGTGAGTGAAAAGGTATAAAACGTGAACTTACTGCTCCTTACAATCCTCCTCAAAATGGTGTTGCTGAGAGGATGAATAGGACCATACAAGAGAAGGTCAGAAGTATGTTGTCTAATGCACAGCTGCCAAATGGGTTTTGGGCTGAAGCTGTATCAACAGCTGTTCATCTTGTAAATAGATCTCCTAGCAAGGTTTTGCAGAAGGATTCAGTGCTAGAGATGGTATGGTCAGGCAAAATGCCCTCATACAATCATCTCAGAGTCTTTGGCTGTGAGGCATATACTCACGTTCCAAAGGAATTTAGGAACAAACTTGAGCCAAAGAGTAGAAAGTGCATCTTTCTAGGCTATGGTAATTCTAGTGAGATGGGGTACAGAATTTGGGATCCCGAATCCAGAAAGGTTGTCCGCAGCAATGATGTTCACTTTAATGAATCCAAATATCATTCTAAACCAGAGAGGGTTGAGGAGATTAGAAGAGTTGTCTTCCAAGAAGATGGACCTGCACGTGCAAGACAAAATGTCAGGGCTCAAGAGGAGCAAGGACAGGATAGAGTGGAACCACAGGTTGTGGTTGAGCCTGAGCCACCTATTGTGCGTAGATATGGACGTGTCACGCGACCTCCTGATAGGTTTGTTCCCTCTATGAACTATGTCATGTTGACTGATTGTAATGAGCCTTCATGTTACAAGGAAGTAGTGCAAATGAAGGACTCCGGAAATTGGCAATTGGCCATGTAGTCAGAGATGACAGCTCTGCATAAAAACAAGACATGGAAGCTAGTTAAATTACCATAGGGCAAAAAGGCTCTACCTTGTAAATGGGTTTACAGGTATAAGATCACCGCTCATGATAGTCAACCAAAGTACAAAGCAAGGCTTGTTGCCAAGGGCTTTAAGCAAGAACAAGGCATTGACTTTGATGAAGTCTTCTCTCCGGTGGTCAAGATGACTACATTGAGATGCTTTCTTGCATTGGTTGCCATATTAGATTTGGTGATTTAGATGTGGAAATTTACATGCAGCACCCAGAAGGGTTTGTTGAGAAAGGCAAGGAAGATTGGGTATGCCAGTTGTTAAAGAGTCTTTATGGCTTAAAACAATCACCGAGGGCATGGTACCATAAATTCCACAAGTTTATGCTTTCTCAAGGCTACAAACGTAGTGAGTTCGATCACTGTCTATATACAAAGAAGGCTAAGGATGGCAGTTGGCTGATCCTTATTTTGTATGTGGATGACATGTTGATTGCTGGCAAGCACTTGGAAGAAATATCAGCTTTGAAGTCAAAGATGGCAAAATCGTTTGACATGAAAGACATGGGTGAGGCAAGTCATATACTTGGTATGCGCATTGAGAGAGACAGATCAAAGAAGTTGATTTGGTTATCTCAAACAGAGTATATTGACAAGGTTTTGCAACGTTTCAATATGGAGAAGGGAAAGGCACTGAGTGTTCCATTGCCACCATATGTGAAACTTAGCAAACAAGATTGTCCTGTGTCTGAGGAAGAACAGGCTGAAATGGATAAGATTCCATATGCGTCTGCAGTGGGTAGTTTGATGTATGCAATGATTGCTACTCGCCCAGACATTGCATTTGCAGTGGGAGTAGTAAGTCAATACATGTCAAACCCAGGCAAGAAAAATTGGGAGGCAGTGAAAGGAATATTGAGATACCTGAAAGCTACAAAGAGTATGCGTATATGCTATGGGAGTCAGGAGCTAAGTGTAAAGGGTTTTACAGACTCAGATTATGCAGGTGACTTAGACAACCGAAGGTCTACGTCAGGGTATGTCTTTACATTGGTTGGTGGAGCAGTATCATGGCGTTCTAGATTACAAGATTGTGTTACTCAGTCTACTACAGAGGCTGAATATGTTGCAGCATCAAAGGCATGCAAAGAATCAATTTGGCTTAATCGACTAGTAACAGATTTGGGAATCAAAGAAGAGATGCCTGTGTTATATTGTGATAGTCAAAGTGCTATACAATTGGCTCGCAATCCAGTTTATCACTCAAAGACAAAGCATGTGGATGTGAAGTATCATTTCATCAGGGAAATGCTCGAGGATAAGCAACTTTAGCTTGTCAAAGTTCACACCACAGAAAATCCTGCTGATCTACTTACAAAAGGACTTCCCTCAGAGAGCTTTGCGCATTTTCGCAAGCAGATAGGTGTAGGGTAGTACATCACTTCTCTACATCTCTTGTATATTAGCTTGTATAGTAGCTTCTCTCACACTTAAAGTACCACATTGGACTTTAAGTGGGAGGTTGTTGGGGTATAAAGCCCAATGTGGTCGCCTAGGTAAGTGGGCGGGCCGCCAGGTATGTACACATATTCTTTTGTAAAAACCTAATAAGAACTCACTATGCTCTACACATTACAGTAGAGCGAGTTCACCATATCGTCGTGCTCTTCTTCTCGCACTCTCTCTCGCGTCACACTTCCGCTCGTACTCCTTCAATTATGGCATTCCCACAACATTTGATGTTTCAAATAGGAATTTGCAAACACACAGAAATGATCAAAAGCTTGGAGAAGACAAAGGAAGCTCAAGGCACACAATGTTACTTGGTGTGCAAATGGAGAGATTGATAGCCCTAGAGTGATGGACGTATATAGAATGCTCGAGGGCGAAAACCTTCTAAAGAGGGAAAAAATACCCCAGCGGTCCTAGTGTGTTCACACACATCAGTACCACATGTATGTGGTAACAAATCCCCCCTGGAGTGATGTGTTGAACGAGAGCTGGCACATGAGTAAAGTGAAGTGCCATGCCCTGAGAACATGATCAGTCCACAAAGGGGAGTAAGCCCAAAGCTTTGCGAAAAGCTTCAAGCTTCTCACGAGACAATGCCTTTGTGAAAAGATCTGCAAGGTTGTCCTGTGTTGGCACATAAGCCAAGCTGATCTCTCCTGCTGAGAGCCTCTCCCTGACATAGTGGTAATGCACCTCAATGTGCTTTGTGGGAGCATGAAAAATTGGGTTCCTCGCAACTGCCAATGCGCTTTGACTATCAGTATAGATAGTGTTGGCAGTGTCATGTCCAACACCCAAATCGGCCATAAGGCGTCTGAGCCATACACACTCAACCGTAGCTGTGAAGACTACCCTATACTCAGCCTCACAACTCAAAGTGGCCATAGTAGGTTGCTTCTTGCTCAACCATGATATACATGAATTTCCAAGCATGAAACAAAAACCACTTGTGGACACTCGTGTGTCAAAACAACCAACCCAATCTGAGTCCAAAAAATCATGTAAGTCTAGAGACAATGATCCCCCCTTGGGATAAAACAAGCCAAGATGTAAAGTGCCACTAAGGTAGCGAAAAATCCTCTTGACAGCCTACCAATGCTTAGACCCTGTGCTATGCATAAATCTGCGGACTTGTGAGACTGCAAACTGAATATCTGGCCTCGTGTTGCATACATAAACGAGGCAGCCAACAGCAGTTTGATAAAGAGTGACATCAACAGGATTGCTAGCATCATGTATACTCAAATTCAAACCTGTTTCCATGGGAGTGGCAATAGGTTTGCAATCCCCAAGTCCAAACTTACATAGCAATGTCTCTATGTAACTTTTTTGACACAAGGCAATACCACCATCACACTGCTTAAACCGTATACCCAAGTAATGATGCATTAGCCCCAAATCTTTCATCTTGAAAGTAGCATTCAAATCAGCCTTAAATTAAGCAATATGTCTCTCATTTGGTCCAGTGATCAGCAAATCATCGACATAAAGAACCACAATGAGAAGTACATCACCCTCACGCTTTACATACAATGTGCTTTCTGTTGGACTGTTACGAAAGCCTTGTTTGACCAAATGAGTGTCAGCTTTCTCATACCAAGCATGAGGAGATTGCTTCAACCCATACAAAGCCTTGTTACATTTTCACACTTTGTCCTCTTGTCCTTTTATGACAAAACCGCGAGGCTGTGTTACATAAACCTCCTCAAATATGTCACCATTCAAGAAAGCAGTAACAATGTCTGATTGATGTAAATCCCAACCAAAATGAACTTCCAATGCACATAGAAAATGCACAGTAGTCATACGACAAGTGGGAGCAAAATTCTCTTCATAATCTATGTCGTTTTGTTGTGCATAACCCTTTGCAACAAGTCGAGCCTTATGGCGATCGATCTCACCATCCGGCTTGCATTTCAACTTGTAAACCCACTTCATACCAATGGCCTTTTTGCCAGGAGGCAAACCACATAAACTCCATGTGTCATTTTCTATAAGTGCATCATATTCTGATTGCATGGTAGCCATCCAATTTTTTGAATTATGTGCTTCATCAAAAGACAGAGGCTCCTCAACATCATGTAACCTAGACACAGCCAAAGCATAAGAATCTGATGCATTAGATGCATGGTGAGAGGCTGAACGAGTACGACTAGACAAAGGTGCATCCAATTTACTGCCACGTAAAGTGTGCACCAGCCATTTTGGCATACCTCTAGCCTGCTCATTTTCAGCCCTTTTCTCATCAAGTACATCATGTACGTCTGCATCAGTAATAGCTGATCTTAACATTTTTGGAAACCCCCATAGGCTGTACATTTGCCTCATTGGAATTTACATTCGAACTTCCACCAGTGAAAAGAGGCAACAAAGTGTCATAAATGTCCTGTGAGCTTACATTACTATCTCTTATACATGACAACAAGTGTTCAACAGAATCTTCCACAAAAACTACATCCCGTGAAACCAGAATACGTTTTTTTTTGCGGATGATATAACCTGTAAGCTTTGCTTTCAGCACTATAACCAACAAAAATACATTTGACAGCCTTATCATCCAATTTTCTGCGCTGTGTTTGTGGCACCAAAGCATATGCCAAACAACCAAAAACACACATGTGCTCAATAGAAAGTTTCTATCATGCCATGCTTCATATGGAGTAATAGACAGCAAAGCTTTCATAGGACACTTGTTTAATACATAAGTGGCACACATGATGGCCTCAAGCCAAAAAGAATGCGGCAAAGCTTGACTTTTGACCATACATCGTGCCATTTCTGTAAGTGATCTTTTTTTCCTCTCAGCAACACCATTTTGCTGAGGTGTATAAGGAACTGTACATTGGTGTTTTATCCCACGACTAGCCAGAAATGCATTGAATTCATGAGACATATACTCCCCCCCTCGATCGGAATGGAGGGTGCCCATAGTACATTTTGAGACATTTTCAGCCATGGCCAGAAATTGTTTGAAGCACATAAAAACTTTGGACTTTTCTTTAAGCGGAAAATCATGCATGCCTGGAGTAATCATCAATGAAAGTCACGAAGTAAAGGTAATTTCCCAAGGACGGAGTTTGCATGGGCCCACAAACATCACTATATAGAAGCTGCAACCTGCATGTGGCCCGAACTGAACCATCCTTTTGAAACTTAGAACTCTGCATCTTACCCAAAATACAACCTTCACAAACATGTTTGACAGGTGCTTTAAGAGGCGGCAAAGAAGCAACCATATCATATTTCTACAAACGCAGCAAACTGGCAAAATTCAGATGACCAAAACGTGCATGCCAAAGCTTTGCATCTGAAATAGCCCTTGAATCTGCAACTACATTTGCAAAAAATTTTCCACACTTGTCATACAAAGTGAGCTTATAAAGCCCACAGCACAAAGGCCAGATGCAACAATTTCATCACCAAAACTGAGATCATGAACTGTACATCTGTTATCCACAAATTTGACTACAAGTCCAAGTCTAGCAAGTGCGGATGTAGACAAAAGATTCTTCTTGATCCCAGGTACATAAAGTGCATCAAAAAGTGTGAAAGAACTCCCATTTGTAAAAGTGAGTACAATCTTTCCAACTCCCTGAACCGGATAAGAGGCATTGTTGGCACAAGTGACTGAATTCCCATGAGGGACAACAGACTCGAGAGAGGTGAACAATTCACGATGTGAGGTAATGTGCTTTGTAGCACCACTGTCGAAATACGACACATGTGAATCTGCAGCAACTGACAAGCATGCATCAAGGACAACATGATTGTAAGTGCACTCTGCATTAAAAGCCCATTCTGCATCAACATCAACATCCAGTCTCCTTTCACGGAAGACTCAACAATGGCTGCATTTGTAGTGGATCCAGCATTTGCAGTGGAACCACCCTCTTTCTTCTTAGCCTCTTTGGCCTTCAACTTAGGACACGACTTGATCAAGTGATCATTAGCTTTACAATAATGGCAATGCATTTTCTTTTTGCCCTTATCACCAGAATTCTAGACGAATTGCTGCCAGCAGAAGCATTAGGAACATAAGTTTTGCCACTTGCAACAGAACCATAAGAAGTGGCTGCATTGTTGTTACCACTCTTTCTTTGTGAAGCAATAAAATCATGTTCAACTGCACATTGCCTAGTCCTGTTTTTTCTGGAAAGTGACTCTTGCAACAGCAATGTGCATAATGCATCAAACTTGACAACTTCAGGATTTCCTTGGGTCATAAGCCTCCAAGTACTAGCAAAAGTCTGGTAAGATCTGGTAAGGCATCAAGAACAATCTGCACAATGGAACTATTTGAAATGACTTCACCTGCAGAAATAAGTTGCTCATTGATATCCTTGATACTGGCAAGGAAAGTGTCCATATCATCTTCCTCATGCATAATCTTTGACTCCAGCTCTTTATGCAGCAAAGCAATTTTAGCCTCGTTGCGACTTCTATAAAGACCAGCCAAAATATCCTAAGCCTGTTTTGCAGATTTTGCTGAACGGATGTGAGGAACAATAGTGCGCTCACAGACAACGCAATCAATGCATGAGCCTGCGCATCCTTTACATCCCAACGAGCTTGTTCTGCCATAGGCAAAACAACTCTAATAGCAATAATCCTTGCAGCAAGACCTGCAACATCCTCAACATCGCGTACATCCTCAGAACCAGGATGTACATGAATGCCCTGCACAATATTCCAGACGCCCTTTGACACAAGAACGTGTTGCATCATGTAAGCCCACATAGGGTAATTGTCCCCATCCAACCTGTCCTCAACAATAAACATCTTGAACACATTTTTGTTGTTGTCAGCCATGGAAAATGCATGCACCTAATGTGAAAACTGCCCGAAATGAGGAGAAATTGAGTGAGACCAACACGTGCTATACATCACAACCCGCAGTAGACTGTATGGGACCTGTTATGCAGTATTTGGTACTCATAGAAATTCTGCACAAAATGAAAAAATTGCCTGTGCAGACATGGTTGTAGTGGAGACGGAGGCCGAAATGAGCCCGAATCAGAAATCTGAGCAGACTATGCTCTACAAGTTCTCTTGAAATTTTTGTCGACCTGTGAACGCTCCCCAAAGCTCACAGAAATCGGAGAAAGTGAGCAGGCATGTGTTGGATCTGCTGGCAACTAAGCCCGAGAGGACGTAACCTGCTCTGATACCACTTGTTGGAATTAGGGTTGCAGAGAAACGCACACAACTTGGAGAAGATGAAGGAAGCTCAAGGCACACAATAGAGAGTGTGTTACTTAGTGTGCAATGGAAAGATAGATAGCCCTAGAGTGATGGGTGTATATACAATGCACGGGGGAAAAAACCTCCTAAAGAGGGAAAAAATACCCCGGCGGTCCTAGTGTGTTCACACACATCACTACCACATGTATATGGTAACAGCCAATGCTCAATTGCATACACACATATCCTCTGTTGTATATAGGAGCAAGAGCATTTGCATTAGCACTTGAGAGAATGAGAGAGTTAAGTTTACGATAGCTTTTATTTGGGCTATCCATTTCACACACGGGTGTCTACATTTGGGTGGCCAATAGTGAACCTTATCTGCTAGAGTTGCGGTGCACCCTTTATATACGATCGACAATCATCCAATCACCTAATATCTACATGTGGAACCCACAAGCCCATCCCATGACTCAAAAGGATGTAGTTCATAAGATTTGCATCCATTCCTCATGGGTGAACAAGAACCTCCAGGCATCATTAGGACTAGTTGTAAGCCTTTCTTTAATTTAGGGAGGCCGACAATTATACACAAAAGTGTGTCACACTTGGTAATCATGGTTTTGACATAAATTTCCTATTGTCCCATTCATGGCATGTACATTCTTTTTATGATCATTCAAAAATAGAACTGTTAATTTTTTGGGTATTTTTTATTAGTGGAAAGAGAAGTGAACTATAGGCTCAATCTAGGGCTTTTTCGCTTTGCGCATGCCAAAAACCATCCCAGAAACATTTTTTCCCATGTTTGTAAGGCAAGAACTATGGGAAGAAATTTTGTTTCCATGTTCATAGGGGTCTGTCTAATTAAAAATTGGTGTGTGAGGGTTTTGTGTTTTTGTGTTGTGCATGCATAATATTTGCTATTCTTGTAGATGTGATTTCTCTTTTCGTCTCTTTTGAATGGAGTGTGTGAGGAGCTTTAGTTGGTCTCTTTCTCTCTCTTTTCACAAAAACCACTCTTTGTCTTTCGACAATAGGCAAATGTGTTTTCTTTCTCTCTCTTTTGCTCTGTCTCTCTCTGCAAGTCAAAGTATGATCACACACATAGAGAGTCATCCATACAACAATCTCTTGTGTTCACAACTTGTAAAAGGCTTTCCAAGCTTCTGATAAGAGGCCACAGATCATGTTCAATTCGAGCAAAGCACCGCCTGATTGTTTGGTGTATCTCTTTGATCTTGTCTATAATATTTATTTTGGGAAAGCTTGTATGTAGCACTTGTTTCTAGATATGCATCTCTTTGCCATGCTTGTGGCATGTGCAAGTGTCTCTCCCATGCTGTTATGGTGTATGCACCTTCTAGAGTGTTTGATTCTTTCTACTTTATATGGACATCATTCAATTCTCAAGGTTTCCTCACTTGCACGCTATTGCTTCTATGTTTCTTTGTTCCACTTGAAAGATGATCGTGGTTAGCATTGTGGTGCATTTGACTACCATCATATAGGACGTCAAAGGTCATGTTGTTGTGTAGATGAGAGACCGTGATACATGAAGCACCTATGAAACTTGTCAGGAGGTAAATGGTGGAAATAGTGGTTGCACATGATTTTATTAGCCACTTGATGGTTCAATGTGCTCGCGAATAACCTACCCTCACGCAGGTGCTTTAGAAATTTAGGTTTGTAAGGCATTGAATCTTCAAATTTCCTCTCATGGCATGCTCACGTAACAAATTGACCTGCTTGTTTCTCAGATATGGGAAGACATTCTCAGATTTGAGAACACGGAGTCCTACATAAAGCACTGGCTAGAGTTGGATGGAATGTGTTTTTGGGACATCTTGATAACACATGCATTTCCTTGTGGAGTAAAAGAAAAGGTATAGCCTTGACCTTATTTCTTACCTAATGCTCACTTGCTATTGAGTAGCTCTCTTCTAATGAATTACCAAAAAGACTCTTAGCAAATGTTGATTTATTGATCTTTATGACAGCAAGTTTGCTACCAGGATTTCATTTATAAAGGATCTTTTCTAAAAAGAGCATGTATAAACATAGCATACAAGTTTATACATGGAGGAAGTTTGGTTATGTCGCTCCATGCATGATTCCCACCTCTTCATGATTGATTGTGTTGCAATGGCCAAAAAGAGAAAATTTTGATGCAAGGACGATTTGATCTTCCATGGTTACACAATTCCTATGAGCAAAATCAAGATGTATCCCCATTATTTGCATGTGGCCTTCAACATGTGCTAGCAATCCAACCAAGTATTGCCCTTTTGGCTTCTATCCTATGCTACTATGGTACATCCAAATCATTGCTCCATGGTATGCTCATTCATGAACATATCAAGAGGCAAGGGCTACATCATAATATTTTTTGCAATAATTATCTTGTCTTTGTGAATGCACAATGTGCAAGCATGGAGAATGCCCAACAAGACTCCTCAACCAAACTCGTAATAGTGGAGGATACATATCAGAGGTTATGCTCTTAATGAAAAGCTAGACAAAGCAAGACATGTGCTTCCTCAAATACCTAATCTAGATATCATTGCTTATTACACTACAATTTCAACCTATGTGCAAAAGTAGCATAGCAAAAAGACACTTCATCTTTTCTAGAAAATGTAAGCAAATGGGATGGATCTCAACATGGTAACTTTACATGTACTCTCGAGGCTGGATCAAGCTTCACAGCTTAGGAGAGGCACAGAAGCTCCTTGCATGCATTAGAAGTAGCAAGTTTGCAAAGGAAAAAGCAATGAAAATGACCCTTATAGCCTTTCTTGGCAAAGTTATAAGGTCAGATGATGGATGGGAGGTCTTCAGTCCTGGAGGCCCACTATAGAAAGCCCTCTATATCACATGTGCTCATATTTAAATAACTTCTTTTCACATACAGATTTTCATGAATTAAATCCCTATCCCTTTAAACCATGTAGATTTTTTTCTAAAATAGATTTTTCAAACCCCTTATGCCAATGTAAACATATAACTTTTGTAAAATTAGAAAACCCTCCTGATGAAGTCATGGGCTATGACTACATATCTCAAAGTGGAGCCCTTGGAGCAACCTACTAAATGGGAAGTCTTAGCATACATCGAGCGACATTTTTCAAGCGAACCAAAATACAAGCGAATATTTATATGGCATGGGTCCATGTTATCCTATGTGGTGTGGTTTGAATCCATCCTCAACATCAAGGATGAAGCAGAGGGGGCATGTCACCTAAAGACCATGTCTATAGTTTTCTTCTATATTCTCTCTCTCTCTTATATGGAGAACCACCTTCAAAGCTTAATAGAACATTGATCTATGTGTACCGATTCTTGTCTCCATGTCCTTATTCAAGAGACGTGACCTATGAGGCTTTGACTCCAAGAATTTTGTAGGGCAGAGACGCATACTCTCTATCGCTCGTCTAGCATTCCCTCGCTCTTTCTTTCTTGCTACAAATGCGCTCTCTTCTCTCTTTGACCATAACACAAGATTGAATATCCTCTCTGTTTCTCTCTCTCTCTCTCTCTCTCTCTCTCTCTCTCACACACACACACACACACACGCACACACACACACACGTGCTCGTGAATGTAGGCTAAGGTGGAAGCTACTAGAGGAGCAAGGCAAGCCCCAAGGTGCAATGATGCACTAGCTAAACAAGCCATATGTGGGGTGAGAGCTATTAGTTAGGCAAAAAAAAAATGAGGGGAGAGAGAATCTTTATGATATGTATAATATCTAGCTCTTATAATTGAGAGAGACAGGTAATCAGAGTGCTAAGAGAAGAATGAGAGCTAGAGAAATGCCATGTGTCAAAAGCCTAATTATTGAGCGACATTGAATTCTAAAATTTACAAAAAGGCAACACTTCTTGAGATGGTGTCTATTCATCTTTCAAAATTGTGAGAAGCCTAATTGTTGAGCCCCTCTTCTCCATGTGAGAGAGAGAGAGAGAGAGAGAGAGAGAGAGCTCTTAATGAGAAGAGCGATCATAACTTGATTACAAGACCAAGGCTTATACAAACAAAGGTTTTTCATGATCCCACATACACACAAAGCATTGGCAAGTGTGAGAACTACCACATGTAGCACTAGGCTGTCTTTCCAACTCCTTCCACCATTACATAAAGTGCATTACTAGCACAAATGGCTCTAATGTACTATCTATGCTGAACAAAAGTGTTAAGAAAACTGCGACTTTGATACTAACAAAGATGAAGATTAAGACTATGGAAATCTCTTTACAAAATTGTAACAAAGTCATCCTGCACAAGGTCATAAAAGACTTGTTATTAGAGCAATATGGCAATTTGAGATGGTTTTCAAAAACCACGAGCTTAAAGATTAGAGAATTGAAATGTAAGAGATCTTGTGAGTTCTTTAAAAAGTAAAAAGCAGCAATTGGACATCCTCAAATGGACTAGAAGGAGAGCAGCCAGAGTGCTTAAACGAATGATAGCACATCAACTAGATTTTCAGGAATATGCCGACACACCCACAACCGCATGTCGCATGGGTTGAACCATAGCGAGCGCATATAAAGCCCCTCACCTTTTCCACCAGGCCACCTCCCCTTGTCTGCACCTACTGAGTGTATAGAGGTTGTGTCATTAGGCTCACAAAGGGGCCTTTTGCCAAATCAAAGTCATTACAAGAGCCAAATAGTCCTTTCACAAGCATGGTTTCAGGATCAATCACAGTTGGCTAGAGAGGTTACATCTCATCTTCATCATAGTGACAATAGGTCGAAGCAGATCGTTCCGTTGTAGTGACGCTCAAATTACATGTCAAAGTGATGCTCAAATTACATTGCATTTGCTTTGGACTGTCACATAAACTCATGTAGAGAGTAGGTTTGGTTGCATAGATTAATAATGCAATCTACGTAATCTACACATTCCTGCAAAAAGTCCTACATATCCTCATTCCCAGAAGCAACAAAAGGCTATTCAAGCACCTAGAGCCTTTTTCCTAAGCACGCCTGCAAAGTCCACGAGTTTATCAGAGGGTGCGATCGTAACGGCCTCTTTCACGCTCGGGTGCTCTAGGACATCCTTCGCCCACTTAAAAAGATGTGGGCACCGGCTCTCATCCCAAAGCTTGAATGCACCCATAGTCTCATACGCCTCAAACCAACAGAGAAAAGGAGCCAGAGCAATATCCACAAAGCCTATGTTCTGCCCTCCAAAATAAGGCCCGCCACCACACAGATCCCGTAAAGCTCCGTCCAATGTTGTCAGGTATTCTATCATCTCTTTCTTGGCTTGCTCTCGCAGCTCTCCTTCAGGGCTTCTGATTATTCGCATTCCTGCGTCATAAACCTGCACTCACAAAAAATAAGACTTTTGGCTTGCGAATGCAGAGCTGGAGCTAGACCGTGACTCATGGTGTACCCGTTCAGCACACATTTTGAACGAGAAGAGAAGTGGTGGCAGCATGATCACAATTCAGCTTGTAACGTAGTGTAGATACTAAAAGGAAACTTCTGACATCATGGCGGTAAAAGCCAAAACCCTAAATCAGAAGCAGGCAAACAATAAGAAAAGCTCCAAAACCCTAGTGGAGCCAGACAGCTTGTCTCATCGCACTGAGGGGCTAGCTCACATGCAAAGAGCCATGCCTGTTCTGCACGTGTGTGTGTGTGTGTGTGTGTGTGTGTGTGTGTGTGTGTGAGAGAGAGAGAGAGAGAGCTACCTTCTTATCCACATAGTCGGCCCAGAACCTCACGATGGCGCGATTGTAGGGGTCCTTGGGCAGGATGGGCTTGTCAGAAGAGAGCCATGTCTCGTCGATGTACTGCACAATGATAAGGGACTCGCAGATGGGCTTGCCATTGTGAATGAGCACAGGTATTTTCTTGTGGATGGGGTTGCTCTCAAGCAGCAGCTGGCTCTTGTTGGCGAGGTCCTCTTCCTGGTACTCATAGTGCAGGCCCTTGTGCTTGAGGGCGATGAGCACCCTCAGCCCGAACATGCTGACCCATGTGTTCAAAATCTTTACACTCTCCTCAGAGCTCATCCTCGCTCTCTCTCACTATGCGTTTCATGTGGCATGCATTTCTTTATAAAGCTTAGGGACACTTTTCTTTCCCGAGGTTTTTTTTTGCCTTTTATAAAGCCTTTGTCATATGTACGGACACTTTTCTTTCCCAGGTTTTTAAGAAAACAAGCAACAAAAACAAGTGAAACGGAGGCCTGCCCACACGAGGCTTAGTTATCCGTAAACCTCACCATGGCAGGTACGGATGCTCAGAGTGTGACGAGTAGTAGCGGGCAGAGAGAGAGAGAGAGAGAGCGCTAGGCGTAGCAGGAGAGAGAACAAGTAGTTGGCCGTCAGCTAACCGGCATAGTTGGTGTAACTATGCCTTTTTTGGCATAGTTAAACAACTAAGCCGGTGAAAAGTTGCTTGTGTCAAAGTTGGTCGGGCGTAACTAAGCCTCGCGTGACCATCGCCTTAGCACATTTTCTCTCTCTCTCTCTCTCTCTCTCTCTCTCTCTCTCACACACACACACACACACATATGTGATGACTTTAGGTGACTTGTAGGGTAAAAGTGTCAATACGTGGACGGCCCCCCAAGGTGAACCATACTTGCTATTAATATAAGGACAATTTTAGCTACCACCAAGAAATCCCCTCTCAAGCAGGCCCAACAAAACGAGTCTCATGCAGCATAAAATCCGCAATAGGGGGAGAATAAGAGGTCCATGACCTCGTCAGAGAACCCTACCACCAAGCAACAGTCGAACGGAAAAGCAAGCAAGCACCCACCAGTCCACAACACAACCAGTTGATCGGGCTAAAAGGGGAGCCCACCCCACCAAACGGAGGCCCCCGATCCCACCATGGAAGAACTCCTCTGCCATAGAACGAGCTCCATGTCGGAAGCCCAATAAACCAAACCGCCATGACGTCATAGCATTACAATCCTGCCTCCACCAGATCCGGGCAAGCTTTCGTCCTTGTAGAAGCCGAAACAAGTCGCCTCCAAGCCCGCAGATCCAAAAATGAAGGGGGCTATGAGAGGGGGAGAGTTGGGACCAAGGTTGCTAGCCAAAGTGTCCATCCCAGGAGCACTCCTTATTGTGGGGCCATTGCCAACACTTGAGTTCAACACCGTCGCCGATGAGATCTTGAACACAAAACCCACCCTTGCAACGGCCATTGTGCGCGTATGTCGCACGTGTCAATGCAAGGAACTTGCCGATACACCGTGTGCGAGCCACAAATGGCTCCAAGCACACAACAAGCCTAAACTAGTAAGCTCAAAGAAGGCGATGGTGTGTCACTCGCCGCTCTACGCTTGCTTCGTGGAGGATTCCTCGCCGCGAAGAAGAAGGAGACGCCGCTACGCCGCGCTCAACCGCTTCACTGCCGTCGTGCCTTCGTAATGCTCGATCGCCCACACACACACACACTCTCTCTCTCTCTCCCTCTCTCACTCTCTCTCTCTCTCACACACACACAAAAGAGATGAAGAAGAAGAAGAAGGAGATGGAGCAAGAGCACTCTTCAATTGCACAAATGAGAGAATGAGTGAATTTTAGGTTTAGTTGACTTTTATATGAGCTCACCCCATTCACACTTGGGCGCCCATGCTTAGCCAACTAATCCCTTCAATGTTCAAGTTAGAGTGCGCCTCTCATCGGCGATAACTCTTACCCTTTTCCTATTGGACCGACAAGCCCGGTACCTAACTCTACCAAATAAATAATACAATGTCCGTCGTAGGTTACAACGTCCGTCGTAGGCGATAGGGTGTCCGTGAGCTGTGAGGGTTAACATGCCCCCCTTCCTGATGTAGATTCCGTCCTCAGAAGCTATTGAGTTGAAGCTCGTTTGTCGAGGTGGAAGAGCATTTGAGATGAATGTCCTTAGCCTTCTTTAGTCACTACAAAATCAAACAACATTGGCACAGTAATTGCGTTCTCATAAGCGATTAAAAATCATATGCAGTTTTAGGCAGACAAATTGATTGGTAACAGAATTTTAAACAATTTGTCAGCAATAAACATTAAATTGCAATGTAATCAAATGCATAAACAGATGTAAAGGTAAAAAATTCAACGAGTACGGGTCGCTAATTTAACGGTCGAAAGGCACTAGAGATCGACTATTAATACCATGGGTAAGCTTCTTAATTTTCTCTGGTCAATTAAGTTGTTTAATCGCAAGAGCCAAGTATTTCATGTTCGAGGGTTGACTAGAGGCTATACCTAGAAGACCTTGCAGTTAAGCTACGATAAAAGGAATCTCTCATGAAATCATCGCCTGACTGATTACCTTTTCTTTGACCCCCCAAAGTCTTTTCACGGTGATTCAATTTTGATGTGTGTGCTTATTTTGACCCCTTGGTTGGCCCTTGGCCTGACATTACTCCCCCCTTGGAGAAGCGTTTTCGTCCTCGAAAACAAAAGTGGGGAATTTCTTCTTAAGAGCACTAATGTTTTTCCAAGTGGCACCCTCTTCAGTGCGATCTTTCCACTTGACTAAAGCTTGACTACATACATGATGACGAGTACGAAGTTCATGAAAATCTAAAATGTGTTCAGGTTCATGCGGTGGAATGGGAGGTTCAGTGAAATCAACCAATATCTGCTGGCCGATAACATTGTCCCCCATGCAAGCGTTTACGTAAACGACTTACATGAAATACCGGATGGACACGAGAGTGCGCAGGTAACGCAAGTTTGTAGGCCCTATCTCCAACTCGCTTGAGTATCTTTAATGGCCCACAATAATGTGGAGATAATTTGGGTGTAGGCCCAGTCTTCAGACTTTCTGAATGCTCTGGCACACACAAAAATACCTCTTCCCCTTCCGTGAAGGTAACTTGCCGACGTTTCTCATCAGCATACTTCTTATACCGATCCTGTGCTTGTCGAACATTTTGACGAGCAAGTCTCAGCATTTCCATATGATCTTGGAGAAACTCCTTGACTTGTTGGAGCTTTTCAGTTGCCAACCCCACCGTCACTGGTGATCTAGGTTGAAAACCATACATAAGCATGAATGGACTAAAACCAGTTGTAACATGCTTAGCACTATTATATGCAAACTCAAGAATAAGAAGATAATCTTCCCAATCTGATTGCTTCTTGCTAACGTATGCTCGTAGCATATCCTCTAGCACTTGGTTAACTCGTTCCGTCTGACCATCTGTTTCAGGGTGATCAGTCGTACTTAAATTAAGTTGTGTACCCAATCGTTTAAAAACAGCCCTCCAAAAATGACTGTTAAACTTGGGATCACGGTCACTCACAATGTTACTTGGCAATTCATACAACCTATAAAGATTGTCCACAAATGACTTCGCTAATTCTGGAGTCTTAATGGTTGACTTGGTTGGAATAAACCGACAAAGTTTAGTCAACCGGTCTACGACCACCCATACCGAGTCATGTCCTCGAATAGTGGTTGGTAAACCCACAATAAAATCCATGGAGATACTTTCCCATTTACCATTGGGAATCTCTAAAGGATGTAAGAGTCCTCCTGCTTTCAGGCGCTCTGCTTTATTAATTTGATTTTTGGCAATGCAAGACATGGTCTTGAACATACCCATGCAAACCTGGCCAGTAAAACTGTCGTCTTACGAGTGCATAAGTTTTCTTAATTCCCGGGTGCCCTGCACTTGGACTATCGTGACATTCATAAAGAATTTGGCGCCGAATGTTCACGTCCGTCGGTACACACACTCTCCCCTTGTGGAGTAGGTACCCATCATCGATGGAAAAATTCTTCCATCTCTGCAGTTCATCACTCGAAAGAGGAGAACTGGTGTGGAGGAAACAAAACCACTACCAACATTGGAGTGAGAAGGATCCCTCTTTCTAACATAGCTCTACACCTTGGAGTATGTAGTATCATGCTTGCACTTACCTTTGAGAGATTCCAAAAACTCACTCCACAATTCCGTGAAAAGGAGAGAGTTGATCTCTGGCATTCGGCTGAGAGCATCAGCCACTACATTGTACCGCCCTTTGCGATATTGTAGCTTGGCATCATACTCCTGAAGAATCTCAGCCCACCTGGCCTTGCGACCCTTCAAATCACTTTGTTGTGTAAACCACTTGATGCTTTCATGGTCAAACACAATCTCGAATTGTGCACCATACAAATAATGTCGCCATGTCTTTAAAGCAGACACTATTGCATAGAGCTCTGTTTCGTAAGCAGAATAATTCTGCTGTGCTGAATCCAGCTTCTTGCTTTCAAATGCAATTGGCCTTCCCTCATGCAGAAGGATTGCTCCAATCGCATAATTACTAGCATCTGTTTCCAAAACGAATGGCTTTAAGGGATCCACAATAGCCAAAACAGGAGTTGTGGCTAATGTGTCCTTAAGTTTGTCAAAACTTTGTTGTTGTTCTAATCCCCACTGAAAGGTCTTGCCCTTGGCTTTCAGTTGATCTGTCATGGGAATAGCAATATGGGCATAGTTTTTAACGAATCAACGATAAAAACCTGCAAAGCCTAAAAAAATCTGGAGCTCTTCCAAATTTTTGGGAGAAGGACACCTCCGAATGGCATCCACCTTGGATTGATCCATGTGTAACCCTGCAGCCAAAATAACATGCCCCAAGTAGTGAATTTCCACCTTGAGGAAATCACATTTGGATTCCTTGGCATATAACTGATTTTGGCGTAACAAATGAAACACTTGTTTCAAATGTACTAAGTGCTCTTCCTCAGATGCACTATATACAAGAATGTCATCGAGGAAAACGATAACAAACTTTTCCAAGTATGGTTGCAAGACACTATCCATGAGTGTCATGAACGTAGCTGGAGCATTGGCTAACCCAAAGGGCATCACCAAAAACTCATAATGTCCAAACCTTGTTCGGAACGTTGTTTTGGGTATATCCGCAAGCCTGATGCGTACTTGATGATATCCCGATCTTAAATCAATCTTTGAAAATATACGAGCGTGGGTGAGTTTATCAAACAGCTCATTTACTCGTGGCAATGGGTACTTGTTCTTAACAGTAACCGCATTTAATCCACGATAATCTACGCACATGCGCATACTACCGTCCTTTTTCTTCACCAAGAGAATGGGAGAGACCCATGGTGAAGAACTTGGTTGAATAAACCCTCTACTGAGATAGTCAGCAAGCCTCAGAATGACTCATTCTGTAAGGTGGTTTACTCACTTGCTTACTGCCTGCAACCACGTCTATGCCATGTTGCACAGAACGTTCCACCTCAGCAGCCTCAGAATGACTCATTCTGTAAGGCGGTTTACTCACTTGCTTACTGCCTGCAACCACGTCTATGCCATGTTGCACAGAACGTGTCGGCGGTAGCCCTGGTGGTAAATCATCTAGGAAAACATCCTTGAATTCACCTCAGCAGCCTCAGAATGACTCATTCTGTAAGGCGGTTTACTCACTAGCTTACTGCCTGCAACCATGTCTATGCCATGTTGCACAGAACGTGTCGGCGGTAGCCCTGGTGGTAAATCATCTGGGAAAACATCCTTGAATTCCCTTAAAAGTTCCTTTAATTCATTAGCAACATTTGCTTGTTTTGAATTAGTAGACATAGTTGGAAGAGGAGAGAGAGAAGAATGCGGCGTTGAGGAAGTTTTATTCAAAACTTTATCATCATTAAGAACATCATCCACATTGGAAATAAAATGGCACAGTGAGTAACACAAAAATAGTTCTTCTATTGCATCATCAGAAGCGAGCTTCATAAGCTCAGCTGTACAAATAAGTGGTGAGGAAGGTACATCCTTCTCCCCCAACAGCAGCACGTGCACACCATTGGATTCGAACATTAGACTATTATGCTCATAGCTATGTCTAAGGGATGATCCTAAACTATGCAACCATTCACGACTAAGAACCACATCTGCCCTCTCCATATTCATGACTTGGAAATCCAATGAGGTACGGTATCCTTGAATTTCGAGAGGTACATCTTTAACCTGAGTTTCCCATATCTCAGCATCATGGCCATTAATCATTGCTACCTTGTAGCGATGGGAACTCGGGGTTTGGGGCAATTTGAGTCATTTCACCAACTTATAATTGATGAAATTGTGCGACGCACCATCGTCTACCAAGATCCGCACCGTGTGCCCTTGGATAGAGCCATGCATACGCACCAACTCATGTGGTCCGAAAGTCTGCTGCCACATGGAGGCCGTGATACAGCACTCATGCACCGCCTCGGTGTGTGTTACTTCCACATTAGCAAACTAGGAAGAGGATTCAAGAGGTAAAAGCTGCACCATGTGCACTGCTTTTTCCTTCCCCTTGTCTTGAGCAGCAGATTTCCCCTTGGGACAATCCTTTTTGCTATGTCCAGTTCCCAAACATTTAAAGCACAACTTTTCTTTTTTGGCCTTCTCAAATTCTTCTGTTGAGAGAGGACCTCTAGACCCCTTGGGCTTTTTGGAGGTCTCTGATGCAGTAGAGACATTTTTTCTTTTATGATGCACATGCTGTGGACGTGTTGAAACAGGTGTAGTGCCATGCACATGCGAACTATGCAATGCCCGATCATCGGGATCATCATGGATGTGAGCTTGCACTATTGCGTCCTCAAGTGTTTGTGGATCCTGGGTTTTAACGTGCTTCTTAAGCTCGGGAGTTAAGCCACGGATGAACCCACGCACCTGCTGAAAGGTATCCATCCCTTCCAGCTTGAGGATCACATCCCGATAATGGGAAATATATTCCAATAATAATTTATGCTGGTGCATAGAACATTCGTCCCAGGCGGTCCAATTTCTATCCTTCTCATTGGTAGGTAGAAATTCCTTCCTGAAGACAGTCTCAAAAGCTGCCCAAGTCTGTGGTAGCATGCCCTTCTCCTTGAGAGACATCCACCATTTGTAGGCCTTGCCATCCAAAGTTAGACTTGTCTGCAGCGCCTTGGATGCATCCGGGGTACGTCTAAGGGCATGAATACCATCCCACTTACTGAGAAAAATATTCACGGTGTCCTTGTTTCACTCACGCTCTTCTCCCCGAAAAATTGGTGGCTTTGTATTTTTCAACAAATCGTCCACCTCTTTTTGGGTCAGAGAGTGCAGTGGTCCCGGAGGAGGGCCTTGCCCAGCAGCCGGCCCTTGCCCTGGTGTGGAGCCGTGCTCCTGAGTTGGCTGACTAGCAGGGCCCATGGCCTGCTGCAGCATATGCAACTTAATCAAATCGGATAATGCTGTGACATTCTGATTTAATTGTGCAAAATTCGTTTCAAGCACAGTCATGCGTGTTTGCAATGCACGGAAATCTTGCATGTCTAGCAACTCATACGCATCGTCTGTCGCCGTTGTGGCATGATTACTCTCCGTGAGAGGAACCGGCCACGTGGCATCGGCAGACAAAACGTGTGCGGACTGCTCGAAATCGAATGCATGATGCATATCTATGTCCGAATCCATGTTGTGAACGTACTGTGCAAGAAAAGAAAGAAAAATACCAGATTCTTGACGAGCTCGTAGCCGTTTGCAACAAGGAATCGTATAATTATGCCTTTGAGAAGAAAGAACGCCGACGCCAAAAATGAAGTTCAATCCACAACCGCTATCAGCGTGACAACAACGAGAAAAACTGCAGTGGATGCCAATAGTCTGGTTTGCGTCGTATGTAATACCGCAAATAAACTTGAAAGTTGGTGACAAAATTTGCAGCCAAGAAGAAACTTGAAGACACAAATCAAGTTGCAGTTGCCACCGATTGGGCTTGCATCGTATGCAAGAAGCCACAACGGAGAAAGTTACGAGCAATTGTCGGCTCTTGGAAATTTGTAAGGCCGAGTTGCAGCACAGCCGGACTGCTCAGTTTTTAAGAATCCACAACCGATGTGTTGGGTATGGCCACCGAGGAAAGGAGGGCAGCGAAAGAAGTAAGTCGGCCTTGCCGGTCCGTAACCCCGTGGGCAAAGGCTCTTCACTGAGTCTTAGGGTAACTCAAGTGAAGAGGATAAAAAAAAAATTTGACGAATTTTCTGGTTACAGAAGCCGTCAACTGCGCGTGGCAAAGAAGGAGATGGAGCGAGCGATGCAGCAGGGTTTTGGGGGCGGGCCAAGCACAAGAAACTCCTGATTTTGCCTTGCGCTCCCACTGAGCCTAACTCCAGCCAGTTTGGTGCTGCTCGGGATTTGTTCCTTTCCCGACTTAGAGCTCCTGCACGCCACGACCTCGGCTTCGTCTTCCTCTTCCCTTTGAGGTTGCATGCAACATGCAACAAAGCAAAAACGTGCCCCAGTTCTAAAGATAGCCTGAAGCTCTGATACCAATCTAAAACCAGAGGACTGCCAGGTCCTGGTCCATCCGCCCAACCTCCCTTTAATAGGCTCCTAGCCACTTTCGGACCCCTAAATCGGATTAAGAACCTAAGTAACCATTGATTAGTAGGAAGGCATTCCCCATGGTATTAAGAGAAGATCTCTAACACCTGGCTTGGTCAAACTAGCTTAGTCGAACTTGCTTGATTTTTAAACCTAGACAAGTGATTATGACAAAAAATTACATTGAATTTAATGTTTGATACTAAGCAAATGCGCTGGATATTATGCTACCAATCACAATCAAAGCAGACAATCATAGATGCAAAAAAGATAAGGGGCAATGCTAATGGACAAGAAACACGTGTTTGTGTTGATGGTCACGCTTGATTTGAAGAGTGAGTCGAGATAAAGATTCCATGAAGGTCCAAATCCTAACAACAGCAACACGCTCCTGTACACACTAGGAAACACAAGGAATACCTCTAGGAGGCACATCAGTGGGAAAAAAGAACTTTGCTAATCACTCAACTCTAAAATAGAAACACTCCTATTGTATTAATCCTACCTACCCTCCATCACTCGAGTGATGGGGATCAAAGGTATTTTATGACATAGGTTTTTGTTTCAATGTACCGGATATGAATATGTAGGTCTGAGTCATGTTTTGACTTTTATTGTGCATACTCGTTTGCTAATTGCTCTTGCTCTTTATTTTTTTATTTTTTTTGTGAGTATAAGGCTTTATATATATACATTCCCTAAGATTGGTGATTGAGAGGTCAGGGAAACAAGGTTGAGAGGGGAGTGAGTGAATGATGACTGTCAGCAAACATTCCCCCCTTCCTTGGGTAGATCATATCGTTTGAAATGTGCTCGTCACCCTTTGAAACCAATTGTTCCAGTCGATAATAGGTGAGGATTTTTGCCAGTAGTTTTCTATTACCTTAGGTGCCTCATCAAGTTGCAAGGGTGGTAAGGTACTCTCCCAAGATCGAGCTTGAAGTGGTTCATTAGGTGATTCTTGAACACTAGGAGGTGTGGATTCCTTTGTAGCTTTATGGAGGTCCACTATTGTAGGTGGAGGCTGTGGAGAAGCTTTTATCTCTATGGATGCATTACATGAGGAGCTAGAAGCTTCATGGGACTCCCTCCTTCCTGAGCTAGGTGGAACAAATCGTTCTTTCTTTGGTACCCAAACTAGCTCTGGAGCGGGTGTGTATCATTCTGTGATTTTTTCCTTTCCACGATTGTTGATTCGTTTTGGAGCTACAGGATTGGGCTCGCATGGGTCAGGTGATAGTTAAGAACACAATCTACGTTTTGGCACCCAGATTTGATCATTTCCTTGATAGTAGCCTTGGGCTCCCAATAGTCGTATAGGAATCCAACGCCACGTTTTCTTACTTTTCTTGGAGCGAGTGGGACGTTTCTTACCAGGCTTTTGTTTTTTAGCACTAGCCATGGTCTCTAAAGAAGCTTTAGGGACCCACTTGTAAGTTTTCTTCGTTATATTAGGATGAGTCTTGTCAAAAGCTATATGCATTGCTTGTAGCATATTTAAGGGTACGGGCATTTCATCCCCCTCAGGTGTTACCCAGGTCGTCCCCCTATTCCCCCAAGTGTCTATGGTTGTTGCTAGGTGGACCCAATCCACATTGTCCGACTCAGTCATCCCAGGTAGTACATCCATATAAGGAGAATCTTCCCCAACATCAGTGTCCGCTTTACACGTGTAACAATACTGCAATGGGGCCGAGTGAACTGTGGTGTCAGATCTATGATCAATTATAAACCTGTTTCCTAGAGGATGTGCTCGACCCGTCACAAGATCCACTCGAATGACAGAATCTTGGAACTGCAAGTAGACATGGTTTTTAGACCAGTCATGCACCATTTTTGCTTCCCTCATGAAAGGACGTCCTAAGATCATCTCCGATGCCATAGTGTGTTTGAAGAAATCCATAACAATAAAGTTAATCCTTATTTTATGTCCAAAGACCTTGATCTTGAGATCTTCTAGCATCCCAATAGGTTTAACAATATACCCATTGGCCATCTTCACTACTATGGTTGTGGTCGCAAGGTGAGGTCTTCCCATAGTTTCCCAGCAATTTTTAGTCACAATGCTAACCCCAGCACCACCATCAAGGATTCCCTTCACAGTTAATCCCTTAGTAGTGATTGGTATGGTCGCATTGGATTCATCACCCTCAAAGTATTGTCCCAACTTGTTAACAGGTATTTCTATAACAAGGTTCTCATCTAGGTTGGGTTGTGGATCTATGTATTCCTCCTCTATTGGCATCTCCCCAGATCCATCCATCTGTGCAAATTGTGGTAGCCCAAATTCCAGTTCTCCATTGAGGAAGGCTCGAAGAGCTGAGACTAGCTCGGAGTCTTTATGTAGTTTGGACATGATGGTGGTTCTAACTTCTAAAGACATGAAATCCATCAATTTGGCAATGTTTAACGGCACCTTTTGGCCTTGAGTCCCTTGACGTGGGGAAGATGGGATCTCCATTTCTTCGATAGGATCAGGTAGTCCCTCTGTAAACATTCTTTCCATCAAGAAGTGAGTACGCCCACTTTCCCATGACTTTAAGTCACTTTCTTCTTGGATGACTCTAGGTATGTCCAAGGGTCTATGGACTTGGGGAGGTTGTTGTTGCGTAGGGAACACGGTGTCTGTAATCTGGATCTTCCTAGGTGCTGGTTCTAGATCCCTTTGGGTATCTTCTACCAAACTCCTTAATTGCTTGACTCGCTCAATCTCCTCTGTAGGGTTTGGGTAAGTTCCTATCTTCTTTTTGGATCCTGGCCATTGTGGCTCATGAAGATCTTCCTTGTTGGTTTCTATGTTAGTGGTCATTTTGGTCTCCATGGTTTCACCTGAATCAGAATCTTCTTTAGCGTCGTTCATATATACGGGGTCGTCACCAGTCCCTATGTTGGTCTTTGAACTGGGGTCTGACTTCGCTGCTTTTTGCGATCTCTTTCTTCGTGTTTTCTTCTTTTCCTGAGATTGAGCAATTGATGCCGTGTCTCTTTCCTCAAGAATATAATTTTGTTTTTGGAGCATCGATCGTGTGAGTACGTTTATTGGTACCATGGGTGTACTTGGTGATGGCTCCTCAGTAAATTCAATCAAGTTTAATGGCGTGATCTTCGGTGCATTTGGATTATTTGGACATTGGGAAATCAAATGATCTGTGCCACATCGATTACACATGAGTATCGGCATTGTAGACGTGCTCGCTTGATTGGTTTGCATTAGTGTGGCATTCTTTTGTATCCTAATAGGACACTCGACTACACGATGTGGGCCTCCACACTCATAGCATTGAAGAGGCGGTCTCTTAGCAGTGTAATTGATATTCTGGCCTCTTGTAGCAAGAGCAGCTACTTGATATACAGGTTTGACTTGTCCCCAATAGTCCTCCACGTAGTATTGTGGACTTTCTTCGAGCACATCCATCCCATAGGCGATATTAGGATCTAAATCTTCCTCATAACCTTCCAAACAAGAAATAGATGACTCACAATCCACTTGATTCACAGAAGTGATTCTCGGATGTGGTGGTTGCGGTCCTAGCACTGGAGGTGGTAAGGGTGTTGTTTGAACAACATTTTGGGCCCTAGGGACCATGTGTTGTGCTGTTTGTTCAAGAGGTGGGGCCGGCATCAATGCAGGCACTCGAGGTGTGTCTGTCCATGCTAAGGTTGGTCTATTGGCCATCGTGCGCTTAAATACTATGCAATCCTTTTAAATACTATGCAATCCTTAGCTTGATGACCATACCTTCCACATGCATTGTAGTTCCCATTGAATTTTACTCTAAAAGTAGGGCATTCACTGGTACTATGCGGTCCATAGCATACTGAGCACCATTGCTCTCCCTTCTTGGATACATATGATTGTTTTGCGGAGCACGATTGTCTCTAAGAATCTCTTGAATAGCCTTGGTGAGATCTGCTAAAGTCATCTCAAATATCTTTGGCTCCTTAGCAATAGGCTTTAGGGTCATTGGCTGATGCCCTGATGCTTGCGAGCTAATAGATTTAGGCTCAACAGACACTTTCTCCTTGAATCATTAAATTATCCTCCAATTGGATTGCATTGGTGGTGACTGCTTCCCAAGTGGTGATACCTCTAATGACTAGGCCATTGTAGATATCCTCATGTCGTAATCCCCTAATGAATCTATCAAGCAATTGGTTATTGTTGAAGCGCTCATTTGGATTACAACGAGAATTCAAATGCTTCAAGCGACTTATAAAGTCTCTCCCCGACTCTCCTTCCTCTCGTTGGGCTTTCTGGAGCTGAGAGGCTACACCCCAAAGCACTCCCTCTCGTATGTATTCTTTAAAGAACGGTCTCCTAAGAGTAGGGTAAATTGTTTTTTCTTCCATCATTAGGGTTCTATACCAATCCCCAGCCTTTCCACTTAAGGTTAGGCTTAGCGCATTGCTCTTATGTAGGTCATTGTGTTCTCCTAGAGAATCTCATATTTGTTCAAACACTTCGATATGCTTTCTCACATCCCCGTCTCCACTAAATTTTTGTGTGAGCTTGGCTATTTGTACTGCCTTACTTCTAGGCTCTCTATCAGGCGTGTTACGCATATTCTCAGCAATGGATCGACCAATAGCTTGAGCAAATGTTTCCAAGTCACCTAAGTGAGCAGGTACCGTGGGTGAAGGCGTTCCAGAGACTACATGTGGAGTAGGTATTGGCATTGGGCTTGGCGCATAGGAAGCCCTTGGGTTCCACGTTGGGTATGATGTTGTGCCATGTGGTGGTCCATAGTTCATATGGGTGGCCCTAGGCATAGCAGACATCGGATGTGACATTCTAATGCTAGCCGGTATAGTCCCATGGGAATAAGAACTTGTGTATTGTGGTTGTGGAGCATAGGTAGTTGAAACAATGGGAGGGGTAGGGACTACATGAGTGTGAGCCATAGGTGCATACGATTGGTACACACTTGTAGGTACTATTGCAGGCATTGAGCTACCATGTAGTGGTGCTTTACTAACAAATGAGGTCCATGGCGTGTTTCTTGTCATGCCCATCATTGGGGTAGGCATGGTAGCCGTGGTGTCATCAAGGGAAAGATGAGCTAGACTTGGAAAAGTAAAGCTATCACTTGTGGGCTCAGATTGCATTGAGACCCCTGGCAAAACAACATATAGGGGATCGATGGGACTCACTGGGGGAGTCTCCATTTGTGATAGAGTGGGTTGTTTCCCTTTGCCCGTGTCTAAAAATCGCATAGGACCCGTCGAAGGTATGTTTATTCCTCGATTTTGCCTCTCGGACTGGATAATCCTATGGATGACATTGCAGATCATGTGTTGTTGTTCCTCTAGACTAGTGGCACTAGATGTGGATTGTACAACTTCTAACCAACCCACATGGTATGTGTAGCCCATGTATAGGTCGGTCAAAGTCTCCGTGTGTAGGTCATATTCCCAATTTTCATTGAGAAATACCCCTTCCAAACTTGGTGTACTAGAGGGTTGCCGTGAGGTGGATGCAATGTTGCTTCCCGTGTTTTGACTTTTAGTCGCTACCTTAGAGGCGACTTTGGAAGGTGGTAGCTCGGTAAGGCCCTCATTAAATGAGGTAGGTGGAATGTCCACGTGGACACTCTGAGGGAGTGTGGGGTCTACAGGAGATGTGAATGGTGATTCTACTTCCCCACCCCCTTCGTTTACTTCATTAGCCGTAGGTTCAGAGCGCGTAGCTCTACTAAAAGTTTCCATCAAACGGCTAAAAACACTAGTTCCAGGTTGTTGGGCCCAGCTAGGCACGGTTTCATTTGTTCCCCCGGGGCTTTGTGTAAGATGCTCTTCCATAATATCGTAGTCAGAGGAAGAGTCGCTAGCCGCTATATTTGGGTCTTGGGTTGTACCACCTTGGGTCCCCGCCGAGGGCGTAGACCCTAGCGTGGAAGGATAGTGAGTACCCCCGTAAATCGAAGCACTAGCTAGTTGTTCGGACTCTAGCACACGACCAGAGCGTAGATACATGTGCTTTGGGTACCCTACAAGTGTCGGCAAGTACCCTTAAAGGTTACTTGCTTTGTTTTGTGGGTGTTTTGCACCCCGTTTTCTACTTGATTTTTTCTTGTTTTTAATGTTTTTTGAGTGTTTTTTAGTGTTTGATTTTTTTTATTAAAGTGTGTGATAGCTCGAAACAAGCGTATCACTTAGAGGGTCGTTGTGTGCTTTACAACACAATTTTCGGGCATCTAACGTTCCGTTGGTCCTCAAAAAATTGATTTTTAGCTACGTGTGAAGCTAAAATTCATTTTTTTAAAAGGCGACTGAGGCCTAGGCCTGAGCGCGAGCTCGGGCTTGGGTCTGGGAGATATTCCCGATCCCGGTCCTACCTTTAAAATTTTATTTTTAAATTTTTAAATTTTTTTTAAATTTTTTGTTTTTTTTTAAAGGATAAGGTCGCCGCGGCCTACGCGAGAGCACACACACACACTCTATCTACCTACTTCTAACTAATACACCTACTCTTACACACTAACACACTCTATTAACTCTCACTAATCTACTTCCTACTTACTGTACACAGAAAACTAACTACCTTAATACAGAGAGAATAAACACAGAACCTTTGAAATCTCTATTAACAAAGAAAACTAACTACCTTAATACACAGAGAATAAACACAGAACCTTTGAAAACTCCATAAATTAAAAAAACACACAGTATAACACCAAATCCCTCTTCTCAACACACACACACACACACTCCTTCCTTACCTTTCCTACAATAGAAATTGCACCACAGAGAAGCACAAAGTGCTACTCGAGCTTCATGTATGGCACTCCCCGGCAGCGGCGCCAAAAATGTGCGCGTATGTCGCACGTGTCAATGCAAGGAACTTGCTGATACACCGTGTGTGAGCCACAAATGGCTCCAAGCACACAACAAGCCTAAACTAGTAAGCTCAAAGAAGGCAATGGTGTGTCACTTACCGCTCTACGCTTGCTTCGTGGAGGATTCCTCGCCGCGAAGAAGAAGGAGACGCTGCTACACCGCGCTCAACCGCTTCACCGCCGTCGTGCCTTCGTAATGCTCGATCGCCCACACACCCTCTCTCTCTCCCTCTCTCACTCTCTCTCTCTCTCTCTCTCACACACACACACACACACACACATACACACACACACACACACACACAAAGAGATGAAGAAGAAGAAGAAGGAGATGGAGCAAGAGCACTCTTCAATTGCACAAATGAGAGAATGAGTGAATTTTAGGTTTAGTTGACTTTTATATGAGCTCACCCCATTCACACTTGGGCGCCCATGCTTAGCCAACTAATCCCTTGAATGTTCCAGTTAGAGTGCGCCTCTCATCGGCGATCACTCTTACCCTTTTCCTATTGGACCGACAAGCCCGGTACCTGACTCTACCAAATAAATAATACAATGTCCGCCGTAGGTTACAACGTCCGTCGTAGGTGATAGGGTGTCCGTGAGCCGTGAGGGTTAACAGCCACCAAAGGGACCCCCACCCATGCAGTGCGCATAGAGCTAAGGATGCAAATCCCTAGACTTGATGAAAGTTGCAAATCATAACTAATATGAAAATGAGTACAAAGTGGGCTAAAGTGATGGTAATGAGTGAACATGCAAAGTGGACATGAGGTTGGATACAAAGTGTAGCTTAGGCTTCTTTTATAGCCTTGGGAGAGGGCATCTAATGATATGCCATGAATGATGCCAAATGTGTAGCTTCCAAACTAGAGAGAGTTCTCACTTTTGGTGGTGCGGATGTGCCACACACCCCAACAAGGTGAAGAGGGAGACATTTCTATTTCCTTAAGTAGGGGCCTTTACCCTATTGGTTGTATGGAAGGTAGTGAGTTTGTCATCTAAAGAGACTTTTTCAAAAACTACCTTGTTTAAAGAAACGTTAGTAAGAGCACCCTAGAGCACTTTCATGAAAGGTGACTTTGTCATAATAACTAATATCTAATTCTCCTAAATGATTTTCTCATGTTAAATTGATCATTTAATATGGGGAAGTACCAGGGGAGAAAAAGCTAGATTATTGGTAAGGCTGGCAGACTGGTCACAGTAGGGATCCAAAGGGGGACCATCTGCAGAAGAGCAATGTGCAAGCAATGGGCTTCAAAGACCTAAGGTTCAGCCCATTAAGACTTCCAAAATGCTAAGGTTCCAAAATTCAAAGGTTAAGTCCAATGGTCAATGCTTAGAAAATTGGATGCTTGAGAGTGTACAAAAAGTCTTTGGAAGCTCCTAAAGAGGAGGGGGTGAGCCCTTTTAGTAGGGAATCACACACACACACACACACACACACACACACACACACACACACACACACACACACACATGCAAACCCCTTACACAAAGGGCATAGTGGACACATGTCAGCTCCCTAGTCCAATTGCCCCCAAGATGCATTCAAATCCTATTGGATGGCCATAATGGTGGACCAATAAGAATTAGGCTGGAGTGCTTTTAGTTTAATTCATTTAAAAACACTTAATAAAAGAATCAATAAGAATTAAGCTCTCTAGAAGACTATTGGCCAGTCTCCCAAGGGGTCCAATGAGCATTCAGCAGCCCAATGGCTTGCCTGATTCCTATTGGCCAGAAGACAAAGGGGTCCAATGAGAGATTAGTTGATTTATTTAATTACCTAAAGCTCTCAGAAAAGGGGAAAGGGGGACACATGTCACAAGGCTATCACTTATGCTTCTCAATTTTCATTGGTTAAGCTTTGTAGGGTCCAATGGGGTGCCAGCAAGAGTAAATTCCAAGAGGGGTCAACCAAGAGAGAGAGGGGGCTGAATTTGACAAGGCATTATAACACACACACTCACACAATCTCATGTGTGAAGCAAGAAGACTCTCTCTCTCTCTCTCTCTCTCTCTCTCTCTCCTCTTCTCAAGCTTTAATGGAAAGCTCATCATCTACTCCAAGCTTGGAGAAGGGAGGCCTACACCAACAACTCTTGGCTTTCTGATGCAAATCCAACCAAGAGCCAAGCTTCAATGCATGCTCATCTCCTCTACCATGCTAATTACTAAGATATGCTAAGCTATTACGAGAGATTATGTGAGGAGATATACTTCTTTCTTGTAAGACTACTCCTTCTTCCTCTCAATCTACTCTCATACCCCGCTAGCTCTCACCATCTTCAAAGGTGTGTAAGGTCTTGGGTTTGAGACCGTGAGGGAATCGATGTTGTGTTTTATAAGTGTTTGCTTAGTGCTTGAAGCTTCCATCTTCATTGCACTAGCTAGCTATTGAAGGAACACAAAGAATTGTATTGTAAAATGTCTCCCTTGATGGGGGAAACCTATAATACAAAGCCTTTTGGAGGGGGGACCGGCTCCATGTAAATCCTGTCCTCCAATGTTGTCAATAACTTAATTTCTCTCTCTTTTGAAGTATTGTTCATGCCTATCTAACTACGTGTTATTATTTTTGTTGCTCTCTCCATCCAAGCACTCTTGCTATGCTCATTAGGAATCTATTCTAATGAAATTCTCACTATGTCTATGTTATTTTCCACTACACACAAGTTACTAGGCCATGAAATGTTACATTGGTATTAGAGCACAAGGTTCTCTTTTCTTGCTCAACAAGGGAGGTACTCAAGCTAGCTATAAATGGTTGGTATTATTAATTGCAATTGAGTAAGCAGAATAGGGATTTTTGAGCCTTGCAGTGCGCCTGCCTTCATGCAGATAACGGGACATCATCGTCGAGAGCTATGGTCTTAATAGTGGAGTCCCAAGGCTTGCCTATGGCTTAACCACTATTGAGCTATTAGAAGGTTGACAGGAGCCAGTACCATTTTGGTGTTGAAAGACCCTCTCTTCTATTCCTTGTAATTAATGATATTCAAGCCACGGGTACAGGAGCTTGAGTGCTTTTCTAAAGGGGTAAAGAGGAGTAGCAACTAGGGCTTGAAGTGCCAAAGTACACCTAAAAAAGTTTACACCTAAAAGTTGTTAGAATGGCTGACAATAGTAAAGAGAGTGAATTTAATGTTGATAGCTTTGATTTTACTCATGAGCCGCTACTAATGATGCCCCTATGCTTGTTAACTACCTTGTTTCTAGGCTTCAACAAGCCATGGGCAATCCATCCCTCCAAAGTGAAGTGCAACAGCAACTTCGTGCTCATGGGATTCTCCAAGCCCCCCACCATGAGGAGAGAGTACCTAGGAAGCCTCCTTGTGGAACTTCCAAAAAAGGCCTCTCTCCGATTCGGAAAGAAGAAGAGGATCCATATGAAGGGCTCAAAAATTTACTTCTTGATGATGCATCTCCTTCCCAAAGGAGAACTCAAGAGCCCCCACCAAAAGAACAAGAAATAAGTGAGTCTCCTGCCACCTTGACGGAGAGGGCTCCACGCAGACGGCGGGCAAAACGCTCTCCAACACCCCCTAAATAGAGAAGACCATCGCACACTTCTCCATAGCATAGTTCAAACAGGAATGACAGATAACAAAGAAGAAAAAGGCAAGAAAGAGGTCACCCTCTTCTCCATTTTCTTCATCTTCTTCAGCTTATGAAGAAAGTGATGGTGCAGACAAGGAAGACGAAGCCAAGAAAAAGGCGAGAAAGAGGTCACCCTCTTCTCCATCCTCCTCAAATTCTTCCTCTTCTGAAGAAAGTGATGGTGCAACTTTTGAACCATAAAAAAGAAGAGGCCAAGGAAATCCTATGCATGGAAGATATCATCCAAGCTCAAGAAGTTCAAAGAGGGAGGAAAGAGCATCTCTTTCCTTACCTACAATGGCACCTTTGGTGCTATGGACAAAGTCTTGGATTTTATCCAACAATTTGATGCGGCGTTTGGAGATGAGGGCTTCACGCAGTCCTCTAAGCTACACCATGTAGCTATGCACTTTCAAAAGTCTGCTAGGCGATGGTGTTCTAGCCTACATGCAAACAGTGAAGCCCCATCAACATGGAAAGCTTTAAGAGCTTCCATCATGTTGTGGTTCATCAACACAGAAAAATGGCACCTTTGGTGCTATGGACAAAGTCTTGGCTTTCATCCAACAATTCGATGCGGCATTTGGAGATGAGGGCTTCACGCGGACCTCTAAGCTACACCATGTAGCTATGCACTTTCAAAAGTCTGCTAGGCGATGGTGTTCTAGCCTACGGGCAAACAGTGAAGCCCCATCAACATGGAAAGCTTTAAGAGCTTCCATCATGTTGTGGTTCATCAACACAGAAAAATGCTAGTTCATCACAATTCTCTCAGCATCTCATAACTCAGAAATAATACACAGAGATACAAACAACATACTGAAGATAAGAGATAGAAGAAATTGATAACTTAGAATTAAGAAGCAAGAGTACTTCATTAATCAAGAAGAGCTACAACATCTCTGAATACAACTGCGCCATCACAGCTCACAGAACCGACTTATAACCACCATACAAACAGATTGGTAATAACAACCTCAGTCTTGATATATCATAACTGTTAAATATCCGATTAAACAAAATCCGACTGACTACATCCGATGAAGCACTTCCGAGTAACTACTAAATTGACACTCTGATATGCCTGTCAACACATGGCACAGCCCGGTGGTGGATTTCTCAAAAATTCGACTCGAATCCACATATCCCTTGATCAGCAAGAGATGGACAAAAATGAGTCCTAACCACCCTAAACTTCAAACATATCTTTGAGAATTGTTTCAGCATCAGCTTCTTGGATTGTAGTCACCACAGTCTCCTCATTCTTTGCTGCACTCAGTTCTGGAACTTCAACATTTGCAATATCTGTAATCTCCTTCTGATTTTCAACCTCCATTGGCAAATCTTCTCCACTTGACTTCTGAATTTCCTCAGCAGCTTGCAGTGTTTGAACAGAAACATGCACTAGTTTTTTAAGTGCAGAACCACCTTGTATCATGAATTCTTCATCCACCTGCAACTGTTTATCCTTGAACTCCTGGAGCTGCTCCTGATAAACATCTTTTTCCTTCTTCAGAGATTCCACTGTCTCTAATAAGGCAGCTTCATGAGAACTGATGAAGCCTGATCTCACAGCCTCATAGGGATACTTGATAACTGATGTCAGCCTTTCTCTCATTGCTTTCCAAACATCCTGCATCCCCTCAACCAACTGTTGCCTTACCAGATTGAGATCCCCTTCATCCATGAGCACTCCAGAAACATTGATATCTTCTTGGGCTAATACTTGTTTTTCCAGAGCTTCCAAAGGTTTCAACCTTTGTTGTAACATTTCATTCTCCACCTGCAACTCTGTATTTCTGCCAGACATCTGATCCATCTTAGAATTGACTCTGCCTTCCAAGTCCTTAGTCCATTCTTCAAACATTCCTAAGGAGAGATTAACCTTTGCTACCTCTTGTTGATGTAGTTGCAGCTGAACCTGCATCTCTTGTTGATGCTTCTCCTTCAGCTCTACCAATTCCTACTTCAAAGATTCCACCAACTCCGACTACTGGTGCAGCATTACTTTAGATAAACCAGATTCAGCTATATTTTGTAAATGTTCCTCCATATTGTGCTGTTGATACCTTACAAATCCCTATAAGGTCCAGCTGGAGAGAAATCTAATGATTTGGCCACCTCATGCAAAGCAGTATCTAGCTTCCTCTTTTTGGGCATGTTAAAAGTTTTGCCTATAACCCTACTAGGAGTTTGTGCCTCAACATCCAAACTCTTGAGCAAATTCCCCATAAGCAGTTTATGCTCATGACTAGCCAACCCCATCTTGGCCTCATCCTCAGTGTATCCTGCTTCAATAAAATCCTGTATGGTCCTCAGCTTTTCATCCATGCTTTTACTAATCTCTGCTTTGTCAGATATTCTCCCCTGTTCCGGCCCAGGACTAACCTCATTGATAGGAGTAATGAGAGAAACTGTGACCTCCCCTACATCAACTTTCTGGGCAAAAGCAAACAAAGCAGACAGAAATGATGCTAACCTACTACTCAACTGGGTCTTTCTTTTATCCGAGGTAAATATTTCTGCATGAATCCTATCATACACCCAATGTGCCCAACTGACCTTCCCCCCATTTTCAGCAAAATACAGTGGTGCCCAGTTTTCCTTAGACATGTAGTCATATTTAGCTAGAAAACAAACTCTTTCCAAAAACCATTTCAGTTGTTCTCTCCTCCAATACTCAACATTCTTCAACATAAAGTACTGCCTACCTCCTTCTCTTGGTCCAAATTCTTTTTTCAGATCTTCATCTGAACATTTTGGTACTGCAGTAACAGAGGTAAAGGGAAGCTGAAATACCTGAGCTACCACACCAGGACTAAGATGTACCTTCTCAGAAATGGCACCTTTGGATTTTCGTAACAGCTCCATTTGAGTTTTTGCATAAATGTTCCCTTTCCACTGGTCCCAGGGTAGAGTAGCAAAATCATATAAACCTGTTTCCTTCAACCACTTCTCATTTCGTTCTGCCTGACAATCAATTTCCACCTTGAAATCAGTGAAAGGCTCCATTAAACTTTGCAGCATCTTGCTTGATGACATTGGTGCTGATTCTTCCTCAGGCAGCACTTCGACCTCGTCTTCTGAGTCAGATACATCAACTCTGAGCACTACTCCTTTTCTGCAAGGGCGCAACTTACCAACCTCCCCTTGCTCATCTTCTGGAGATGGTCTCATGACAGAAACAGGTTTAGACTTAGGAATAGCGGAAGCAGAAGTAGTAGAAAGCTTAGCAAGTTGTGGAGTATGCATGCGCATGCTACTTACGTGAATCGCCCAAGCGCGAAGGCCTCTAAAAGTGTGTGAGGTAATGATGTCGTCCCTAATTCGTATGATGGAGTTAAGTGGAAGGGACGTTGCACCCTTTTCGACGCAATTTTTGAAATTTAAACATTGTTTAAGTAATCGGATCAGGTGAACTCCGACCCAGTAGACTCCGAGCCAACAAACTCCGATGTAGTACAATTCGATCCCTGACCGTAATGCAAAGCCTATGCACTCTGATGATAGATCAACAGTGAACTGGTCTGTAGTACCTGAAGAGAACTCAACCATTTCACAAAATGCAACCTCTGGTATAGCAGGTTTGAGCCAATCCAAATGGGGTGGCTTGCCCTGAAATTTTTTTAACGTGAATCCATTAACAGGTTTCTCTACCCTTGTGCCAAAAACATCTACTACAATAAAAGTTCCTTGACCTAGGTCTGTCATAATCTGATATGGCCCCTTGTACCTTAAATTGAGCTTCCCAGGATGTGGACCTAACCTAGAGTTGTAAAGCATTACCCAGTCACCTACCTGGAAAACTTTAAACTTGACATTCATGCTGACCCAGGCTTTCCTTCTTCTCTGAATGACTTCTATTATATAGGAGCTGATCAACCTGTCTTCTTCCAGCTGCATTAAATACTTGCTTCTATGCTGAACTGACAGCTTTGGAGTCATCTTCTCAGCAGTAATCCTCAGACTAGGTACCACAAACTCCATTGGTACTACAACTTCCAAGCCATACACCAATCGGAATGGGGTCATACCTGTTGTCACCTTGAAAGCTGTTCTGAATGACCACATAGCAGAATCCAGCTTTGCATCCCAATCCCTCTTATTCTCCTGTACAATATTTTTCAGAATCTTTATAAGAGTCTTATTAGTACTCTCAGCCTGTCCATTAGCTTGGGGATGGTAAGCGGTAGATTTCTTGTGCATTATCATGTGGGTTTTTGTTAACTCAGAAATCACTTCATTCAAAAAATGTGTACCTCTATCACTGACCAACTCTATTGGACATCCAAACCTGGTCATGATGTTGTGATACAAGAACTTTGCCACACTCTGAGCTTTGTTATCTTTCAATGCCACAGCTTCCACCCACTTGGTACAGTAGTCAGTAGTAGCTACGAGAATGTACTTGCATCCCTTACTTGTTGTAGGCTTGACTGGTCCTACAAAATCCATACCCCATTTTTGAAATGGCTCTAATGGCAGTATAGGATGATCTGTCATTCTGTCTCTAGAATCAGGCTGACCAAACTGTTGACACACCACACAACTTTTTGCATAGGAATGAACATCCTTCAACACAGTTGGCCACCATAAACCAGCTTGGAGTATCTTTTTTCCTGTAATGTCCCCTGAGAAATGTCCTTCTGCTGCTCCATAATGGGCTTCTTGCAACACATCTGATTGTTCAAAATCTGGTACACACCTTCTAATGACCTGGTCAATCCCTTTTCTGTATAATGCTCCAGCAATCACTAAAAAGGGTCTTCTTGTTAGGGCAATTTTCCTCCTTTGGTCTGTTGTAAACCCTGTTGGCATAACACCATCAGTTAGGAACACCAGCATTTGGTCATACCATGAATCAGAAATGGAACTCTGAACTTCAAATAAATCTGCATCTGGCAACTGATCCGGAATCCCTGTCGGTTGTTCCCCTGTCTCAATCCGACTTAGGTAATCAGCTATTGCATGTTCCATTAGGAAAAATATGAACCTTCTAGGGGCCCTTTGGGATTAAGGTTAACTAGAGGCCATCCAATGAGAAGAAGGTGGTGGACACACTCTATGCCCTCAAAAATGTAGGGGGACAAAGTAGTCTTACACTTCTTAAATGGGCTCTTACCTAGTGAGAAGGTGGGGTGGGGGGGGTGGGTGGGCCATATGGAACCTCCAACTTCCCTCCTTTTTTATCTGGTTTTGAAAAAATCCCAAAAATTTGAAATTTTTCAAAAATTTCAAAACTCAAATTTCATCTTCTGAAAACCCCCCTAAAACTGTTTTATGGTCAAAAAAGCATTTTTTGATCTCAAAAAGTCAAAACGTGCATCCAAAAACCCTAAAATTCAAAATTTTTTAAAAACTTTAATTTTTTTCTTTTGCTATCCAGAGCTCCCCCAAAAGTAGTTATTAGGCAAAAAGTGATTTTCTCTCTCTAGAACCCCTTTTCCAACCCCTCCTTGGTTGCAACCATCACACTCATCCTCTACTCCAACACTCTCTCTCTCTACACCATCTCCATTGCTGCAGCAAGGAAGCTCCTCTCTCCTCCCCTACCACCTTCCATTGCCACACCAAGCAAGGGTTATCCACCTTCTCCTACCAGTGCCACACCAAGTAAGGGTTGTCCACCTTCTCCTCCCATTGCCACAAGGGTTAACCACTTTCTCATATCACTTTATCCCACCTACATTGTAGCAACAAGCAAGGTTCTTCTCCTCCTCCTAGTTTGCTTTGCTCAACCATGGCCAACTCTACTTCGCAAAGGCGGCCAAAGGATGAGGTCACAGCACTTGCATGCCACAACACTAGAGGTGTAGATGATGAGTGGGTGCCACAAGAGTTCACCAAAGGTGCTTGGGTATACATGCAACCATCTGTTGTTGGCCCTCATCGTGTGCGGAATCGTGCAAACTTGGATCTTCATTGGAAAGGAAAGCTCCTTGGCTTCAAGAACCACAAAGACAAGGGGACCGTAGCCATTGTGCAACATGTTTTCTCAATGTCAACCATGCACTTGCAACAACCACCTTGATTTCCAACACATTGTAAGTACATGTTTTGAGAATACAAAGCTAGGTGTGAAATCACAGTGTAATGTTATTATGGATTCATACTTAACATTTGTCATGCATTTATAGTCATATTTCCATCCACGTTGATGGAGGAGCAACCACTACATAGTCACTCCGACACATTCAATGCTATACATGCGGATATTGGAGCAATAATGTTCCCACATCTTTGCCCAACCAAACTGGTTCAAAGAAGAATTTTCTTCTATTCTCACTCCTATATTGTCCCTACTTCTACACAAGCATTTGGAACGCTTGAACCCATCAAAGTAACTTCCTTATTAAGTATGGAGTGGCCGGTCCCAGATTTGTGGTCGGTAGCATCTTTCAAGAAAAAGATGATAATGGATGTCCAAAACTCTTTGAAATACTCTAAAGCTTCTAGGTCTGTGGGCTTGAGTTGGTGTTTGCCTATTCATTGTTTTGCGCACATTTTTAAAGAGTTTGGATTTGTGGAGACTACCACAATGCTTGTATGTAAAGATGCGCATTACGAGGAATTAGGAAGGCTTTTAGAAGAGGAATGGGGTTTTGTGGAGGGCATGCACAACGGGGACCGGTACCGTTGTAAGGTTGCAGCTTCAGGTATTGGAATGCGCTGTTTGAAATCCCGCACCTCCTTGTACATACGATTTCACTATGATCGTTGGATGTGCAAGCTTGGAGTGTGGACTCCCTTACAGAGTGTAGACGGCGCTATTGCAAGCTTTGACATTGCAGTGAAGATGCGCAACGATGCTTTGGAGGCAGTCCAAGTGAACAAGCATTGGACTCTCAGTAATGTTCGAAAACATTTGGTTATTATGGGTTTTGAGGCCCTTCAACAAGCACAATTTCGTTTACAAGGTCACAAGGTGAGAATCCTTCCACCACATTTTCAATACATCATGGTTTGTCGATCATTAGATGTTTATTGTAATGAATGTCCGCACATTGGGAAGAGAATGGAAGACAAATTGAAGGTTGAGGAGGACTGGGGGATAGATGGAACTATGCTATCGATCTTATAACTTTGTAACTCTTGCAATTTTCATATTGATCCCCGCTGTAATCAACATGATTTGCTTCGGCAAATCATGCCTTTGAATATAATTTTTTGCATTGGGATGAGAAATCATTTTTTGGTGAAAGTGCCTTTTTTTTTTAATGTCTTAAAAAAAGGGTCCATTATAAAAGGGGGGCCACCTAACTCATTCACTATTTTCACTTTTGCAACTCTTAAGCTCCTCCACTCTCTATCCACACCCCAGGCTAGACATGGATGTTGCCACAGCCTCTACATCTGCACCCACATCCACCCCTTTGTCACGCTTCATCCTCTTCCTCGAGGACACCAAATACAAAGGGAAGTTGGACCTCCACACCTTTTTTACTTGTCTCCCTGACCTTGACGCCATAGTTGCCCTTCACATGGATGCATTTGAGGAGATTTCTGCGTTCATGGAGGAGCACATCATAAAATATTCTGTATCTATCTCCCCACATGCAGGGATCTGGGTGCCTTGCGATCTTTTGCTCTATATACACAAAGGTGATCGCCCATTCTCCAAGCGGTTGCAACGATTCCAAGAAATTGCAACTGATGCAGGCCATTACTTGGACGAGCAAGCCCCTGGGGTGTCAGCGCTCAAGAAGCGCAAGTTGGGGGTGGAGTACCTTTCTCGGCTCGCAACATTTATCTTCTTGGTGAGCGAGGAACCTGATTTGGAGGATCTCCGCTTACCACACCTTCAAGTTGGGTCCTTTATCAAGGACACCAAGGAGCAGCACGTTATCCCCATGAACCCTGCAGCGGAAGGAAAAGCACACCAGCTCGAGTACCCTAGGGGTCTTGAGGAAGTGGTTGAGAAATCCATAGTTGCGGCTGGCCCTAGTGATACTCCAGTGCCACTACCACTGACGGATGTGGCAATCCCAGAGGTAGAAATCAGCCGCTTCTCCTCAGTGTTAGTGGATGGGGAGGAGTATGTGTTCCTGCATTATTTGGAAAAAGCATTTGGCCTGCGCATGGATGAATGCTTGAGCGTGCTATGCAACAACATCAAATGTATCTTAGACAATACGCCAGATGCCCTAGAAAGCAAGCTCTTGCCAGATGGGGACTCTGTTGCTGACACTATTGCAGTTGTATGTGCGGAGGTCCTGGCAGCAGAGCAATTGCACGTGGCTGATGAAGATTTCCAAGCCACGCAAGCCAAGATTGAGGCTGCTAGGATGCCTATGCCATTATGCGACCTTCCATCTGATGATCCAAAGCTTGTATCTGTGGTGCATGGGAGCATTGACTTGGATGCAAAGGGCAATAGGGAGGAGGATGACAAGGAGCAGGAGGTAAACTGTATCCTAATTTTCATGTTACTATTTTATCCTTCATTGTATTTTTTCTCAACCTTCATCGGTTTATGACAGGATGTTGTGGAGGTTGATGATTTTGCTGCAAGGACGGGTGGCAAGTGGACGGGCTTTGGACCTCAAGCTTCCCTTGTGCATTACCTAGGACAACTCCCCCTGGCGATGTGGCCATTATCCATAATGAATTTACTCCCCAAGCCCATTTTACGACTTGGTCGTTAAAAGCTTTGAGCAAGTTTTTGTGTTTGAGCACCATTGCTCAAACTGCGCATCAAGTGTTCCTAGTGTGTAGATCCCTTGTATGCATAGCGTTTGGCACTGGCTTTCGTGGTAAAGTGATTGCCCAAATAGGGATACATGCTTCCATTGGCTCAACTGATCCAAATGCCATAGCACAGTCCCTCTTGACTGGGGAGTTGCCTTACGCGCAAAATAGGCGCCAGGAAATGGTCAAAAAAATTATGAACTCCTCAGATACATGATGTAAAATCACCGTGCTGGAAGGAATAAAAAATATTTGAAATTGTCTCTCTATATTGCAAATTCTTTTGAATCTGATTTGTCAATCTTGAAAATTGTTTCAATTGGTGATATGAATTGTTTTTTGATTGGTGACTTTGTTATTTCAAGTTCTGTATGTAATTGCAGTCAATTTCAGTATATTTGTGCATTTTAAGTACCCTAGGGGGTAGATTAGCCTATAAGGGGCAAAAAAATGCCTGGCCACAAGGGCGCACAAATGGCCTATCCATCAGTTTTGGATGGGCCATTTGCGCGCCCTTGTGGCCAAGCATTTTTTTGCCCCTTATAAGCCAATCTACCCCCTAGGGTACTTAAAAAGCACAAATATACTGCAATGGATTGGTTCTGCATCATTCATTTAAATGCACCCTTTTTATGGCAATTCCAGCATATGTTCAGACTCAAGGACACTAGAAAAGCTGAGATCAATTATGAAATGAATTTTCCAGCACACTATCACCTGCTTTAGCTCTACCTAGTACACCCCTCCACCAAAAAGTCCAATTACATTGGACATTTGAAAAATCCAAATTAATGTTGCATAGACACTTGGTTTCACAATATGTTATTTGTTTTGATATCCTATAAGGAATTCAAAGCTTGAAATGACCAAAAAAAGGTGTCCACAAGGATCCATGTAAAATATTGATGCAAAACTAATAGGTTTTAGTAAATTTGTGCATTTTAAGTACCCTTGGGGGTAGATAAGCCTAAAAGGGGCAGAAAAAGGCCTGGCCACAAGGGTGCGCAAATGGCCCATCCATCAGTTTTGGATGGGCCATTTGCGCGCCCTTGTGGCCAGGCATTTTTTTGCCCCTTATAAGCCAATCTACCCCCTAGGGTACTTAAAAAGCACAAATATACTGCAAATGGATTGGTTTTGCATCATTCATTTAAATGCACCCTTTTTATGGCAATTCCAGCGTATGTTCAGACTCAAGGACACTAGAAAAGCTGAAATCAATTATGAAATGAATTTTCCAACACACTATCACCTGCTTTAGCTCTACCTAGTACACCCCTCCGCCAAAAAGTCCAATTACATTGGACATTTGAAAAATCCAAATTAATGTTGCATAGACACTTGTTTTCACAATATGTTATTTGTTTTGATATCCTATAAGGAATTCAAAGCTTGAAATGACCAAAAAAAGGTGTCCACAAGGATCCATATAAAATATTGATGCAAAACCAATAGGTTTTAGTAAGTTTGTGCATTTTAAGTACCCTTGGGGGTAGATAAGCCTAAAAGGGGCAGAAAAAGGCCTGGCCACAAGGGCGCGCAAATAGCCCATCCATCAGTTTTGGATGGGCCATTTGCGCGCCCTTGTGGCCAGGCTTTTTTTGGCCTCTTATAGGCTTATCTACCCCCAAGGGTACTTAAAAATGTACAAATTTACTGAAATTGACTGCAATTACATACAGAACTTGAAATTACAAAGATAATAGACAGAGTAGACACAACTGTTGATCATATTGTCATTGGAAAGTCAAATCATTACAAAGATAAGGGTGTGCAATACAAAAAGAGGGGTAACTTCGGCTAATGCTCGAAGTCTCGTCGCAATCGACGTGCAAGCTGCATATCTTTTGGCTATATTGTCACTCGCTTTGCATGAATGGCGCATAGGTTGGTATCTTCTAACACCGAAATGATGTGGGCCTCTGCAGCTTCTTGAATAGCCTCTAGCGCTATTGCTTGCATTCTATACTGATTTCCATAGCTTTGAAGCACCTCCTTCACATTGCGAGCAAAGGGGGCGCGTCGAATCAAGAGCTCCGTCGTCTTCTGGTAGTGGCGGATTTCTGCAAATGCCCTTGCTATTTTTCGGCGCCGCTGCGGTTGTCTTGGGGGCACTTGCACATTTGCTGGCGGGCGGCGTTTAGGCTTCTTGAAAAACTTAGACTTGCGCCTATTTACATGCTTAGGGGCTGGTTCTGCAACCTCTTCTGATTCTTCTTCTTCCCTTGGTTGCCGATCTTGTCGTGTGGGGAGAGCTCCCTGGCCTTGAGGCAATGTCTTCCCCCCAATGGCCACCCGGTGTGTGCGCGGTATTTTTTCTCGCAGCCATGGTGGCTCACTCTCTGATTCGGTGTCTGTATGGACCACCCGAGTCCTGGATGGTCCTGCTTGTGATTGGGGGCACGACGGCTGCTCCCTATCGGACTCTGATGTTTGTTGGCCCTCTGCTTCTCTCCAGCGCTGGGTACGTTGTTTCATTCTCTTTCTAGGTGTTATATCTTGAGGAGGTGGAGATTCAACAGTCCTTGATGACTCTCATGCCCTACCACCATGCCCACTACCAGAAGAGTTCCTGGAACGGCCAGGTGTTCGTGGCCGTTTTCTTGTGCCTTTAAGCCATGACGGCTTCTCACATCCTTGGAGGGTGTTTTTGTTGGCAGGAGGATGCTCTTTCGTAGTTTGTTTGGTGCGCGCCATTTCGTTGGTAAGAGCTCACCTGTTCTTAAGAAATGAGTGATTTATGAGAGCATGCAATATTTATAAGGGCACGTTGTTCTTTTGTTGTACTGTTAAGGCCCATAAGCTTGACCATTTTATCAAAATGGGCCCAAACTTGCTTGCGCTTGTTTGCAAGCTCGCCATTTGAATCATTGTCAGTAGTAACTTTGCATAACTCCTTCCAAAGCTCCCAAAGGTTACCTGCCTGCTGGTTGGAGCTGTTTTGAGCATCATATCGACTTGGCTTTCCTTGGGAAACTCTCTTCAAAAAGTGTCTAGCTTTTTGTCCACTCATTGACACTTGTTGAGCAATTTCATGGGCCTCCCTTGTGTTCTTTGTAGCAACTATAGACACATTTCCACCGTGACAGCCAATGGAATTCAAGAGTACCTACACTCTTTCGATCGCTTCCTGGGACTTTTCCAACGGTTTCATTGTGAAAGCATAGTCAATGTGGAGCTTCAATACCCTATCAAAAATGCGCATGAATGCGTGTAATGTACAAAAATGTACATTCAATAGAGGAAATCGAAATATTGGATTCCAAGCGTGGTTCTTTTGATCATGGTCTGGGGCATTGAGCATGGGACATCTCAGAATAGATGCTTCCCATTCTCTACCTTCATCTCCGACATCACGACAATCTAACCCTTGTTCTCCATGCCCTTGTCATGGAAGCATGTAACCGGCCTTTGCAGTGCTCTTATGTGATTTTTGTCCATTAGGTTTGTACCCTCGAGTGCAAAATGGACAGGGCATGAGAGAAGAAGCCCCTTGTTTGTAGCCAAGCAAACACTTTATGGTCTTCAAATCCCCACCTAAGTGCCACTCCACATCATAACTACCAAAGCCCTCAATCTCCAACTTCTGACCTGCAATTTGGGAGTGTATTACTTCTGTGATCCATGGAGTTCTCTCAAATATCCATGAAAGTACTCCATTGGTCTCTTTGGGCACCTAATAGCACCCAACCACCAAATGTCTTTCTCTGATTGCACGCTAAAAGATAGGGTGGGATATGGCTCGACTGAATCCTTTCGCTTGGTTTATAGAAGGGCCTCGTTCATTAGAGTGACACTTAGCCTCTCTAACCTTCGGCCTTTCACTATTTGACACTCATCGAGTTTTAGCACAAAAGCGACTTTTGTGCTAAGCACTACAAAATAAATAGTGCTAAGACCTTAAACTTCAGCGTCTATGATAAGAATAATACCAAAGAAAAAAGTAATGTGTGTCACCTTCTTCAGGTAACTCGTAAAATCTAAGCATGGCTTCTTGAAGCCTTATAAGATCCACGAAAATATTGTTCCACATTGTGTAAGGAAAGCCCTTCTCCGAAGGTCTTATGGATTGTTTCTTACCTTCTTCCCTTGTCTTTGTTGCACACGAAGCATAAAGGGAAGTTGGCATTGTGTCCTCAATGTGTAGGTATGTCCCAATGCGAGAGAACACATCTTCGTTTGTGGCCTTCTTTGCGAGCTTGACCTTGTGAGGAACGGGAAATATGTTTTCCACAATGCCATGTTCTTTGAGGGCATCCTTTAGGAGTTGAAAAATAGCCTGATAGGCTTTGGTGCTGATTCCAACCTCATCACAAGCTTGTTGAACATCATCATCACTAACCACATTTCTTAATTTACGCATAAGGTCCTTGGTGACTGCATCCTTAATGTGCTTACCTCCAGGTGATTGTAAGATAGAAATCACGTCCTCGGTATTGAGACAACTAGTGAGAAGTTTGACTCGATTATCTTGGCTTGTTCCACCGCATGCCTCCTGGATGAAGTTTTTGGCAACAAATAAACATAAATGTTAGAAAATAGTGCGAAGTAAGAATGCATCATGCAAGTAAAGACCAAATCACCTTGTTGCTGTAACTCGTCGTTTGCGTGCTCCTCCGGAATGTGCAAGAGTTTCAATGGAGGAATACGGGCGTTTGCGTTCCCTTGCACCAAGGGGTGTTTCTTTCAAGTATGTGATGGTGTTGGTAAGCTTCTGGATGTGGGACTCCTTTTCTTGCATTTGTTGTTCAAGACTTTTAACTACCCTCTCCGAAGAGGCAACACTCTCTTGTAATGCCGTCGTCTTGAGGTGAAGAGCTTGACATTCGTGCATCCACATATGCAAAGAAGCACCTGCACCCATACACAGCCGCTTGCAATAGCCTAACAAGCATGCTTCTCCCCTCCCAAGAAATTGAAGAAATGTGGAAAGGCTATTAAACGGTGGATGGAAGCGGCTTATAGGATCGTAAGGGTACAAATGGCCATCCACCCAAATGTCAACATTGGTCTCACAAGCGGTGAGACGTTCCTGTGATGACCTTTGATCACCCTCACTAGTGGTCTTCGGTGCAAATGCCGTGGGTAAGCGAATATGTATGCTTTTGGTGTGCGGAGTACGTGGTGGTGGAAGCAAACCATTTGTGATGTCCGTCAGCACCATGGAAGCTGTTGCATGAGGAAGCAAATGATGAAAAGATAGAGGGGGAAGGGTAGAGAGGCCGAGCAGGATGGGAGGAGAGAAGGAGGGAGGGGGGGGAGGGAGAGATTGGGGAGGAGGAGGAAGGTAGGGGCAGAGAGGGAGAGGAGAGGGAGAGGGAGAGAGGAGGGAGGAGGGAGGAGGAGGAGAGAACAAAATCTTTATTACTTTTTGGGGAAAAAGATTTTTGAAAAAATGGACTTTCTAAGCTTCTGGGTTAAAAAATGGGTTAAAAAATGGGTTAAAAAATGGGTCAAAAAATGATTTTTGGATATGTATATATGTTGGGAGGGAGTTTTAAGTAAAAAACAAATAAAAATAATTTTTTTTTTAAAAAAAGTCAAATTTTGACTCTTTTTGACCCATGGAATTGCTGATGTGGACACACCCCTATGCTTCCTTCACTTTAAAAAAAGCTAGAGAGAGAAAGCAACCCTTTAGGTCCACATCCTACATTTGTCTAAAAAAAGGCTAGAAAAGCCTACTCAAAACTACCTTCTTCAATGCCCTTGCCCCCTAAACCCCACACAACATTAGCCTTAATCCCTAAAAATTAGGATTCCTTACAAGGCCCATGCAAGGTTCATATTTCTCCTAATGCCTTGCCAGGTGTATGAACAATAATGAAGTCAAACTCCTGCAACAATAGCATCCACCTTGCCAATCTACCTGTAAGTAAAGGATTTTTAATAAGATAAAGCAATGCTTGATGATCCACATGGAATATGACCCTATTGCACAAGAGGTAATGTCTGAATTTGTTTAAAGCATAAACCATCCCTAATGCCTCCCTCTCAGTCACTGCATAGTTCTTCTCAGCAGATGTAAGCACCCTACTAGCATAGTACACATGTCTAAACCACCCTTGGGTCTTCTCCTGCATTAAAACAACTCCAATGGCTATATCCGAGGCATCAACAAACACATGAAATGGAAATACCCAATCTGGAGGTTGTAATATGGGAGCAACTGAGAGCATTTTCTTGAGAATCTGAAATGCTTTTTCCTGTGGTTCAGCCCAAACAAACTCTACATGCTTCTTGGTTAAATGGATAAGAGGCATACATACATTAGCCAGATATCTGATGCACCTGTTGTGCCACTTAACTTGTCCCACAAACCTGCTCAATTCCTTGATATTGCCAGGTGCTTGTGCTGATTGTATTACCTCAATCTTCTTCACATCTATTGACATTCCTTCCTGAGAGACCACATGACCCAATAGCACACCACTCCTGACAGCCATCACACTTTTGTAGGGATTAAGGGACAATCTGAACATCCTACACCTTTCAAAACATAATTTCAGATGCTCAAGGTGTAAATCTCTTTTACCAAAAACTGAAAATTCATCTACAAACACTCTCATGAAATCCTGCAAATAAGGTTCAAATGTCTTATAAGCTGTAAAATTAAAGGACGGTGGTCCATTCTTAAGGCCAAAGTTCATGACAGTAGATGCAAATGCTCCCCAATCCGTAATAAAGGCTGTTTTATGTTGGTCCTCCTCTGCAACCTTAATCTGATTATACCCTGAGAAACCATCAAGGAAACTATACATCTCTTTCCATGCTACTGCATCTAAGATAGCATCACAAAAGGGCATTGGGAAAGGATCTGTAATAGTTGCAGCATTTAACTTCCTGTAATCCACACAAACCCTAATCTTCCCATTCTTCTTTGGTACCACAATGATTGGAGATAACCAAGTAACTTCATGAATAGGCTTGATGAACCCAAGGGTCTTTCTTTTCCAGGAATGTGCTTTCTTCCCAACATAGGTATGCTGATTATCTATTTCCCTTTGGTAAGCACCACCTGATTCTCACCCCAATCCTGTTTCACCTTGGCTAACCTAAACCAAGGTCTTCCCAACAACATCTCATAGGAAGCATCACCTTCCTTCATTCTGAGAACAACAAAATTAACTTGAAATTACATCCCTGCAATCTGAATAGAAGAGTTCCTTAAAATGCCTATTGGCTGAACCCTCCTTTGATCAGCCATTTTAACTTGGAAAGGTGCTGGTTCCAATCTCCCTAAGCCCATTGTGAGATAAACTGACTCAAGTAAGATATTGACACCAGATCCTCCATCCAGCAATACCTCCTCAAATATCCTATCCTGTAAAGTCACCTTGATAACTGGAACCATGAAATCCACATCAGAAGGATGAATGCTATTCACCCCAGGCTCCTCTTTCTGCTGCATCGAACTTTCATAGTGCTTTCCCAGTAACTTATGTAGCAATCTCTCTTTAAATGCTGGTACTATAGAAAGCATTTGGTCTAAAGACAAGTGTAAAGGAGAGTTAATTAGTACCTCAAACCAATCTGGTTCAGATACTTCAACCTGCTTTTATTGTTGTACTGGTGTATCAGAAGATGCTGCATGATCCTCCAAGTGTTGACCTTGCTGCTCCTTCTGAACCTGCTTCTGCACCTGATCTCTAACCCATTTTTGTTGTTCCCAATCAATAGGACCTTTAGCCTTGGATCTTGTCATAGCCAGCACATCAATTTCATCTTCCATATCATCTGGATATTGACAATCATTCTCCACATTGTCATACTCTTCAGTCGGAAGTACTGTTGCTGTTTCATTAGGGGTTCCCTGATAAATCAGAATGTCGATAATGGTCACATTGGCTTGTGCATGTGGTTGATTTTGAGGTGGTTGTGGAGGACCTGCTTGCTGGTTCTCCTGATTGAATGGAACAACAGGAACACCTCTCTCCTCACGATGTTTTACCCATAAGGCACAACGAAGGCCAACCCAATGTGTAGGGTCACCACAGTATACACAAGGCATAACTCCTTGGGGCCTTCTTTGGTTATTATCCTGGTTTCTTCCAAGTCCCCTCTGAAATCCCTGTCCAGGAGCTCTTCCTCTAAATGGAGCCACCTGATTTGCCTCTGCTGAAGCAGTACCCCGCCCAGCACCTGTACCTGTTTTACCCCTTTGCTTAGGGTTGTACCAGCATTGAACAGTGGTGTGTCCATCTCTTTCACAAATCTCACAGTACCTTTTTTCTTTAGGTGCTATGACTGAATAGCCAATATTCTTTAATTGCTGAACTAAATCAACTTCACCCCCTGTTTTGTCCTTCTTCTTCTTCTTAGGACTCTTCTTTTTCTTCGTTTCCTCCTCATCAGATGAACTGCCAATATCCGATTCTTCAGAAGAAGATGTCTCTAACTATGAACCTGTTTTAGATTCCTTGTCTCCTCTCTTACTAGACTTTGTCATTCCAAGCCTCTTCTCAACTCTAGAAGCAGCATGTACCAAATTATCAAAACCTCCTCCAATGTCAATGCTGGCCACTGCATTTTTAATACCACTCCTCAATCCTTTGAGAAAGTAGCCAGCCAACATTTCATTAGTTGGCCTTTCATTTCCTTGCAATCTCTCAACAAATATTCTAAATCTCTGAGCAAAATCTTCTACCAACATTGTCCCCTGTTTGATGCGTCGTAACTTCCTTAGAATATTTGTAGGTGTTTTCTCCTTCCGGAATCTTTGTAGAAAATCCAAACTAAGTGCAGCATAAGTAGGAAAGTGAGCCATACCATACTGGCTGAACCATCTCATGGCCTTTCCTTCCAAGGTAGCTGCATTGCTGTAATTTTATAGAATCTAGAAACATCACCTGGTATCCACTTGCTTGCCACCGGGTTTCAAATTGTGCTACATGACAATCTGCATCCTCTTTGGGCTTCCCTCTGAACTTGGCTGATTTTATCTACGGGTTAGGAGGTGGTTGAGCCATGGGAAAAGGCTTTGGGAGTCTTACAGGTCTTTGCCTGCTAGAACCTCTCAATGGGTCAAATTGGAGTCGCCTTCTACTTTGTGCAGGTCCTCCTGTCAAGAGTAGTGCCCCCACAAGTTGCCTCACTGCCCTGTCCTCTGCTGCTCCAGAACCCTCCTCACCAGAATTTACCAGCCGTTCTTGAGGTTGTGGATCAGTTTCTTCATCTACAATCACATCCTCATAGTGGAATGGATCTATATTGCTTGCTCTGACTTGAGCCCGTGTGTAATATATACGAGAGTGTCTTCTACCTCGCTCGGACATGCATTATCACTAGAATGAGATTCATGAACCGAAGAATAATACCTGATAACTGCATACGTCCTCAGCCACGAGAACTGAACCAGCAGGATCGCCAAATGTGTTGTGGTTCATTAACACAGAAAAATGCTAGTTCATCACAATTCTCTCAGCATCTCATAACTCAGAAATAATACACAGAGATACTAACATCATACTGAAGATAAGAGATAGAAGAAATTGATAACTCAGAATTAAGAAACAAGAGTACTTCATTGATCAAGAAGAGCTACAACATCTCTGAATACAACTGCGCCATCACAACTCACAGAACTGACTTATAACCACCATACAAACAGACTGGTAATAACAACCTCAGTCTTGATATATCATAACTGTTAAATATCCGATTAAACAACATCCGACTAACTATGATCCGACAAACTACATCCGATGAAGCACTTCCAACTAACTACTAAATTGACACTCTGATATGCCTGTCAACACATCATGAAGCAGTTTTTGGCCACCGATGCCAAAGACAAAGTACTCACTGAATGGCGAAGCTCGAAGCTCTCTCCCTACGAATCCATTCACAAATATGTAGACAAGTTTTGGGACTTACATCTTAGAGCCACTGTCTTCAAATAGATGGGTTTTGGAGAGCAAAAACAACAATTTTGTGCTAGCTTAACTGAAAAAATGGCAAAGTATGTCAACTCCCAAAGGCCACGCACCATATCTGCAATCATACACCATACCATGGTGGCTTCACGAATCAGTTTCCAAACAGGGGCTAAGAGAAATCCTAAGCCCATGAAAAACAAGGGTTCTAATGAGCCTAAGGGGAAGGACAATGTCCAAAAGTCTCGCAATAACAACAAAGCTAAGGAGAAGGAAGCTCAATCTCTCCTGAAGAGATTGAGCGTTATCGCAAGGATAACCGTTGTTTCAAATGCGGCGAGCAAGGGCATGCATACCGTTCTTGCCCCCAAAAGAACACCCGCCATGAGCCTCCTAGAGCTACCTTGGTTGAAATCCAAGAAGAGGAAGCTCACCACAAAGGATCTCCTCTATGCCATGCTTGGGGAAAGGTAAGAGAACATGATGCTTTTATTCTCTTTGACCCTGATTCTACTCACAATTTCAAATCCACAAAGTTGGCCACCAAGCTAGGCATCCAAAGCCTATGAGATGGGAGATATCCTACCCGCTGATGGTGCGTTCAAGGGGCGAGAAGCTTCAGTCACTCCCTTAATCGGGAAATTGAGGCTCCATGTCCAGCGCTATGTGAACACAGAGGACTTCTTTATCTCTCCTCTCAAGCACGAGGATGTAATCCTAGGGGCACCATGGTTTGATCGCATGGCTGCGAATGTTAAATTCCCTAAAAGGAGAATCTATTGTAGGTTCAGGAAAAAAGATATGTACATAGATTCTAAGGAGTTGGGTAATACCATAGCCATTGTACATACGCAAGATTTCAATAAGCCAATAAAGAGCTCTATTTTTGTGTACATGATTTTTGTTAAAGATTCTCAAAATGAACCTAATGCTTTAGCAAAAGAAAATATAAACAATCACAAGGAATTAGAGTTATCCAGTGACGGACGCAAAGCGGACCCCGAACCCCGACGGCCTCTAAAACGCCGGGGCCAAATGGCTCGCCTCGAGCCTGCCATGGTAAAGTGAACAGGGGGCACCACCTAGCTTTGAGTGGCTATGACGCAAAACCACGATGATATGAACACCGCAAACTTACACACACACACACACACAGAGATTTTTGCAAATGATAAAAACCCTCGGGGGTGTGAGGGTGAATTATTTCTGCAATATTTACAAAGTGGCATGCCGTGGTGGTAGAGAGGTAGGGAGAGGAGGTGGTGCAACCTACTTGGTGCGTTCTCTAAGACAACTCAATGATTGTGAATACTTACTACCAAGAGCGTGCATACGTGTGTGCATCGACCATTGGAGTCGAGAGATGGATGTGGTTCCCTTCGTATGGTGCAATTCCCAAGGCAAACCCAACAAACAAGCCCCCTCCCCCGTGATGGTGATAGTGCCAATCCTTCCTACTACACTCTACCAAATGCTTGGCTCCTCATCAATTGCCCCCCCCCGATAGTGACCTCTCAGTGCCAATTTATAGGTGTTGGCTGCTTGGATTATGGTAATCCCAGTGTGGTTAGGGTAAGCTTAATTGGGGAGACAAAGCAAGTGGTGGGCCCGGTGTGGTGGACCCTTGCTTTGTTTTGGGAGGTTATTAAAAGATGGGAATCTCTAGGTGGGCCTTTGTGACCATCACCTAGAGAGAGGATATTTGCAAAAAATGGAAATTTACAATGGCTCGGGTAAAAACTGAAGATAATGATGAAAATAACCTATAAATTACTGGGATGGCATCGTGGTTGCGTGTTGCCGGCGAATGATGTGCTGCTGGTGCGTCGGTGTCGAGCGTACTTCTTTTCGAAGTCGGCCGGGGCATGCCTTCGACGCATTTTCTCTTTTTGTTGTTGGCGGCGCGTGCTTTGGATTCTTCTTCTTTATTCGTCGATGTCATAGTCTTTCTCCTCCTTTGTATTTGTGGTGCGGTGCGTATATGCATGTGTGTGTATGTATTCGTGCATGAGGGCAGGTGTGTGTGTATGTATATGTATGTGTGTGCGAAAAACCTGCGTGTGCGAAAAACCTACGTTGATGGCGGACAGCCGGCGACCTGCTTCTACTGCGCGAGGTGGAGGGGGGGGAATGGGGTAGGGGTAGAGAGAGTGTGTGTGCGGTGTGTGTGTGTGTATTGTGTGTGTGTGTATGGATATGGCCTGCTGTAGTGCGTGAGCGCCCGGGTGGGAGAGTGGGTGGTCCTGCGGACTGAGCGCACAGCACCGAAGGGGAGAGAGGGGAGGGGGGGTGATTGTGTGTATGTGTGTGTGTGTATGGTGAGAGAGAGAGAGAGAGAGAGAGAGAGAGAGAGAGAGAGAGAGAGAGAGAGAGAGAGAGAGAGAGAGAGAGAGAGAGAGAGAGAGAGAGAGAGTGGTCCTATTGCTGCTGTCCGTGAGAAGGAGAGAGAGAGAGGATTCCGCTGCTTGCGTGGCCTGAGCGCCCAAGTAGGAGAGGGAGTGTCCGTAGACTGAGCTGAGAGAGAGAGATCGTGAGGGAGAGGGAGTGTCCGCGGACTGAACTGAGAGAGAGAGAGATCGTGAGGGAGAGGGAGGGGTGAGGTGTGTGGATAGAGAGAGAGAGAGAGAGAGAGAGAGAGAGAGAGAGAGAGAGAGAGAGAGAGAGAGAGAGAGAGAGAGAGAGAGAGAGAGAGAGAGAGAGAGAGAGAGAGGGAGGGGTGAGGCTTTAGAGTGGGGTAGGGGATGTGTGGGTGAGAGAGAGAGGGGGGGTTCTACTGTCTTGCATGGGAGCTTGAGGACTAGGGGACGGAAACAAGTCAATGGGTGGGAGTGAGGGAATATATCAGCGGGCCAAGAGGGGAGGGGAATGAGTCCGACGGGAGGGTGAGGCGAGCGGGTGGGGAAGAGGGAGGAGAGGTCGGGGAAGGAATATTGGCGGGCCAAAAAGGGGGGGGTAATGAGAGTGGGGGGGTGGGGGGGGGGGGGAATGTAAAGGGTGAGTGTAAGAATACGGAGAGAGGAGGGGGGGGGGGGGGGGGGGGGGGGGGGGGGGGGGGGTTTCCATGCGGCTCACACAGAGGGAGCACGAGAGAGAGGTCGGGAGTTTTTTTCAAAGCTTCTTCCTGGCCGGGGGTTTTTGAGAGTGGGGTTAAATTGGGAGAGAGGATATTAGGGGGGGGGGGCGGGGGGTATGTAGGGAAAATGAGGGAGAGAGAGAGAGGGTGTTATTTATCCAATGCCCATCGGGCGGGAGGGGGAAAATAAGCTAAGGGGGGGGGGGGGGGGGGGAAGTAAGTTTTTTTTTCTTTTTTTTCCTTTGATTTTCGAAAGTCTGCTATCACCAGTTTTCTCAAGGATTTCAAGATGTTTTTATCAACGACATCCCTTGTGAACTACCCCCTAAACGAGGCAATTATGACCATGCAATTGAACTTCTTCCAGGAAGTTCACCGCCTAATAAACCTCCTTATAGAGTTTCTCAAGGAGATTATGCGGCAAGTGCATGACACATGGTTAGGCCTAGCTCATCTCCATTTTGTTCACCCGTGCTATTAGTGCAAAAGAAAGACAGCACATATCGTATGTGTGTCGACTATAGAGCACTAAAGAGGATCACTATCAAAAATAGGTTGCACATTCCACAAGTAGAAGAACTATTTGATAAGCTACAAGGGTCAACCTACCTTAGTAGAATTGACCTAAAAAGTGGCTACCATCAAATAAGGAGAGTTGATCAAGGCATTGTAAAGACCGCATTTCGTACTACGTTTGGTCTTTACGAATACATTTCGTTTGACCAATGCACTAGCCACAATCACTTGATGGAGAAGCTATTCATGCCTCAACAAACCTTTATTGGAGTGTTCTTTGATGATATTATCATCTACTCTAATTCATTAGACGAACACAAGCAACACCTCCACGTAATATTTCAAGTTCTATGAGAGAATAAACTTTATGTTAATCGAAACAAAGTGAGTTTTTCTTACAAGAGATTCAGTATTTAGGTCACATTATCTCTCAAGATGGCATACAAATGGATCCATCAAAGCTAGAGGTAATAAAAGGATGGCCTAATCTAAGGAATCTTCATGAACTAAGAAGCTTTATAGGTATGTGTGCATACTATAGACGCTTCATAGAAACGTTCTCTTTTATAGCAGGACCATTACATGACCTAACAAAGAAAAACATTAGGTATACATGGTCTGCCAAGGAGAACAATGCTTTTGAAAAGCTTATCTCTCAACCTGTGCTTACACTGTCAGATCTCTCAAAGCCATTTGAGGTCCAATGTGACGCTTGTGGTGATTGCCTTGGAGCTGTTTTTCTCCAAGAAGGGCACGCCATAGCCTATGAAAGTCGAAGGCTCGACCATGTTGAGCAAGCTTTAGGCATATATGAAAAGGAACTCCTTGCAGTTCTACATGCCTTAGACTCGTGGAAGCACTATTTACTGGGGACTCCTTTCATTCTGCGGACGGATCACCAAAGCCTTAAATACTTCATGACGCAGACCAAGATCTCTGACAAACAAATGAGGTGGGCAAATTTCCTTTCGCAATTTCATTTTCATATTGCTCACATTGCTGGCAAGCACAATCAAGTAGTCTAAAATCTTGAGAAAGCAATAGACTATGCATTACTAACTCACTACGTGAGAAAGTAATGTATGAATCTCATGCTCCTCCTTATGCGAGGCATAGAGGGATTCAGTCTACCCTAAAAGGGATTGAAACATATTTCTATTGGCCTGCCATGAAAGCAAACATATAAGAGTATGTTTCTAAATGTGTGGTATGCCAAAAGATGAAGTTTGATAGAGGGAAGCAACCTGGATTGCTTCAACCTTTGCCAATCCCTAATTCACCATGGGAGAGCATATCCATGGATTTTATCTTTGGATTGCCTAAGTCTATCCATGGGAATACGGGAATATGGACGATAGTAGACAGATTCAACAAACAAACTTATTATATACCTATCAAAAAGACTATCAAAGCCTATCAAATGGCAACCCTCTTCATATCACAAATCTTCAAGTACCATAGCTTGCCAATGTCCATAGTGTCAGATAGAGATCCTAGAATGACTAGTAATTTTTGGAAGGGTCTCTTTTAGAATTTAGGGACAAGTCTGAACTTCTCTTCGGCCTATCACCTGCAAACGGATGGCCAAAGTGAAATAGCTAGCATAACAATTCTTTAAATACTAAAAGCCTATGTAACGAAAGTAGATCAAAGGTCCCAATGGGAGAAGTACTTACCCTTACTGGAGTATGCCTACAATAACACTGTACATACTTCCACGGGAAAAGCACCTTTCAAGGTAATTGAGGGAAGATCCAAAAGTCCCCTGGTACTTAAAGTACACGAGAAGATCTTTGCTGCAGATGAGTATAGCAGAGACCTACAACAATATTTCCAAGAGATTAAGGATGCTATCTCTATCTCACAACAAAGGCAAAAGGCTGCTGCTGATAAGCACAGAAGAGACCAAGCCTTTAAAGGAAATGATTGGGTCTTGCTTAAATTTCCCAAGGCTCGATTAAGGCACACCAAGGGCAAGAATCCTACGGGACACCAAAAGTACTATTCTAAGTTAGCAAAAAGGTACCATGGTCCCTTCCAGATTCTTCAGCCAATCAATGAGATGGCCTATCAACTCAAGTTGCCTAGCCATTGGCTCATACACAATGCTTTCCATGTGAGCCTACTAAAGCCTTATAAAGGAGAGCCACCTCAAGAACCAACTATTGAAGACCCACCAGAGATTGAGGACCAAGAAGAGGTGTTGCAACCCGAGTCCATTCTCCGACATGAAGACAAGGTATTGAGAGGTGGCAAGTTTATCCGGCGGTATCTTATTAAGTCTGCCTATCCTTTTGAAGATGGTAGATGGATGCAAGGCATACAATTAAAGGATAACCTAAACCTTGTCAATGCTTACAATGCTTCCCTAGAGTAAGCAAACGTACAAATGTTTAAAATGAACAAAGTTTTTGTCTTATAAGACTCTCTTTTTCTTTATTGTGCACAAATGTTAAGTAGTATGCATGCTTAGAATCAAGTTTGTGAAGATGACATCTTCCAAACACCAAGTAGAGCTTGTCACTCTACTATGGAAGATTGATCGGACTAATGCACAGACATGCTTATGGCAGCCTTAGGCTCTCAAGCACCAAATGGATTAGTCATCCATTCTAGAACGATGTCGTAGGATAAGATAGGGATCCTCTACCCGCTAGAAAAAGGACTAATGAATAGGCTTTATCTTCTCTACCCCATAGTCGAGGACGACTATGATTTCAAGAGAGAGGTAATGTCATAATAAATAATATCTAATTCTCCTAAATGATTTTCTCATGTTAAACTAATCATTTAATATGGGGAAGTACTAGGGGAGAAAAAGCTAGATTATTAAGGCTAGTAGACTGTTCACAATAGGGATCCAAAGGAGGGAAAATAGGGTCCGAAGGGGTACCATCTTTAGAAGAGCAATGTGCAAGAAATGGGCTTCAAAGACCTAAGGTTCAGCCCATTAAGACTTTCAAAATGCTAAGGTTCCAAAATTCAAAGGTTAAGTCCAATGGTCAATGCTTAGGAAAATTGGATTCTTGAGAGTGTACTAAATGTCTTTGAAAGCTTCTAAAGAGGAGGGGGCGAGCCCTTTTAGTAGGGGATGAGAGAGAAACACACACACACACACACACACACACACACACACACACACACTCATGCAAGCCCCTTTACACAAAGGGCATAGTGGATACATGTCAGCTCCCTAGCCCAATTGCCCCCAAGATGCATTCAAATCCTATTGGATTGCCATAGAGGTGGACCAATGGGATTAGGCTAGAGTACTTTTAGTTTAATTCATTTAAAAACATTTAATAAAAGAATCGATAAGAATTAAGCTCTCTACAAGACTATTGGCCAGCGGGTCCAATGAGCATTCAACAGCCCAATGGCTTGCCTAATTCCTATTGTCCAGAAGACAAAGGGGTCCACTGAGAGATCATTTGATTTATTTAATCACCTACAACTCTCACAAAAGGGGAAAGGGGGACACATGTCACAAGGCTATCACTTATGTTCCTCAATTTTCATTGTCTAAGATTTGCAGGGTCCAATGGGGTGCCAACAAGAGTAAATTCCAAGAGGGGTCGACCAAGAGAGAGAGGGGGCTGAATTTGACAAGGCATTATCACACACACACTCACACAATCTCATGTGTGAAGCAAGAAGACTTTCTCTCTCTCTCTCTCTCTCTCTCTCTCTCTCTCTCTCTCTCTCTCTCTCTCTCTCTCTCTCTCTCTCTCTCTCTCTCTCCTTCTCAAGCTTTTATGGAAATCTCATCATCTACTCCAAGCTTGGAGAAGGGAGGCCTACACCAACAACTCTTGTCTTTCTGATGCAAATCCAACCAAGAGCCAAGCTTCAATGCATGATCATCTCCTATACCATGCTAATTACTAAGCTATGCTAAGCTTTATGAGTGATTATGTGAGAAGATATACTTCTTTCTCGTAAGACCACTCCTTCTTCCTCTCAATCTACTCTCATACCCCGCTAGCTCTCACCATCTTCGAAGGTGTTTGAGGTCTTGGGTCTGAGACCGTGAGGGAATTTATGTTGTGTTTTATAAGTGTTTGCTTAGTGCTTGAAGCTTCCATCTTCATTTCACTAGCTAGCTACGAAGGAACACAAAGAATTGTATTGTAAAATGTCTCCCTTGATGGGTGAAACCTATAATACAAAGCCTTTTGGAGGGGGGACCGTGGAGGGGGGACTGGCTCCATGTAAATCCGGTCCTCAATTGTTGTCAATAGCTTAATTTCTCTCTCTTTTGAAGTATCATTCATGCCTATCTAACTAGGTGTTATGCTTTTTGTTTCTGTCTCCATCCAAGCACTCTTGCTATGCTCATTAGTAACCTATTCTAATGAAATGCTCACTATGTCTATGCTATTTTCCGCTACACACAAGATACTAGGCCATTAAATGTTACATTGGTATCAGAGCACAAGGTTTTTTTTTTTCTTGCTCAAGAAGGGAGGTCCTCAAGCTAGCTAAAAATAGTTGGTATAATTAATTGCAATTGAGTAAGTAGAATAGGGATTTTTCAGCCTTGCACTGCGCCTACCTTCGTGCAGATAACGGGGCATCACCGTCGACAGCTATGGTCTTGATAGTGGAGTCCTACAAGGCTTGCCTACGGCTTAATCACTATTGAGCTATTAGAAACTTGAAAGGATCCGGTCTTGTTTTGGTGTTGAAAGACCCTCTCTTCTATTCCTTGTAATTAATGATATTCAAGCCACGGGTACAGTAGCTTGAGTGATTTTCTAAAGGGGTAAAGAGGAGTAGCAACTAGGGCTTGAAGTCCCAAATTACACCTAAAAGTTGTTAGAATGGCTGACATTAGTAAAGAGAGTGAAATTAATGTTGATAGCTTTGATTTTGCTAATGAGCAGTCTACTAATGATGCCCCTATGCTTGTTAACTACCTTGTTTCTAGGATTCAACAAGCCATGAGCAATCCATCCCTCCAAAGTGAAGTGCAACGGTAGCTTCGTGCTCATGGGATTCTCCAAGCCCCCCACCATGAAGAGAGAGTACCTAGGAAGCCTCATTGTGAGACTTCTAGAAGAGGCCTCTCTCTGATTCGGGAAGAAGGAGAGGATCCATACGAAGGGCTCAAAAATTTACTTCTTGTTGACGCATCTCCTTCCCAAAGGAAAACTCAAGAACCCCCACCAAAAGAACAAGAAATAAGTGAGTCTCCTGCCACCTCGGCAAAGATGGCTCCACGAAGATGGCGGGCAAAATGCTCTCCAACACCCGCTAAATGGAGAAGACCATCGCACACTTCTCCACACCATAATTCAAAGAGCGATGACAGAAAACAAGAGAAGAAAAAGTCGAGAAAGAGACCACACTCTTCTCCATCTTCTTCCTCTTATTAAGAAAGTGATGGTGCAGACAAGGAAGACGAAGGGAAGAAAAAGGCAAGGAAGAGGTCACCCTCTTCTCCATCCTACTCAAATTCTTCCTCCTCTGAAGAAAGTGATGGTGCAACTTTTGAACCATCAAAAAGAAGAGGCCATTGGAAATCCTATGCCGCATGGAAGAGATCGTCCAAGATCAAGAAGTTCAAAGAGGGAGGAAAGAGAATCTCTTTCCTTACCTACGATGGCACCTTTGGTGCTACGGACAAAGTCTTGGCTTTCATCCAACAATTCAATGTGGCGTTTGGAGATGAGGGCTTCACGGAGTCCTCTAAGCTACACCACGTAGCTATGCACTTTCAAAAGTTTGCTAGGCAATGGTGGTATAGCCTACGGGCAAACAGTGAAGCCCCACGAACATGGAAAGCTTTAAGAGCTTCCATCATGAAGCAGTTTTTGGCCACCGATGCCAAAGACAAAGTACTCACCGAATGGCGAATCTTGAAGCTCTCTCCCTATGAATCCATTCATAAATATTACATCTCAAAGCCATTGTCTTCAAAAAGATGGATTTTGGAGAGCAAAAACAACAATTTTGTGCGGGCTTAACTGAAGAAATGGCGGAGTATGTCAACTCCCAAAGGCCACGCACCATATCTGCGGTCATACACCATACCATGGTGGCTTCACGAATCAATTTCCAAACAGTGGCTAAGAGAAATCCTAAGCCCACGGAAAACAAGGGTTCTAAGGAGACTAAGGGGAAGGACAATGTCCAAAAGTCTCCCAATAACAACAAAGCTAATAAGAAGGGAGTTTACAAAGCCAAAAACAAACTCTCTCTTGAAGAGTTTGAGCGTTATTTCAAGGATAACCGTTGTTTCAAATGGGGCGAGCAAGGGCATGTGTATCATGCTTGCCCCCAAAAGAACACCCACCATGAGCCTCCTAGATCCACCTTGGTTGAAATCCAAGAAGAGGAAGCTCACCACAAAGGATCTCCTCTATGCGATGCTTGGGGAAAGGTAAGAGAACATGATGCTTTTATTCTCTTTGACCCTGGTTCTACTCACAATTTCATATCCACAGAGTTGGCCACCAAGGTAGGCATCCAAGCCTATGAGATGGGAGATGTCCTTTTTGTTGATGGTGATTTCAAGGGGCAAGAAGCTTCAGTCACTCCCTTAGTTGAGAAATTGAGGCTCCATGTCCAAAGCTATGTGGACAAAGAGGACTTCTTTATCTCTCCTCTCAAGCAAAAGGATGTGATCCTAGGGGCACTGTAACATTTTAATGGCCTAAAATCTCATTTGTAGCGGAAATTAGCATGAACATAGTGGGCATTTCATTAGAATAGATTCCTAATGAGAATTACAAGAGTGCTTGGGTGGAGAGAGCAACAAAAAGCATAACACCTAGTTAGATAGCATCGACAATACTTTCAAAATAGAGAGAGCAATTAAGCTATTGACAACAGTTGAGGACCGGATTTGCATGGAGCCGGTCCCCCCTCCAAAAGGCTTTGTATTATGGTTTCTCCCATCAAGAGAGACATTGTACAATACAATTCTTTGTGTTCCTTCAAGACTAGCTAGTGCAATGAAGATGGAAGCTTCATACACCAAGCAAAACACTTAATCAAACACAACTTGAATTATCCCCGTTCTCAGACCCAAGACCTCACACACCTTCGAAGATGGTGAGAGCTAGCAGGGTATGAGAGTAGATTGAGAGGAAAAAGAAGTATCTTACGAGAAAGAAGTACATCTCCTCACATAATCACTCATATTAGCTTAGCTTAGCTTAGTAATTAGCTTGGTAGAGAAGATGAGCATGCATTGAAGCTTGGCTCTTGGTTGGATTTGCATCCACATGCCAAGAGAGTGTTGATGTAGGCTTCTATCTCACAAGCTTGGAGTAGGTGATGAGCTCTCCATTAAAGCTTGGGAGGAGATAGAGTATTTTTCCCTTCACACATGGTCAAGTGTGAGAGTGTGAGAGTGAATGCCAAGCAAAAATCAGCCCCCCCTCTCTCTTGGGCGAGCCCTAGCTGCTAAGTTAGGCTGGCTTTTTCCTCATTGGACCTCCCCAGGTCAAGCCAATAGGAATTAAGCAGCATAAGTGATAGCCTTCTGACATGTGTCCCCCTTTCCCCTTTTGTGAGAGCTTTAGATAATTAAATAATTAAACTAAACTCTCATTGGACCCCTTTGCCTCCTGGCCAATAGGAATCAAGCAAGCCATGGGGCTCCTGAATGCTCATTGGTCCCCTTGGGAGACTGCCCAATAGTCTTCTAGGACACTTAATTCTTATTGGTTTCTTTTATTAAATGTTTTTAAATTAATTAAACTAGATTTACTCTAGCTTAATTCTCATTGGTCCACTTCAAGGGTCTTCCAATAGGAATTGGGCACACCTTGTGGGCATCTGGCCTAGGGAGCTGACATGTGTCCCTCATTCCCTTTGTGCAAAGGGAGCCTGTGTGTGTGTGTGTGGCTTTCTCTCTCATCCCCTAGCTTTGGGGCTCGCCCCCTCCCATGTAGGGATATGCAAAGACTTTTTGAGCTCACACTAAGCATCCAATTTTTCCCTTTTGTGTTAACCTTTGGACACAACCTTTGAATTTTGGAACCTTAGCATTTTGGAAGTCTTAATGGGCTGAACCTTAGGGTCTTTTTGGCCCATTGTTTCACATGGTTCTTTTGCAGATGGCCCCCCCCCTTTGGATCCCTATTTTCCCTCCTTTGGATCCCTACTGTGACCGGTCTGCTAACTTAACCAATATTCTAGCTTTTTCTCCCTTGGCACTTCCCCACATTAAATGATCAGTTTAATATGAGAAAATCATTTAGGAGAATTAGATATTGATTATTATGACAGGCACCATGGTTTGATCACATGCATACCAATGTTAAATTACCTGAAAGGAGAATCTACTTTAGGTTCAGGAAAAAAGATATGTACATAGATGATAAGGAGGTGGGTAGGCATACGCAAGCTTTCAATAAGTCAATAAAGATCTCTATTTCCGTGTACATGATTTTTGTTAAAGATTCTCAAAATAAACCTAATGCTTTAGCAAAAGAAAATATAAAAAATAACAAGGAATTAGAGTTATCCAATTTTCTCAAGGGATTTCAAGATGTTTTTATCGATGACATCCCTTGTGAACTACCTCCTAAATGAGGCAATGATGACCATGCAATTGAACTTCTTCCAAGAAGTTCACCGCCTAATAAACCTCCTTAGAAAGTTTCTAAAGCTCAACAAGAGGAGATTATGCGGCAAGTGAATGAGGCATGGCATGGTTAGGCCTAGCTCATCTCCATTTTGTTCACCCGTGCTATTAGTGCAAAAGAAAGACGGCACATATCGTATGTGTGTTGACTATAGAGCACTAAATAGGATCACTATCAAAAATAGGTTCTTGTTCCACGGGTAGAAGACCTATTTGATAAGCTACAAGGGTAGACCTACCTTAGTAGAATTGACCTAAAAAGTGGCTACCATCAAATAAGGATAGTTGATCAAGACATTGTAAAGACCTCATTTCGTACTACGTTTGATCTTTACGAATACATTGTCATGCCTTTTGGTTTGACCAATGCACTAGCCACATTCAATCGCTTGATGGAGAAGATATTCACGCTACACCGAACCTTTACTGGAGTGTTCTTTGATGATATTATCATCTACTCTAATTCATTAGACGAACACAAGCAACACCTCCAGGTAATATTTCAAGTTCTACGAGAGAATAAACTTTATGTTAATCGAAATAAAAGTGAGTTTTTCTTACAAGAGACTCAGTATTTAGGTCACATTATCTCTCAAGATGGCATACAAATGGATCCATCAAAGCTAGAGGTAATAAAAGGATGTCCTAATCCAAGGAACCTTCATGAACTAAGAAGCTTTATAGGTATGTGTGCATACTATAGATGCTTCATAGAAAAGTTCTCACTTATAGCAGGACCATTACATGACCTAACAAAGAAAAATGTTAGGTATACATGGTCTGCCAAGGAGAACAATGCTTTCTAAAATCTTAAAGAAAAGCTTATCTCTCAACCTGTGCTTACACTGTCGGATCTCTCAAAGCCATTTGAGGTCCAATGTGACTCTTGTAGTGATTTCCTTGGTGCTGTTTTTGCTCCAAGAAGGGCACGCCATAGCCTATGAAAGTCAAAGGCTCGACCATGTTGAGCAAGCTTTAGACATATATGAAAATGAACCCCTTGCACTTCTACATGCCTTAGACTCGTGGAAGCACTATTTACTAGGGATTCCTTTCATTCCACGGACGGATCACCAAAGCCTTAAGTACTTCATGATGTAGACCAAGATCTCCGAAAAACAAATGAGGTGGGAAAATTTCCTTTCGCAATTTCATTTTCACATTGCTGGCAAGAACAATCAAGTAGCCGATGCACTCTCAAGACGACCGAGAGAGAATGCGGTTTCCATAGAAACTCACAATGATCTATCTTCTATGAACAATGATTATGCTATTGATCCCCATTTTAGAGATGTGATTTTAGCCCTTGCACTAGGGAAGAAAGAGGAACCATTTACCTTACAAGATGGTTATCTTCTCTATGGCAATAGACTATGCGTTACTAACTCACTATGTGAGAAAGTAATGTATGAATCTCATGCTCCTCCTTATGCGGGGCATAGAGGGATTCAGTCTACCCTAAAAGAGATTGAAACATATTTTTATTGGCCTGCCATGAATGAGGGATTCCCTAGGACTCCTATTTATGTGGTTTTGACCCCCATTGTGTGTGACCTAAAATGACAGCAACACACATATCGGAATCATGCAAATATGGACCTTGGGGGATGCTCAATGCTCATTGATTGCTTGGTTTTGATCCTTTGTGCCACAAAGACATGGATACATCATGATTGTAATGACATTAGCACATAGGTTAGAACCAAGAAAACAAGGGGCATTGAGGGATTCCCCATGCCTCCTAATGAGGCCCCCTTTTCACCTAGTTCTGACACTCATCGCGTGACTTGTAATGAAATCATCACACATGGGTCAAAATCAAGCAAATATGGGCGTTAGGGATGCTCCATGCTCCATATTTTCTTGGTTATGACACTCTGTGCCACAAGAAAACAAGGACCTTGGGGGATCCTGAGCGAGATGAACATCAATTTATTGTTGTGGGCCCTTGGCGAGTCTAATGGCTAAAAATTGGCAATTGTGTCGCCCTTGACAATTGACATGGATTGTGATGGCCATGAAAATTTGTAGGGGTAGGTATTAGTGTGATTTCACTACCCCTATAAAGTTTCATGGCCATACATTTCCATGTTATCAATCAAGGGTGGCACAATCGCCAATTTTTTGACTTTAGGCTCGCCAAGGGCCTAACGGCCAAAAATTGGAGATTGTTTTGCCCTTGACTATTGAGACAGATTGCGATAGCCATCAAAATTTTCATAGGTAGAGACTAGTGTGATTTACCTACTCGTGCAAATTTTCATTGCCATCCATTGTCGTCTCATTGGTCAAGGGCAGCACAATCACCAATTTTTTGCCTTTGGGCTCGATGGAAAAAATTTGACAATTATGTTGCCCTAGACAATTGAGACAAAATTTGATGGCCATGAAACTTTGTAGGGGTAGATATTAGTGTGCTTCCCACACCCTTGAGAATTTTCATGGCCATCTATTATTGTCTCGTCGGTTAAGGGTGGCACAATCAACAATTTTTTTCCTTTGGGCTCACCAAGGACAAAATTGGCGAGTTGCCATCCTTGATCGTTGATACAGGTTGCAATGGCTATTAAACTTTACAAGGGTGGGGATGATTTGGATTTTCCTGCCCCTAAAAATTTTCATGGTCATCCGTTACCATCTCATTGGACAAGGGCGGGACAATCACCAATTTTTTTCGTTTGGGCTCGGCAAGGGCCTAACGACCAAAAATTGTCGATTGTGACATCCTTAACCATTGAGACGGATTGTGATGGCCATGAAACTTTGCAAGGGCCAAGATCTATGTGCTTACTCCACCCTTGCAAAGTTTCATGGCATCCATTTCTGTCTCATTGGTCAAGGATGACATAATCACCATTTTTTTCTTTTGGACTCTCCAAGGGCCCAACGACCAATAATTGCCAAGTGGGCCACCCTTGATCATTGAAACGGATTGTGATGGCCATGAAACTTTGCAAGGGTAGGGATTAGTGTGCTTTTACTGCAGCTATAAAGTTTCATGGCTATCCATTGCAATATGAATACATCATCATCAACATAATGCCACATATTAGTGGTCTGGATAAACTATTGTCTCTAAGCACACAATCATAAAGATATATCGTACAAAAGCTGTGGTACAATAGCTACATAAATTAGTTCATTTGTATCAGAACTTTGCACAACGTATCATAAAGACTCATTGTGCAAAGGTTTGGTACAAATGGACTGCATAAAGTAAGACATGGAGACTACACTCATAAAGACACATTGTACAAATGTGTGGTGCTTTCAAAAATAGCTATCGCACGTGCATTCAAGATGTTTTTTTAAAACCCATCTACACACACACTTCATTATGAATTAAAAGACCCCTCTTCCTTCATAAACATCTATTTTTTTTTTAATTTTCCATTTTCAAATCCCTCTTGTATATGTAATTATTTAACTCTTTGGTATATAAAATACCCCTCTGGGTGAACTCAGGTGCTACACCTACATATTTGGAGGTGGACCACCTAGGGTTACAGATAAGATCACATCTATGGAGTGAAGTGGCCAAAAGCTTGGAGAAGATGGGGCTGAAAATTCTTCATCAAGTTATTCCCTTAGATAGCCACAGGATAAATTCCGTTTCTATAAACAAGGTGGGTGATTCTTGTAAAGGAGAAGAGGAAAACACCACCTTGCCACTAGAACACAAAGGTGTGAAAACAATTGCTATACTTGATAGTGGGGCTAGAATGGCCATTGGCACAAAAGAGCCTATGGGGGAAATGTGAAAGACGAGCTCTCAGAAAAACAAGAATGATACTACAACTTACAACTTGTAGATGGCTATATAGAAAGAATAGTAGGTATGTTGGAACAAATCATAATGTCCACATGCACAATAGAGTACGAGCATACCTTTGCCACAGTGGATTTTGACAAGAGCAACAATTTGAGGTCATTTTGGGAAGACCATTCATGCGTCGCCTTAAAATGGTACAAGATTGGGGCTATGACCATATCTACTTAAGACACAAAGAGGTTACAACAAGGATCAGCATCAAGGACCACAATTATAGAGATGTTAGTTTAACTCTTGAAGAGGAATTTGACTCAACAATAGTCAACAAAAATAAATATCTGCATGGTGATAGACAAAAGCATGTATGTGGATGTGTGGAGCCTTTGAATGTGAGAGCATGATTGCATTTTAGAGAGGCTAGTGGAGGATAAAGACTATATTCCAGAAACATTTCTAGAAGAGTTGTTTTACCCTTTTGGCTAGGATTAGATATTGGCTACTCTAGATGTATGCATGAGCAAAGCAACCCCAATGATATTTTATGACGAAGGGGGATTTGACATAGCACCCTTCCATATGGTGAGTGTTATCTTGGAATCAAGGTCAAAGACTGGGGAGCTAGATACACTTGAAACCATCGAATGCAAACACATAGTTGATGAGATTTCTATCAAAGATCTGAGTGAGGAAAGCAACAAAGAGTTCCAAGATTCACAAGATGAGTTTTTTGAGATAGAGGTTAAGGAGAGCTATTGAGTAGCTCTAAAAATGAGATGAAACCAAAAGAAAAGGAGGCAAACTTCTATGATTTCCATAATAAAAAATCAAGGATGCAAGAAAGGTACCAAGCAAAACAAACAAGGAAAGAAAAGTGAATGCAAGAAAAAACCATGCATGCTGTGAAGAGAAAAACACAGTATTTGATGCCTCCTAGGAGCAAACAATTGTGTCAAAGACAAAGTGACATGGCGATATGTCAAACCTGATTCAACAAAGAAAAATCCTAAGAAGAAAAGCAAGGTGAAAGCCAAAGACACAACCATAACGTCATCTAGGATGACCAAAACTGAGAGAAAATGGTAATATCAAAAACTGAAGCAAACCTTGAAAGTGGTTTGTTTGATCGATATGGAGAGTAAAAATGGATTGGAGTCGAACAGATTTGATGCACCCTCTCACTATAAAAAGTATACTATACATGATTGAAAGATCATAGTTTAAAATTCGATGCCCAAGAAGAACAAATTTTTTTGTGTATGTGTAAATCTCAAACAGGTAAATACGGATACTATTAGAGACAACTATCCCCTCCCAATTATTGATCATGCAATTGAGAAAGTTGTAGGAAGGTAAGTGTAATATAATTTTCTTGATAGCTTTTTAGGTTACAAGTAGATCGCTATAAAGCCAAAGAATCAGCATAAGAGAACCTTTTCCATAGAATGGGACATATTTGCTTGCAGAGTGATGCCATTTGGCTTGACCAATGCACTTGCCACATTCCAAATGTATATGGACAACTTATGTGTGCATTCTCTCTTGAGAAACAAGTACATCGTGTGTTTAAAGAAGATCTTTGAGAAATACAGGACCTGTCGCATCTGCTTGAATCCAAAGTAATGTGTCTTCATGATAAGACAAGGGAAATTTCTAGGGCACATTATGTCCAAGAACGACATATCCACTGATTTTGAGAAAATTCACGTGATTGTTTCTTCACCAAGACCAATGAAAGCTAAGGAGGTATAATCCTTCATGGGCCATTGCAGTTACTATAGAAGATTCATCTATATGTATGCAATCATCACCAAACCTCTCTATGCTCTTATCACAAAATTTTAATGGACCCACGAATGCGAAGAAGAATTCCAATAATTCAAGTAGAGATTGATTTTTGCTCCACTTTTGAAATCCCTTGATTAGACAAAGATCTTCCATGTCCATATTGATGCATCATCATATGCTATATGATGAATTTTAGCATAGCCTAGAGATAACAATATAGACTTTTCCATATGTTTTTTAAATAGACAACTTAATAGTGCTAAAAAGAATTACATGACCATGGAAAGAGAAGGGTTAGGAATGGTCTATGATGTGAAAAAATTCCAACACTACCTTCTCTTGAACAAGTTTGTGTCCTTTGTGGATCATCAATCACTATTATACTTGGTGAACAAACTGCAATACAGGACATATCATTTGATGGTTTATTATATTCTTGGTTTGGTTTCACTATGGTAGTCAAAAGAGGAACTACATATCAAAGGGTCGACCATTTGTCTAGATTGACCCATGGAGAAGTAGCCAATGAAGTTGACTTGCTAGATTCTTACCTATTCAACATTGAGACGGTGCTAAGAAGGAGTGAACATGTCATGCCCTTTATCACCATCATTAGATCACTACCGATTAAAATACATCCATCAATCATTGAGAAAACTTGAGCACTTGCATTGATAGCTAGAAGGCTATACAAGCAAGGAAATGATAGTATATTAAGGCTATGTATAGAGCCAACCAAGAAAATGTGTACCTGAGCCAATCTCACGTGAAAAACACGGGAATCACAATGGAAAATTGCAAGCATTTCACAGATTGATGAGACTAGGTGTTTACTGGCATAGAATGCAAAGAAGTGTTAGTGACTACATTAGTTCGTGTGACATTTGTGTAACTCAAGCACTTGTAGAAAATGTGACACTATTCAAAGTAATGGTTTCATCTAAGTGAATCTCATACATTGTGGATTACATGACAAAGGGAACCTTACTAGAGGGGTTAAGCACAGTGCGAATGAAATCCATTCAGATCGAAGCTGAGAGCTATGCTGTCAGACTGTGTGCAGCAGTCTAGTTGGGAAGGTGCAAAACTTTTGGCTATGAGAGTTCGCGTATGAGAATCACAAACACTTTGAGAAAAAGTGTCCATGGAAAATCACCAATTCTCTTCCTAAAGATGGTTTAAACTTTAAGAGCGTTAGTGAAAAAATCGTCACAAACCCTCCGGGCCTATTGGCCTTGGAATTTGCTTGGTCTTAGAAGCGAGTTCGTGATGAAAGGATTACCAATTCACATCCAATTTTATTTATAAAAGAGAAATTCAAAACACTAAACTTTCATCTATGAAACCTGAACTCTCATAGAAGCACAAATTCCATTCAAAAGCCAAACCTCTTCCATGGAAACATATAGCCCCACTCCTAATTACATAGTCGTAACTTCAAACGGTTAAAAGGAATACAAGAGATTCCACCTTCACAGAGACCAATTTTTTATTTTGCAGAGATTTAAGAGCTTCTAAATTGAAGCCCACACACCATTTTGATGAGGGGAAACCCTAATTCACTCCCTCAAAAGCTCAGATACAAGATTGTGAAGAGGTGGGACTGCACTACACATAGATTGAGCAACCATGAAAGCAATTGCACACTCAGGTTTTTTCACTTAAAACAGCCCCCCCCCTTCCCCATGGAGTTTTCAGCTCATGTGTCAATTTTTGGGCCATTTTTCCACTTTGGACCAAAATTTGCTCATTTTTTACCCAAAAAAGATCAATTTTTAATCTGAAAACTCCCAGACGGAGTCAACAAAATCCCTAAATTTGTGGGATCACTAGCATAAGAATAAAAATCATAGATATGCATTATTTTTCATCAATATTCCATTTTGGGTTACTTTCTATGTAATTTTACTACGTTGTTGGGGGATTTGTATTCGAAAGGTGAGACGGAAAGGCACTGGGCCTCTGGCTGTGAGAGGTGCAGGGAATAGAGTTGCATTAGACACAATTAACGGAAATAGAGCTCAAAACAGACAATCTAGCTTAAACCAAATAAGAAACAATATCCCTATTTTAATCAAATTAGAAGAATTGTCCCGGTTTTAATCTAGGTGCTAATAAAAATTAATTGCCTTGTACCGCCTTGCGCTTCTTCCCGCCATGGCTTAGGAGCTTCAACTTCCGATGGCCGTGGTTGGTCCAATTCGATTTAAGGTTGCCGGCTTAATTTCGGATTGAACGGGCTTGGAGATTATGGCTTAGAGATTATGGTAATCCGAGCTTAAGCTTGGCTAATGAGAGATTAATGAAATCAAGCTTAGGCTTGGCTTGGCAGAAGAGCTTAAGAGTAGGCTTAAGGATTAAGGTTTAGGCTTTGGCTTAAGGGTTTAGAGATTAGGCTTAGATCTTAAGAGATTAGAGAGCTTAGGAAATTCAGTTTAAGCTTTGATAATATGGGCTTAAGTGCTTGCTTAAGAGCTCTTAATGAAATCCGAGCTTATGCTTGGCTATGGCTTTCGAGATTAGGCTTAGGCTTGGATTCCGAGATTAGGCTTAGGCTTGGATTTTGAGATTAGGCTTAGAGCTCAAGTTTAGATGAGATCAAGAGCTTTTGAAAGCTTAGCTTATGCTTGTGGCTTGAGAAAGCGAGAGCTTTCTTGCTCCTAGAGAGAGAGCTCCAAAGAAAGGGGAGACCAATCAAGAAAAAGAGCACGAGAGAGGTCAAGAGAACCCCCTTCTCCTTTTTATACCTTGCATGAGCTTAATTTCTTGCTAAAAGGGGCCTACCCATTAGCGATATCGCTAATGGGTACCCCTTCGATGACGTGGCAGGCGATTTTTTGGACCAACACGAAATCCACCGTGAGTGGCACCGGAAGGGAGCGGTTTGCCCTGCTGAGCGTTTTTCACTTCTGGGCTGGCATCATTGGAGCACCATAGCGCCCGCTAAGCTCCTCTTCTTTTCTCTACGCCACTCGCTGGCTGGCTTTGCCATTCCCCTCCTTGGCTTCACATTCCATTATCTTATTTAGGGTGACCATTGATTGTATGGGCGGCCATTTTTAATGGCCCTTGGCTTCTTTAAGGGCACCACATTTGGCATACATGCTGGCCGTAGCATCGCCTGTTATAGTATTGATATTTTATATTTATGCAGCTGACAGGTGGAAAAGACTAGACCAAGCTAGGCCTATGCGAATGGAAATACATTTTTTTTACATTTTATTATTCAAGTGCTCTTTTATGAGCTTTGGCTATTTATGACCGGCCGGCCAGTTTGTACTCACAATTGACCATTTAAGAAATCTATAAAACAAATACGTGCAAGAGGGAAATGGTCACTCTTGCACGGGGGGAGATTGCACCCAGTGCTTGCATTGTTCTTCTCTCCTCTTCCCTTTTCTCTCTCGTCGTGCCGGCGTAGCACTCCATTCTAGGAGGTGCGTCTGCACGCGCCCTATTGCTCTCTCTCGCACTCTGTCTCCCTTTGTTTGTGTATGTCGCGATTATGCATCTATGTGGTTGCCAGGTAAGTCGATTAGTTGGTTTATGTCTTGCTATGTGCTATCTTCGAGTATTTTGGAGGGCAGCCAGGCTTCCGGCTGTAGCAGTGGTATCAGAGCTTTAGGATACGTTCCAATGACTCTTGACCTTGGATATGTCGATCAAAACTAAGTGTTTTTTTTCCTCTCTCTCTCTTTTTCTCTATTTACAAATAGTATTAATTGATATAACATATGTTAGTAGACGAGAAATAATTGCATGGATTCGTTGAGGCCTTTTTGGCAAATTATAGTCTCCTTTCTTCTTGTTATGTTGTGAAACTAGTGCAACCATTTCATGAAAAAGTATTCGATGTTTATTATAAGGTGCTCATGCTATGATAGTAAAGTATCCATATGGACGATAGCAACTGATTTCTTACGATTAAGCAATCCGTAATGAAGTATATCATCAAATAACATAACCATGAAGTGATATTTTGGTGATATAATAAAACCTTGCATTCGAGTAGTGAGAGATTTAGAAAGAGACCAAATGGTGAAGAAGAAGCGCAGATTTATCATTAAGGAAATAACCTCAAGAGAGACCTTATGAGCCGTGACGAAAAGGAGAAGTCCGGGAGGAAATTTAGGACTATCATTCACTGTGATATATCCACTGCAATGCTTGAAGGCAAACTAAGGCTGGCCTTGCACTCTTGTCACCTCTTGCCTCTCATCAACTCCATGGCATGTTCATGCACACAAGCTCGCCAACACAAGTAGTTGTCATCTTGACTCTGTCCAAACCCGGACGGGTGTTAACTACCCACTAACAGTGCACAGTTTATCTGCACATATAAGCCCTTGTCTCTCTCTTAGTTCTCTGCCTCCTGCAGCCAGCCCCTCACTCTTTTTCTCTCTCTACCCCTCATTGGCTACATAGGTGCAGTTGCCGTTTGCTACCAACCACAGTAGAGTCTCTCAACTCTCTTTCTCTCCCTCTCGCCAATTGGCGGCACACCACACAGACAGTTCTCTTGACTCTTGCTTACAACCACCATTAAAACCTCCACCCGCATGCATGCTATCATTCCCAGCCACTCACCTTCGAGCCACCATGCAATTTCATTACAGCTAACGCATTTGAAACTCACCAACCCCTTGTGTGGAGCGCCACTATTTTCGGCTCTAAGTTGTTCCTTATTTCCCGCAGCACGCAATCAACCACCAGTTGCTATCTGTTATCGAACTAGCAGGCCGCTTATATCGTTATCAGATACCGTACATGAAAATCAACTCGAGTGGCCACCAAAACTGACCATCCCGGAGCACGTGAGCCGTTGCTTTCCGGTGCCACTTTCAACTTTCACCATGACGTAACCCTAGTACTCTCTCTTTCTCTCTCTCTCACACACACACAGTTGCCTGCATGGCGTCATGCGACTCATGCTCATAGTGGCTGTAGGCGACGCAACGGACCTCACATCAACGACCTCAGCATTGCACCGCCATGCAATACAGAGCGGACCTCGACAATTGCGAGTCGGTCTACTTTGCCTACCCCATGCGACGCGTCGTTAAAATATTCTCTGTCTACCATCCTTTGATCAAACATACACCACTGGCCAGTAACGGTTTGTTGCATGGCTGCAGCACACACCCAACCTACCCCAAGCATGGCAGCTGTGGGTCCAAGCATCTCCAACACACATACACAGGAGCGAAAGAGTGTGGCGGACAGTTTCGTAAGCTGGATTGGAACACTGCTGACCTTTGTCCGCTAACTCCATGCCTATTTCTTCTCATCGAATAGCCCCATCCATGCTGCATACTAAGGTTGCACCTCATGGCCGAAGCTTTTGAAGTGGTAGCTTGGCTCAAGTCACTGCCATATGCGCGGGAGTTTCAACCCACAAAGGCCAAGTTCGCAGACCCCATAGCCCACATTTCAAAAATTGAAGCACAAGTCAAACCTAAAACGACATCTCCAACGTTATCCCCGTTTTCACTCAGAGTCGAAGAAAACGATAATGGCTTTCAAAAATTGAAGCACAAGAAGAAAGCGTTTCTCAGATTTTGGAAGATCAGAAAGTCCTGCACCTCTCTACTAGCTACACCGATTGCACAAAATTCCTTATCAGAAATATTTTTCACAGTTCGGCATAGTAGAGCATCGCCAAATGCTAGTATACACTACCAAAACAAAAACAAAAATAAAACACGACCGAAGCAATTTCAAAATATGCAAACTCGTAGCCATCTTGAAAGACTTCTTTGTACCTTCTCTAGGTGGACTTAGAAATTGCATCTTCCAATAACATCTATATTTTTGCATGAGTAGGTAACATCATTTTCCATAAGTAACATTTCACTCCATGTGGGAACATATTCACACTCAGAACAAAACTAGAACCCTGTCCCTCTATGTATACCTCTTACTACTCCTTTTATCTTTGGATACTTGTTCCCACTTCCATTGAGTCCCACTTTCCACGGGGCAGTATTAACGTCCAGTGACAAAAGTAAACAATTCTCTACTCTCCCCGATAGCCTCTGTAGAATTTCTGGCAGGCTCTTATTGAACCTTTTCCATTCTCATTTTCATTATTAATTTTAATCCCATGCTTTTCATGATGGTTTTTCATTGAGCATGCAGTTGTGTGTGACCTCTCGGCATGTACACAAGGTATATTTTATACAGTTCAATAGTAAAGTGTAGTTTTACTTGACTTTAAACAAGTAAAGCTTTTATTTTTTAAATTTTAAACTTCTCATGTACATTGTGTCTTTGAGAACTCATTTCATATCTTAATTCCATGCATAAGAGATTCCATGAGGATGTGTTTCCATAGACAAAAGATATTTCTCGCTTGCTCGAACCCTACTCCAAGTCAAGTATAAGAATATGTACCGCTCTAATCACATTAATTACTCAACTTACATTTATGTTGAACCTCTTCATCGTAACTACCCTTGAAAGGATACTTTAACGGACCATTGGCATTGTTGTTCCGCAGGTATTTGCATTTTATTTCCATGTTTATATTCATCATTGTTGGCATTTTAAATAATCAACAAGGTCCATAAGGGTCATGCTTTGTGTTAATCGCTCGCAACCTATTGTCATTTAACCTCAAGAATCCACATACGACTCCTTCATGAATTAATGTTCGTTCATCAATTGATATTATTAACTGTTATGCACACATACACATAATTGAAAACTGCATAAATTACAAATTTCTGAAGGTTTTTATTCCAGTTTTGCTCTTTAAATGACTCATTGTTATATTCTGCCCATACTACTTACACTGTATGAAATTTTTATTGACATGATCATTCATTAGCTATGCAGCTCCTCATATGAGCTAAGGTTCTCTGGGATATTGAGAGACAGTTTGTAAGTGCTTTGCTACTGGAACATACTATCATTTGGTGTCAAATAAATGGCAAATGTTTTCTTTTTATGCCTTGTCTAGTCCATTGGTCATGTGCACACAGATCCGCCGATTTAGGCAGTGTGTAAACGCTCATCCTGGTGCAGATTCGCCGATCTAGGCAGCACAACAACAAACTACATAGTCACACATTTTAAACAATACCAAATGCAGATTCACCGATTTAGGCAGCATCAGTGCATATTCGCCAGTTTAGGCAGCACGTTTTATTGGTGTAGACTCGCCGTATGAGGCAACACCGATCACAAAATCATGCTGCAGTGGCTGGCCACCACTGTAACTGGTATGATTTTGTTACCCGGGTACATAATGAAAGTGATTTGGATTTGGACTTATATTGTGGAATTGGATTGGGAATTGGTATCTGATGGTTACTTTATCACGGCAGTGTTTATGTGATGAGACTTACATTATGAGATTAATGATGAGTGTGACCAATGATATCCTGATTCATCAGGGTATGACATATACTGCTTATTCTAGTGGTATGGGACACTAGAATAGGTAGTATGTGGATGACGGCACGCATAAGCTAATGTTGTTTAGTTTCATATATTATGTGATGTTTTTGACACAACATACTAATCATTGTTTTTGACAAGTATTGTTTGCAGATTTTTATCTTCGCAACTGAGGACAATTGCTTTCCAACGGAGAGGTATGTTATAGTATTGATATTTTATTATTTATGCAGCTGACAGGTGGAAAAGACTAGACCAAGCTAGGCCTATGCGAATGGAAATACATATATTGTACATTTTATTATTCAAGTGCTCTTTTATGAGCTTTGGCCATTTATGACCGGCCGGCCAGTTTGTACTCACAATTGACCATTTAAGAAATCTATAAAACAAATATGTGCAAGAGGGAAATGGTCACTCTTGCACGGAGGGAGATTGCACCCAATGCTTGCATTGTTCTTCTCTCCTCTTCCCTTTTCTCTCTCGCCGTGCCGACGTAGCACTCCATTCTAGGAGGTGCATCTGCACGCACCCTATTGCTCTCTCTCGCACTCTGTCTCCCTCTGTTCGTGTATCTCGCGATTATGCGTCTATGTGGTTGCCAGGTATGTCGATTAGTCGGTTTATGTCTTGCTATGTGCTATTTTTGAGTATTTTGCAGGGCAGCCAGGCTTCCGGCTGTAGCATCGCCAAGCATAACATCTCACTTAAGCAGGCCCAATCCAACAATCTCATCATGAATGTGCTTTCCTTCGTCAATGGCTTCAATCACACTGCAAGCTTTCAAAATACCCATATATGCCACTCTGATACAATATAGGGCAAGGCATTGGTAAGCATAACACCTTTCCCTAGCAGCCCCGATCGAGAAACCTCATCATGAAATTTGTTGCCTTTACTGCGTTCAAAACCCTCGCTGCTGCTCAAAATTCCAAAATGGCACACCGATCTAGCGGACTGGACTGATATGGAACCGGCCCCTGGTGAATCTTTATCGGCCAATATCTAGGCGACCAAGACTCCAATCACTGATCTGAAAAGACCGACGTGCTCCACAAAGTGAGCACTTCAGGCCCGTGCATTCGTTTCAATTCTGTCACCTTAGCTGCAGTTGCCCAATCCGGTACGGATCTGCTACTGACTCAATTTAAAACTGCCATATTCTTACTCGTAGCTTCGATTGGCGAGCCGTAAAGACAAGCATGTAGAGCCCTTCAAGTACTTCAAGTTTGATTAATGAAATCCCAGATGTGACCACTTCAAGCATACTCACTATTTAGCATTACCAAGACATGTTTTGGCCCTTAGAGCCGCATCTGGCACACTTTTTAGCTTAAAAATTGGCTTGTTAGCAAGCCCTTATAATTGCTGAATAATCATGTAGGATTCAAATACACCTGATTGGAATCCGTTTGCTCATTTTCTTGTCATGGGAACGGAGCTGCACGACATCCACCCCCTCTGAACCTGCACAGCCTCCGGTCTGTGCCAGCTTCATTAAAATTATCATCAGACATATCATCTGATGTATACAGAGCATGATCCTCTGGAGGTGGATCTGAAAGGGAATCTTCAAGAACAATCTCACCTTCTCACTTTTTGAACAGCTTGATCCATTTTCCTGCAATAGGCTCCTTGAGCATAGTGCCATCAAGTTTACATAATTGATATGTCGCATTATCAAGAACATGTAGCACCACATATGGTTCAAACCACTGTTTAACCATTTTCCGCATAGCAGTATATTGGTTCTCCAAGCTACTGTTATAGACAAGTACCAAGTCACCATCTTTGATAGCATGTGGTCGTAGTCTGTGCTTTCCATCAAATGCTGCCCTATTCTTCAATCTTGCCTCCTTAAGCTTCTCTTTAGCCTATTCAATATCCTCTTGACGCCTCTCAAGCTGGCGAATATGTAGAGCAAGCAAGTCTTCAGTAGACATACCTTCTTCCCATGGCATTATGGTCCAAGTCATAACTGCTTGCTCTATAGGCATATGGGTTTTTGCCCATGCATCAATTCAAATGGCATAAATCCTGTAACTAAACTGTTTGTAGTGCGATCAGCCCATAAAGCAAATGACAAGAGTTTAGGCCAATCCCCAATATGTCCTTCACACACCTTCGCTAAAGCTTTAACAATAGGCGGATGTCCTCTTTCACTTTTTTCGTTACCTTCTGGATTATATGTTGTAGTGAGAGCGAGTTTAATGCCCATACGAGCAAAAAACTCTTGAGCTTCATCTGCATCCAGCTCTCCTCTATCTGCAGTAATTCTGCCAACACATCCATACCTGGAGATAACATCTTCAAGCAAGAACTTGCATACTACACGGGTAGCTTTGGTACGCAAAGCTCTGCCTTCAACCTAATTAGAAAGATCTTCTTTGGCAAGAGCAATATATCTCATCTACCACACTCCTACTAGCATTGTAATAAGGTTCACCACCCACTTGTAGTGGATAGCCAGTGGATAGGTGGGATGCAATCCATCTCTATGTCACACATTAGAGTACCGTTGACATATTAAGCATGTTTCCACAAATTGAACCACATCTTTGTACATACCTCTCCACCAATACCGGTCTTTAATCTTGACAAAGGTTGCCCAGACTCCTATGTGTCCAGCCCATAGACTTTCATGAAACTCTTTGGTCACCTGCTGTTGAGTTGCTTTGTCATAAATAATTTGTTGTGGTACCCCTCCTGGGCGCTTCAATTGCTTCCATAAATTTCCATCTTTCAGGAAATAGCCATAGGCCTTTTTTCTGATCTTCTTGAAATCTTGGTCACTCCATCCTTCTTGTCTAGTGAGAGTACTTAGGTAGCGGCCAATCATAAGCCACTCTCCGTCATAAAATTCTTCAGAAAATACTTCAAAAACATGAGCAATGTTTCCACAATTGGCATGTAGATAAGAGGACATGTAGAACTTCAAGCCAACATCATCACTCGTGGTCAGCATCTCTTCTTCATCTTCAAACCTGGCTCTTGATAACATATCTGCTATCTCTACTTGCAAGCAACATGAGCAAAGTGTGGCAGCCAAATACGATAGAACACATACGCACTCAAGAATCGAGGAAATTTAGTAACCGAAGAACATGTTTCCTTCATCTTTTGGATAGCTTCGACTTTTGCTGGATTTGGCCTTCTACCTTTAGAACTGCACATATGTCCCACTATTAAGACTTCCTTAGCACCAAAAGTTGATTTTTGACCTGAAAGTGTTAAGTTAACTTCTTCAAGCCTCGATAAGATAGCATCACAGTCAGTAATATGTTGAGCAACAAACTGTCGGCACCCCCTCCGGTCTTTTGCTTCATCTTTTGAGCCTTCTTCACAGCCCTTAATTGGTAGATCATCAATGAAAGGCATAGTAATATGTGGGATAAAGTCCCTTAATACCTTATTCATGCCATTCATCATATGAGCTACTGAATTAGTAGCACCCTGTGGCAGAGTGCACATCCTTACCAAAACAAGAGGAGTGCGCATTGTAGTAAGACCCCTGCTCTCCAAAGCTAACGGGAATTGATCATATCCTGAATAAAGATCACCCATGGAGTAAATAGATCTACCTGCAAAGGCCTCAACAAATTCATCCACAATTGGTCCAGTACCCACATTGCGGATTGTTACTTTATTAATTGGTTTCATATCCTGAATGAACCTTAATGTACCATTTTTCTTCGGAACAGTAAACCATCGGTTAGAATATGGTGCACATGATGGCTCCAAAACTCCCATTTGAATCTTTTCATTAAGCAAATTGACAAGCTTTGGCAAGTGAGCTTTAGGAACTGGAATAGGACGTAAGCTCCATGGCATGTGAGGAACAGTGAAAATAACCATAGGGGAAACAACACTTGGGTCCACACATCCAATCTCACTTGGCACAAAAGCAAAAGCTTTACCATGTTTTTCAAGCATACCTTGAAAACACTTGATCTCCTCTGCATTGAGGAAACCGTCTTCTCCAACCTTCAGTTGTTGCAATGTCTCCTTAGTAAATTTATGCCTTATGTTCTTTGGAGTCCTGAGTATAGGCTGTCGAGAAGCCTCCTTGATCATCCCATCACTTCCTTCTGGCAGCGGTGTAGCCACTGGCCTCACTTTCTTTGCAACAGTCTTGTATTTCGTCTCTACCTATGCTTCAATTGCTTCACCTGAATCATCCTCAATATGCATAAGTGCTTCATATATACCTAACTCATCATACATGTCCATTGAATGGACCTTAACCACTTCAGTTCCGCTTTGTAACCTGTGTTGCCTGATCTCCTCAAGCTGTGACATAGTATCTACATAAGATACCTCTTCAAAGATTCCTGAAATCACATCATCTGATTCAAGCACATCACATCCCTGCAATTCACTTTGAATACCTGAAACATACTGTTTTTCCCACTTTGGCAAATCATTAAATTTTTTGAAAGATACTGAACCTTCAGATGTTAACCCCAAAAACCCTGAAGAGAAAGCTTCTCTTTTGCGAGAACTTCTCCTCACTTGTACCACCATAGTCCTGCTTTATAATTGCTCTCCAAGAAAATCCAGTGCAAACCTGTGTTCTCTAAACTCCTTGCGTATCTTTGGCATTGGATGATCACATGAACTATCCTTGTTCCTGGCATGGTCAACACATACAGTCAAGAATTGTACTGCTTTCTTACCATCTCGGCTTCAAACCCTGGCATAGGCCGAGCCATCATCCAACACCTTGGTTTTCATTCGCATAGACGTAATGTAGGGTTGCCCTAGAATTAATGGACAAGAGGAATGCTCTTGTATAAAGAAATTTTTCTCATCACAGACATCCCCTACACTTACCTTATCATTGGCACATGCACCATAGAGGTCGCCTGGAAGCATATTGGCAGCTCGAATCCGCCAACCATGGTCCACATCAATAGGCCATTTCCCCTTTTTGTGCAAGCTTTTAGCCATCAAATTGATCTCCGATCCATGATCTATGAGTGCTAAGATCGGGTCTTCAATGTCACCAAGCTTCACAACAGTTTTGGTTGTTGCTCTTGCCCAATGATTCCTTGAAAAGTGACTCTTTGGTATACTTTCACTGTCGTCATCTTCATTGAAATGAACATTCCTTACCTATGGTACAGTTGGATTTGACACCACCACATACCTCGACTCTTCTTCTTCTTCTTCAAGATCTGCCAAATACTCTTCATAGTCATCCAAAATTGCTTCAATGTGGTGAACCTCCTGGCTCTTAGCTCACTCCGGCTCCTGTTCACTTGGTATTTTCCACTTTCTTTTCATTATATCAATAATGTCCTCGTGAAACTCACGTTTGGCAATGCCCAAAATATCACCCAATGTGAGCTCCACTTTGCTATTTAGAATGCGCTCTTCAAAAAATTTCTTTGAATCTGTAGCTAATTCAATGTCAGATTTAAGCTTATTTGAGGGTCCCCTGGGTTTACCTTGCTTTTTGTCCTTGGGTGCCTCCTCCATCACCACTTCAGGAGCAGGCTTAGGAGTAGGTCCTTCTTCTTTTTTGCTGTTAAATCTCGTTGTCCTTTTCGATGTCCCAGGAGCTTCTTCATCCCTTTTCCACTTTTCCTACACCATAGCCTCATTAGCTTGAGACTTCGCAATGAACGCATACAGTGAGAGGGAATCCACTGGATCAGTCCACCTTGTGGTTTCTCAAATTGAATTCCCTACTTGTCGCAGCTTCCCATAAGTTACCTTCCCTGTTTCTGCTATCTTCAAAGCATAAGGCCAAAATTGACCCTTGGTACCTGCACCATCATCATCACCGTTCCCGCAGACTTGCAGCCCATATGTAGCTGCTTCCACAAGAGCAACATTATGTTGGATCTCTTCAACTATCTTTTTCATGCCGCCCCTACCGAAGTTCAGGTGGAGCATCTCACCTATTTCCCTAAGGTGAATCTTCTTGTCCTTCCAAAAAACCACGTTCCTTTTGTAAGCTTCATCAAATCCATCACATTCTTTAACATACTTGTGGTCTTCACTATCACACCACATGCATCGGTCCCAGCCTTTGCGTGGAGGCTGTTGTCTAGGCTCAGAAGTAGACCCCTTTGCAGCTAGCCCTTCAAACTTTACAGCTTTAAAATTCAAATTTAATTCTTGAATACCTTTCACCAATTTGTCAAGAAGTGGCTCCTCCACTCTGGGTATGGCCGAGGTTGTTTTCTCCTTAGGTTCCTCTTCCACAACATCCATGATGTTAGCCACGATCAGCTTATCGACTCTTATCTATCGTTTCACCATCATATTTACTGCTTCTGTGACTATCTTCCAGTCGGATGTTAAGCCCAATCTCCTATTGCACTAGACTCTTCTGAAGTCGTGGATTGGCAGCCTGAATGAACAGTTCAACCTTCTGATCTTTCATTGAACGTTGCTCTGTTGAGGACAATTGCTCAAATTTCTTCTCAATTTCTCGTTATAATTCTCGTGCAGAGATAGATTTTTGTTCTTCTTCTGTACCCACTTCATAAAGCTTTGTTTGGTTACCCTTTGCGAATCCTCAAGGAAGTATTCCTCCTGAAGCGCCTTCTTGAAATCCTGTCAATTCGGGCCTTGAACTGCCTGAATTTCTTTTATTTGGCTCCTAAGTTCAGGTTCTGTAATTAAATGGAATCCTTCCACTGCATTCTGATCATCGATTCCGTTATCTTCCATTGCCTGCTTGTAGATATTGCAAAACTTGCTAATATCTCGGCCTTCAAATTGCTGTAATTTCTCGATAACTGTGTGCTGAGCTTTACGGATCCTCTCTTGCAGATTATACTGCTGTTGGGCAGCCTATTGTTGTTGCATAAGCAGCAAACTGCTGCATCATTTGTTGCATGGCTACCTCTTGCGGTGTCAACATCTTTCTCCACAACACTGCTCACCCCAGCTCGTTTCGTGTCGGGTTCACCAAGAATGTCGGGGAATTTTTATTTGAAAGGTGAGCCGGGAAGGCACCGGGCCCCTGGCTATGAGAGGTGCGGTGAAAAGAGTTGCATCAGACACAATTAACGGAAACAGATCTCAAAACAGATAATCTATCTTAAACCAAATAAGCAACAATATCCCTGTTTTAATCAAATTACAAGAATTGCCCGGGGGATTCACTATGTATTTCCGTATGGTATCACGTTAGTGTACAAGAGGGGGGGTTTTAGAGGTCAAACATAAGCGTATACAATAGGGGTAGCCCCCCATTATTTCATGCTTGTACCGTATGCATAAGGGAGGGGGGGACCTACCCCACAGGGGGGGGGGGGGAGGGGGGGGGTTAATAAGTGCTTATGCCATAAGACACATGCCCTAACAAGCCAATTAAAGAAACTTTCACATGAGGGTGTTGTTCTTGGTATTTCAAAGAGTTAATTTACTCCACTAGAAAACTAAGAGATAACTATACCAATGAGAAGATATGTACCTCCCTGTCCTCTCCCTTAGCTAACATGTGCTATGACTTCCTTGTCCCAAATGTTCGGTCCCTCGCAAGTTCTGAGAGAGAAAGAAAGTTTTCTTCCATATCTCTACCACTACCCAAGACGCCATCTTCCTCACGCTGACAGCATCCCTTCCTCGTGAAGCTTCCCTCCTGTGTCTCGCCCTCTAGTGATTGAGGATCTATACGGAGTCGAGGTGTGTGTAGCAAGGAAGGCCTGACACCCCTTAAAGATCAATGGGCTTGCCTCGCACGTCGTTCGATTTTTTGCAGTGCTTATATTTTTTGCTGCTGCCCTCTGTGAACGAGAAGCGAAACGGTAGAGCTTAAACCGGGCCCTAATAGAAAACAAAGGACATGTGAGGCCATTTTTTTTTTTTTTTTTTTTTTTTTTGGGGGGGGGGGGGGTGATTTTTAAAGCAATGAACTTTTTTGTAGGAACTATATAAGTGTTCATCTTAAGTATTAAGTCTTGAGATCAAAACTCGTAGGCTGAGCTCTCTTATTCCCTCTCATATTTTGGGTGGCAAACTTTTGGTAAGAGGGAAGAGCGCGTAGAAGGTAGAGAAAAAGTGCGCAGGTGGGTCGAGAATATTGGCAAGAGATGGGCATGGGATTGCGTAGGTAGATGGGCAATAGCTGGCAGGTGATGAGAGTATTCCTCAACCCGCCCTGCGTGTGAAGCCCGCTTTTCTGCAGTTTGGATCCACTCTTTCACCCAGGCTGTCGCACGCACGCCCACATTTCAACACACCAATGCTAAAAAAAAAACCCTAGGTTTAGTGTAATCCCACTATAAATTTTGAAATTTACCTCTAAATATTAAATTTGAAGGTGAGAAAACAAAATTTTTGAGAAAATTAGTGTAATTTGGTGTTTTTTCGGGCACTGCAACACACCCGTTTCCCCCCTCCCTCCCGTCCACCTACACAGGCACACGACAGACGACCCTTTTGGCAGGTGAGCTTTACCATTTATGAGGGCTCTTGGAAACACAGACGGCCTCAATCCTAAGGTAAGTCAAGCATCACAGGGTTGGTGTTTTGCAATCTCTACGCCAGATCTTTTGCCCGCAGTTATTTGCCCAGATCGTGCATGTTGACAGCATTGACGGCCATTGATCTGGATTCAACTCGCTAGGAGGACTCTCATGTATGGCATCAAGAGAGAAAACATTCTTATGTTGCATCGTCAGACCTTCATTGTGCTTTTTGTGAAAGAATTTCCCTTATGCACTCAAGATTCTGTGAGAGGATAAGGGGCGTTTCAAGCTGAAGTCAGGAGCGGTGAGAGTATTGTGATCAGGGATTCAAAGGCCTGATATCATAGCAGCGCCATTTTGGTTGTGACGTAGCCCTTCAAGGTCTCGACAACGGAGGTTGTGAACTCCTCCCCTTCAGTATCTTGTCCATAACACGCAGTACAATGAATTCAATTCTGGGTGTACAAAGCTCGAGCATAAGCAAAGCGTGCAGAGAGAAAGAAAGGTAGAAAGAAAGCTTTATTAATGTCTTCTAGGGGTCAAACTCGGCCTATGAGACAATCAATGTATGCGTGTGTGCTATTGTACATGATACTTCAAATACATCTCTGTATTTGAAGTATCATTAGGTACCTGGAGCTACCGCATGAGTTGGAATTTAGTCGGGAATCTGTGCAAAGAGTCACCTCAGAGGACATACATATCGACCACTGCACCGTCAACATCGACATCTTTTTTTCCTGGAGAATAATATCGTGAGGACACCACATTTGGCATGCTAGATGTGGGCAATGGAAGAGGGCAATGCGGGCAGTGAGTCGCATTGGATGACCAGTGCCAATGCTTACAATCCAATTTCCGGCACTTTCCATTCTCTTGAGTCCATTGTGGCAGATATTGGAGGAGGTTATTTGAATGGGAGGTTCAAATCTACTGATGATGGGGAAGATAATGCAAGCTCCAACGGAGGGGCCAGAAAGCTTGAATGCATGTCTAATAATGGCAGCTATTCTGGTGAGTTGGAGGATCAGGCATACATGAATGGGAAAGAAAAGCAGGCAGGTGGAAAATCAGGCAGGCAGGTCTTCCTCTCTCTCTCTCTCTCTCTCTCAAATTTGTCTTCATCTTTGGAGACCTCTACCTTGCTCAAAAGTGTGCTTTACATCGATTGAAGAAAGGCACCAACCAGCCTTTCATGTGCCAAACGGGTGACAGCCGACCTGCCCTACATGGACGGACCCCCTACTTGCACACATCCCTTTTAATAGAGCTGCTCGGTGGTAAATTGGTCAATTTTCAGATCCAGGCTAACCTCTACAGCAGGAGAGCTCCAGGTCGCCATAGCTGGGGAGCAACAGGTGCATGATCGTTTGCAAAAGGAGCATGTAGCAGCTACTCATATTAGCAGAGAGGATGAAGAGCAAGAAAAGGATTTGTCTTCTAAAACTTTGTCCAGGCCTCAGGAGGAGGTGTCAGTTACAAAAAGTGAATGTTTGGTCCTGCCAAGATTTGATGCAAATCTGTGTGTGTTTTAGAGGTGAACTTGGTATCGTGCAGCTTCTTATCTACTGCTCTCTCACTCTCCTCTCAGCCTCGCCAAGATGCGTGAGATCTTGCACATGCAGGGGGGGCAATGCGGCAACCAAATCGGCGCCAAGTTCTGGGAGGTGGTATGCACAGAGCACGGCATTGATCCCACGGGGTCATACAGCGGTGACGCTGATGTGCAGCTGGAGAGAGTGAATGTGTACTACAACGAGGCAAGCTGCGGGCGCTATGTGCCTCGGCCGTGCTCATGGATCTGGAGCCAGGTACTATGTACAATGTTCGAATAGGACCCTATGGACAGACCTTCTGCCCTGATAACTTCGTCTTTGGCCAGTCCGGAGCTGGCAACAACTGGGACAAGGGTCACTGACGTTAAGCCTTAACCTGTCATGGGAGCTACTACTTGGCCGGCTTTAACAGAGGCTCGTAACATGAAGAAATCATTGGAGACTAAAAAGTTAAAGGCATCTTCTACTTGGCCGGCTTTAATAGAGGCACGCAACATGAAGAAATCATCGGAGACTAAAAAGTTAAAGGAATCTTCTGCAAACCAGACTAAGCTCATTAGGATGAGGACGGGCCGGCACTCTAAACGGATGAGGATGGTAGCATGATGCAGGAAGATGTATGCGCTTGCCACCCCTTATCTGAAATTGGAATCTCTAAACAAATCAATGGTTTTTATTTTTTTGAAGCCATTAGGAATACATATCAACTAGGTGGTACTAGCTGCAAGATAATCCAAAAATCTCCAAAATCTTCGAAAATGCTCTCCCAAGTGAGTACGCAGGTCCTTGGAGATGCCTTGGTGGTGTTAAGCAAAAGAGAATGAAAGCAAGGGTGGAGACTGACCGTAGGTTTCGGGGAGGAGAATACGTCACCATGGACCATAGGGCGAGCAGTGAGGCTAGGTGCGGCAGGCTCAGAGAGCCGGGTAGGGATGGCGCAGGACGAACGTTTTTCTTTTTTAATAACAAACAAAGCGCCTTCACAGCCTAGGCACTTCGATGCAGTGGTTAGCCAATATGATTTGTTTATGAGAATTCCAGATTTCAATTCGCATGCTACTTTTGCTTGGAAGGTGCGTTGCAAAGGTGAAGCAAAGAACTATTATATAACTGGTTTTAGGAAAGGGGACATAGGTCAGGTACAATATAATGGTTAAGATAATCATATGAGCATGTTTAGCTCTCCTCAGGTTACAAATTCTATAGTCTCAATTTGTCACATGGTCATATGGCTTGATCGGGTGTGCCATCTTGAGCTACCGATTTTTACCTTCAGTTCTTCTACCTATGCATATGGCTTGACCAGGTCTCTTGAGCTATCCATTCTTACCAAATGTGTAGTTGTGCCTCTTTTTACGATAAAAGTCGTTAAAGTTTTTAAGACTGTTAGTTTTTTTCCCATGTAGTTACAAATTCTATAGTCTCAATTTGTCACATGGTCATATGGCTTGACCGGGTGTGCCATCTTGAGCTATCGATTTTTACCTTCAGTTCTTCTACCTATGTATATGGCTTGACTAGGTCTCTTGAGCTTTCCACTTTTACTAAATGTGTAGTTGTGTCTCTTTTTACGATAAAAAACGTTAAAGTTTTAAAGACTGTTAGTTTTTTTTCCATGTAGTTACAAATTCTATAGTCTCAATTTGTCACATGGTCATATGGCTTGACCGGGTGTGCCATCTTGAGCTATCAATTTTTACCTTCAGTTCTTTTACCTACGCATATGGCTTGACCGGGTCTCTTGAGCTATCCATTTTAATGTGTAAGATAATTCTTAAATCCCACGTGGGAGCCCAAGATGAGGTGGACAATTTTTTTGGAAAAAGAAATTATGTGATGAAAATTCCATGTGGGAGCCCAAGAAAAGGGTGTACTGATTTTTTTTGAGAAAGAGGTCTCCGTACAAAGGAGGATTTGGCAAAATTTTTAAGATTTATATTTTATGTACAAACTCAAAATTAAATACAGATGGTGCTTTTTTAAAGTGAATTTTGCTTAAGCATAGATGTGCATTCATATCACATATAATTGTTTTTGTTCAAAAAGATTAATCTCTTAATGAGTTGTTTTGTAATGTGTTTTGATTTAACGAGTGAAGTTTTTCATGGTTGTTTAAGAGTATGCATTATTTGTTATTTAGAGAAAAATTCATTTCACATGTTTTTCATGGTTGTTTAAGATTATGCATTATTTGTTATTTAGAGAAAAATCCATTTCACATGTGTGTCTTAAATCCCATGTGAGAAGCTTATTAAATAGGTGGCTAGTATCATATGTTTTAAGATTGAGATTTGTATCAGTTTACAAGGCAAATGTTATTCGTTTTTTTACAAATTACATTGAAACGATTGGTTTATTTTAATTTAGTATACATTATATTTGTTGCTTTTCATGGTTTTTTCTCTTAACATCTATTGCAAATGAAAACACACAATAATGTACACTTCTGTTCATTTGCTGTTTAACATGTATTTTTGCAAAAGCATGTGCTTCTAAAATTGTTATGTTACTAGTATACATAAAATAGTGGGTCATTACATTTCGTACGAAATCCGTATGAGGGGGGATGGCTCATTGCGAGAACGTCCGTATCTTGTGCGTATGTAGGGGGGTAGGTTAGCATGTAAGATATTGTACATAGGGGGGTTTCTCTAATTTTGATGCACGTAGGTTGACATCTCCTCATTACCAATAGTGAATCCCCCGGGAAGAATTGTCCCAGTTTTAATCCAGGTGCTAATAAAAATTAATTGCCTTGTACCGCCTTGCGCTTCTTCTCGCCATGGCTTAGGAGCTTCAACTTCCGATGGCCTTGGTTGGTCCGATTCGATTTAAGGTTGCCGGCTTAATTCCGGATTGAACGGGCTTGGAGATTATGGCTTAGAGATTATGGTAATCCGAGCTTAAGCTTGGCTAATGAGAGATTAATGAAATCAAGCTTAGGCTTGGCTTGGCAGAGGAGCTTAAGAGTAGGCTTAAAGATTAAGGTTTAGGCTTTGGCTTAAGGGTTTAGAGATTAGGCTTAGAGCTTAGGAAATTCGGCTTAAGCTTTGACAATCCGGGCTTAAGTGCTTGCTTAAGAGCTCTTAATGAAATCCGAGCTTATGCTTGGCTATGGCTTTCGAGATTAGGCTTAGGCTTGGATTCCGAGATTAGGCTTAGGCTTGGATTTTGAGATTAGGCTTATAGCTCAAGTTTAGATGAGATCAAGAGCTTTTGAAAGCTTAGCTTATGCTTGTGGCTTGAGAAAGCGAGAGCTTTCTTCCTCCTTCTCGAGAGAGCTCCAAAGAAAGGGGAGACCAATCAAGAAAAAGAGCATGAGAGAGCTCAAGAGAGCCCCCTTCTCCTTTTTATACCTTGCATGAGCTTAATTTTTTGCTAAAAGGGGCCTACCCATTAGCGATGTCGCTAATGGGTACCCCTTCGATGACGTGGCATGCGATTTTCTGGACCAGCGCAAAATCCACCGCGAGTGGCACCGGAAGGGAGCGCTTTGCCCTGCTGAGCATTTTTTGCTTCTAGGCCGGCGTCATTGGAGCACCATAGCGCGCGCTACGAGCTCCTCTTCTTTCCTCTGCGCCACTCGCTGGCTGGCTTCGCCATTCCCCTCCTTGGCTTCACATTCCATTACCTTATTTAGGGTGATCATTGATTGTATGGGCGGACATTTTTAATGGCCCTTGGCTTCTTTAAGGGCACCACATTTGGCATGCATGCCAGTCGTAGCATCGCCAAGCATAACATCTCACTTAAGTAGTCCCTCCAACAATCTCATCATGAATGTGCTTTCCTTCGTCAATGGCTTCAATCACACTTCAAGCTTTCAAAATACCCTTATACGCCACTCTGATACAATATCGGGCAAGGCATTGGTAAGCATAACACCTTTCCCTAGCAGCACTCGTCGAGCAACCTCGTCATGAAATTTGTTGCCTCTACTGCGTTCTAAACCCTGGCTGCTACTCAAAATTCCAAAATGACACATCGATCGAGTGGACTGGACTGGTACGGAACCGACCCCCGGTGAATCTTTATCGGCCAATATCTTGGCAACCGAGACTACGATCGCTAATCTAAAAGACCGACACGCTCCACAAAGTGAGCACTTTTGGCCCGTGCATTTATTTCAATTCTGTCACCTTAGCTGCAGTTGCCCAATTCGGTACAAGTCTGCTACTGACTGAACTCAAAACTGTCATAACTTCTTACCCATAGCTCGGATTGACAAGCTGTAAAGACAAACATGTCGAGCCCTTCAAGTAATTCAACTTTGATTAATAAAATCCCAGCTATGACCACTTCAAGCATACTCACTATTTAGCATTACCAAGACATCTTTTGGCCCTTAGAGCCGTATCTGGCACACTTTTAGCTTAAAAATTTTCTTGTTAGCAAGCCCTTATAATTGTTGAATAATCATGTAGGATTGAAATACACCTGATTGGCATCCCCTTGCTCATTTTCTTGTCATGGGAGCGGAGATGCACGACAATGCCACCTGTCAGCTGCTGCTATTTTTGGCAATTTTTGCCCACATCAATCTTTGTAGGTGAGGAGTGTGCCGCCATGAAACACTTAGAATATGTACATCACAAAACCAAAATAGGAATCTTATCTAGTGGAGAAATACGCAAAAGTGCCACATCTAGGGCCATGTACCTTCTTGCTAACTTAGCATAGTACTTTTGGTGTCCCGTAGGATTCTTGCCCGTGGTGTGCCTTAATCGAGCCTTGGGAAATTTAAGCAAGACCCAATCATTTTCTTTAAAGGCTTGGGCTCTTCTGTGCTTATCAGCAGTAGACTTTTTCCTTTGCTGTGAGATAGAGATAGCATCCTTAATCTTTTGGAAGGATTGTTGTAGGTCTCGGCTATACTCATATGCAGCGAAGATCTTCCCGTGTACTTTAAGTAGCAACAAAATTTTGGATCTTCCCTCAATTACCTCAAAAGGTGCTTTTAACATGGAAGTATGTACAGTGTTATTGTAGGCATACTCCACTATTGGTAAGTAATTCTCCCATTGGGACCTTTGATCTACTTCTCTTACATAGGCGTTTAGTAGATCAAGAATTGTTAGGTTAGCTATTTCACTTTGGCCATCCGTTTGCGGGTGATAGGCCCAAGAGAAGTTTAGTCTTATCCCTAAATTCTCAAAGAGACCCTTCCAGAAATTACTGGTCATTCTAGGATCTCTATCTGACACTATGGACATTTGGCAAACCATGGCACTTGAAGATTTGTGATATGAAGAGGGTTGCCATTTGATGGGCTTTGATAGTCTTTTTGACAGGTATAAAATGAGCTTGTTCGCTAAATCTGTCTACTATCATCCATATTCTTGTATTCCCATGGATAGACTTAGGAAATCCAAAGGTAAAATACATAGATATGCTCTCCCATGGTGAATTAGGGATTGACAAAGGTTGAAGCAATCCAGGTTGCTCCCCTCTATCAAACTTCGTCTTTTGGCATACCACACATTTAGAAACATACTCTTGTATGTTTGCTTTCATGGCAGGCCAATAGAAATATGTTTCAATCCCTTTTAGGGTAGATTGAATCCCTCTATGCCCCGCATAAGGAGGAGCATGAGATTCATACATTACTTTCTCACGTAGTGAGTTAGTAATGCATAGTCTATTGCCATAGAGAAGATAACCATCTTGTAAGGTAAATGGTTCCTCTTTCTTCCCTAGTGCAAGGGCTGAAATCACATCTCTAAAATCAGGACCAATAGCATATTCATCTATCATAGAAGATAGATCATTGTGAGTTGCTATGGAAACCGCATTCACACTCAGCCATTTTGAGAGTGCATCAACTACTTGATTGTGCTTGCCACCAACACGAGCAATATGAAAATAAAATTGCAAAAGGAAATTGCCCACCTCATTTGTTTGTCGGAGATCTTGTTCTGTGTCATGAAGTACTTAAGGCTTTGGTGATCCGTCCGCAGAATGAAAGGAGTCCCCAGTAAATAGTGCTTCCACGAGTCTAAGGCATGTAGAACTACAAGGAGTTCTTTTTCATATATGCCTAAAGCTTGCTCAACATGGTCAAGCCTCCGACTTTCATAGGCTATGGCGTGCCCTTCTTGGAGCAAAACAACTCCAAGGCAATCACCACAAGCGTCACATTAGACCTCAAATGGCTTTGAGAGATCCGACAGTGTAAGCACAGGTTGAGAGATAAGCTTTTCTTTAAGCTTTTTGAAAGCATTGTTCTCCTTGGCAGACCATGTATACCTAACATTTTTCTTTGTTAGGTCATGTATTCGTCCTGCTATAAGTGAGAACTTTTCTATGAAGCATATATAGTATGCACACATACCTATAAAGCTTCTTAGTTCATGAAGATTCCTTGGATCAGGGCATCCTTTTATTACCTCTAGCTTTGATGGATCCATTTGTATGCCACCTTGAGAGATAATGTGACCTAAATATTGAATCTCTTGTAAGAAAAACTCACTTTTCTTCAATTAACATAAAGTTTATTCTCTCATAGAACTTGAAATATTACCTAGAGGTGTTGCTTGTGTTTGTCTAATGAATTAGAGTAGATGATCATATCATCAAGGAACACTCCAATAAAGGTTTGGTGAGGCTTGAATAGCTTCTCCATCAAGCGATTGAATGTGGCTGGTGCATTGGTCATACCAAAAGGCATGACAATGTATTCGTAAAGACCAAAGGTAGTGCAAAATGCGGTCTTTACAATGTCTTGATCAACTATCCTTATTTGATGGATAGCCACTTTTTAGGTGAATTCTACTAAGGTAGGTTGACCCTTGTAGCTTATCAAATCGTCTTTTACCCGTGGAACAGGAAACCTATTTTTGATAGTGATCCTATTTAGTGCTCTATAGTTGACATACACACGATATGTGTCGTCTTTCTTTTGCACTAATAGCACGGGTGAACAAAATGGAGATGAGCTAGGCCTAATCATGCCCTTCTCAACTAACTCATGCACTTACCGCATGATCTCCTCAGGAGAGAGTTTGTTTTTTCCTTTTAAACTCCCTTCTCCTTAGTTGGGCTTAGGATTTCTCTTAGCCCCTGTTTGGAAATTGATTCCTGAAGCCACCATGGTATGGTGTATGACCGTAGATATGGTGTGTGGCCTTTGCGAGTTGCCATAGTCCACCATTTCTTCAGTTAAGCCCGCACAAAATTGTTGTTTTTTCTCTCCAAAATCCATCTTTTTGAAGACAATGGCTTTGCGATGTAAGTCCCAAAACTTGTCTACATATTTGTGAATGGATTTGTAGGGAGAGAGCTTCAAGCCCTCATCTCCAAACGCCGCATGTTGGATGAAAGCCAAAACTTTTTTTGTAGCACCAAAGGTGCCATCGTAGGTAAGAAAAGAGATGCTCTTTCCTCCCTCTTTGAACTTCCTAAGCTTGGACGATCTCTTCCAAGAGGCATAGGATTTCCCATGGCCTCTTCTTTTTGATGGTTCAAAAGTTGTACCATCACTTTCTTCAAAGGAGGAAGAATTTGAGGAGGATGGAGAAGAGGGTGGCCTCTTTCTCGCCTTTTTCTTTCCTTCGTCTTCCTTGTCTGCACCATCACTTTCTTCATAAGAGGAAGAAGATGGAGAAGAGGGTGACCTCTTTCTCGCCTTTTTCTTCTCTTGTTTTCTGTCATCCCTCTTTGAATTATGCTGTAGAGAAGTGTGAGATGGTCTTCTCCATTTATGGGGTGTTGGAGAGCGTTTTTCCCATCGTCTTCGTGGAGCCATCTCCGTCGAGGTGGTAGGTGACTCACTTCTTTCTCGTTCTTTTGGTGAGGGCTCTTGAGTTCTCCTTTGGGAAGGAGATGCGTCATCAAGAAGTAAATTTTTGAGCCCTTCATATGGATCCTCTTCTTCCTCCCGAATTGGAGAGAGGCCTCTTTTGGAAATCTTACAAGGAGGCTTCCTAGTTACTCTCTCTTCATGGTGGGGGGCTTGGAGAATCCCATGAGCACGAAGCTGCCGTTACACTTCACTTTGGAGGGATGGATTGCCCATGGCTTGTTGAAGCTTAGAAACAAAGTAGTTAACAAGAATAGGGGCATCATTAGTAGACTACTCATTAGCAAAATCAAAGTTATCAACATTAATTTCACTCTCTTTACTATTGTCAGCCATTCTAGTAACTTTTAGGTGTAAACCTTTTTAAGGTGTACTTTGGCACTTCAAGCCCTAGTTGCTACTCCTCTTCACCCCTTTAGAAAAGCACTCAAGCTCCTGTACCCCTAAATATCATAAATTGCAAGGAATAGAAGAGAGCATCTTTCAATACCAAAATAGTACCGGCTCCTATCAAGCTTCTAACAGCTCAATAGTGGTTAAGCCGTAGGCAAGCCCCATAGGACTCCAGTATTAAGACCATAGCTCTTGACGGTGATGTCCCATGATCTGCACGAAGACAGGCACACTGCAAGGCTAAAAAATCCCTATTCTACTTACTCAATTGCAATTGATTATACCAACCATTTATAGATAGCTTGAGGACCTCCCTTCTTGAGGAAGAAAAGAGAAACCTTGTGCTCTGATACCAATGTAACATTTAATGGCCTAGTAACTTGTGTGTAGCAAAAAATAGCATAGACATAGTGAGCATTTCATTAGAATAGATTACTAACTTAGCATAGCAAGAGTGCTTGGATGGAGAGAGCAACAAAAAGCATAACATCTAGTTAGATAGGCATGAACAATACTTCAAAAGAGAGAGAAATTAAGGTATTGACAATAATTGAGGACTTGATTTACATGGAGCCGGTGGTTCCCCCTCCAAAAGGCTTTGTATTATAGGTTTCCCCCATCAAGGGAGAGGTTTTACAATACAATTCTTTGTGTTCCTTCAATATCTAGCTAGTGCAATGGAGATGTAAGCTTTAAGCACTAAGAAAACACTTATAAAACACAACATCAATTCCCTCACGGTCTCAGACCCAAGACATCAAACACCTTCGAAGATGGTGATAGCTAGCGGGGTATGAGAGTAGACTGAGAGGAAGGAGTAGCCTTATGAGAAAGAAGTATATCTCCTCACATAATCACTCGTAATAGCTTAGCATAGCTTAGTAATTAGCATGGTAGAGGATATGAGCATGCATTGAATTTTGGCTCTTGGTTGGATTTGTATCACAAAGCCAAGAATTGTTGGTGTAGGCCTCCCTTCTCCAAGCTTGGAGTAGATGATGAGCTTTCCATTAAATCTTGAGAAGGATAGAGAGAGAGATTCTTTTTGCTTCACACATGAGATTGTGTGTGTGTGTGTGTGCGTGCAATAATGCCTTGTCAAATTCAGCCCCCTCTCTCTCTTGGTCGACCCCTCTTGGAATTTACTCTTGCTGGCACCCCATTGGACCCTGCAAAGCTTAGCCAATGAAAATTGAGAAGGATAAGTGATAGCCTTGTGACATGTGTCCGCCTTTCTTCTTTTGTGAGAGATTTAGGTAATTAGATAAATCAATTGATCTCTCATTGGACCGCTTTGTCCTCTGGCCAATAGGAATCAGGCAAACCATTTGACTGTTGAATGCTCATTGGACCCCTTGGGAGACTGGCCAATAGTCTTCTAGAGAGCTTAAGTCTTATTGGTTCTTTTATTAAGTGTTTTTAAATGAATTAAACTAAAAGTACTCTAGCCTAATTCTCATTGGTCCACCTCTATGGCCATCCAATAGGATTTGAATGCATCTTGGGAGCAATTGGGCTAGGGAGCTGACATGTGTCCACTATGCCCTTTGTGTAAAGGGGCTTTCATGAGTGTGTGTGTGTGTGTGTGTGTGTGTTGCTCTCTCGTCCCCTACTAAAAGGGCTCGCCCCCTCCTCTTTAGGATCTTGCAAAGACTTTTTGTACGCTCTCAAGCATCTAATTTTCCTAAGCATTGACCATTGGTGGACTTAATCTTTGAATTTTGGAACCTTAGCATTTTGGAAGTCTTAATGGACTGAACCTTAGGTCTTTGAAGCCCATTGCTTGCACATTGCTCTTCTGCAAATGGTCCCCCTTTGGATCCCTATTTTCCCTCCTTTGGATCCCTATTGTGACCAGTCTGCTAGCCTTACCAATAATCTAGCTTTTTCTCCCGTGGTACTTTCCTATATTAAATGATCAGTTTAACCTGAGAAAATCATTTAGGAGAATTACATATTCGTTATTATGACATTACCGCTCTCTTGAAATCATAGTCGTCCTCAACTATGGGGTAGAGAAGATAAAGCATATTCATTAGTTCTTTTTCTAGCAGGTAGAGGATCCCTATCTTACCCTACGACATTGTTCCAGAATGGATGACTAATCCAATTGGCACTTGGGAGCCTAAGGCTGCCGCAAGCATGTCTGCGCATTAGTCCTATCAATCTTCCATACTAGAGTGACAAGCTCTACTTGGTGTTTTGAAGACGTTGTCTTCACAAACTTGATTCTAAGCATGCATACTACTTAACATTTGTGCACAATAAAGAAAAAGAGAGTCTTATAAGGCAAAAACATTGTTCATCTTAAACATTTGTACATTTGCTTCCTCTAGGGAAGCATTGTAAGCATTGACAAGGTTTAGGTTATCCTTTAATTGTATTCCTTGCATCCATCTAGCATTTTTAAAAGGACAGTTCTTAAACTTAATATGATACCGTCAGATAATCTTACCGCCTCTCAATACCTTGTCTTCATGTCAAAGAATGGACTTGGGCTGCAACACCTATTCTGGGTCCTCAATCTCTGGTGGGTCTTCATTAGTTGGTTCTTAAGGTGGCTCTCCTTTGTAAGGCTTTAGTAGGCTCACATGGAAAGCATTGTGTATGAGCCAATGGCTGGGCAACTTGAGCTGATATGCCGTCTCATTGATTGATCGACAAATCTAGAAGGGACCTAGTACCTTTTTGCTAACTTAGCATAGTACGTTTTGTGTCCCGATAGGATTCTTGCCCGTGGTGTGCCTTAATCGAGCATTGGGAAATTTAAGCGAGACCCAATCATTTTTTTAAAAGGCTTGGGCTCTTCTGTGCTTATCAACACCAACCTTTTTCCTTTGTTGTGAGATAGAGATAGCATCCTTAATCTTTTGGAAAGATTGTTGTAGGTCTTAGCTATACTCATATGCAGTGAAGATCTTCCCGTGTACTTTAAGTAGCAACGGAATTTTGGATCTTCCGTCAATTACCTCAAAAGGTGCTTTTACCATGGAAGTATATACAATGTTATTGTAGGCTTACTCCACTAAGGGTAAGGACTTCTCCCATTGGGACCTTTGATCTACTTCTGTTAGATAGGCATTTAGTAAACCAAGAATTGTTAGGTTAGCTATTTCACTTTGGCCATCCGTTTGCGGGTGATAGGCCCAAGAGACGTTTAGCCTTGTACCTAAATTCTCAAAGAGAGCCTTCTAAAAATTACTGGTCATTCTAGGATCTGTATCCGACACTATACACATTGGCAAGCCATGGTACTTGAAGATTTGTGATATGAAGAGGGTTGCCATTTGATGGGCTTTGATAGTCTTTTTGACAGGTATAAAATGAGCTTGTTTGCTGAATCTATCTACTATCGTCCATATTCACGTATTCCCATGGATAGACTTAGGCAATCCAAACATAAAATCCATGGATATGCTCTCCCATGATGAATTAGGGATTGGCAAAGGTTGAAGCGTCCCAGGTTGCTACCCTCTATCAAACTTCGTCTTTTGGCATACCACACATTTAGAAACATACTCTTGTATGTTTGCTTTCATGGCAGGCTAATAGAAACATGTTTCAATCCCTTTTAGGGTAGACGGAATCCCTCTATGCACCGCATAAGAACGAGCATGATATTCATACATTACTTTCTCACGTAGTGAGTTAGTAACACATAGTCTATTGCCATAGATAAGATAACCATCTTGTAATGTAAATGGTTCCTCTTTCTTCCCTAGTGCAAGGGTTGAAATCACATCTCTAAAATTGGGATCAATATCATACTCATCTATCATAGAAGATAGATTATTGTGAGTTGCTATGGAAACTGCATTCACTCTCAGCCATCTTGAGAGTGCATCGGCTACATTGTGCTTGACAGTCATGTGAGCAATATGAAAATGAAATTGCAAAAGGAAATTTTCCCACCTCATTTGTTTATCGAAGAGCTTGGTCTACGTCATGAAGTACTTAAGGCTTTGGTGATCCGTCCGCTGAATGAAAGGAGTCCGCAGTAAATAGTGCTTCGACGAGTCTAAGGCATGTAGAACTGCGAGGAGTTCCTTTTCATATATTCCTAAAGCTTGATCAACAGGGTCAAGCCTTCGACTTTCATAGGCTATGGCGTGCCCTTCTTGGAGAAAAACAGCTCCAAGGTATTTACCACAAGCCTCACATTGGACCTCAAATGGCTTTGAGAGATCCGGCAGTGTAAGCACAAGTTGAGAGATAAGCTTTTCAAAAGCATTGTTCTCCTTGGCAGACCATGCATACCTAACATTTTTCTTTGTTAAGTCATGTAATGGTCTTGCTATTAGTGAGAACTTTTCTATGAAGAGTCTATAGTATGCACACATACCTACAAAGCTTCTTAGTTCATGAAGATTCCTTGGATTAGGCCATCCTTTTATTACCTATAGCTCTGATGGATCCATTTGTATGCCACCTTGAGAGATAATGTGACCTAAATACTGAATCTCTTGTAAGAAAAGTCACTTTTCTTTCGATTAACATAAAGTTTATTCTCTCATAGAACTTGAAATATTACATGAAGATGTTACTTGTGTTCGTCTAATGAATTAGAGAAGATGATAATATAATGAAAGAACACTCCAGTAAAGGCTCGGTGAGGCCTGAATAGCTTCTCCATTAAATGATTGAATGTGGCTGGTGCATTGGTCAAACCAAAAGGCATGACAATGTATTTGTAAAGACCAAACATAATACAAAATGTGGTCTTTACAATGTCTTGATCAACTATCCTTATTTGATGGTAGGCACTTTTTAGGTCAATTCTACTAAGGTAGGTCGACCCTTATAGCATCAAATAGGTCTTCTACCTGTGGAATGGGAAACCTAGTTTTGATAGTGATCCTATTTAGTGCCTCATTTAGGAGGTAGTTCACAAGGGATATCGTCAATAAAAACATCTTGAACTCCCTTGAGAAAATTGGATAACTCTAATTCCTTGTGATTGTTTATATTTTCTTTTGCTAAAGCATTAGGTTCATTTTGATAATCTTTAACCAAAATCATGTACACAAACGTAGAGCTCTTTATTGACTTATTGAAAGCTTGCGTATTTACAATGGGTATGGTGTTACCCAAATCCTTAGCATCTATGTATATATCTTTTTCCCTGAACCTAAAGTAGATTCTCCTTTAAGGGAATTTAACATTGGCAGCCATGCGATCAAACCATGGTGCCCCTAGGATTACATCCTCATTCTTAAGAGGAGAGATAAATAAGTCCTCTTTGTCCACATAGCTTTGGACATGGAACCTCAATTTAGGGAGTGACTAAAGCTTCTTGCTCCTTGAAAGCACCATCAGCGGGTAGGACATCTCCCATCTCATAGGATTGGATGCCTAGCTTGGTGGCCAACTCTATGGATATGAAATTGTGAGTAGAACCAGGGTCCAAGAGAATAAAAGCATCATGTTCTCTTACCTTTCCCCAAGCATGGTATAGAGGAGATCCTTTGTGATGAGCTTCCTCTTCTTGGATTTCAACCAAGGCAGCTCTAGGAAGATCATGGCGGGTGTTCTTTTGGAGGAAATCACGGTACACATGCCCTTGCTCTCCACGTATGAAACAACGGTTATCCTTGCGATAACGCTCACGCTCTTCAGGAGAGAGTTTGTGTTTGCCTTTGTAAACTCCCTTCTCCTTAGCTTTGTTGTTATTGCAATGGCCCTTAGGAGACTTTTGGACATTGTCCTTCCCCTTAGGCTCATTGGAACCCTTGTTTTCCGTAAGCTTAGGATTTCTCTTAGCCCATGTTTGGAAACTAATTTGTGAAGCAACCATGGTATGGTGTATGACCACAGATATGGTGCGTGGCCTTGGGGAGTTGACATACTCCTCCATTTCTTCAGTTAAGCCCGCACCAAATTGTTTTTTTTGCTCTCCAAAATCCATCTTTTTGAAGAAAGTGGCTTTGAGATGTAAGTCCCAAAACTTGTCTACATATTTGTGAATGGATTCATAGGGAGAGAGCTTCAAGCTTCACCATTCAGTGAGTACTTTGTTTTTGGCATCGATGGCCAAAAACTGCTTCATGATGGAAGCTCTTAAAGCTTTCCATGTTCGTGGGGCTTCACCGTATTGCCGTAGGCTAGACCACCATTGCCTGACAGACTTTTGAAAGTGCATAGCTACATGGTGTAGCTTAGAGGACTCTGTGAAGCCCTCATCTCCTAACGCCGCATCGAATTGTTGGGTGAAAGCCAAGATTTTGTCCGTAGCACCAAAGGTGCCATCGTAGGTAAGAAAAGAGATTCTCTTTCCTCCCTCTTTGAACTTCTTGAGCTGGGACAATCTCTTCCACGTGGCATAGGATTTCCTATGGCCTCTTATTTTTGATGGTTCAAAAGTTGCACCATCACTTTCTATAGAGGAGGAAGAATTTGAGGAGGATAGAGAAGAGTGTGACCTCTTTCTCGCCTTTTTCTTGCCTTGATCTTCCTTGTCTGCACTATCACTTTCTTCATAAGAGGAAGAAGATGAAGAAGATAAAGAAGAGGGTGACCTCTTTCTCGCCTTTTTCTTATCTTGTTTTCTGTTATCCCTCTTTGAATTATGGTGTGGAGAAGTGTGCGATGGTCTTTTCTATTTAAGGGGTGTTGGAGAGCGTTTTGCCCGCCGTCTTCATGGATCCATCTCCGTCGGGGTGGTAGGAGACTCACTTCTTTCTCGTTATTTTAGTGGGGGCTCTTAAGTTCTCTTTTGGGACGTCATCAAGAAGTAAATTTTTGAGCCCTTCGTATGGATCCTCTTCTTATTCCCGAATCGGAGATAGGCCTCTTTTGGAAGTCTCACAAAGAGGCTTCCAAGGTACTCTCTCTTCATGGTGGGGGGCTTGGAGAATCCCATGAGCACGACGCTGCCGTTGCACTTCACTTTGGAGGGATGGATTTCCCATGGCTTGTTGAAGGCTAGAAACAAGGTAGTTAACAAGCATAGGGGCATCATTAGTAGACTACTCATTAGCAAAATCAAAGCTATCAACATTAATTTCACTCTCTTTACTATTGTCAGCCATTCTAACAACTTTTAGGTGTAAACCTTTTTTAGGTGTACTTTGGCACTTCAAGCTAGTTGCTACTCCTCTTTACCCCTTTAGAAAAGCACTCAAGCTCCTATACCTGTGGCTCGAATATCATTAATTGCAAGAAATAGAAGAGAGGGTCTTTCATCACCAAAACAGTACAGGCTCCTGTCAAGCTTCTCATAACTCAATAATGGTTAAGCCGTAGGCAAGCCCTGTAGGACTCCATTATTAAGACCATAGCTCTCGATGGTAATGCCCCGTTATCTACACGAAGTCAGGCGCATTGCAAGGCTGAAAAATCCCTATTCTACTTACTCAATTACAATTAAAAATACCAACCATTTATAGCTAGCTTGAGGAGCTCCCTTCTTGAGCAAGAAAAGAGAAACCTTGTGCTCTGATACCAATGTACCATTTAATGGCATAGTAACTAGTGTGTAGCAGGAAAAAGCATAGACATAGTGAGCATTTCATTATAATAGATTACTAATGAGCATAGCAAGAGTGCTTGGATGGAGAGAGCAACAAAAAGAATAACACCTAATTAGATAGGCATGAACAATACTTCAATAGAGAGAGAAATTAAGCTATTGACAACCGTTGAGGACCGGATTTATGGAGCCGGTCCCCCCTCCAAAAGGCTTTGTATTATAGGTTTCCCCCATCAAGGGAGACATTTTACAATACAATTCTTTGTGTTCCTTCAATAGCTAGCTAGTGCAATGAAGATGGAAGCTTCAAGCACTAAGCAAACATTTGTAAAACACAACATCAATTCCCTCACGGTCTCACACCCAAGACCTCAAACACCTTCGAAGATGGTGAAAGCTAGCGGGGTATGAGAGTAGATTGAGAGGAAGAAGGAGTAGTCTTACGAGAAAGAAGTATATCTCCGCACATAATCACTCGTAATAGCTTAGCATAGATTAGTAATTATCATGGTAGAGGAGATGAGCATGCATTGAAGCTTGGCTCTTGATTGGATTTGCATCACAAAGCCAAGAGTTGTTGGTGTAGGCCTCCCTTCTCCAAGCTTGGAGTAGATGATGAGCTTTCCATTAAACCTTGAGAGAGAGAGAGAGAGAGAGAGAGAGAGAGAGAGAGAGTCTTCTTGCTTCACACATGATACCGTGTGAGTGTGTGTGTGTGTGTGTGTGTGTGTGTGTGTGTGTGATAATGCCTTGTCAAATTTAGCCCCCTCTATCTCTTGGTCGACCCCTCTTGGAATTTACTCTTGCTGGCACCCCATTGGACCCTGCAAAGTTTAGCCAATGAAAATTGAGAAGCATAAGCGATAGCCTTGTGACATGTGTCCCCCTTTCCCCTTTTGTGAGAGCTTTAGGTAATTAAATAAATCAACTAATCTATCATTGGACCCCTTTGTCTTCTGGCCAATAGGAATCAGGCAAGCTATTGGGCTGTTGAATGCTCATTGGATCCCTTGGGAGACTGGCCAATAGTCTTCTAGAGAGATTAATTATTATTGGTTCTTTTATTAAGTGTTTTTAAATGAATTAAACTAAAAGTACTCTAGCCTAATCCCATTGGTCCACCTCTATGGCCATCCAATAGGATTTGAATGCATCTTGGGGGCAACTGGGCTAGGGAGCTGACATGTGTCCACTATGTCCATTGTGTAAAGCGGCTTGCATGAGTGTGTGTGTGTGTGTGTGTTTGTTTCTCTCTCATCCCCTAGTAATAGGGCTCACCCCTCCTATTTAGGAGCTTGCAAAGACTTTTTGTACACTCTCAAGCATCCAATTTTCCTAATTTTCCTAAGCATTGACCATTGGACTTAACCTTTGGCTATTGGTAAAAATGTTTTGGAAGCTTTGCTTAGCATGTGTTTATGCTAAATGTGGTTTCCTATTGAAAGCACAAAATTCCCTCACATTTTTAGCACGAGTACTTAGATCTAAAAACGTTTTTCTCCCACCCACAATGTGGGCTCTCCATTACTACTCTCATCACCACAATTCCTAAGCATCAAGAGCACTTATCAACCCATTGCTCTCCTCATTTTGAAGTGCTCATTGCAAGGTTTCCATAGGTTTCCATAGAGCCTTCAAGCTCTACAATCCAAACACAAGAGCACCATTAATCCTATCTTCAATGTTACCTATTATTAGGTGTGTGTGTGTGTGTGTGTGTGTGTGTGTGTGTGGTGGGGGGGGGGGGGGGGGGGGGGGGGGAACCTACTAACTTACGTTTGACATTTTATTTTTAGGAGCTCCTACAAGCAAACAAGCTTGCTTTGTTGGCTAGCACGCTATAAATAGTGTGTTGAATCGGTGGGATCTACGGCTCAAGTCGACTTCTCTATTTCAGGCAAGCTGGGTGGACCCAAATTTGCCATCAAATTCAAATTTTTAGAGGCTAGTCAGATCTGTAAGAGCCTGCTTCCGTGTGCACAGGAATTTTGGGCCACAATCGAACGCCAAATCATATGAAGAATGGGTAGTTAGCACTTTTGGGTCTATAGGTGATTTTCTTGCATTGTCGCACATTGCAAGGGATACCCAACACGCCTCTTGCCTATTGGCCCCACTTCCCACGGGCCTCAAGTGATCCAAGTAAGCAGCCAGTCCCACGAGCAGCTTTAAGCATCCCATCAAGGGAGGTTTCCCACCTGCAGAAAGAGCTAAAAGAGCACTAAAAGGTGGCCTTGCCACTCCTTGGCGGCCTGTCACACCCGCGAAGCGCACTAAAGATGTAAAGAATGAGGATGCAAGAGAGATACACAAGACAAGCACAAAGCACACAGAGATGGAAAGCTTCTTCTTCTTCATAGAAAAGAGAGTACAAAATGACTAAGTGCTAAAGCTGAAAAGTAGCACATATGTACATGCGGTCACTAAGTGTGAACTCGCTAGAAGCATACTAGGCTGGCACTATAAGTGTAGTCCAACTGTAGAATCACCGGCAGAGATCCTCCGTGTCAGTCACCTAACGCGCCAGTGAGTAAATGCCGTAAGCAGCCAAGACGCGTAGTGGATGCCAGCTCAAGGTGTAGAGCTCGACATCTCAACAAAAGAGCGGTAGAAGATCACAAAGGCTATCAAAGTCTCTTCAAGGACATTTTAAAATGGCTTCCTTTGAGCCTCAAAGTAGCATCATAATTCTAAGAGCCTCTGACTTCAATTCTCATACAGGAATTCAAAGGCAACTTTGGGCTTCAACCTGGAAAAGCATCAATAGCTTCAAGCATCCAAGAGAGACAATTTCAAACCTCAAAAAGCTTCCCCAAGCAAATCAAAGATGATATGTTATAAAATCTTTATCTAACCAACTCAAACGATTTCTCATATTAAATTGATCATTTAATGTGGGAGAATAAACGGGAACAAGGGTTAGGATATAGACATGTGCTTACATATCTCTCTCAACACGGGGCCAATGGTAAAGAGGCCCAAATGAGAAATGGTATGTCAAAGAGCAAGGCTAACCAATGGAACTTAAAGACCTTAGGGTTATCTTCATTGAAGACCTCCAATAGTTAGTGTTAAAATTCCTTTGACCCTAGGTAACCTAGGGTTGTGCTTGAGGTGTGAACCCGGCCCAAGCTTGAGGTGCATGTCATGCCTGATGACTGAGATTCATGAAATTCTTGACGTGCTTGATGATTGAGATACTTGAGGTGTCATAAAATTCAAATCATATCCCTACAAAGAGGAGGCAAGCCATGCAAGTAGGGGGGTGGTTGCTTGACCACTCTCTCCCAAAGGGCACCTACTCTCTCCCAAAGGGCACCTCTTGGTCAAGAGCAAGTGGGACACATGTCAAGCCCCTAGCTAGGCTACCCTCAAGGAGTATCCAACGCCTATTGGTTGGCCTCCCAAGGGGTCCAATGATACTTAAGTAGATTTAATTAATTTCTTTTGCATTTATCCATCCCTCTCTCTCAAAGGGAAATGGGGGACACTTCTCCCAAGGCTAGCATGCTTGCTTGATATGAACCCTACATCTGATTGGTCAGGCTTGCAGAGGTCCAATGAGCTTCAAGCTTGTGCTAGAAGAGGGGGTCAACCAAATCAAGTAGGGGGCATTCTTGAGGGGTATACTCTCCCACACACACTCTCATGGTGTGAAGTGCAAACTACAAGAGATCCATCTCCTTCTCCAAGCTAGTCGAGAAGTTGAGAGCCTACACCAACACTCTTGGCTATGGAATGCAAATACAACCAAGAGCCATGCTTCAATGATTAAGCTTGCCATCTTATCCATCTTAATTACTATGCTATTATGTATGCTAGCAACAAGAGTGATGATAAGTGAGGAACTGTTTCTTTCTCCTATGGAATGTTTCTTCTTCCTCTTCCCTACCCTCATTCCCCACTAGCTCTATCCATCTTCGAAGGTGTTTGAGGCCTTGGGACTGAGGCTTGGTATAGTTAATGCTTTCTAAAAACTTTGTGTTATGCTGGTGATGCATGAAGCTTTTCATCTTCATTGCATCACCTAGGTCACAAGGAACACAAAGATAGTATTGTACCAAGTGTCTCTTAATGGGAGAAACATAATACAAATTCCTTTTGGAGGGGGGACCGGCTCCACATAAATCCGGTCCTCAACTGTTGTCATGTTCTCTAAATTCTCTCTCTTGAAAAAGTATTTTTAATTCCAAGTTAATAAATGCTATGTTTATGTTGCTGCCATCAATTAAGTTCACCCTCTATGCTCACAAAGTAATTTCACAAAAGTACTTTCTCTAATTTTCGCTACTCTCAAAGTTAATAGGCCATTTCCATTGCATCAGAGCATTTGGTTTCTCTTTTCTTGCTTAAGAAGAGAGGTCCTTAAGTAGCCTATATATGGTTGATTTTGTTAATTATATTAGGGCAAGTGGGACTGGGATCTATTATCGATTTTGTTGAGCCCACTATGTGAAATATGGTGCACACCTTGGGAGCTTTGGACTTAATAATGGGGTCTTTTAGACTTGCCTACGGCTTTACCATTATTGAGCCATAATAAGTCTAAAAGGAGCTAGCCCTCGGCAACTCTGTAATATTAGACTCACTCCACTACTCTCTATAATTAACCAATTTGAGCCGTGGGTGTAGATGAGGGCTTCAAGGAGTCGTCTAAGCTACGCCATGTAGTTGTGCACTTCCAAAAATCAGCTCGTCAATGGTGGGATATCCTTCGTGGCAACGGAGAAGCCCCAAAGACATGGAAAACTCTATGCGTTTCCATCATGAAGCAATTTCTTGCAAGCGATGCAAAGGACAAAGTCCTCACCGAATGGCGCAGTTTGAAGCTGCTCTCCCATGAGTCTATCCACAAATATGTAGACAAGTTTTGGGATTTACATCTCAAGGCTATTGTCTTTCAAAAGATAGACTTCGCCAAGCAAAAGCAACAATTTTTTGTGGGATTCCTTGAAGAGATAGCCGAATACGTCAACTCTCAACAGCCTGGCTCTATCACCAAAATAATCCACCACACTATGGTTGCTTCACACATCAATTTCCAACAAGGGGCTAGAAGGAATGTCAAGCCCATGGAAAACAAGGACAAAAATGATGCAAAGGGGAAACCCAATGCCCCAAGTTCTTCCCAAGGCAATTCCAACAATAACAACAACAATCGGTCCAAGGAGAAGGGAGTTTACAAAGGTATAAACAAACTCTCTCATGAAGATCTTGAAGCTCTTTGCAAGGACCTTAAGTGTTTTAAGTGTGGAGAGCAAGGACATGGCTATCGTTCTTGCCCCAAGAAAAATGCTCACAATGAGACTCCTAGGGATTCCACCATCGAAGCTCCAAAAGAGGATGCTCATTGCAAAGGTGCACCTCTCTCCTATGCTTGGGGTAAGATAAGGGAGCATGATGCCTTCATCTTGTTTCATCCTGGCTCTACTCACAACTTGGCATATCAATGGAGTTGGCCACCCAGTTGGGCATTCAAGCTTTCGAGATGGGAGATGATGTAACGACCGACACTGCTGTCAAGGGACAACAAGCCTCCGCTACTCCCTTGATTGGGAAGATGAGACTCCATGTTCAAATCTATGTCAACAAAGAATACTTTTTCATCTCTCCTCTCCAACATGAGGATGCTATCATAGTGGCACCATGGTTCAACCACATGGCTGCCAACATGAAGTTCCCTGAAAGGAGAATCTACTTCACCTACAGAGGAAAGAACATGTATATAGATGCTAGTGAATTTGTTCGTACTATACCACTTGTAAATTCACCTGCTTTTGATAAACCAATGAACAACTCAGTTTCTAGGTACATGATTTTTGTCAAAGAGTCCCTAAAAGGTCCTAATGTTTCATTAAATGTAAATGGTAGGAATCAAGAAGAGTTAGGCTTGTGTAATTTTCTAAAGGGATTCCAAGATGTGTTCATCCATGATATCCCTATGGACGTACCTCCAAAACGAGGGGACGACGACCATCAAATTGAGCTCCTACCAGGAGCTAACAAGCCTCCTTATCGAGTTTCTCAATCTCAACAAGAGGAGATCATGAGGCAAGTCCAAGAATTGGTAGACAAAGGTATGGTGAGCCTTACCTCCTCTCCCTTTTGTTCTCCAATCCTTTTAGCGCAAAAGAAATATAGTACATACCGTATGTGTGTGGACTATTGAGCACTAAACCATATCACTATCAAGAATAGATTTCTCACTATCAAAAATAGCTACAAGGCTCTACCTACTTCAGTAGGATTGACCTTAAAAGTGGCTATCAACAAATAAGGATAGTGGATGAAGATATCCTAAAGACCGCATTTCGCACAACATTTGGTCTTTGTCATAAATCTAATATCTAATATCTAACCAACCCAAATGATTCTCTCATATTAAACTGATCACTTAATGTGGGAGAGTAAACGGGAACAGGGGTTAAGATATAGACATGTGCTTATAGATCTATCTCAACATGGGGCAAATGGTAAAGGGGCCCAAATGAGAGATGGTCTATCAAAGAGCAAGGCTAACCAATGGAGCATAAGACCTTAGGGTTAGCTTCATTGAAGACCTCCAATAATGTGTGTAAAAGTCCTTTGACCTTAGGTAAGCTAGGGCTGACCTTGAGGCGCGGGAACCCGACCCAGCTTGAGGTGCTTGTCCTGCTTGTCATGCTTGATGACTAAGGTGCTTGAGATGCTTGAGGTGCTTGACATGCTTGAGATGCTAGGGTTGCATTTAAGGTGAGAACCTAGCCCAAGCTTAAAGTCCTTAACGGCCAAGCTTGAGGTGGGAACTGGGCCTATGTATGAGGGGCTTGTGGTGTCAAAAAGTCAAATATTAAATCCCTACAAGGAGGGGGCGATCCCTACATGAGGGGGGATGAGAGAGAACACCCACACACTCACACAAGGCAGGCATGGTATAAAGAAAGCAAGAGGGACACTTGTCAAGTTCCTCCTCATGTTGCCCTCATGGTGTGCCTGAAGCCTATCGGTTGGCCACCCAAGGGGTCCAATAATAATTTAGGAGATTTAATTAATTGATTTAGCATTTATCTAGCCCTCTCTCTCAAAGGGAAAAGGGGGACACTTGTCTCAAGGCTACCCTTGCTGCTTGTAATGCCTCCTGCTTGTGATTGGCTAGGCCTGGAGGGGTCCAATGAGCTTCAAGCATGAGCTACAAGGGGGGGTCGACCCAAGCAAGCTAGGGGGTTGCTTAGGGGGTATACTCACTCACACACACTCACAAACACTCTCATTGTGTGCTATGAATAGTGCAAGAGCTCTCTCTCCTTCTCCAAGCAAGTAGAGGTTGAGAGCCTACACCAACACTCTTGGATATGGAGTGCAAATTCAACCAAGAGCCATGCTTCAATGCTTAAGCTTGCCATCTTCTTCTTCTTCTTCATTACTATGCTATTATGTATGCTAGCAACAAGAGTTATGATAAGTGAGTAACTAATTCTTTCTCCTACGAAATGTTTCTTCTTCCTCTTCCCTACCCTCATTCCTTGCTAGCTCTCTCCACCTTCGAAGGTGTTTGAGGTCTTGGGACTGAGGCTTGGGATAGTTAAATCTTTCTTCAAGTTTATGTTATGTTTGTGATGCATGAAGCTTTCCATCTTCATTGCATCACCTAGGTCACAAGGAACACAAAGATTGTATTGTAACAAGTCTCTCTCAATGGGAGAAATCATAATACAAATGCCTATTGGAGGGGGGACCGGCTCCACATAAATCCGGTCCTCAACTATTGTCATGTTCTCTAAATTCTCTCTCTTGCAAAAGTATTGTTCATGCCAAGTTAACTAATTGCTATGATTATGTTGCTATCTTCAATTATGTTCACCCGCTATGCTCACAAAGTCATTTCTCAAAAGTACTCTCATTAGTTTCCGCTACTCTCAAATTAAATAGGCCAATTCTATTACATTGGTATCAAAGCATTTGGTTTCTCTTTTCTTGCTCAAGAAGAGAGGTCCTTAAGTAGCCTATAAATGGTTGATGTTGTTAATTATATTAGAGTAAGTGGAACTGGGATCTATTATCGGTTTTGTTGAGCCCACTATGTGGGGGATGGTGCACACCTCGGGAGCTTTGGACTTAATAATGGAGTCTTTTTAAACTTGCCTACGGCTTTACCATTATTGAGCCATAAGAAGTCTGAAAGGAGCTAGCCCTTGGCAACTCTTCTATGTTAGACCTACTCCTCTACTCTCTATAATTAACCACTTCGAGCCGTGGGTGTAGATACTTAAGAGACGATTTTCAAAGGCTAAGAGGAGTGGCAACTAAGGTTTTGAATTGCCAAAGCATACACTAAATACATACATAAATTTTGTTAACATGGCTGACAATAATCAAGAGAGTAGAATGAACATTGATAGCTTTGATTTTGCACATGAATGTGCTAATGATGATGCTCCCATGTTTGTGAATTATCTCGTCACTAGGTTGCAGCAAGCTATGGGCAACCCTGCTTTGCAAGCCGAAGTTACTCAACAACTTCGTGCTTATGGAATTTCCCTTCCTCTCCAAGAGGAGAGAGAGCTTAGGAGGCCTCTTGAAGAGACCCCCAAAAGAAGACTCTCTCCCATTCGAGAGGAGGAATCCAAAGAGCAAGAAAACAATGAAAGCTTAAGTTCCTTTGAAGATGTGGTTCCACGAAGACGGCGGTCTAGACGATCGCCCACTCCTCCCAAGAGGAAAAGATCAACACATAGTCCTTCTCCTCATCACTATGAAAGGCAAGAGAGGAAACAAAGGAAGAAAAGGGCTAGGAAGAGGTCACCCTCTTCTCCTTCTTCTTCACCTTCCTCCTCTTCCGATGAAAGTTATGGCTATTCTCCTAGAGAATACAAGAGGGCAGGACATCGCAAATCATTTCCTGCATGGCGAAGGTCACAAAAGCTAAAGAAGTTCAAGGAGGAGGAAAGAGTATCTCTTTTCTCACCTATTGAGGCGGTCCGGGGCGGGCAACAAGAAGAGTGGCCTCTAGACACCCTTCAAGGCTCCCGTGCTGCTCAATGGGGCTGGGGCACAACACAACACAAACCAAAACAACAAACCCACCGCCAAATCCCAACTACACAAGGGGCACCACCTAGTTTAAGAGCGAACTAGGACGCAAAAGAGGAGAATCGTTATAGCAACCCACAAACAAGCAAGGAATTTACACTAACCCTAACACCAATGGAATACTCTCACACACTAAAACACGAGAGAGAGAGAGAGAGAGAGAGAGAGAGAGAGAGAGAGAGAGAGAGAGAGAGAGAGAGATAGAGAGAGAGATAGTGCTCGGGCTGCTTTGAAACGTATCGGCAATGATCAAGCAAACACAACTATATATTTAAGAAAGGGAGAGAAAGGGGGAGGGGGTGCTTGTTGCATTAATACCTTCTTACAAATCTGTCATGACAAATCAAAGTGAGATTAGTACTTGTTCAACATAGCTTGCGTAAATTTCACCACAACACATCACAAGAAAAGCCACCCCAATCACTGTCTTAAGGCCAGGGGAGTCCTCTCCACCCTGTCGCCCTCTTACAGTATGTGGGATTTATGGCTAGATTGATGACAACACCAGAGACAAGCTATCAAGAACTTAACAAAAAAAACACCAAGACACTTACACATCATTGTTGTCCATTACTTCACGTTGGAAGGGAGACAAAGTATCCAAGCTTAGTCCAAATCCACCCTCCTTGATTCAGCGAATGTTGGGCTTACACTAGTAGGAGAAATGATAGATTTCCTACTCTCAATTGAATGATCACTCTCTCTCTTACAATGGCATAGATTTCCCTTGCTAATCCCCTATTACAATGCATGCACATGCATAAGACAATGAGCTTCCACTCAAGAGCTCCTTCTAGAGAGGTTGAGCTTGGCTTCTCAAGCTATAGCATAGTGCTCTTGCTTATGGCTCCCCCCTTTTATGCTAGCTACACCCTCCTTTTATAGCAATTTTGAAGGCTAGGGCTACTCCTCTAACCATGGTTGGGTTAGATTTTCAGCAATTTATCTAATTTCTTTTGCTTGGAATTATCAAGAAGTTGGTGGGGAAAGAGAGAGGAGAGAAATGGAGGTAATAGGACTTTTCATAGTGGGTTAGTGTTAGTAGAGTTAGTATTAATTTACAAATGGAATTGAATATTTACAATGGGAGTATCCATGTAGGATACAAATAAGGAAGAAAAAATCTTAAGAGGTAAGAGAAGGTGGATTTCTTACAAGGTTGATGCTCCAAGTGTTTTGAGTAGGGCCAATTTTGACGCTTGTTGACGGTCCACTAGCTTTGACGGTACATTTTTTCTCCACTCTTGACCTTCCTTGAGAGACAAGGTAATTGAAGCTGAGTAATCAACCACCATGATGCTGTCTTTTAAGAGAAGAGGCTGAATTTTGTGGTTTTTTGATAGATATGGGTAATTTGGAGGAGGAGAAATGAGACTAGGTGGTCAATTTTGGAATGGAATTGTGTGTGGGAGGTATGAGTTCACCATGGTTTCTCTTATTCTTCAAGGTTGAGGAGAAGGTGAGTAGTGTGCAGAGAGGAGTGGTGAGAGAGATGGGGATGATGAGTGGAGAAGTGTGTGTGAAAGAGGAAAATGATAAAGTGGAAGAGAGAGTGTGGCTGCATAGCATGGGAAAACTGGGGTCCACTAAAAAAATCATAGCTCACAGCTGGTAGCTCCAAAAATCATGAAAAAATTTGGGGTGATTATTCAGAGCGTGGGCTACATTTTCTCTTTTGACCACCGCTCCAAATTCGGAGTGGAGATAGGTGCCAAAATTCTCACCAAAAAGCCTGTTTTTTAGACCTGCAAAAGTCTTTTAGTGGTCCCCTCCTTTGTTGAATTTGTACAATGCATCCAAGAGTGAGCCCCTCCTTTGTCATATTATAATACAAAGCATTCAAGTTGCCCTTGACCCATGCATGGAGGAGGATTATTGGTGAAATAAGAAATATATACATGGTGGGACTAGTGTATGGACTATTCATGGACTTTAGCTCAATGAACACATGGTGTTAGAATAATGAGTAAAAATAATAATAAAAATATGGAGGAGTTATGGATATGGAAAGATATTGGAATCATATGATATGGTCTCTCCTTGAATTATTTTGGGTGAAAGAGGAAAATGTATGCAAGTAAATAATATAATAAAAGTAACCAATGAGTAGAAATCAATTTTTTGTTTTCACGAGGGTGAGGGTGAAAATGTGGGAGTGATTTGTATAAAGGAAAAAAATGAGGTTAGAATATGTACATATTGGCAAAAAATATACTTATGGTGTAAGAGGATGAAAGAAGGTGTACATAGGTTTAATAAAACACACACCTAAGTAGAAATATTTAAATAAAATACCAAAATAATTATAAAAAATCCCTATATTTAGGCCATATATACAATGAAATATTTACACACAAAGAGGCCATAATATACTTTTATTTTTTTATGTTTTTTATTTTTTTTGGCTCACCTAGCCCAGTGACTAGCTAGCTGAGGGTTTTTAAGAAGATATGGGAAAAGTCCCGTGACTCACGCACGCCTATGTACAGTGAAATGGTAGGGATAGCCACAGTGTTTGGGTGATTTTGGTAGGGTGAGGTAACTCACTGTGGCAATTACAAAGAGCCGAAAAAACGGCTATCATTAGCCCTCCCCCTGGATGATGGTATATTCATGTACCATCATAGAGCATCTTTTCCAAAGAGAGTGCTTCAGAGTCCTTGACGAGATCTTCATTGTTTAGCCCCTCAGAATTTTGGCTGGAGTTACACTCATGCTTCATGTAACAATACTTACATAAGACAGCGGCCTTTGGAAAGATCTTTGGTAGATCCTTTGGTAGAAGGCGACTCAAATAGGGCTTCAAGCGATACCCGTTTACTTTCCTGGAGTGCTCTTTACCATTCAAGTCCATAAGCTGATAGTAACTTGAATTGAAAGCCTTCTTGACTATGTATGGCCCTTGCCATCTTGTTTCAAACTTGGCATCAAAACGATTGTCAAGTCGATTGTCATACCTTAGCACAAGCTCTCCTTCCTTGATGCCTTTGTCCTTCAGTTTCTTGTCGTGCGTTTCTTTCGCTTGTGTGGCTTTCCTCTTGTAGCACTCATATGCTGCTTCTCTTTTCCACTCAAGCTCCACTAACGTAAGAAGTCGATCCATCCATACCTCTTGATCATCTTGTGCTCCTTTGCCATGAAGTCGCATTGTTGGAATGTTGAGCTCGATAGGCTGCAAAGCCTCTTGACCATAGACCAAGTGAAATGGTGTGAACTCCGTGGCTTCCCTATATGTGGTTCGATATGCCCACAAGGCACCATCCAAGAAGTCATCCCATAATTTTGTCTTGTTTTGCACCATCTTTCTAATGATTCCTGCAATGACACCATTAGCCTTCTCCACCAAACCATTTGACTGTGGGTAGTATGGTGTGCTATGACGATGTAGAATGTGAAGCTCTTCACAAACTTCTGTGAGCAAGCCCTTCCTAAACCCTGGACCATTATCAGAAACAATTCCAAAGGTGTGCCAAATCTGCAACAAATGTGAGTGTACACAAACTTGCTAACTGTCCTCTCATTCACTCTTGCCACACTTTGAGCTTCCACCCACCTAGTCATATAGTCTACAGCCACTAGAATGTAGAGTTTACCATTTTTTGTCCTAGGCAGAGGACCCATAGCATCAATGCCCCACTTTTCAAAGGGTCCATTTGCAAGCATTATTTGCCTCGGGCCATGCACCAACCTTCTATTTCCATTTATCTGACAATTGTGACAGCTTTTACACCAATGTTGAACATCCACATGCAAGCTTGGCCAAACATACCCCGCAAGCAAAATCTTCTTCACAGTTGATTCTTGGGAAAAATGACCACCACATGCCTCTTCATGCAAACCTTTTAGAATGGCTGGAATTTCCTCGATAGTTGGTACTCTTCTGCACACTTGATCCTTCCCTTTTGATAGAGGGAGCCTTCTAGGAAGAGATAGAAACTTGCCTTCTTCATGAGTCTCCTCTTCTGAGCCTTCGTGAAGTCTTGTGGAAACTCACCCTCCAAAATGTAGCCGATAATGGGAGCCAATGACTCCAATCCCTGGTATCTCGGTTGCTTGACAGCTGCTGCCACCATGATGACCTGCACTTCTCTCTCAACACATGTAACTGCTTGTTGTGCAAGTAAATCGGCATCTTCATTTTGTTTCCTCGGAATATGATATAGTTGCACTTCTTCAAACTGATTAAACATCTTACGAATGGCATGAACTTTTGTCCTTAAGCTTTCATTCTTGCATGCCCAAATGCCTAAAATCTGTTTAACAATGAGAAGTGCATCTCCCTTTACCATGAGACGTTTTATCCCTTGGCCAATGCACATCTTCAAACCATGAAGTAGTGTGTCGTATTCTGCTTCATTGTTGCTAGTTGAACCTGGTAGATTGACCTTCTCTTTCATGACCACCTCTCCACTTGGGTTGAGCAACACTAGCCCTCCCCCTGCTTTTCCTGTGGCTCGTCGAAAAGCTCCATCAAAGAACAAGGTAAAAGCATTGGGAATACTTTTTGGTGGTGGCAATGGTAGGGTCTTTACTTGAGGCACCTTAATTTCCTTCTCATGTACCCTATAAGTGAGAATCCCTGCCAATTGTGCACGCACACTATCTTCTACCTTGAAAGAGTATTGGAACTCTTGCAACTCCATAATCCACTTTGAGATCCTAGTACTAAGATTCATTTGAGATGACACCCAAGGGAACAAATTTTCTGCAGTGAGAATTACAAAAGGTTTTGGTAGTAAGTAGGATCTAAACTTTCTCACCGCAAACATGAGAGAAAGCATCATGAGTTCTGCTTCTGTGTAGTCTCTCTCCAAAGCATTCATGACCCTACTAGCAAAGTAGATGGGTCGCATCCTTGTACTGTGGGGATCTTGTTGTAGCAACACAGCACCAATTGTTTCCCTTCCAACACTAGAGCTAACAAAGAATGTGTACTCCCAACAAGGAGGCATGAGTGTTGGTAGCTCTGACAAAATGACTTTAATGTTACAAAAATACTCTTCAAGCTCATCAGACCATGCAAATTCTACTTGTTGTGTCAACTTTTGCAAAGGATGAAGCAACTCCGAGGCTAAGTGAATGAAGCGTGACATATACTTCACCTTCTAAATGAAAGAGATGACCTCCTTAAGACTCTTCGGTGATGGGAGCTCAATAAGAGCCTTTGCCTTTGAAGGATCCACCTCAATGCCTTTATAGGAAACCTTGTGACCAAGCAAGATCACTTCATCCTCAGCTATGTGACACTTGTCGGGGTTGAGTTGACCTCCCATGTCATAGAGCTTCTTTAAACATTCTTCTACCCTTTGTAGATGCAATGATTTTGAGCTATAAATGCAAAAATCATCAATAAAAACCCTAATGGACTTTCCAAGGAATGCTTGAAACACCATGTTCATGAAGCGTTGGAAAGTTGCAGGAGCATTTGTCAGACCAAATGGCATGACTCTAAAAGCATAACAACCCCAAGGAGTGATAAAGGTTGTTTTCAATTGATCCTCCAGTGCAATCCCTATTTGAAAGTAACCTGAGTAACCATCACACACAGTGTACTTCTCATGACCAGCTACCTCATTTAGTATCTCATCCTGGAATGGGAGGGGAAAGTGATCTCTCTTTGTTGCCTCATTGAGGGGACGGTAATCCACACACACCCTCCACTTGCCGTTCTTCTTAGGAGTGACAACAACAGGAGAGACCCACTCTGAATTCTCCACTGGATAAATGAACCCTGCTGCTAGAAGCTTTCTTACCTCCTTGAGTAAAGCCTGCTCCTTGATGACTCCTAGCCTTCGTAGCTTCTGAGCCTTAGGTGTGGCCTCTGGCTTCAACTCAATTTTGTGTTGAACAGCATCTACTCCACGCACATCGGTGTAGTCTTTAGCAAAAAGCCTAGGAAACTTCCTTAGCACACATTTGAACTCCTCTCTTTCATCCTTTGTAAGTGTTGTTGATAGCATACCTTCCAGCATCCCTTCATCTTGATCACCTTCGTTCTCTTGAGGACCTACCTCCTCCAAGCCTTGACAAGAGGTCTCTTGGTTGCTTGGCTTAAACCTTCCCCCATGACTTCGATGGAAGACTCCTCTTCAGTAATGCTGCCGCTACTTTCTTCTTCTGAAGTGCTATCGGTCCAACCTTCTTCCGTCTCACTTTGAGATGATTCTTCATGGAGCTCCTCTTGGCGTTGCTCCTTCATGTCAAAGACAACCTTCTTGTGATTGTCATTCCTGCAAATTAGCTTTCCACTCTCCCAATCCTGCAAAGCTCGCATTTTCATTAGCCATGGTCTTCCTAGGATAAATGGGTAACCATTTCCCTTGGTAGACATGACATAGAAATCCACTGCCTTCTTAATGCCAAAGGCCTCCACAAAAACATTTTTACAAATGCCTACGCACCTAGCCTTGCTATTGTTTGCCATCTTGACCCTAATTTCAGGTGTCTCATGGATGTGCATGCCTAGTCTTTCCATGAGCCCCTCTGTCATGATGCAAATTTCTGCACCCCCATCCACTAGACCTTTCCTAACCAATCTTCCTTTGATCTAACAATCTAGCACAGGTGTAATATCCTCGTTCATTTCAACATGTGAAATTTTTACGACAGGAACACTCTCTTTTACCTTTCTCCTAGTGCTAACTGCCCTTGTTAAATCCCTCCTAACTTGTGGACATAATGCAAGAAATTGAGGCCATGAAATATCAGGACCCTTACCTCTCATGTCTTCCAACAAGTTGTACGGAGCCATACCATGTCCAAGAGGGAAGTCTTGGAGATTGATACGACGTCGAGTCCTCTTAGCTTCCTTGGTCTCTTTTGCCTTCTTGCCTTGTCCATGGTCACTCTGTGATGTGACTCCTTCTTTCTCTTTACCTTTTCCTCGGCCACGCTTAATTCCATTGGCTTCCATGTCAACCTCATTTGAATTTTTCACCTCTACCACATGCACATTTGGATCTGGCAAAGGTGGAACTCCTTCTACCCCTTGTGGAGGTGGTCTTGGTCCATTTGGCCTTTGTAGAAGCCTTGGTTGTTGACCAGTTCCTTCACCTGCATTCATCACTGGGTAATTCAAGTTAGGCCTCCCTGGCTCCCCACGGGGCCAAGGACAATTATACATCCCATGTCCAGACTCTCCGCAATTCCAACATTGCAAGATTCTCCTAAGTCGTGGATCTCGCTCTTCAGACTTCTTTGCTTGTCCCTTTGGACCTACAGCTTGTGCAAGGTGAATTGACAGGCTGCTTAAAGATTCGTTTAACTTCTCAATTACTTCCGCCGTTACCTCAGGAAGCTCCCTCGATGTTGATGCTTGTGACTTACCTTTGGGTCTAAGACCTTCTATTGGAACCTCTCCCCTTAAGCACTTGAGTTTCCTATACTTCTCAGCAGCCCTAGTTTCAGCTGCATCAAAAGTAGCAGGTGCACCCGCTTCAACTTTTACCTTAAGGTCAGGAAAGAGTCCGGCTATGAACCTCTCCTTCTTTAAAAATTCTGCACCATCACCAGGGTTAGCAACATTTCGTATCCATAGAGCCCAAAGACGTAGAAACTCTTGCTTGTACAAGTAGTAGTCATCTAAGTCTTTTTGCTTATGAGAAACAATGTCTTGCCATAGTTTTTGAGTGTTTTGGGGATCAAAGAAGTATCTCTTAAAACGATTCAAAACTTCTGTGTAATTCCCCTTAACTTCCTCAGGCAAAGAGTCAAACCAAGTACTAGCATCTTTCCTAAGGACCACCTCAAACATTTCTACACGTTCTTGATCGGTTACTATCCTCTTGATACGGCAAGACATCTTGAAATTTGCTAAAAATAATTCTGCATCCTCTCCAGGCTCTCCAAAGAAAAGAGGATATCCAGACATTTGGCGTTGGCTCTCCATTATTATGAAAGATTACAATACGAGTTACAATAAGGGATACAATAGAGATCTAGAACCACTCGCCTGCAAATGAAGAAGTGAGAAAATACCACTCTAGGTTTTCTTCTTCAGCTATCCAAGCTTCAATAAGGTCTCGATTTGTTTGATCAAAACAAAAGGGTAGACTATTGATGAGCTCTAAGAAGGGTTGAAATTCTTCAAAGCTAAGGCGATAAACAGAAATCTCTAGAACTTCATTTTCTGGATCCAAAAGAGCAACCACGTCCCAAGTGATAAATTGCACTTGCTCTACAATTCCCAATGCACAAGCGGTTTGTATAAAAACTAGATCTTCATGCTCGTCGAAGGCCGTGAGAAAGTAGCAATTGACTAGGAGCTCCTTTCCTTCGAGTTCCACACAGTCGGAGTGAGGCAACCTTCTCACAATTTCATAAAGAACATCCTCATCAAGTCCAATCAAGTTTGCAAGATTTAAAGACTCCACTTGTGCTACAAAATTCCTGGACAAAAACTCCTTAGGATTATGGTTAAATCATTCAAAAGCATAAAGAGATTTACAATGTCTCTATGAACAAAGTGTCATAGAAAGTAGAGAAGGATGAGAATTTATACAAATTTGCAATCTTCTCTATGCTCTCTTTATTAAGACAAGCTCTGAATAGCTCCCTATCTCCTTTGTTGAAAGCGAAAGGAAGACTATTAATAAGACGCAAATGAGGGAAAAATTCACCAAATGTGAGTCTATGAAGCATGAACTCTGGCCGCAAGTTTCCTGAAGAGTCTTCCTCAATGGTGAAATGCACTCGCCAAACGCCAAATTTCACTCTATTTACCAATCTTAGGGCACACACTAGTTGGATGAATGCGCGGTCTTCCTTAGTGCCCAACAACAACAGGAAAATGGAATCCACGCGTAGGACCTTCCGTCTTAACTTCACCACCATCTTGTTATGAGGGAGACGCCTTACTACTTGCTCCTGCAACTCAATTGGTAATAGAACTAGATCTCTAAGGATTGAACTTTCACTGCACACACATTCCCAGTTAGAATAAATGATCGTTTTTTTGTTTCTTGTAACAACTTGGACAAAGAAAAAACAAACATACACACTACTTTGCCGGGCTGTACTTCATTTTAAAATAAAATGAACACATGTACATCAAAAGAAGTGTGGTAGTTGATGAGAGGTAGAATGACAGGGTTTGGTGATGCAAGAATTTCTCCTGCCCTTTGGGCACCAAACATGAACACCATTCGTTGTTGAAAATGGATCTTTCTACTAATTGCAACGTTTATTCTAATGTGTGGAGTAAAATGAAAGGGAAAAACCTCTATTCCTGGGCCATTATCCATGGCATATGCATGTCCTAATGCTTAAAACAAAACAAAAATATAGACGTCCAAACTAAGGTCGTACCTAATGAGAGGCAAAATAAAAAGATTTACTGAAGCGTTTATCTCGGCCAACCTAAGAGGACCTAAAATTCTACGAATGACACGTTGAAATTGCAACTTAGTACTAACAATTATGTGTACCTTTTGCCTTGCAATGGGAATGAAGGGATCATACAAAGCTTCGTGATTCATGCAAACTACTTGACTATGCTAAAGGTTGATTCTACACAAAAATACACAAGCCGTCCTCCGTGCAGGCACCAATTTGAGGTGGTCCGGGGCGGGCAACAAGAAGAGTGGCCTCTAGACACCCTTCAAGGCTCCCGTGCTGCTCAATGGGGCTGGGGCACAACACAACACAAACCAAAACAACAAACCCACCGCCAAATCCCAACTACACAAGGGGCACCACCTAGTTTAAGAGCGAACTAGGACGCAAAAGAGGAGAATCGTTAGAGCAACCCACAAACAAGCAAGGAATTTACACTAACCCTAACACCTATGGAATACTCTCACACACTAAAACACGAGAGAGAGAGAGAGAGAGAGAGAGAGAGATAGAGAGAGAGAGAGAGAGATAGTGCTCGGGCTGCTTTGAAACGTATCGGCAATGATCAAGCAAACACAACTATATATTTAAGAAAGGGAGAGAAAGGGGGAGGGGGTGCTTGTTGCATTAATACCTTCTTACAAATCTGTCATGACAAATCAAAGTGAGATTAGTACTTGTTCAACATAGCTTGCGTAAATTTCACCACAACACATCACAAGAAAAGCCACCCCAATCACTGTCTTAAGGCCAGGGGAGTCCTCTCCACCCTGTCGCCCTCTTACAGTATGTGGGATTTATGGCTAGATTGATGACAACACCACAGACAAGCTATCAAGAACTTAACAAAAAAAAACACCAAGACACTTACACATCATTGTTGTCCATTACTTCACGTTGGAAGGGAGACAAAGTATCCAAGCTTAGTCCAAATCCACCCTCCTTGATTCAGCAAATGTTGGGCTTACACTAGTAGGAGAAATGATAGATTTCCTACTCTCAATTGAATGATCACTCTCTCTCTTACAATGGCATAGATTTCCCTTGCTAATCCCCTATTACAACGCATGCACATGCATAAGACAATGAGCTTCCACTCAAGAGCTCCTTCTAGAGAGGTTGAGCTTGGCTTCTCAAGCTATAGCATAGTGCTCTTGCTTATGGCTCCCCCCTTTTATGCTAGCTACACCCTCCTTTTATAGCAATTTTGAAGGCTAGGGTTACTCCTCTAACCATGGTTGGGTTAGATTTTCAGCAATTTATCTAATTTCTTTTGCTTGGAATTATCAAGAAGTTGGTGGGGAAAGAGAGAGGAGAGAAATGGAGGTGATAGGACTTTTCATAGTGGGTTAGTGTTAGTAGAGTTAGTATTAATTTACAAATGGAATTGAATATTTACAATGGGAGTATCCATGTAGGATACAAATAAGGAAGAAAAACTCTTAAGAGGTAAGAGAAGGTGGATTTCTTACAAGGTTGATGCTCCAAGTGTCTTGAGTAGGGCCAATTTTGACTCTTGTTGACGGTCCACTAGCTTTGACGGTACATTTTTTCTCCACTCTTGACCTTCCTTGAGAGACAAGGTAATTGAAGCTGAGTAATCAACCACCATGATGCTGTCTTTTAAGAGAAGAGGCTGAATTTTGTGGTTTTTTGATAGATATGGGTAATTTGGAGGAGGAGAAATGAGACTAGGTGGTCAATTTTGGAATGGAATTGTGTGTGGGAGGTATGAGTTCACCATGGTTTCTCTTATTCTTCAAGGTTGAGGAGAAGGTGAGTAGTGTGCAGAGAGGAGTGGTGAGAGAGATGGGGATGATGAGTGGAGAAGTGTGTGTGAAAGAGGAAAATGATAAAGTGGAAGAGAGAGTGTGGCTGCATAGCATGGGAAAACTGGGGTCCACTAAAAAAATCATAGCTCACAGCTGGTAGCTCCAAAAATCATGAAAAAATTTGGGGTGATTATTCAGAGCGTGGGCTACATTTTCTCTTTTGACCACCGCTCCAAATTCGGAGTGGAGATAGGTGCCAAAATTCTCACCAAAAAGCATGTTTTTTAGGCCTGCAAAAGTCTTTTAGTGGTCCCCTCCTTTGTTGAATTTGTACAATGCATCCAAGAGTGAGCCCCTCCTTTGTCATAATATAATACAAAGCATTCAAGTTGCCCTTGACCCATGCATGGAGGAGGATTATTGGTGAAATAAGAAATATATACATGGTGGGACTAGTGTATGGACTATTCATGGACTTTAGCTCAATGAACACATGGTGTTAGAATAATGAGTAAAAATAATAATAAAAATATGGAGGAGTTATGGATATGGAAAGATATTGGAATCATATGATATGGTCCCTCCTTGAATTATTTTGGGTGAAAGAGGAAAATGTATGCAAGTAAATAATATAATAAAAGTAACCAATGAGTAGAAATCAATTTTTTGTTTTCACGAGGGTGAGGGTGAAAATGTGGGAGTGATTTGTATAAAGGAAAAAAATGAGGTTAGAATATGTACATATTGGCAAAAAATATACTTATGGTGTAAGAGGATGAAAGAAGGTGTACATAGGTTTAATAAAACACACACCTAAGTAGAAATATTTAAATAAAATACCAAAATAGTTATAAAAAATCCCTATATTTAGGCCATATATACAATGAAATATTTACACACAAAGAGGCCATAATATACTTTTATTTTTTTTATTTTTTTTGGCTCACCTAGCCCAGTGACTAGCTAGCTGAGGGTTTTTAAGAAGATATGGGAAAAGTCCCGTGACTCACGCACGCCTATGTACAGTGAAATGGTAGGGATAGCCACAGTGTTTGGGTGATTTTGGTAGGGTGAGGTAACTCACTGTGGCAATTACAAAGAGCCGAAAAAACGGCTATCACTATGATGGCACCTTTGGTGCTACGGACAAAGTGTTGGCCTTCATCCAACAATTTGATGCGGCCTTTGGAGATGAGGGCTTCACATTATCCTCCAAGCTACGCCATGTAGCTATGCACTTCCAAAAATCAGCTTGTCAATGGTGGGCTAGCCTTCGTGGAAATGGTGAAGCCCCAAAGACATGGAAAACTCTACGAGTTTCCATCATGAAGCAATTCCTTGCAAGCGATGCAAAGGACAAAGTGCTTACCGAATGGCGCATCTTGAAGCTCCTCTCCCATGAGTCTATCCACAAATATGTAGACAAGTTTTGTGATTTACATCTCAAGGCTACTGTCTTTCAAAAGATAGACTTTGCCGAGCAAAGGCATAAATTCTGTGTGGGATTACCTGAAGAGATGGCCGAATACATCAACTCTCAACGGCCCGGTACTATTAGCGAAGTAATCCATCACACCATGGTTGCTTCACGCATCAATTTCCATCAAGGGGCTAGACGTAATGTCAAGCCCATGGAAAACAAAGACAAAAATGATGCAAAGGGAAAAACCAATGTTGAAAATACTTCCCAAGTCAATTCCAACAACAACAACAATTGGTCCAAGGAGAAGGGAGTTTACAAAGGTAAAAAGAAACTCTCTCCTGAAGAGCTTGAAGCTTTTCGCAAGGACCATAAGTGTTTCAAGTGTGGGGAGCAAGGACATGGCTATCGTTCTTGCCCCAAGAAGAATACTCGCGATGAGACTCCTAGGGCTTCCACCATCAAAGCTCCAAAAGAGGATGCTCATTGCAAAGGATCATCACTTTCCTATGCTTGGGGAAAGGTAAGAGAGCATGATGCCTTCATCTTGTTTGACCCTGGCTCTACTCTCAATTTCATATCAATAGAGTTGGCCACCAAGTTGGGCATTCAAGCTTTTGAGATGGGAGATATAGTAGTGGCTGATGCAGCTTTCAAGGGACACAAGCCTCCGTTACTCCCTTGATTGGGAAGTTGAGGCTTCATGTCCAAAGCTATGTCGACAAAGAAGACTTCTTCATCTCTCCTCTCCAACATGAGGATGTTATCCTAGGGGCACCATGGTTTGATCGCATGGCTGCCAACATGAAGTTCCCTGAAAGGAAAATCTACTTCACCTACAAGGGAAAGAACATGTATATAGATGCTAGTGAGCGTGGTCGCACTATTCCACTTGTAAATCCTCTTGCTTTTGATAAGTCAATGAAGAGCTCAGTTTCTACGTACATGATTTTTTTCAAAGAGTCTCTAAAAGATACTAATGTTTCATCAAATGTAAATGGTAGGAATCAAGAAGAGTTAGAATTGTCTAATTTCCTAAAAGGATTCCAAGATGTGTTCATCGATGATATCTCTATGCACTTACCTCCAAAACAAGGGGATGATGACCATCGCATTGAGCTCCTTCCTGGAAGCTCACCACCTAACAAGCCTCCTTATCGAGTCTCACAAGCTCAACAAGAGGAGACGACATCCCTGTGTCCCAAGATTTGATTTCTATGCTTATTCTTGAGGAGAAGAACCTTGGTTTTGACACATCTTCTTCTCGTGGTAGAAATAGGTCTGAACAGGCCTTCTATTCTAACTCCAACAGAGGTAGAGGTCGTGGTCGAGGCCCAAGTGGTTGCAGGGGACAATCTCGAGAAGGTCAATCAAATCAAAACAATACAGGTGGCAGGGGAAGCCAGTCTCAAGGCAGGGGGAGCCAAAGAGGTCGTGGTGCAGGATCAAGCAGGAAACAACCTATTGTAGATAGTAGAGAATGTTGGACTTGTGGTGAAAAAGGTCACATGTCACGTGACTGTCCAAAGGGAAAAGCAAGTGAAAAGAGAGAACAGGGCAACTATGCATCTACTAGCAGAGATGCAGATGACAGCAGAAGCGAGCGCATGTTTTTTATGCAGCATGTAATGAATACAATGATTGCAGAGAATTCCACCGAAGATGATGTTTGGTATGTGGATTCAGGTGTCTCTAATCTCATGACGTCTCGTGGAGAGTGGTTTAGAGATATGCGCAAACCAGACGTGTCAGGCTATGTGCAGACAGGAGATGACACAGCTCACCCCATTGCTCATGTAGGGGACATACCTCTAAATACAAAGAATGGGAAATCAAAGTACTTAGCAGAGGTACTTCATGTCCCAAACATTACAAAGAATCTTGTTTCTGTTGGACAAATGGTTGAGCAGGGTTTGCAGGTTCGCTTCAATCCGAATGGCTGTTATGTAGAAGATTTCCAGAATGGCTGTAAGCTGATCACAGAGGGTAAATGTGTGGGCAGAATGTTTACGCTGAATGTAGACATGCCTGAGGTAAAAGCTGCATTATTTGCACAGGGCACAGGTGTTGTGGCTGATGTTGACATTTGGCACAAACGCATTGGCCATGTCAATGAACAGAGATTGCGCAGCATGCAATCAAAATAGATTGTAAAAGGTTTGCCCAAATTCAAGGTGGATGGTATGCATAAAGTGTGTGCAGCATGCCAGTTTGAAAAGCAATCAAAGGGCTCATTTCCACATGAGCACAATGTATGTAAAAAGCCACTTGAGGTAGTGCACACAGATGTTTGGGGTCCAACCTATACTGCAAGTATACATGGTTGCAGGTATTATGTCTCTTTCATTGATGACCATACAAGGAAAGTATGCGTCTACTTCATGCGTAACAAAAATGAAGTGTTTGGTCACTTTCAGGACTTCAAAGTCATGTTTGAGAAGGAGACAGATATGCAAATCAAGACATTGAGGTCAGATGGAGGGGGAGAGTACTTCTCCAATGATTTTTTGCGAAGGCATGGTATACGCAGACAGTTTACATGCAAATATACTCCACAGCAGAATGGGGTTGCTGAAAGGAAAAACAGGCACATTGCAGAGGTTGCACGTGCATTGATGAATGAGAAGATCATGACTCATCATTTCTGGGCTGAAGCTGTAAATACAGCTGTGTACATTATGAACAGGACACCTACAGCTGCGGTGCATGATGTAACACCTAGGAAAAGTTTACAGGTACACAGCTTGATTTGGCACACTTGAAAGTGTTTGGTTGCATAGCTTACGTGCATATACCAGATGAGTTGCGTAGGAAATTGGATCCTAAAGCAGAGAAATGTATTCTTGTGGGATATTCCCTTGAACAAAAGGGGTACATGTGCTACGATCCTACTACACGAGAATTACAAGTGAGCAGAGATGTAGTATTTGATGAGATGAGCAGTTGGCACAGTAATGCACATGGCACTATTGGGGCTGATGTAAAAGATGATGTGGTTGTACAAAATGTGAGGCCACAATCATAGGTTTTGAGTGGACCACAAGAGTCCTCTTCTCGTGTCTGTGTTGAGAAGCCATGGAATGGTAGACTATGTACGCAGGTTCCTCCACCAGCAGGTACAGAGAATGTATCACAAAAAGAAAAGGAAAAGGTTGATGAACCTCCCTTTATGGCTGATGCATCATCAGGTTTTTCACATATAGACACGGATTCAGATGGTTCTGAACAAAGTCTTGATGAGGAACTTGGAATTCCGGTTGTCAGGACACCTAGTGTAAGGAAAGTACAAGAAGATGCTAGAGGGCAAAGGAGTCACCCAAGACCGTGCAGATCTAACAGAGTCAGAAATCCAGTTCAGAAATTGACTTATGATGGGTATCTAGCGCATCACCAAGCCTACATGGCTAAGGTGATACAGGATGTGGAGCCCACATATTTTGAGGATGCAGTTGGAAATGTGCATTGGGATGATGCAATGAATGAAGAGATGGCTGCATTGGAAGCAAACGACACATGGGAGTTGGTGCCATTGCCAAGTGGCAAGAAAGCTATTGGCTGTAAATGGGTGTATAAAACCAAGCATAAGGCTGATGGTAACATTGAGCGTCACAAGGCAAGGCTGGTCGCAAAGGGTTATGCACAGACGTATGGCATAGACTATGAGGAGACCTTTGCTCCAGTGGCAAAGATGACGACTGTGAGAGCTGTCATAGTAGTGGCTTCATCTAGAGGATGGATTATGCATCAAATGGATGTAAAGAATGTCTTCTTGAATGGTGAGTTCAAGAGGAAGTGTATATGGATCAGCCACCTGGTTATGTCGATCCAGGTTACCCAGATTATGTATGCAGGCTTCTCAAAGCTTTGTATGGTTTGAAGCAGGGCTCTAGAGCATGGTATGACAGGATTGCCAAGTATCTTTTCAGTATTGGTTTTGGGAGAGCTCATGATGATCATTCACTCTATGTACGTGAGAGTGATATGGGGATTGTGGTCATTACCATATATGTAGATGACCTTATTATTGTGGGTGACAATGCTATGGAGATTGACTATGTGAAGGGTCTTCTCAAACAGGAGTTTGAAATGAAAGATTTGGGCGAGTTGCGCTACTTTCTTGGCATTGAGGTGATCATGACTCCAGAGGGTGTATGGCTGTCATAGAGACAATATGCTTTGGACATGTTGTCAAAGTATGGTATGGCTGATTGTAAGCCAATTTCTATTCCCTTGGATGTGAATGCAAAGCTGAGTGCAGAGAAGGGTGATGTTGTTGAGGATGTCAAGATGTACAGGAAGATTGTGGGTAGTCTCATCTACTTAACTATCACGAGGCCAGACTTGAGCTACACAGTAGGCTTGGAGAGTCAGTTCATGCAGCTTTCGAGAAAGCCACATTTGGATGGAGTACGACGCACACTTCGGTATGTGCAAGGGACTCTTGACTACACATTGTTCTATGTAGCAGATGCACCATTAGCATTGTATGGGTATACAGATGTAGATTGGGCAGGTAGCATTGTTGATAGGAGATCTACGAGTGGCTTCATGTTCTCTTTTGGGAGTGTTGCTATTATTTGGAGCAGTAAAAAGCAGCCTACGATTGCTTTATCAAGCACAGAGGCCGAGTACAGAGGTGCAGCAGTTGCGGCGTGCGAGGTAGCTTGGCTACACACATTACTTGAGGACTTGGGAGTGCAAGTGGACCAGCAGATTGTCATCCATTGTGACAACCTCAGCAGCATGCAGTTGGCAAGGAACCCAATGTTCCATGCCAGGACCAAGCACATAGAGGTCCATTACCACTACGTTCGAGAGCGAGTGTTGGCGGGCGACATCGACTTGGTCTACGTCAGCACAGAGGAGCAGATAGTGGATATCTTTACCAAGGCCCTCGGAGCTGAAAAGCTTCGACGTTTCCGGACTATGCTTGGACTCTGCGACATGCAGAGCTCGAGGGGGAGTGTTGAGATGTCGAGTTCTACATCTTGAGCTGGCATCCACTACGGGTCTTGGCTGCTTACGGCATTTACTCACTGGCGCGTTAGGTGACCGACACGGAGGATCTCTGCCAGTGATTCTACAGCTAGACTACACTTATAGTGCCAGCCTAGTACTCTTCTAGCGAGTTCACACTTAGTGACCGCATGTACATATGTGCTACTTTTCAGCTTTAGCACTTAGTCATTTTGTACTCTCTTTTCTGAGCGAAGAAGAAGAAGAAGCTTTCCATCTCTGTGTGCTTTGTGCTTGTCTTGTGTAGCTCTCTTGCATCCTCATTCTTTACAAGATAGAGACCCTAGAATGACCAACAATTTTTGGAAAGGTCTTTTTGAAAATCTAGGTACCAAATTGAATTTCTCTTCGGCCTATCACTCGTAAATGGATGGACAAAGTGAGATAGCCAATCTTACGATACTCAATCTACTAAAGACTTATGTTATCGAAGTAGATCAACGCTCACAATGGGAAAAGTATTTACCTCTTGTAGCGTATGCCTACATTAATACTGTACACACTTCTATGGGAAAAGCACCTTTTCAAATAATTGAGGGAAGACCTAAACGTCCCTTGCCCTTAAAGTACCATGAAAAGATCTTCGATGTCGATAGTATCGCCGTGACCTACAAGAATCTTTTCAAAAAGCTCTATTGCATGGTCATCATCCCCTCATTTTGGAGGTAGCTCACTCAGGATGTCGTTAATGAAAACATCTTGGAATCCACTTAGGAAATTAGAAAACTCTAATTCCTCTTGATTCCCTAAATATTGCTACTTGTGAAAACATTGGAATCATTTATAGATTCTCCAGCAAAAATCATAAAAATAGAGATTTTCATTGACTTATCAAAAGGAAGCATATTTACCAGGGATATGGTGTTCCTCAACTCATTAGCATCTATGTACATTCTATTTTTTATGTAGGTGAAGTAGATTCTCCTTTCAGGGAACTTCATGTTCGCAGCCATGCGGTTGAACTATGCTGTCCTGACGATGACATTCTCGTGTTTGAGAGGAGAGATGAAGAAATTCTCTTTGTCCACATAGCTTTGGACATTCAATTTTCCAATTAAGGGAGTAACTGAGACGTCTTGTCCCTTGATAGCTCCATCGGTTTTCAATGCATCTCCCATCTCGTGGGCTTGTATGCCTAGCTTGGTGATCAACTTTGTGGATATGAAGGTGTGAGTTGAACCAGGGTCAAACAAAATAAAGGCATCGTGCTGTTGCATCCTTTACCAAACATAGAAAAGAGGTGATCCTTTGCAATGAGAATCCTCTTCTGGAGCTTGAATCATGGAAGCTCTAGGAGTCTCATTGTGGGTATTTCTTTTGTGGCAACAATGGTAGCCATGTCCTTGCTCCCCACACTTAAAGCATTTGTGGTCCTTATGAAAATATTCTAGCTCTTTAGGAGAGAGTTTATATTTACCTTTGTAAACTCCCTTTTCCTTGGACCGATTGTTGTTGGAATTTCCTTGGGAAGAGTTTTGGGCATTGTTCTTTCCCTTTGCTTCATTTCGGTCCCTAGTTTTTGTGGACATAAAATTCCTTTTAGCCCCTTGTTGGAAATTGATTTGTGAAGTGACCATAATATGGTGAATCATTTCAATGATAGTCCTAGGCCTTGAGAGTTGACATACTTGGCCATATCTTCATATAGTCTTGCACAAAATTATTGATTTTGCTAAGCGAAGTATATCTTTTGAAAGACAGTAGGCTTGAGATGCAAATCCCAAAACTTGTCCACATATTTGTGGATAGACTCATGAGAGAGAAGCTTCAAAGTCCACCATTCAATAAGCCCTTTGTTCTTTGCATCACTTGCAAGGAATTGCTTCATGATGGAAACTCGTAGAGTTTTCCATGTCTTTGGGGCTTCGCCATTGCCACGAAGGCTAGCCCACCATTGAAGATTACATTTTTGGAAGTTCATAGCTACATGATGTAGCTTGGAGGAATTTGTGAAGCCCTCCTCTCCAATGGTCGCAATCCAATTGTTGGATGAAGGCCAATATTTTGTCGGTAGCACCATGGTTCCATCATAGGTAAGAAAAGAGATACTCTATCCTCCCTCTTTGAACTTCTTGAGATTTTGTGACCTCCTCCATGAAGGGTAAGATTTGCGATGTCCTTCCCTCTTGTATTGTCTAGGAGAATAGCCATAGCTTTTGTCGGAAGAGGAGGAAGGCGAAGAATTATAATAAGAGGGTGACCTCTTTCTTGCCCTTTTCTTCTTTTGTTTCCTCTCTTCCCTTTTGGAGTGACAAGGAGAAGGACAATGGGTTAACTATTTCTTCTTGGGAGGAGTTGGCGATCATCTAGACCGCCGCCTTCAAATCATGGAGCCACATCTGCTGAGGAACTTAGGGATTCATTACTTTCTTGTTCTTTGGATTCCTCCTCTCATATGGGAGAGAGTCTTGTTTTGGGGGTCTCATCAAGAGTCCTCCTAATCTCTCTCTCCTCTTGGAGAGGAATGGAAATACCATAAGCACGAATTTGTTGAGTAACTTCGGCTTGCAAAGTAGGGTTGCCCATAGCTTGTTGCAACCTAGTAACAAGATAATTAACAAACATGGATGCATCATCATTAGCACCTTATGTGCAAAATTAAAGTTGTCAATATTGATTCTTCTCTCTTGGTTATTGTCATCCATGCTAATTAAACTTAAAAATAATTTACTTTGTGCTTTGGTATCCTCAAAATTCTCAGTCACTACTCTTCTTTACCTTTGAAAATTAGTTTTCAAGCAGCGACACCCGTGGTTTAGACAATGTTGATTGCAAAGACTAGTGGAGAGGGTCTAACATTGCTCGGTTGATTATAGTTCCTACTGAGCTTGCTAGTAGCTCAATAATAGTTAAGCCAATGGCAAGCCCCAAGAGACTCCATTATTAAGACTATAGTTCCCAACGGTGTACCTCAAATTAAGTCTTTCTCAACCAAGATAATAGATCCCTGTCCCACTTACCTATTGCAATAAACAAGCCCAACCTTTCATGGACAACTTAAGGACCTCTCTTCTTAAGAAAGAAAAGAGAAACCAATAGCTCTAATACCAATGTAATGGAAATGGCTCATGAACTTCGAGAATAGCGGAATTAAGAGAAGTAGAGTGAGCATTTTTATGAGACTACTTTGAGAACATAGAGGGTGAACTTAATTAGCGGTGGTTCAGCAACATAACCATTATACTTAATTAACTTGGCATGAACAATACTTTTGCGAGAGAGAGAGAGAGAGAGAGAGAGAGAGAGAGAGAGAGAGAGAGAGAGAGAGAGAGAGAGAATTAGAGAACTTGACAACAATTGAGGAGCGGATTTATGTGAAGCTGGTCCCCCCTCCAATAGGCTTTTGTATTATAGATTCTCCCATAAAGAGAGACTTGGTATAATACAATCTTTGTGTTCCTTGTGACCTTGGTGATGCTATGAAGATGGAAATCTTGATGCATCACGAGCATAACGTAAACTTTGTAAAAGCATTAATTATCCCCGACCTCAGTCCCAAGGCCTCAAACACCTTCAAAGGTGGATAGAGCTTGAGGTGCTTGTCGTGACTAAGGTGCTTGAGGTGCTTGTCATGCTTGATGAGTAAGGTGCTTGAGGTGCTTGTCATGCTTGATGACACCTTACTCATCAAGCACGACAAGCACCTCAATCTTGGGCCGGGTTCCCACCTCAAGAAGAGCCCTAGCTTGCCTAAGGTCTAAGGAATTTTAACATTAACCTTTGGAGGTCTTTAATGAAGCTAACCCTAAGGTCTTTTAAGCTCCATTAGATCCTCATTACTCTTTGATAGTCTACCTCCTTTTGGACCCCTATTGAGATGTAACCATCATTCCTCTTGGTCCTCTTGCTGAGCTAAAGCTAGAATCACTTCTTGCACATTGCTCTTTGGTAGACCGTCTCCTTTTGAACCCCTATTGAGATGCAATCATTTCTCCTTTTGGTCCCCTGTTGAGATAGGTCTAGAAGCACATATCTATATCCTAAATCTTGTTCCCCTTTTATCTTCCCATATTAAATGATCAGTTTAAGATGAGAAAATCATTTGGTAAAGTTAGATATTATATTTTATGACATTTCAGTTTCAATGGGGAGGCCTTAACTTCTACAAATCAACTCCAAATTTATCGGAGTTTGGAAATTTAGAACCTAATTTCTAATATGTTTCCAATGACATGTTGGTTGATAGGGTTTTAAAAAAGCATCCATGGACTTCATCGGGTTGCTCATCACTTTGGACAAGAGAGACAAAGTCAAAAGTCCAAATTTTCCCTAATGCTTTTGGAGGTCTCACTAGGAGGCCTCACAAGAATTCTCTCCTCTTAAGTACTCGGGGAAAACTAGAGAGCTTGAATTTGACTTTGGACCTCCACTTGCAAAGTAGGATTTCCCATTACTTCCTATAGCTTCCCAACAAGGTAGTTGATAACCCTACAATCATCATCAGATGTTACAACATGTGCTAGATCTATGTCGTCAATATTAATTAGATTCTCTTAATTGTGTTGTGCCGTGATTAGATTTCTTTGTATATGCTAGCTCTTTCTTTAAAACTTCTAAAACTTTGGCTACAACTCCTCTTATCCCTAAATAATTAGCACTTGAGTAACTACAATCTTGGTTTAGAATATTGTTAATTGCAAACAAAGAGTAGTAGAGTGGGTTTAACAGTCCTAAGCTAGCACCAGTTCCTATTGGACGACTAATAGCTCAATAATGGTTAAACCGTAGGCAAGTCCCAAAAGACTCCATTATTAAAATCATAATTTCCGATGGTGTCCCTCATGCCCTACAAATAGGCATGCCAATTAAGATAATAAATCCCAATCCCACTTAACTTATTGCAATGAACAACTCCAACCTTTTATAGATTATTCAATGACCTCTCTTCTTAGGCAAGAAAGAGAAACCTCGACTCTGATACCGATGTCAAAGAATTTGACTGTTCATGAATTTCCATGCAATCACAACAAAAACTAGATAAGGATTTATAGATTTTTCCATTAAGCAAAAGCTATTTGGAGGAGGATTTTGACAAGCGTTGGTTGATTTGCAAGCATCATGCACACATACTTTTTACAATAACCATGCACAAAATCCAAAAGAAAATGAGCATTAACAAAGACAACCACAATGAGGACCAAATTGCTTGGAGCCGCCTCCCCCCCCCCCCCCCGCAAAGGAATCTTGTATTATAATTCTCTCAATTGAGAGACTCTTTACAATACATATGGTGCTCTTATGGAGCTCTCTTTGAACCAATGAACATGGAAAGCTTCATGATTCAAACTAGCACACTCAATAGTGTAACCCTCCCTCCCAAACCCTAGTGTTCTCCTTGGGGAGTCAGAGTTATGGGGATGAAGGTGAATGGCTATGGAGTAAGAGATGGAGCAAGTAGAAGCTTGTAAACCATAGGCTTGTTTATACATGAGCTCTTAGCATAGCATAGAGAAGAAGAGGAGAAAATGAACTTGCTTCATGTGTGTGCTTGCTTAGGATTTGCATCTATAGCCACAAGCTTGAGCAAGAAGACCACTCTGGGAGCTCCCATGAGAGTTAGAGAGAGAGAGAGAGAGAGAGAGAGAGAGAGAGGCTTCTTCCTTTTGCTCCTACATGAAAAGTGAGTTATGAATCAGAGAAAGTGTATATGCTTCAAAAATTTCCCCTCCTCATTCCTTAAAGAAAACGCCTCTCATGTCTCCTTTTTCCTAGACTTAAGAGATGCACTTGATAGGCCCCCCTTCAAATGTCATGTGCCTTGACTCAATCAAAAGGAAAATAAGTGAAGGGGTCATGATGGCTTTCTAAAACAAGAAGAAAGTGATAAAATCATTAAGTTGAGTTCAACTGGAACCAGTATTCGAGAAAGGATTGCCTCAGCTTAGCCGTAAGCTAGTTGAAAATCAAAACTAGCCGGTTGCAAACCATGGTAAAGGGAAAAAAAAAACGGGTGAAATATGTGAGAAAATAGTTCAAAAGTCATGCTAATTTTAAATTTCTGCTAGCATTTCCGGTTTTCTACTTTGATCGACGGTCGTTTAATAAAAGAGATTTTCTTGAATATTGATTAGAATTAAGTTATAGAATGCAAGAAAAAGTCAAGAATGTGAGACCGTGAAATAAAATGTGAAATAAAAAAATAACCTATACTATATATGAAGCAGCTTAAGTTTTTCAAGGAAGGAGAGACCCTTCATGTGTCACTCACCCGCTTCACTTAACAGAAAACCTTGCAAAACAAAAGTGAAGGGTTAGATTTAGAATGCAAAAGTAAAGAATAACATTGTAAGAAGTGACAAGCTTTTTAGAATGTAAAGTCAATAGACTTTCTATTTTCTACTTTTCGTAGAATAAATGTTTCAGTTTAAATGTACATAACAAAAAAGGAATAATTTTAGTGGATATTTTATTATTTAATAAGAATTTGATTTTTGAATATATATATTTGGCTTAATTTTTTCAAGGGATTTTTTTCAAGGCCAATATTGATATTTTGTAGAGATTTCTAAAAGTTTGTCTTTCTCAAAGAGATCAAGAAAAAAAAAAGCTCACCTCACGTCGACTTTGTGATGTCTTGCTTTGAGGAAATGCATGCAAATAAAGAGGTTGATCCGCGTTATTGGCTAAGAGAGAGAGAGAGAGAGAGAGAGAGAGAAGATTTTATCATTGAGCTCATATGCACTATATCTCACTAAGGGCATCCTTCAAGCCCTTCCAATTTTCAAGATTTGGTGGTTTTCTTTGCATTATAGTGTAATTTTAAAAGGATAGCTAATGGTTTACATCGAAAGAAAATGGATGAAATGCCTAATAAAAACCAACCCTCACATTCACACCCCAAATGAGGAGAGAGATTGCCCAGTTGATGGACCTTTTACCAGTTCTCATATATTTTGTCCTTTTTATTTTTAAGAGTTATAATGTGGGCCATGCTTAAAAACTTATAAATTCTCTAAATTTTGACACGCAAGGGTGTCTATTAAAAATCAACCTGAGAGAGAGAGAGAGAGAGAGAGAGGATAATTTTTGAGCGTCCAATGAATGTAGTTCCAAGGAGAAGTAGGGAGAGAGAAAGACATAGCAAAATGTGCAAGGGTGTAGGGACAATTTAAAAAGACATTAAAAGTTACACGAGTCTTCAACAAAAGCAAATATCTGTGGAGAGAGAGAGAGAGAGAGAGAGAGAGAGAGAGAGAGAGGTTTGTTGTTGGGGAGGGGGGGGAAGGAGGGGAGCATAGAAATTTTGAATGTCATAATTACTGTACTAGAACAATAGCAGGAGGCCTCAAGACCTATGTGACAAATCTTTGATTCAAGCATAATACACACACACACACACACACACACATATACATATATTTATGTATTTATTTACACACACAGTTACATATATTCATATGTACACACATACACATACATATATATATATATATATATATATATATACACACACACACACACACACACATAGACATATGTATATGTATATATGTATGTGTGTGTGTGTGTGTGTGTGTGTGTATATAGGAAAAACTACCAAAATACCCCTCTAATTTGTAGAAATTTCCAAAATATCCCTCAATTTTCAAGAAGCACAAAAATACCCCAAATCTTTTGTCATAAATTTTCAAAATTCCATTTACATTTTTCAAAATTTCCAAAATCCTCTTGGTTGTGAGATTAAATTTCTCTAGCGATAAAATTTTTTGTAGCTTTTCATAAGAAGACTGATTACCTTTTCATAAGAAGACTGATTATCCCCAATCTTTTGTCATAAATTTCCAAAATTCCATTTAAGTTTTTCAAAATTTCCAAAATCCCCTTGGTTGTGAGATTAAATTTCTCCAGTGATAATTTTTTTTGTAGCTTTTCATAAGAAGACTGATTACCTTTGAATACAAGAAGTTAATGGATGAAAGGCCTAATAAAAACCAACCCTCACAGTAGAAAATGGATGAAATGCCTGATCAAAACCAACTCTCACATTGGCATCCCAATTGAGGAGAGAGATTTCCGAGTTGACGAACCTTTTACCAGTTCTCGGATATTTTGTCCTTTTTATTTTTAAGAGTTAAAATGTGGGCCATGCTTAAAAACCTATAAATTCTCTAAATTTTGACACGCAAGGGTGTCTATTAAAAATCAACCTCAGAGAGAGAGAGAGAGAGAGAGAGAGAGAGAGAGAGAGAGGATAATTTTTGAGCACCCAATGAATGATGTGTCAAGGAGAAGTAGGGAGAGAGAAGATAAAGCAAAATGTTCAAGGGTGTAGGAACAAATTAAAAAGACACTAAAAGTTGCACGAGTCTTCAAAAAAGCGAATATCTATGGGGGGGGGGGGGGGGAGAGAGAGAGAGAGAGAGAGAGAGAGAGAGAGAGAGGTTTTGCTAGGGGGGGAAGCATATAAATTTTGAATGTCATGATTACTGTAGTAGAACAATAATAAGAGGCCTCAAGACCTATGTGGCAAATCTTTGATTCAAGCATAACACACACACACATACACATACCTATACATATACATACATATATATATATATATATATATATATATATATATATATATATATATATATATATATATATATATATATGTGTGTGTGTGTGTGTGTGTGTGTGTGTGTGTGTGTGTGTATACACACACACACATACACACAACACATAGAAACATGTGTGTGTGTGTGTGTGTGTGTGTGTGTGTGTAGGAAAAACTACCAAAATATCCCTCTAATTTGTCAAAATTTTCAAAATATCCCTCAATTTTCACAAAGCCCAAAATACACCAAATATTTTGTCATAAATTTCCAAAATTCCCTTCAAATTTTTCAAAATTCCCAAAATACCCTTGGTTGTGAGATTAAATTTCCCAATGATAAAAAACTTTGTAGCTTTTCATAAAAGAAGACTGATTATCTTTGAATACAAGAAGCTAAAACTAGAATTTGAGTTGGTTAGGTAGGTTTTGGAGATAAATTGCTTCATTATTTTTAGACATAATATGTATATGTATACATACATATGTATGTATGTACACACACAGACGCACACACACACACACACACACACATATATATATATATATATAAACATATATATACATAGATACACACACACACACACACACACACACACACACACACACACATATATATATATATATATATATATATATATAGAGAGAGAGAGAGAGAGAGAGCTTTACGTCTTAAAAAAAACCATAATTTCAATGTGTAAGAGAGAGAGAGTTATGTGTATCATTTCTATATCATTTCAATTTTATTTATTTATTTATATACATAGACACATGCATATGTATATATGTATGTGTATGTGTGTGCGCTTAAAAACAACCATAATTTCAATGAAATGTCGATTCATGAACTCAAGCACACATTGTGTGTGTGTGTGTGTGTGTGAGAGAGAGAGAGAGAGAGAGAGAGAGAGAGAGAGACTAATGTTTATCATTTCTATATCATTACAATTTTATTAGATGCTTCAAATCTTTGAAATAATTTGAGGTTTTTTCTATGATGTTAGAATATTCTATAGCTTCTTTATTGATGTCAATGGTGGTATCTTCTTTATTGGCGGCATCTTAAAGTTTCCATAAAGAAGATACTTCCCTACTATGAATATAATGGTGGCAACTAACAAATTGAGTCCATGAAGTTTCTAGAAGAGAAAGAAATGTAAGTCGTGATCCAGGATGAACTCTAAGAAATGTAAGAAATGTAGGAAAATAAATTTGACATGATCAAAAGTTGAACTCTAAAGTAGGGTATAATATTCATACTCTCAAATTTTCAAAGGATATAATGTGCACATAAAAAGATGCTCCCCTACATTGCCTCAATGTTTGGTCTCACATGTAAGGGAGCAAGAGCTAAGGAGCTAAGCCAAATGGTTGGTATGATATAGATTGTGCATAAGGGTGAATACAATATGCTCTCACAAAGAGGAACATGCTTTTGTAATTCACGGAGAGAGGGAAAGAAAGATCAATGGCATGCATGATTTCAAGTCATCAACTTCATTTTGCCCCACATCCTTCAGTTTAACATAATGGCCAAAACTCTTACAAAAATAAACAACTAAGCAACCTTATTCTACTTTCAGTTCTATCACATTTAAAGATGTAAATGACGTGAAAATGTAAATGAACAAATATTGTGAACCTTACTGTATTAAGGTTCTTATGCATTATTGTGATTAGGCGATGATTTAAACCATTACTATGCTTGTGCATAAAACATAGATAGAGATGCAAGCGAGTCATCTAGAGAGAAACATAGATGGAAGGGTGAATCACATTCTTAATATTAATAGAAAGACAAAACATCTCTTTGAAACTTGAAAATTTCTTAGTACATTGGAAACTATGAGCCCTACCTAATCTTTTTTTACACAATGTAGCAGTCGTTGGTCCTCATCTTTAACAACTTGCTAGCTCACCTAGTTTGTACTTCTTGACTTGGTAGCGCTTTTGTCAACCCTTGGTAGACCAAGGAAAAGACATCCTTCTTATTATATAGGCTGTTATGATGTGCACTTCTACCATGTCTTGCTTGTAAGAAAGACGCACGGATAGAAGCAAGTAAGAGAGTGGAGTAGAGACATTGAATCCAATTGTGTTCCTATCATTAAAACCAATCCTAGAACCCACTCCGTTTTCAAAAAAAAAAAAAATCACACTAACTTCTCTTAGCATTCATCTCTTCACACCTTGCTAACTTATCTAATCTCTATCATAAAATTTCGTAGCATTGCTAGATCAAGATAGACCAAAAAGAGGACTCTTCCTCTCTCTCTCTCTCTCTCTCTCCAATAGAAAAAGAGCACTTCTAAGTTTGTTGAACAAAGGCTAGCACCTCATGAAAGATAATGTCTATGAGAAGCTCCCAAGCTTGGTTCTAAAGTATGCTTTGCATCATCTTACATATAGACCAAAAGGAGGACTCTCTCTCTCTCTCTCTCTCTCTCTCTACCCACCCCAATAGAAGGAGAGCACTCCTAAATTTGTTGAACAAAGGCTAGCACCTCATGAAAGATAATGTTTATGAGAAGCTCCCAAGCTTGGTTTTAAAGAATGCTTTGCATCATCTTGCATTTATTCATGTTTGTTAAAATCTATCAAGAGGTTGTGTCATGCATCATTTTTAGAAAAAAAATAGACTATATATGTAGAAAGAGAGTATTGATAGTGTTCTAATTGGAACATAAGATAAGCCTATGAGAATGCATGCCACGTTTCCTTGACGGCAACAACACACGAGTCACATACTAGTAAATAAATAAATAAACAAAAATATATATATATATGTGTGTGTGTGTGTGTGTATGTATCTATAGAATTTATTAGAATTATACAAGGTAAAGTTTGACTTTAATATTCTAAAAGACCCTATAATGCAAGAGAAGTCAAGACATGTCACATGTGAAATGAAAGGTGAAATAAAAAGATCCATTTACTATTTTAAAATTGAAAAACATTTAAGAGAAGTCTCCATCATCATACTGCAAACATTGAAAGTATGCCTAATGCAACTCAACTCTAAGGCTTCTTTTAGAAAGCAAGTATCACATGCATGCCTATCAAGTGTGCAAGATTTTCCACATCAAGTGTCTGAGTTCTAGCTCGTCTCTTCCACCCTTAAATTCAACAAATAAACAAGCACATGCTGTTGTGCTCATTTGGACATGTGGTCTAATTAAATCCAAAAGAAGAAGACTATAGTGAACTTAAAATTAATAGAAGGGATGAGTCAACTTTAGTCCTTGGCTGTTTCCTTTCATTATTTAAAACCTTAGACGTGTCAATTTACGATTTAGCTCGGGGCAAAACCTTTGCACCTACATTTGAAGGTGATGCAAAGTTGTCCCTAGACTAGAGTCTATTTACTAATTTAGTACTCGTAAAATTAGAATAGACTCTGACTTTGGAGCTTCTACCCTCCTTCTCAACCCTTAGGAGGTACTTTGAAGAATTGCTAAATTTAGAACATGCTAATTTAGACCCACTCTTGGTAAATTTTTAATTACCCGAGTAATTATCCTTAGGATTTTCAAGACTTCATGCTTGGATTCTAAGTAAGTAAACTAATTAATTAAAATTCTTATTTTTTTTATTTTTTATTTTTTTTAAAGACTCCCATAAGTACACAAATAACTTCAAAAAGCTATGTCTTCTTTCTATTCACAAAGACTTTTAAGACCCCTTAGGGACATTTGTCTATCACAAATAAAATTGAACAACCTATTCAAAGATCCTCTATTAAGGAATTTAACCAAGAAAGCACTAGGTAAGCTCAGAAAAGATATCGATCACAACAAACATAATTTGTGGGACCTATTTGCTCGAAGTATTCAGAAAGCAATCAAAACCTCGAGCCCCCGGTTTAGAAAATCTAGGGAGGCGCACCTTCTTCATCTTACAGGTGAGGTACAACGTTTTACCTCCACAAAAGCCAACGGGCTTGCTACTGAGGCAGAGCACATGCAATGGCTTGAAGCCAAAGCTTGCCTGGCTAACGAGCAATTGGAAGATATAAAAAAGGCAAGGATTCTCTCCAAGGAAACATCCTTACAACCAGAAGCCTCTAATCAAGCTCATTTCTTTAGGGCTTTGAAAATCAAGAAGAGTCGGGGCCACATCCACTCGCTCTATGATGAGAAAGGGATAGCAGTTCATAACCAAGATGAGATGGCCGGTCTGATGTTGAACTATCTTAGCCAAATCATTAGACGATCGAAAATCCATTCCCGGGAAGTAGATGAAGCCAGAAGGACCTTACTTCAAAGTGTCGAGAAGAAGATTCCCCAGTCAGATGCTAAAATCCTGGAAGGGGCATGTGCCGAAGACGAATGCTCACTAGCATTGCAAGCCCTTGGCAAGGAGAAGTCCTGGTTCATGGGATAAATGAAAGAATTCTTTAACCAATTTTGGGAAACCTTAAAACCCAATTCACACGTTTGTGCCAAAAAAATGCCATTGTCGAAGGGTCGTGGAGCAAATGTAAAGAGAGGTTTTATCAAACCCATCCCCAAACAGTTTTGTTGTTCTCAACTAAAACATTGGCGGCCCATAACGATGATGACGGTGGCCTACAAAATTGTTGCCAAGGCAGTAGTCCTCAGACTAGACCCCTTACTTAACAAGATTATATCTCCCCACCAACATGGGTTCATCAAAGGAAGGTCCATATACGATAACATCTTGGCAGCAATGGTAGGTATTGAATACGCAACTTTCACAAAGCAAGAGTGCATTTTGCTGCAGCTTGACCTGGATAAAGCTTATGATAGAATAACATGGACATATATAGAAGCAGTCATGGAAGCTCTGGGCTTTGGGCCTCGCCTATGTCGTCTTATTCATGCACTAGGGGCTGGTAGCCAGTCAGAGCTCCTATTCAACGATAGAATAGTGGGCTCTTTTGAGGTCAAAAGGTCAATTAAGCAGGGATGCCCTCTAGCCCCCCCTGCTCTTTGACATAGGTTCACATCCTTTAATCACGACGCTCAAAGCTAGTGCTGAGCGTGGGGAGTTGCAAGGCCTAGCTCTTCCAGGAAACAACCAACTACTTGTATAAATGTTTACAGATGATTCTCTCCTCTTCTTGAGGGCGCGTCCCCAGGTCGTAAGGAAAGCTCTGGAGATTGTACAAATGTTCTCTATAGCTTCGGGGTCCCAATGCAATATAGAGAAGTCAAGGCTGCTCTCCTTGTCGGAAATGGACTCATTTGACCCTTCCGACTGGTCGGGGGAGATTGTTACAAAAGGGAATATTTTCAAACATCTAGGGCCCCCCTTGGGGGTGGACGTAACCCACAAACAAAGATTTCAGTGGGTCCTGGAAAAAATCAAAAAAAAAAAAGAGTAGGTGGGAGTATGTTCTTCTCCCATTCGCAAGCCGGATAAAAGTGATCAATGCCTTTATGCTCCCGTATATTGCCTTCACTAGCCCGATTCTCAAGATGGCTAAATGTCATTGGAAAGAGTTCTTAAAACCAGTAAAAAGGTTTTTATGGAAAAATAACACAAAATCCTCCAAGCCATGGCAATGGGCCTGTTGGGAGTGGCCCATGCAGAAGCTTGCTGTGCCAAATTTGTAGTCTCCTTGGCTAAACAAGACCAGGCTTGGGCTATCATGATCAGAGATATGCTAGAAGCAGCTAAACTTGGTTCAAACAGAGGAAAGTGGAAAGGGGTAGAGTTTCATGACAAGCTGTTAGCCCCGACGTGGGCTACACTAAGTCTGGGGGGCGGCTCAGGGGAATTGGTAAGAAAATGCAACAGAGCAGCGGAACTCCTAAAGTGGGGGGAAGAAACTAGATACTTCAAGAACTCCATTTTGCATTGGTCCCCTTGGCTTTCCAAAGTTGTGGATCTGCCGCAAAATCCGTATTGGATAGAAGCAGCCAGGAAACTGAATAATAAGGGTCTGAACGGATTGGGGCACTTCTGGGACAGTAACAACAAGAGTTGGAAAACCACTGAACTTCCGGGAACCCATTTCCAACTTAATAGCTTGGAGGTTTTGCTAGTCAACAAAGTGATGAAAGAGCTTGACAGTGCAGTGATGCCAATCTATGACTCGGAGTTTGACTAGAATGTCTGGAAATGGCCAGGAAGCAGCCACTTATGGAAACCCTATTTTAAAGGCATTTACGATACAGTGATGCTAAAGAAGAATTGGTTTAACCCCCTTAACAAGATATGGAAAAAACAATGGTCGAAGGAAAGGTGGGAGCAAGTAATGGAGAACATCTGGGCGCCAAAGGTTCCGCATCACATGAAGGTATTTCTATGGAAAGTAATGAGGGGTGCTCTTCCGACGGGGGTGAAGATTCAGGAGAGAGGGATAGGGACAGATCGATGCCTGGGGTGCAGGATGGCTAGTGAAGATATAACCCACCTTTTTATGCCCAGCTATCAGAGGTCTTGCAGGAAAAATTTGCAAATGGGTCCAAAGAACATGGAAAATTGGTTTTTTCAAGACTGATTTACTCCTTGGAGGTAAGAACTTGGGTAGCCCTGCCATCCTCATTTGCACTCAAATTATCAGGTTTTGCTTTTTACATAAGTATGGCAAACAAGTGTGTTCGAAGGAGTTCCTGAGGTGGCAAGCTTCGCAGAAATTATACAAGAAAGCAGAGTGCTAATATGGACGCTCGGACGCAAGCAAAACTCGGATGATTGGTCTAGGGTTACCTGTGCCTTGTTGTCAACGGAATGATTAGGTAAGGGGAAAATCATGAAACCAAAAGATTAGTGAAGTACATGATCATGAACCTGGTGTATCAAGGGCATGGGGACAGGTCGTTAGGGGTGGCTCCCCAAATAGCTGATGTGAGTTTGGTCTCTGGATGGTGTCATGGCTCGGCACGAGCATGGCAAGTTCTTGAGATGATCAATATAATTCACTCACAATTGTGAATTTTGCTTTTTTTTTTTAAATAAAAAAATTTGAACAACCTTCACCCATGGGGTACTAGGACCTTCAGAGTCCAAAAAGTAAATGGAGCTTTGGAGAATAACTTTCTAGTCACAAGACTTTTGAGGCCAGGCAGTTGTCTTGCAAACAAAGTTGAACACCTTCACCCTTTGGGTGCTAAGGCCTCTAGCAAGCCAATAGTGAATTAATCATATTCTACCAATCACTTGCACAATCACTTGTTAAATCTCCAGCACTATTTGTGTGCACCAGTTTAGAAAAGTCCTTGAAAACGTGAATGTGTAGAAGACGCTTATGAAAAATCGAAAGGAGACTTAGAGTGGTGGCAACAGGTGGCGGCGAGGTAAGAAGAGAGAGGTTGGCACGCGGTTCTCTCTCTCTCTCTCTCTCTCTCTCTCAACCTATGCGAGGTCGATGGTCGCTCCGGATCAAGTTGCTACACGATCATGCGAGAGAGGGAAGGTGGTGTAGGCGGGGTGTGCAAGGTGTTGGCTAGGGAGACAATGGGGTGCTCTATAGGGTGCATCAACTCTTGACGAGAAGCGAGATCAAGAGTAAGGGGGCCAATAAAAATTTATTAAAAAAAAAAAAGAGTAAGGGGGCCAATTGTGCGAGAGAGTGCTTGACCAAATTAGTTGTTTGCATTTGGCTCTAGAGCACGCCGAAGCTGTGCCTCTTGGGCTGCAGTGTCACATCCATTTAAAAATAGTGAACCAATCATATACTACCAAGTGGTAGTGCCTCATGACTAATTGACACCACTTCTGTCAGGTGGGATCTACGGTCCCTATTAATTGGGGGCAACGGGATCGATTTTGCACCGTCCGATGACGGTTTAATCTTCAAGTGATCACCATGTGATCACAATTAAAGTGAACACCAAGTAAATTTGATGTGAACATCAAGTGACCGCCAAATGATCCCCATGTGAATCCCAATCGACATGTGATCACCTTGTGACCCCACCCATTACCAAGTGATTACAGTGTGACCCCGACTATCCCAAAGTGATTGCAGTGTGACCCCGTCCATCCCAAAGTGATCTCCAAGTGACCACCATGTGATCTCCACCCCGTCACTTTTGCTATATGATTTTATGTACACACCTCCATTTCAAGTGGAGCGCGATAGCTTAATGGGAGAATTGTGGCCTCCGATTGTGTAGGCGGTGGGTTCGAATCGTAGGGGCCAAAATCTTGACAATAAATGGACGGTCCACATCGTTCGAAGTTGCTGAACCGTAGATCCCACCTGACAAAGTGGTGTCAAATAGTCCCGTGGGTGGTCGTGCTCTCCTTTCTCATTTTGTAAGTCTCTATTACACAATCAGGGTAAGAAACTCCACAGAAGGGAAAATTGTGTAGAACCTTCCTTCTACCGACACATGATGAAGGCTTTATAAAGAAACACATGAAACGCAAGAGTGGGAGAGCGGAGATGAGCTCTGAGGAGAGTGTAAAGGTTATGAACACATGGGTCAGCATGTTCGGGCTGAGGGTGCTCATCGCCCTCAAGCACAAGGGCCTGCACTATGAGTACCAGGAAGAGGACCTCGCCAACAAGAGCCAGCTGCTGCTTGAGAGCAACCCCATCCACAAGAAAATACCTGTGCTCATTCACAATGGCAAGCCCATCTGCGAGTCCCTCATCATTGTGCAGTACATCGACGAGACATGGCTCTCTTCTGACAAGCCCATCCTGCCCAAGGACCCCTACAATCGTGCCATGGCGAGGTTCTGGGCCGACTATGTGGATAAGAAGGTAGCGCTCTCTCTCTCTCTCTCTCTCTCTCTCTCTCTCTCTCTCGGGATAGTTTCCCACGACGTTAAAAATTCTCTTCTTCTTCTCTTCTTCTCTCTCTCTCTCTCTCTCTCTCTCTCACTCTCTCTCTCACACACACACACACACACACACACACACACACACACACACACACACTCTGCGGTGAGTCCAAGCTTTCTGGCTCCACTAGGGTTTTGGAGCTTTTCTTATTGTTTGCCTGCTTCTGATTTAGGGTTTTAGCTTTTACCCCTATGGTGTCAGATGTTTACCTTTTAGTATCTACGCTACTTTACAAGCTGAATTGTGATCATGTTGCCGCTGCTGCTCTTCTCGAACAAAACGTGTGCTGAAAGGGTACATCATGAACTCTCGTGGATATGTCCTCATCAAGGAATGTTTTTTGTGAGTGCAGGTTTATGACGCAGGAATGCGAATAATCAGGAGCCCTGAAGGGGAGCTGCGAGAGCAGGCCAAGAAAGAGATGATAGAATATTTGACAACATTGGACGGAGCTTTACGAGATCTGTGTGGTGGCGGGCCTTATTTCGGAGGGTACAACATAGGCTTTGTGGATATTGCTCTGGCTCCTTTTCTCTGTTGGTTTGAGGCCTATGAGACAATGGGTGCATTCAAGCTTTTGGATGAGGGCCAATGCCCACATCTTTTCAAGTGGGCGAAGGATGTTCTACAGCACCCGAGCGTGAAAGAGGCCGTTAAGATCGCACCCTCTGATAAACTTGTGGACGTTGCAGGCATACTTAGACAAAAGGCTCTAGGCGCTTGAATAGCCTTTTGTCTTTCAAGCCTTTTGTCACTTCTGGGAATGAGGATATGCAGGACTACTTGCAGGAATGTGTAGACTACGTAATAAATCTATTAGATCGAACTTACTCTCTACATGAGTTTATATGTCAGTCCGAAGCAAATGCGATGTAATTTGAGCGTCACAACAACGAAACGATATGCTTTGCCGTATTGTGACTACGATGATGATGAGATGTTAAACCTCTCTAGCCAACTGTGATTTATCCACAAGACCACATAATGTGGCATTATTCAATTGAAAGAATCCCTCACTTCACCAAGGCACCCACACTTAGCATACTTATATATTAGGGAAATCCCTAGTGAAAGCTCTTTATCATAGCCATAGAAGACCATAAAATTTGTGAATATTTTGCCCTTTGAGATCAAAGAGGCAAGTACAAACATCAAGTGCGTGCAGAAGTGTCGTTGGTGAAGCAACCATAATACCTTGCAAATGCATTTGAAACTGAAGATTCAAAGCTTTCAGGTTGTGGTTATTGAGCACATAGGTTGCAATCATTGCAGTCCAAGCCACAACATCCCCATTTAGTAGTTTTCTCCAAGGGATCTACTTTAAAATATGTAATTGTAGCCCATGAGTTCATCAAGAGGGTTTTTCAATTTTAAGAAAGTTAGGTTTACATCGGTATAAAGGGGGTTAAAAAATCTTTTTTGAAAAAAAATCTATATTGTGTAAAGGAAGATGGGTCATTTAATTTATGAAAATATGTATGTGAAGAGAGGTCATTTAAATGTTGGTTAAACACAAGTGAGGGAGGATCCCCTAGCATAAGAAACGGTATCATAAGATATGTAGGCTAAAAGGGTCTTTTTATTTTATTTTTCCTTTGCAAACTTGCTACTTCTAATGCATGCCATGTTGAGATCCATCTCATTTGCTTAGCTTTTCTAGAAAAGATGAAGCGTCTTTTTTCTCTGCTACTTTTGCACATAGGCTGAAACCATAGTGTAATAAGACATAATATCTAGAGTAGGTATTTGAGTAAGCACGTGACTTGCTTTGTCTAACTTTTCATTAAGAGCATTACCTTTGATAAGTATAATCCACGAATATGACTTTGGTTGAGGAGTCTTTTCGGGCATTCTCCATGCTTTCACACTGTGCATCCACAACGACAAGATAGTTATTGCAAAAAATATTATGATGTAGCCTTTGCCTCTTGATGTGTTCATGAATGAGCATACCATTGAACAATGATTTGGATGTTACAAACTAGCGTAGGATAGAAGCCAAATTGGCAATACTTGGTTGGATTGCTAGCACATGCCGAAGGCTACATGGAGATAATGGGGATACATCTTGATTTTGCTCATACGAATGTATAACGATGGAAGATCAAATCGTTCGTCCAACAAAATTTTCTCTTTTTGTGAACCCACCAAGTCTTTGCCATTGCAACACAATCAGTCCTCTAGAGGTGGAAATCATGCGTGGAGCAACAGAACCAGAATTCCACCATGAATAAACTTGTATGATGTGTTTATATATGCTCTTTCTAGAAAAGATCCTTTATAATCGAGAGCTTGGTAGCAAACTTGTCGTTATAAAGATCTAAAAAACAACATTTGCTAAGAGTCTCTTTGGTGTAATTCATTAGAAGAGCTCTACTCAATAGAAAGTGGGGCATTACGTTATAAATAATGTCAAGGCTATAGTTTTTCTTTTACTCCACAAGGAAGTGCACATGGAAAGTTTATCAGGATGTCTCCAAAACACATTCCATCCAACTCTAGCTAGTGCTTTATGTAGGACTCTATGTTCTCAAATCTAAGAATGTCTTCCCGTATCTGAGAAACAAGCATATCAATTTGTTATGTGAGCATACCATGAGAGGAAATTTGAAGATTCAATGCCTTCAAATCTTAACTTCTAAAGAACCTCCATGAGGCTAGGTTACTGACTCGGTCATATAGTTTAAGCAGTGTGATGGTGGTATTGCATTGTGCAGACAAGTTACATAGAGACATTGCTTTGTAAGTTTGGACTTGAGGATGACAAACCTATTGCCACTCCCATGGAAACATGTTTGAAATTCAGTCTTCATGATGATGGTGATCCTACCGATGTCGCTCTCTACCAAACTGATGCTGGCTGCCCTATATATGTATTCGACACGGGGCAGAATATTTAGTGTGCAATTTCACAGGTCAACACATTCATGCATAGCCCAGGGTTTTAGCATTGGCAGGTTGTCAAGAGGATTTTTTGCTACTTGAGTGGTAGCTCTATGTACTAGAAACTACCTTTAATCACTCTGTGAGAATGACACTTAGTAGGCTAGTTTGGTATGTCTAAACACTACACAAAAATAGAGATAGATTATGATGAAATTTCATAATCTATCTCGATTATTGTATGGAGTTTAGAACAAGCCTACATATATTCCAAAGAGCTCAAACTCTTTTCTGTTTTTAATTTATGTAGACTCATTCTCAAATACTACACAAAATAGAAGGAACTCAAGCTCTTTTTTATTTGTAAAATATGTAGGTTTAGAGTCAAACATCAAATTACTACTTTTGATACTATCAAAGCACCAACAGTAGTTTTTTTTTTTCAAACAATCAAAACAATTTTTCTCTACCTTGCATAGCTTGGGGTTAGCCTTGCAGTTTGTGTGAAGGGAGTTGTAGTCTAGAGGCAAAAACTTCTACTTTTATAGCATGTATATATCGATCGATAAAGTATTGATTGATATACATATCGATCAATATGTAAGTAAGTATATGCAGATTTAAAAAAAGTTAACATGTCATTGAATAATATGGGTAAATGAATTATATGCACATTATCATGTATAAAATGTTTGTGATGAGTAACGCATCATGAAACCTAGTAGATTGCATTCCAAGTGGAAAATTGTGTAGATAATGCCCTTGGTGTACATCCCTCACTTCAAGATCATTGAAACCTACACTCATGGGCTAGCAGCCAATGTGAGGATAATGTGAAGGCTCCTAATGGTGCATTATTTCCTCTCCCAACCAACCGATGCTTGCATTCATGGGCTACCATCCATGTTGAAAGTGGTGAAGACCCAAATTCTTGGTTGCAACTTCTCCATACCAGTGCCCTCTTTTATATTCTTCCTAGCAATGTTTCTCAATGCTAGGACTTCAGAGATAGGGCTAGAGAGAGGTAGAAACATTGACATCATGCATGTAGAGAGAGAGGTAGAAACATGCACATCATGCATGTAGAGAGAGAGAGAGAGCCCATCTATGGTGCAGTCAATGTGAGACGGTGAAAGGCAGACAAAGAGCCACCAAGAGACGAAATCAAGAACCCATTAGAGTAGTTGAATAATTTTTTTCAACGCTAGCAAAAATATTTGCTTGCAAGAAGTTCCTAAAAAAGTGTGTTAAAACACTATCCACAAGTTCCTCATAAGAATTATCAAGGTGTTGGACGGGCGACTCACACACCCATGAAGTGCATGCAAACACTACCTAGATCAACATAATGTCAATTGAGGACACAGATGACATGATAGACACATGGAGGAAATCTCTTTAGCTTGTCAGGCTGAGACCATCCTACACATACAACACTCTAGAAGGCCAACTAAACCACAATCAAGAACCTCACTGCTCTCAACTACACCACCTAGCCACATACACACATACGGAAGGTAACTCACCTAATCATGCTAGATTCATACGAAACTTAAGGAACACCATCCCCTCACTAGGATACACCTGTCCCTAAGCTTCTACACTCAAAACCCTCACTCTAAACCCATCTGCGGAAAACGCGTAGGATGACAGAGCAGAATCTTGAAAGTGCCTGAAATTGAAATTTATGAGTACCTATGCGTAGCTTATGTCGCCACGATTCTATAGACTACTAGCACGCAAAAAACAGACATCGTTTGATACACTTACGACCACAAATAGCTCGTAGATGCGTTGGCGTGTGCGCTTCGTCTCACGTGGAATGCTTGGCGTTGTCGCGTAGCTCTCCTTGAGCCTACAACAATGGTGCAGTCGGATCTCCAATGTGTTGAGCGAGCCGGGCGTAGCGAGACGATGAAGCTCACGCTCACTCTCTTTCTCTCTCACACACAGTAGACAGTAGCGCTAAGTTTTGATTATGATTAAAAGTCTCCCTCTACAAAATGACCTAGGCACCTTATATACTAAGGCTACCTTAGGTTTAACCAAAAATGGGGTTGAATGGGTCAAATGGATTTGTATTTACAATCTGGAAGTGCCATTGCACCCCGGCTTCTGAAACTAGAATAACTACTCATTACAAATGACGTTTATAGCCATAACCCGCAGCATTTCATAACTCGCAAAAGATAAGACTTTGGTACGAAACTTGAGTTATGTTGTGTTGTTGACCCAACGGTCAACACATCCCCCTTCCGCATTCATGTCGTCCCCGACATGACCTGATTGTCGATGGCGATGTGGTCTTTGCTGTCGTTTTGGCTTCATCTGTTGCACTGCTTGTAACTTTGTCGAACCACAACAAGAACTATGATCCATTAGAGCGGACATCTATCATCATAACCATTCATCTTTTGAGATCCTCTGATTACTTTTATGTCTGCTCTTCTTCATTGGGGACTTCTTTGTTTCTATGCAATCATGTTGTTAGTGTTGTCTGCAGCTTTGTCATTGTAGGCCATTCTTCGACTCGCCATTGAGGAGAAGTATGCTATGATCTGAAATTGGTGCTCCAATTCATTTGTCAATTGATTTGAGTAGCATTTTCTTATTGTTGATGTAGAAGGAATATGTACAAGAGGATGGTGATAGGTGTCTTTAGATTAGGGTCTAAAACTTGGATGACCAAAGGGAAAAAACCCGGTGGGGAAAAAATGCCTTTGGTATATGCTCTTATTGGAGTTGAGCAGTTGAACGTGAAGTACATGTTCATGAAAGGTGAGTGCTTGGGTGAAACACGGAAAGAGTGCCTGATGCAAGTGCCAATTATGGGACACTCTATATGCATATGAGAAATTTGTCAACAAAAGCATGCAATGCGAAAGAAGGAGATGATGGGTGTTTCGAGGAATAAATGTAGCGCATGTGACATCAAAAGATGTCTCAATAGCTTCCACCTTTCTAAGAAGGGTTTTCGATGTAGAAGTTTCTCCACTCGTATCTCACTGTGCTCAGTACGTGAGTGTCTTTTGGACCTTCTCCTTCACTTCACCTGACTTAAGTACTTAGACTTCAACTCTTTTGCTCACTTATACCAGCATGAGCGACACAACGTAAATATGCTCAACTCTTCCAGCTTGAGCAGTACCTAGAATAGCTAAGACGCTTAGACCACAGAGAATATTACTTGAAGCTTTGGGACTAACACCTCACTCATTTTGTGGCTTAGCTACTCGACTTTGACTTGTATGACTTGTCGGTTGCATGTTGACACTGCTTTGTGACAAGTTCTTCGGCTGTTGTAGGGGCTGTTGAGACATACTTCGTGAAGTTTCATCGTTTCCTTGTACCTTCTTCTCTTTGTAGTGCTCAGGCCTCTCGTCAGTCTTTTCTTCATGTGGATTATGGATTTCTTTATTTTTTCTTAATAATAAACAAAGAAAATCTATAAAAAACTTAACAAAAGAAAAATCATTCAAATAGAAATCTAACTGCTATGTATACTATACACATGTCCCTAGGGGCTCATATATGGACTTTGCCCCCATACTCCTCTGTAACACTACTATGAGGGCATATACTCTAAATTTCGTCAAAAAATTATCACAATAAAACGCAAAAATTCAATGCCTCTCACAAAACATTGCCCTATAATAGTCATAATGTTAGGTCCACATTCAGAATGCCTCCCCCCTTCCTATTTGGAGTCATCCTTTACGACAGGGTATCACAAAGGGTATGTGTTGTGCTTGGGCAATTAAAAGTTGTGCCTATGCAAGCCTTGTAATGTAGCCCTATTATGCATACACAGTCAATGCATGGAAAAGATTTATGTTGTGCAAGATGTGGGTATAAGCAATTTTCTTATTGGCATTTTTTGGCGAGGCTTCCTATTCTAAGCAATGTAATGGTCTTTGAAGCTCCTGTATCGTTGCTTGATTGAAGCGACTTGCTCTCTTCTAACTGTACTGTAATCGTAGGAAGAATTGTAAGAATTCAAGCGGCGATGCACTGACAGCAGTTTTGTTGTTCTTCTTTGGGACCTATTTCTTTGCGATTATTGGTTGTTTTGTTGCTGGCTCTCGTTTGGGAACCCATACTTGCCCGTGCTTCGTTTGTGTTTGAAGAGACTTCTTTGGGATCCACCTTTTTGTTGTGTGAGTTGACAGTGGTCTTTGCTTCAGCCCTTGTACGCTTGGTTGGGGACGGGATTTAGGCTTTGAAAGTTGATACCGTGGTTGTTTTGGAATCCAAATGAATTCTTGACTTTTTTGTGCTTGAATCAACTTCTTTGGAGCCCAAACCTGAGTTGTGAAAGCTTGTGACTTTGTGATATTCTTACCCGTTCGTGCACGCTTTCTTTGTTTTTGTTTTGGTGTTGGATCTTGTGATTTGTCATTAGAGATCTTTGTCTTCTTGATCCATATCTGTTTTTGGCTTATCTGGCTTTTTGGTATCCAGATTTGTCGAGTTTTTTGGTTTTGACTTTTTGTCCTGTTCTTTTGACCTGTCATGGTTGTTGCTGAAGGGGTTGGTGATAGTGATGGACTGAGTTGATGATAGGGGATGTCGTAAGATTCATCACTATCGCTACTATCCTGAGCAAGGTTGACTTCTTGTACTTTCCCTTGATTTTTTGGTTGGTAGTGGAAAGTTACTGTCTGTTTGCTCGTGGGTGGTAGTTTCTTGGAGGACTTTTCTAGCCCATTGATTAGAGCATTGTTAGCTCGTTGCTCTGGTTGTATTCCTCCTAGCTGAGTCTTTGCATCCTTATTAGGATCCATGTACGAGGATGCTTGTGGTGGTTGTGTCTTCATCGAGGACTTTGGAATCCACTTTTGATGCATGTAGCAATGACATTGATTCCCGGGTCGTTGATCTTCTGGAAGCTCGAAGTGTTCTACAGAGTCATAGAACTCGTCGTCTTCTTCATCTTTTGATTCTCCACATTTCTTTGTTTGCTCCTTATTTCGAGAGCTTGTTGATGTTTGGTTCTCTTCATTTTCCTGGATTACACTCACTGCAAAATAAGGAACGACATCATAGCCATTTTCATCACAAAACTTTGTTGTGGGAGCATCCTCCACGGCGCACACGTCAAGAGTAGCGAAGATGTGTTCCCATCCAAAAGGCTCTAATTCTTCTTCAGGAAATGGTTCTACGATATAGTCGCTATCCTCTATAACCTGCTCTAGGATACATTCCTCACGTTTCAAGCTACCACATTGTGAAGCTCCACACATCCACAGTTCTTTAGGCTTACCTAACCAAGCTGGAAGTTCTGATCCTGCTACTGTGGCGGAATCAAACTCCTCAATCGGTGTTCTCGTCACATCCTTATAGCTATGGTCCCTCAAGTTTATCTTTGTTATGGTTTCCATATGTCTCAGGTATATATGGTCATAACCCCAATCTTGGACCATTTTCAATTGTCGCATGAATGGTCCTCCCAGAATGATGTGATAGTTGTTCTTCTTGCCAAAGTCAACAACAGCAAAAGTGTGTTCATATTCAATGCCACAAGAAGTAACAAGTACTTTTTCTAGCAGCCTAGGGGCTTTTCCTTGTGTCCGTCTACAAGATGCAGGGTCATTCATGTGGATATCAAGGCAGGTTTTCCCCATTTTTTCCAAACCTCTTTGGTTGCAATGGCCACACCAGCTCCACTGTCAAGGATTGCCATGGTTTTTACATTATTGAATTCCACAGGAAGGGTGGTGTTTCCATCTTCTCCCTCGTAATACTCGCCTACCTTGTTTAATGGCACTGGCCTAGTATTTAGTTGAGGCATTTCAAGCTCTTTGATGCCTTCCTCGATTTGAGTCATTGGGGTTTTTACACCAAATTTCTCTAGACATTTACCCACATTAGCCCACATGTTTGGTCTTATTCTGAGCAACTCGGCTAACATTATTGTACATGTGGCTGGGGTAGATAGAATATCTACTAGCCCCTTTGAATCGATGGCCTTGTTGGGAGAAGTCTCTGTGATGGGACTGCAACCATATCTGACTTGGTCTCATACTCTCCCATGTAGGACGGTAGTGTTCTTAGCGAATGGGGTTGACTATCCATAGATTGTACAGATCCTTTGTCGCCCCAATACGATCGCACGTCTAGATTCGTTTGAGATCCAATCTCAAATTCCTCTATTGGTGGTAGAAACACTCCTCGTTCATCACCAGTCTTGTCTACTCGTCTTCTTAGGTCATCGGCTTCATTGGCCTCTCTGACTTGTTTCCACAATTCGTCAAGACCATCTATCTCTTTACAATCCTTAGGTATAGCTTGGTGAAATCCCTCGGAAGAGTTATCCGTGGTATTCAGTACTATCCTTGGTTCTAATGCTGGGTCTTTGAGGTTTGGTCTGTGCTTATGACTAGAATCTGTCTCTTTTAGTTCCCGGTTTGGTGGGATTACTTGTGTAGGCATGACACGGATCACGTCCTCAGGTTTTGCAACTGGTGGTTCTAGTAAAGCTTAGGCTATTTGAATCATTTTCTGACACATTTCAAACCTTTGCTTTTCTAGTTCCGCATTGGGATATGTCATCCACATGTGTTCTTGGGTTTGGTTGTTTTTGAGCCTCACATCATAGGCTTTCAAGAGGGTATCTAATATCTCATTAACCTTCTCTGCCAACACAGATCCTCCTGAACTAGCACTTCTCGGTTTCTCATCCGTGGATGGTTCTTCCAGAGGTTTAACCATCTGTGTAAGAGAAGGTGCCTCCTTTTCCTCATGTTCTTTTATCTTCTTTTCAACTTCGGTAAGCTTCTCAGCTAGGGATTTTTGCTCTCGTTCCCTGCGTGCTTTCATCCTAGTCTTTCTAGCTTTCCAACTATTTCGTTTGCTCTTGGTTTTTTGACTAGGTGCGTTTGTCTTTGGTCCATCATCTGTCTTTGGACTCGTGTCACTTTCCGTGTTCTTTGTCTCTGGATTCTCATCAGCTTTCTTTTGATCTTGTGCTCTCGTAACCACTTGAACTGGTACGACATTTCATTTTCTGAGCTACTAGGTAGTTGAACAATCCTTGATACATTTGTCGTGATTTTCTTGATTTGGTTTGGTTTTTTCGGGCAATCGGGGATCAAGTGAGTGATGCCACACTCAAGACAATAGGCATTTACTTCAATGATCTCCGTATGAGGACATTGTTTGACCAAGTGGTTGTCACGACTTTTGTGACAATCTGTCTCTGGTTGAGGAGATTCTTTTAGTATTTCCTCTTGGCTATAAGCAAGCTTTGACCTAGATAAGCCGCTATTTGCAATGAATCGCAATGTCCTTTCGTCCATTTCATACCTTCTTTTTTTCGACTGAAACCCAGGAGGTGGAGGTTGTACCGGCCTCACCACTCCATGTGTTTCTCTCACATTTTGTTGCTCCGAAGGGTAGTACTCACTTTGGTTGCTATACCACATTGTAGCTGGTACTGGCGTTGGTTTATTTGATGCTTCCATCATTGGCATGTATCTCATGTCTACTGGAATTCTAGCACCTGGCAGCGGAGGTTGTTGTCCTAAGACAATATGTGGCCTTAGAACTCCTACTGGTCCTGGCGCATTCCCCGTAATGTATCTAGGTGGAGTAGGTGCTTCTGGAACAGGTTGTACATACCTCTCCCTAACATTTTCCATGCTGTAATAGCACTCTTCCTCCGTATGGTTCGTCCATTTTCTCTCAATGTCACACCACTTTGGCTCTCCCGAATCAGACCTTACAAGAGGAATCAAACTCTTGACCAAGTCGTCGATAAGCTTTTCTTGATCAATAGGTGCCGTTGGCTTGTCAATGGACTCACTTATTTGTGAAAAACTGTGCTGAGAGGATGTGTCATCTCCTTGAGTCTTTAAGTCCTTTTCTTTGTATGCCTCACAGTTATCCACTAGATAAAGAGCTTCTTTGATCAACTCGTTTAGCGTCATCCTCCTTATCATATGCAGATCCTTCTGAAGGACCGCATGTCCCATTCCCTGGATAAAGATCAGCATCAGTCATGCTTGCGTAGGTAATTCCGCTCTCAGACAGAGCTTAACATATTTCTTGAGTTGTAATGATGCTTTGCGTACTGATTCATTCTCTTTCTGTTTGAATCTATGGATTTGCGAGACCGTGTTGTGAGCAATGCCTTTTGGCGAGAATTCTTCAATAAAATATTCAAACAGCTCATCTAGGGTCTCAAATCCCATTTTTCCACCGAGTCGAACCATGTAGTTGCATCATCTTCTAGAGTCAATCCAAATCCCACAAACTATGTCGCAAAATCTGAAACTTCCTCTGCTCTAATCACTCTTCTAAAAGCCGTTACGTGATCTCTCGGATCTTTATCTCCAAAGCATTTTCTGTTTAACCATTTCTGGACTTGGGATGGTCTAACTCGTCGATTGTCTACAAGTCTAACCAGAGACTCTCCCAATCCTTCTCTCGTTATCGCTCTTGAAGGGAATCCTGGTGGCTCTCTTCTTGGAATTCCTATAGGAATTCCTATAGGAATTCTCGTGTCTGGTGGAGGCATTTGTGGTCCTTCATTGACCAAATATCCACCTCTTTCTAGTACAGTCTGTGAATTTGTGCTTTCTACAACTCTGTATTCTCGTCCATACTTGTCGGCAACTATAGATCTCCATTGACAGTCGACTCCATATGTGTAGACATATAAGAGCTTGTAATCCGTTATCTCTTCTAGGTATGGATCTGAGCACCTATAAAGATTGACCTCATTGTCATCAATGTATCTATATAGTCCTTCACTCTCATGACCAATCATCCAAACTCTCTCAACAAGATGGATCTTTATCAATTGCAAGTTTGGAAGATCCATTGTGGGAGGATATTCCTCTATCGTCGGGATCTCCAAGCTTATGTAAGCTGCGTTTGAATCTAGGGTAGACATGATTTCTCGGCTTAAGAGCTTTTGCTTGGTTCAAGTAGACTTAGTCCACTGTGTTCAAGTGCTTTGGTTAGGGAAAAGTCAAAACTATGTCCAAAACTGCAACCGTTTCGTCACAATTCTCGCAAATTGTCGCTTTTAGACACCCCTAACTTGCGGATGCATTTTGAGGCCTTAAACGATGTTTTTTTCAAAGTTGAACTAAACGGTTTCCGAAGACATTCATTTAGTTCAGGTTTTGCTATAAGATCTATAGAGTCTCTCTCAGGCTACGTTTTGATATAAAAACTTTTTCAATCCGATACCGTTTGTGAAAGTTATGGCCAAAACAATGAAATGCAGTTTAGACTGGTCAAAATGAGTCCAAATTCAATTTTAAAAGAAGAATTGGGATCTCTGTGACACTGCGAACACTCCTGTATGGTCAAAAGTACAGTTGGACCCTAAAATTGGCCTAGAGACATCCTACGCATAGGATGTGTATATGCTCAGAATTTAACAAAATTTGGTCCAAAGACTCCCCTTGAGTCTAGCAACACAATGGTATGCTCAGAATTTCATTTGGACCTAGAAATTTCCTTGAGACATCCTACGCGTAGGATGTCTTTTTGCTCAGAATGACTTGAAATTTTCACCCCAGCTTCTCCTTGATGTCCTGATCACAGCGGTGTGCTCATATGTTGATTTGGAGTCCTAAATCAAGCTGGAAACATCCTACGCGTAGGATGTCTTTTTTCTCTAGTTCAGCTCAAACTTGCATGGTAGCTTCCCTTTGATGTGCTTAACTCACAACTATTTTTACTTTTTGATCCTGACACCTATAGGTTGGTCAAATGATCAAGAATCTGTTCCAAAAGCATGATGTCTGTTCTGATGAATTCCTAAGTCAAATCAACTCCAAATTGGACCAAATTTGACTAGGAGGCTTGCCTAAGGCTATACAACACCCTGCTATGTCCACAGTTTGAATTTGACCTCTAAATTATGCCTTAGACATCCTACGCGTAGGATGTCTAACTGCTCAGAATTGCCCCAAATTTGAACCACAGACTCTCCTTAAGGTTCTGATCACTGTGGTATGCTCAGAGGTTGATTTGGACTGCTAAATCATGGTGAATACATCCTACGCGTAGGATGTCTAACTGCTCAGATTTTGTCCCAAACTTGAGCAACAACTTTCCCTTGTATGCTTAGATTTGAGTTTGGATGTCAAAAGACCCCAAAACTAGCTATCCTTGCCTTTTTCAGTCAAAAATGCTAAATTCTGTTCAATCTTCACTATCACTGACCCAAATGAGATGAAATTGATCACATGCACTCAATAAAACATTTAGAACATGCCTATGGAGTCATCCTATGGTTTGGTCTCAAAATTAGGCCTTGGACACAATTTGGGTAGGATGTCTGGCAATTCTCGTCTTTTGGCTTTGATCTATCAAAATTTGGTCTAATTCCACTTTCCAGGTGAAAATAGGGTAAAACCTACCTTCTGAACACACTGGTCAACTCAGAATTTCAAAATTTTTCACCAGATCACCCTGTAGTTATCCTACGTGTAGGATGTCTACTGCTGATTTTTTGAGACTGAAGGGTCCCTGATGCTTCCTTATGCTCTCAGCAAGTGCAAGTATGCTTCACAATTGCAAAAACATGCAAAAATCACTCAATTAAGCCTTTGCTGAAATTTAACGTTTTCTGACTCCGCCTTTTGGCTTTTGGTCAACAAAAATAGGGAAAAACACCCAAGTCAATATGTTACTAGGCTAAAACCTACCCTTTGAACCCACTCGTGCAGTCAGAATTTTCAAATTTGGTCTCCAGAACCCCCTTGAGACATCCTACGTGTAGGATGTCTATGTTTACAGAATTGCAGGTTTTCTTCACAGAACCCTTGCAAATGCTCTTTTATATGCACAGCATCAGTCAGTCATACAAAAATATCCACAAAAGCTTGTTTAATGCATTTTTACCCTCAAAAGCACACTTTTCCGTGATTTCAAATGCAATCAAGCACTTTAGCAAATAATTCAGTGATGAATAGCTCTAGATCAGAATCGGATCACTTACCTAAAGCTACTCCTACAAATCATATGGGGTTTTGCATCTATGAGTAGAAAAACACTTCACTGCCACACACGGACTAGTAAACGCTTTTATCACCTCACAAATCACTCGACCACCATCAACTAATCTAATCCACATATCCTAACTAAACCTATCTAGTCGCACACCCTCGGCAAGACACACGCTTCCTGGCTATCCACTTGATCGCGGAATATCCTCTTCCGGATCCAATTAAGAAAAACGCTTTCTTTAGCCGAAACTAAATCAAGCAACCATCACACGAGTGTTAGTAGGAAACCTACTTAGGTCCTTGTGTCCCCGGCGACGGCGCCAATGTTGGACGGGTGACTCACACACCCATGAAGTGCATGCAAACACTACCTAGATCAACATAATGCCAATTGAGGACACAGATGACACGATAGGCACACGGAGGAAATCTCTTTAGCTTGTCAGGCTGAGACCATCCTACACATACAACATTCTGGAAGGCCAACTAAACCACAATCAAGAACCTCACTGCTCTCAACTACACCACCTAGCCACATACACACATACGGAAGGTAACTCACCTAATCATGCCAGATTCATATGAAACTTAAGGAACACCATCCCCTCACTAGAATACACATGTCCCTAAGCTTCTACACTCAAAGCCCTCACTCTAAACCCATCTGCGAAAAACGTGTAGATGACAAAGCAGAATTTTGAAAGTGCCCGAAACTGAAATTTATGAGTACCTATGCGTAACTTATGTCGTCACGATTCTATAGACTACTAGCACGCAGAAAATAGACATCGTTTGATACACTTACGACCACAAATAGCTCGTAGATGCGTTGGCGTGTGCGCTTCGTCTCGCGTGGAATGCTTGGCGTTGTCGCGTAGCTCTCCTCGAGCCTACAGTAATGGTGCAGTCGAATCTCCAATGTGTTGAGCGAGCCGGGCGTAGCGAGAGGATGAAGCTCACGCTCACTCTCTTTCTCTCTCACACACAGTAGACAGCAGCGATAAGTTTTGATTATGATTAAAAGTCTCCCTCTACAAAATGACCTAGGTACCTTATATACTAAGGCTACCTTAGGTTTAACCAAAAATGGGGTTGAATGGGTCAAATGGCTTTGTATTTACAATCTAGAAGTGCCATTGCACCCCGGCTTCTGAAACTAGAATAACTACTCATTACAAATGACATTTATAGCCATAATCCGCAGCATTTCATAACTCGCAAAAGATAAGACTTTGGTACGAAACTTGAGTTATGTTGTGTTGTTGACCCAGCGGTCAACACAAGGACACTATGTTTTGTACCACCAACCTATGCTTTCATCCTATTGTTACTTGACCACCTTGCCACTTGCTAGTGCCACTGCCAATGCTCAATTGCATACACACATTCCCCGTGTTGTACACACTCAAATGCATGCATGTAGGTGGAGAAGGAGAGGAGGAGCAAGAGCACATGAATTAGCACTTGAGGAGAATGAGAGAGCTAAGTCTACAAATTCTTTTATATGGGCTAGCCATTTCACACACATGTGTCCACACTTGGGTGGCCAACAATGAACCTTATCTGCTAGAGTTGCGGTGCACCCTTCATATATGATCGGTGATCACCCAATCACCCACTATCCCATGTGGAACCGACAAGCCCACCCCATGACTCAAAAGGATGTAGTCCAAAAGGTTTGCATCCATTCCTCATGGGTGAACAAGAACCTTCAAAAAAATGGGCACCATTAGGAGCACCTGAAAGCATTTCTTTAATTTAGGGAGGCCAAGAATTTATACACAAGACTGTGGCACACTTGGTAATCACGGTATTTCCACAAATTTCCTATCGCCCCATTCATGGCATGTACATTTTCTTTTATGATCACTCAGAAATAGAACTGTAAATTTTTTGTGTATTTTTCATTATCAAAAAGAGAAGTGAACTCTAGGCTCAATCTAGGGTCTTTGCCCTTTTGGAAGGCCAAATACATCCCAAAAACATTTTTGCACCTATCTCTAAGGCAGGAACTATGGGAGAAAAAACTCTTTCCATGTTCATATGGGTTTGCCCAAATAAAAATTAGTGTTTGAGGGTTTTGTGTTTTTCTCTAGTGCATGCATAATATTTGTTATTCTTGTATATGTGCTTTGTGTTTTTGTTTCTTTTGAGTGGACTGTGTGAGAAGCTTTAGTTGGTATCTTTCTCTCTCTTTCCACAAAGACCACTCTTTGTCTTTCGACAATAGGCAAATGTGTTTTCTTTCGCTCTCTTTCGCTTTGTCCCTCTTTGCAAGGCAAAGTATTATCACACACATAGAGAGTCATCCATACAACAATATCTTGTGTTCACAACTTGTCAAAGGCTTTTCAAGCTTCTGATAAGAGGCCACAAATCATGCAGAATTTGAGAAAAGCACTGCCTGATCGTATGGTGTACCTATTTGGTCTTGTATATAGTATGTATTTTGGGAAAGGTTGTATGTAGCACTTGTTTCTAGATATGCATCTCGCTTTTCATGCTTGGGGCGTGTGCAAGTGTCTCTCCCATGCTGTTATGGCGTACGCACCTTCTAGATAAGTTTTATCCTTTCTACTTTATATGGACATCATTCAATTCTCAAGGTCTCCTCACTTGCATGCTATCGCTTCTATGGTGCTTTGTTCCACTTGAAAAATGATCGTGCTTAGCATAGTGTTGAATTTGACTAGCATCATATAGGACCTCAAAGGTCATGTTGTAGTGCAGATGAGAGACCTTGAAAAGACATATGATTTTACCTCTTCAATAGGCTTGAAAATATTTGATTGTTTAGTGCATATAATTTATTTTTGAAATATCTTCCTAATTAAAAATGTATCAATTGTTAAGCTTACAATTGATTAGGTTATTGATCAATGTAGGCAATATTATTCAAAAAATCATGAATTATTTGAGTATTTGTGAATATACCATATTATTTTCATTATTCAAAATTTTTTATGCAACTCAAAAACTTGACTACTATGGAACCAAAGATTGGATAACAACCTCCAAACATGTTGCACTTATATGTTGGAGAGCGTATATGTACCATAAGTAAGATTCTAGTTGTTTGGAAGGGGAAATTGGTCATTAGTATCAACCCTCTCATGGAGCACTCAATCACAATTCTCCAAGGAAACCACACATAGGATGCAACAATATTGGGCAATGATGAAAAGAGAGAGCCGTAGAAGGAAAAGAGAACATAACCCATCATGTTTGTCATTATAAGAATATATGAGTAAGGATTGACAAAAAATGGTGGTTTTGGCAAGAAGCTATAAAGGGCATGAATTGTGAAGAGAAGAAATCCACCTTTCAAATGTTTCTCTAATAGCTAGATTTTGAACGATTACACCATGCATCGGGAAATTCTATACTATCCAACATTCAAAGATTAATTACTAAAGTCAAAGCATCCCTATTTGAAGAGGAACCGAAGCTTAAAAGAGCTTTATGTATGATGTTGGCCAATAAAAAAGGGGATCCATCAATGTTGGCCAATAGCGAAGGGGATCCATCAAATTCTATAAGCAATTCAAAGATGGCATGGAAAATAGGATTGCATCAACGAACCTTTGTAGCAGCCAATTTACATTAAAAGAAGCTAATGTTGAAGAATTTCCATTGCAATTATGTAAGCATCAACAACCTCAATTCACTGCATCACACTCGAGATACAAGACATTGTTTTCTCCTTTTGACAGATGGAGATATGAGTGTGGTCAAACAAGAAGGATATGTTCCAGAATTGATTGGGTAGCCAAGTCTACATAAAGCATCCAATACATTTTCTTAAGGAGTCACATGTATGATCTAAAAGTGTTACATATAAGAAGTACTTAATCAGCATCATGCATAGAGTCTAAACTAGATAGACTTGGTACTTTTGTACTGTCGATCTTGTACATAAAGCACCCAGCTAACCATAAATACTATTGTTCTACCATGGAAGGTACCTGCTAGACATCAATATAGTCCCAGGTGGGGACGTGATAGGTGGAAAGATCCAAACACTTCTACTTTAGGTAGAAGCTAGATCTTTGGGTAAAACAAGTAACTCATACACACATGGCACAATCTCAAGCTTTAATAAGATCACCTACACTAAGTACATGAGGAACAAATAGAACTAACTTAGTCATAGGATTTGTGTGAACAAACCACTAGTGTTTACTTAGAAGTTGTTTTAAGGTACTCTAAAAACACCAATTTCTACCTAAAATTTTCTTTAGGATTGGGGTGAACAAACCACCAATGTTTTCGCATAATTTGTTTTAAGGTAATATAACATCACTAATTTGTACCTAAAGGTAGTGTGAAACCACCTTGGTAAACACATAGGTACTTAATATAGGTACTCTAGAGCCACCAACGTGCACTCAAAGGTCTCCTAAGGTACTTGCATGCATCAAGAGTACCTTTGCAATAGTTGAAAGCCTGCATGAGACTAAATAAGTACTTTAAGTAAACAAAAAAGCACCCAAAGATACTTTGGTGAAAGTGCATAGGCTAGGTTTTCCATACCGCCAATCTTCATGCTAAATGTACTTTGTGGGTAATTATTGCTTTCAAGATATATAATTATCCAAAGGGAACATTTTTGCTCATAAACACTAATGTAAACTCATAAGTATTATTAAGGTACTCTTAGACCACCATTGTATACTCAAAGGTAGTTTAAAACCACCATTGTATAATCATAAGCACTATTAAGGTACCAATGTATTCTCAAAGGTAGTTAAAACCATCATTGTAAACATGTAAGTACTATACATAGGTATTGTACAACCACCAATGTATACTCATAGGCTCTCTTGAGGTGATTGGAAGCATGGAATTTACCTTGACACTTGGAAAAATCTAGCATGAGACCAAAAATGTACTTCCATAATACAAACTCTAAGCCTATAGCTACTTCATACGTAGCTTTTTAGGTACCAATTTTGTGGTCTTTAGTACCTTGGGGATATCTAAAAGCCACCATAGAACTACTAATGAGATACTTGCAGGTTAATGAGTACAGTGGCTTTCAGGATGTTGCCAAAAAAAATATTCCATCATGGAAAGTAGGCATATACATGGCTTTATATGACATGTTCGCTTACAAAAAGTTATTTTTAATGACATGTTTTCTTATACAAGGGTTTGTTACAAATCTTACTGCCCAAAAATTACATTAGTTTTTTGCAAATGTCTCTCCCATGACATTGCAAGGATACTATTGCTTGAATGGCATTGGCATTAGTCGTGGCGTTGTCATGTATTCTTATAACATGTCTTCTTTCCACCTTGTGGTAGTGCATGTGCCTCATACTTGTCCTCCGATGTAGATTTCACATTCTTGAAGGTGATAGCAAAGGCTGATTGATCCTTAACATCATGCCACTTCGTAAGAACCTCCTTCAAATCTCTAGACAAAGAACTCACTAGGCCAGTCCTCTATGACGGGTACAATGATGTGCTTACGTGGAGGATTGAAATAGAATTTATAATGGCTATTATGAACCAATAACACATTTCCTTTATTGCACAACTGCACCAACACTAAGACAATCTGGCACAATATTGAAAAAGACTAGTTAGAAATCATAGTCATCCTCCACAATGGAGTAAGAAAAATAATGTCATATTTAGTCCTTTTACTTCGGGTAGAGTATCCCTTTTTACTCGTCGACAATCTTCCACAATGGTGACTAATCCCACATGGTACTTGAGAGACTTAGCTTCCGCAAGTATGTCTAAACTTAGTCCTTACAAGTTCCAAATTAGGTTGACTAAGTCTACTTGGTGCTTGTGAAGCATAACCGCCACAAGCTTGTCGCTTTAGTTAGCCCTAATCACTTCCATAGTATATTGGAAAAATCTACTTGGTGCTTGAGAAAAATAATTTTGCTGCAAGCATACTCATCTATCATAGAAGATAGATCATTGTGAGTAGCTATTGATAAAGCATTTACCCTTGGTCTTCATGAAAGAGCATTGGCCACTTGATTGTGTTTATCAACTATGTGAGCAATATGAAAGTTAAATTGTGAAAGAGTGTTTGTCCACCTCATTTTTTAATCACTTAATTTAGTTTGTGTTAAAAAGTACTTAAGACTTTGGTGATCTGTGTGCAAAAAAAAAGGAGTTCCTAGGAGATAATGCTTCCATGTATTTAAGGTAGGCAAAATAGCTAACAACTCTTTTTCATAGATGCCTAGATTTTTTTCTTGGTCATCCAATCTCCTACTTTTGTATGCTATGGCATGCCCTTCTTGAAGCAAAGCAGCTCCAAGACATTGCCCACAAGAATCACACTGGACTTCAAAACTCTTTTGTGAGCTCTGGTAATATTAACACTGGTTGAGAGACAAGTTTGGTCTTTAAATTTTCAAAAGATCCATTCTCTTTTTTACTCCATACAAATTTAACATTCTTTTAGTCAAATCGTACAATGGTCCTACTATGCATGAGAATTTTCCAATGAAGCGTCTATAGTATGCACATATTCCTATAAAGCTTCTCAATTCACGTAGATTCATTCGTATAGGCCATCCTTCTCTTACCTCCAACTTTTTAGGATCCATTTGGATCCCTGCTTTGGAGATAATATGACCTAAATATTGAATCTCCTCCAAAAAAAAACTCACTTTTCTTTTGATTAATTTAAAGAAAATTATCTCTCAAACTTGAAATATTACCTGGGGATGCTGTATATATTCCTCAATAGACTTGGAGTAAATGATAGTTTTGTCAACGAACACCCCTATGAATTTTTGATGAGGTCTAAAGAGCCTTTCCACCATCATTTGATTACAAGTAGCCGATGCATTGGTAGGCCCAAAAGGGAGTACCACGAATTCATATAGGCCAAATGTTGTACAAAAGCCCTTTTGATGAATATCTTCAGGCACAATCCTTATCTATAATAACCACTTTTGAGATCTACTCTACTAAAGTAGGTAGACCCTTGTAGCTTATCAAATAGATATTTTATATTGAAAACAAGAAATCTATTCTTTCTGGTTATGCGATAAGCACCTTGGAGTAAATGATAGTTTCGTCAAAGAACACCCCTATGAACTTTTGATGAGGTCTAAAGAGCCTTTCCACCATCATTTGATTACAAGTAGCCGGTGCATTGGTAGGCCCAAAAGGGAGAACCATGAATTCATATAGTCCAAATGTTGTACAAAAGGCCGTCTTATGAATATCTTCAGGCACAATCCTTATCTAGTGATGTAATGGAATTTGCCTATTCAATTTGAGAATAGCGGAATTTAATGAGAGTACTTTCAAGAAATGATTTTGTGAGCATAGCGGGTAGACATAATTGAAGATAGCAACATAATCATAGCAATTAGTTAACTTGGCATAGACAATACTTTTGCAAGAGGGAGAGTTTAGAGAACATGACAACAATTGAGGACCGGATTTATGTGGAGCCGGTCCCCCCTCCAATAGGCATTTGTATTATGATTTCTCCCATAAAGAGAGACTTGTTACAATACAGTCTTTGTGTTCCTTGTGACCTAGGTGATGCCATGAAGATGGAAGGCTTCATGCACCACAAACATAACATAAACTTGAAGAAAGCTTTAACTATCCCAAGCCTCAGTCCCAAGACCTCAAACACCTTCGAAGGTGGAGAGAGCTAGCAGGGAATGAGGGTAGGGAAGAGGAAGAAGAAACATTTCGTAGGAGAAAGAATTAGTTCCTCACTTATCATATTCTTGTTGCTAGCATACATAATAGCATAGTAATGAAGAAGAAGGAGATGGCAAGCTTAAGCATTGAAGCATGGCTCTTGGTTGGATTTGCACTCCATAGCCAAGAGTGTTGGTGTAGGCTCTCAACCTCTACTTGCTTGGAGAGGGAGCTCTTGCACTTTGCATATCACACAATGAGAGTGCTTGTGAGTGTGTGTGGGTGAGTATACCCCCTAGGCACCCCCCTAGCTTTCTTGGGTCGACCCCCCCTTGTAGCTCATGCCTGAAGCTCATTGGACCCCTCCAGGCCTAGCCAATCACAAGCAGGAGCCATTACAAGCAACATGGGTAGCCTTGGGACAAGTGTCCCCCTTTCCCCTTTGAGAGAGAGGACTTGATAAATGCTAAAACAATTAGATAATTCATGTAATTTATCATTGGACCCCTTTGAAGCCTAGCCAATAGGCTTCAAGCAACACATGAAGGTAACATGGGTAGGGGCCTGACATGTGTCCTTGCTGCCTCTTCAAGATGGGCTTCCCTTGTGTGTGTGAGTGGGTGTTCTCTCTCTAGGCCCTAGGAAAAGGGCTCGCCCCCCCTCTTGTAGGAATGCTTTTGACTTTTAGGTGATCAAGCACCTTACTCACCAAGCATGACAAAGCACTTGAACTAGGGGGGTTCCCACAAACATCTCAGGCAAGCTTCTCAAGGCACCTCAAGTACTTTAATCATGCAGCAAGTCAAGCACCTCAAGCATGGAGCCAGTCAAGCACCTCAAGCATCTTAATCAAGCACCTCAAGCATGAAAAACACCTCAAGCATGACAAGCACCTCAAGCAGGACAAGTACCTCGAGCTTGGGCCGGGTTCCCAACCCTAGCTTACTTAAGGTCAAAAGGACTTTTACACACATTTATTGGAGGTCTTCAATGAAGCTAACCCTAAGGTCTTATGCTCCATTGGTTAGCCTTTCTTTTTGATAGACCATCTCCCTTTTGGGCCCCTTTACATTGGCCCCGTGTTGAGATAGATCTAAAAGCACATACCTATATCTTAACACTTGTTCCCGTTTATTCTCCTACATTAAGTGATCAATTTAATATGAGAAAATCATTTGGGTTAGTTAGATATTAGATTTTATGACAAGTGATAGCCACTTTTGAGATCTATTCTACTAAAGTAGGTAGACCCTTGTAGCTTATCAAATAGATCTTTTATATTGGGAACAAGAAATCTATTCTTTCTGGTTATGCGATAAGCGCATGATAGTCCACACACATTCTATAAGTACCATCTTTCTTTTGTACTAGTAGAACTCGTAAAAAAAATGGAGATGAACAAGGCCTGACCATCCCTTTTTCCACAAGCTCGTTCACTTGCCTCATAATCTCCTCTTGTTGATCTGGTGAGACCCAATATGGAGGGTACTTGGTAACCTTAACTTGTAATTTGTTTATTAATAGGATTAAGGATTTGAAATGGTCCATATATCAGTATGGCTTAGGCATGCTTTTGGAAACTTGAGCAATACCCAATCATTTTTTTTGTAGGTCAAGGTTCGTCTATGTTGATTAGTAGCAGCCTTTTGCATCTATTGCGTGATGGATGTAATTTTCTATTGCATGAAAGAATGCATTTTTGAATGATGATCCACATGAGGATGTGTATGTAGTGCATGCTCATGGTTTTGTTCAAAAAGGGGAGGAAAACAAGGCTTATAGACTTAGAATGGCTTGGTATAAGTTGAAGCAAGCTCAAGTGTTTGGTATGATATGATATATGCTTAATTTGGTTGTGTTAAGAATGGGATTGTTCTAGCTAGGGTGGATGAAAGAGAAACATAATGCAAGTGTGTGGGTGTGTGTGTAAGCAAGATTATCATTCAAGTGAATTAGGTTCCAAGATAGAATTGGCTTGGACTCATAAACACAATCTTGGGTATTGACTTAGCTTAGCACAGGCTCACCATACACAAGCATGTGGTGCAAAATAGGGTTTTGTTTATTCATTCATTCATGAAATGAGCTTTAAGTAGCTATATAGCCTTGCTCCACAACATGTGGGATAATTCCACTCTTCTCTCCTTGACTCATACTTTAGGACAAAGCTCACAGTTTAAAATCCTCCCCTTGAGGTTTGGACTAAGACAAAATACGGAAGATGAAATATGCACACAGGATGATAAGTTGGTATCCACACAGGATGGTAATATCCACACATGCTTACAAAATTCACAAAGGGTGATAATATCCACACAGGAAAAATAAAAGTTCTCCCCTACAAGTAGAGAGTCTCCATCTTCAAAGTACGTCTTTGTAAAAGACAAGGTTGTTCTCGACTTCGTCTTCTTTGTCTTCTAACATGTGAGTTGACCCTTTGATAGGTCTCTTCCCTTCATAGCTGCTGCTGTTACTTCTACTACTATTGCTTTCTCCACTGCTACTGCCTCCATTTGAGTAGCATCGAGAAGGAGGGTGTCCCTTCTTACCGCATTTGTTGCAAGGGTTGTTTTTGTAGCAGCCTTTCACTACGTGTCCCATTCTTCCACATTCATAGCACTTTCTTCCAGTCACGCTGACGTTGATGGGGAATATCTTCCCCTTGAGAATGTCATGAGAGAAAAGCCCCTCCCAATGATGTTAATGAAATGGAGGCAGTAAGCAATGGAGAAACCAGTAGTAGTAGAAGAAACACCATAAGCTATGAAGGGAAGAGACCTATCAAAGGGTCATCTCACATGGTAGAAGACAAAGAAGACGAAGGCGAGAACAACCTTGTCTTTTACAAAGACGTATTTTGAAGATGCAAACTCTCTACTTGTAGGGGAGGCTTTTATTTTTCCTGTGTGGATATTATCATTCTGTGTGGATTTTGTCAGCCTGTGTGTATATTACCATCCTGTGTGGATACCAATTTATCATCCTATGTGGATATTGCATCTTTCGTATTTTGTCTTAGTCCAAACCTCAAGGGGAGGATTGTAAAGTGTGAGCTTTGTCCTAAAGTATGAGTCAAGGAGAGAAGAGTGGAATTATCCCACATGCTATGGAGCAAGGATGTAGACTTACTTAACACTAGTTTTGTAATTGGACACTTAAATTTCCTGAGACACTAAAGTCCCCTGTTCTCCTACCAAGTTTTGGCAATTTATTTGTCAAGCTAGAAAGAACTTTTTTACACCTTGCTTCTACCATAGGTTTGTTATGAGGGAAAGAAAACAATGGGTTTTTCTTCATGTCAAAATGCAATCCGTATGGAGAGAATTATGGTAAGTTCGAAGTCATAAGTTTTAGTAAAATTTCAAGCTGTTTTGCCAAAAAATCATAAAATTCTTATATCTTTTTATAGAGATGGCCTTTTTTATGTTTATAAAAGCCAAGTGTTAGCACTTAGTGGTACAAAAAAATGGAATGCACTTCAAATACAAGTTTTCAAGTCACACGCAAGTTATAGACGTAGTTTCATACTTGAGCATGTGCTGAATAAGAGCATAATTTTGGTCTTACAAAGGTCCCCTCGTGAAATTGATCGTATTCTAGAGCAGTTTGACTACTACAAATGACTTTATATGTTTAAACCAAGAAAGTACGTGTTTTTTGGGCTCCCTAACTCAATTAAATCTTGTTGCTTGAACTCTATGTTGAAATTTTTATCGTGCAAAAACTCTTGAAATTCTTGAGTTCTCCATAATAACATTGGAACCAAGGTTTTAGGCACCCCAATTGTGTATGTACCGCGTACTTTGATACATTTAATTGATCTACATAGAATGTTTGATATTATTTGAGTTTTTGAATGCTTATGTCTCAAGAATGAAAATATCAAAGTTTTCTCTTCTGCAGTTTTGAATATTTAAAATGATCCAAGAATTGTTGCATACCAAAGCCCTTCTACTTGCCACCTTGAGTCCTCAATGGAAAGGGCAATCAATATATCACCTTCTAAAACTCACAAATACATCAAAAACATGTTTTTGTTTGTATACAATGATATGCTTGAAATGGTCATATCAAACACATGGAACTTTCCATTATTTTATATATTCCAAAGTCATTATTTTTGCAAATGAAACTTTCAATTATGTCTAGCAAAATTATGAAAAAGTCTCCTGAACAACGTCGCTTCATTTTTTGTTGAGCTTATAAAATCAATTTCGTCAAAGCATCAATCATAGTCTTACGAGGGTCAACTTGATGAGTATAGTTATTGATCATGGTAGATTCTAAAATGCAAGGTTATATTTTTAAAAGACCCTCTAGCTAACATATTTAAGCATATCAAGAGGGTTTTTCTTGAATAAACCGTCTAATGCAAGTACCATTTAATTTAAATTGTAAATAACGGACATTTAAGTGTCTTGTTTTGCTACCAAACTAGTGTTAAAGCTCATTTCATGAATGAATAAACACAACTCTATTTTGCACTACATACTTGTCTAGTGTGAGCCCTGCTAAGCTAAGTTAATACTCAAGATTGTGTTTATGAGTCCAAGCTAATTCTATCTTGGAACCTAATTCACTTGAGTGAAAATCTTGCTTATACACACACTTTCTTAGTTTCAAACTGCAGGGATTACACAGACCAGGAACACACTTAATGGAGCAAAAATTGATCAAACGATTGAGTGCATTAACGGAGCCGTATTTGAGCAAGGAGATAGTCGATAGAAAGCTTTTGAGACAGGCTACGCAACACATGAATTACAAATGCTAATTTTACTAAAATTAGGAGCAACTTTTGAATGCAAATTGCAAGTTCCTAATGGCAAATTAATGAACTCTGATGCTAATTAAGATTCCATTTAGCCAATGAGTAGTGGTCCAAGAGTCTTTAACTTAAGAATATGCTCATTCTAGCCAATGGAGTACTAATTAGGCATGCGATATTCAATAGAAGGGAAAACCTAATGGAACTAGCTAATGGCGATTAAGGAATACTAATCGTACAAACATGCAAATGCATAATAGCAAACTTAGCTAGTATACCCATGGCTATGATACCACTTGTTAAGAATAGGATCGTGATAGCTAGGGTGGATGAAAGAGAAACATAGTTCAAGTGTGTGAGTGTGTGTAAGCAAGATTATCAATCAAGTGAACTAGGTTCAAGATAGAATTAGCTTGGACTCATAAACACAATCTTGAGTATTGATTTAGCTTAGCATAGGCTCACCATAGACAAGCATGTAGTGCAAAATAGAGTTGTGTTGATTCATTCATGAAATGAGCTTTAAGTAGCTTTACAGCCTTGCTCCATAGCATGTGGGATAATTCCACTCTTCTCTCCTTGACTCATTCTTTAAGACAAAGCTCACACTTTACAAGTTGCACATGGTTTTTAGCGTAGTTTAGTTGCTCATAGCACTTTGTATGAACACAAGTGAAATTATTTGATATGAACATAGCTACTTGAAGCTCATCAAGGAGCTTAAGTATCTTGTTCAAGTACCCAACTTGGGAACACTTTCAGAATAGCATTCTAAGTGGCCACATCCTTTTGATGCATCATGGTAAAACACGGATCTTGAGTTATCCACAAATCCACACTTACCATAGACAAGAGCAATCCCAACAAGTTTCTCACCTTCATGTGCATTGTACAACACAACAACATTGATAAAAAGCCCTTGAAGGGTGGGGTTCACTATATATAGATCCTATGTAGCACGTGCGTCTCAAGAATTATCTATAAACCTTCATACTCTACAAGTTTCTATACACAGAGACCCTTTATGTACCACTTGTCTTGATAAAATAATCCTTTATGTACCAAAATTCTTACTATTCCAATTTAAAATTCCCTTATGTATGTAAATTATTTGTAGCTTCATAAGAGAAATTGAACTCACATGCTATAGTACATTTTTTGAGTGACTCCCCTCCCAAACGGCCTCCATAGGTGAGGGAAAGCTCTGCTTCCAGGGAGCCAAACTAGTACAAGCAGTCAAAGCACAAGTTAAAGTTACCTCATTGGGGTGAAAACCACGTTTTGCATACAAAAAAACCATATCATGCTTCTTCATCTAGAATTCCATCCACACATGCAATTATCAAACCTATCCACACAATACCACACTATGTGGCATTATTCAATTGAAAGAATCCCTCACTTCACTAAGGCACCCACATCGACCATACTTACATATTAGGGAAATCCCTAGTGAAGCCCTTTATCATAGCCATAGAAGACCATAAAATTTGTGAATATTTTGCCCTTTGAGATCAAAGAGGCAAGTACAAACATCAAGTGCGTGCAGAAGTGTCGTTGGTGAAGCAACCATAATACCTTGCAAATGCATTTGAAACTAAAGATTCAAAGCTTTCAGGTTGTGGTTATTGTGCACATAGGTTGCGGTTATTGCAGTCCAAGCCACAACATCCCCATTTAGTAGGTTTCTCCAAGGGATCCACCTTAAAATATGTAATTGTAGCCCATGAGTTCATCAAGAGGGATTTTCAATTTTAAGAAAGTTATAGGTTTACATCGGTATAAAGGGGGTTAAAAAATCTTTTTTGAAAAAAAAAATCTATACGTTTTAAAGGAAGAGGGGTCATTTAATTCATGAAAATATGTATTTGACGAGGGGCCATTTAAATGTTGGTTAAACACATGTGAGGGCAGATCCCCTAGCATAAGGGTCATTTTCATTGCTTTTTCCTTTGCAAAGTGTTACTTCTAATGCATGCCATTTTGAGATCCATCCCATTTGCTTACGTTTTCTAGAAAAGATGAAGTGTCTTTTTTCTCTGCTACTTTTGCACATAGGCTGAAATCGTACTGTAATAAGCCATAATATTTAATTTAGGTATTTGAGTAAACACATGCCTAGCTTTTTCTAGCTTTTCATCAAGAGCATTCTCCATGCTTTCACATTGTGCATTCACAAAGACAAGATAATTATCACAAAAAAATATTATGATGTAGCCCTTGCCTCTTGATGTGTTCATGAATGAGCATACCATCGAGCAATGATTTGAATGTACCAAACTAGCGTAGGATAGAAGCCAAATTGGCAATACTTGGTTGGATCGCTAGCACATGTCAAAGACCACATGGAGATAGTGGGGATACATCTTGATTTTGATCATATGAATGTATAATTATCCATGGAAGATCAAATCGTCTGTCCAGCAAAATTTTCGCTTTTTGTGAACCCACCAAGTCTTTGCCATCTCAACACAATCAATCCTCTAGAGGTGGGAATCCTGCATGGAGTGACAGAACAAGAATTCTACATTGTATAAACATGTATGCTATGTTATCTGCTTTTTTTAGAAAAGATCCTATATAATTGAGAGCTTGGTAGAAAACTTTTCGTCATAAAGATCTACAAATCAACATTTGCTAAGAGTCTCTTTGGTGTAATTCATTAGAAGAAAGCTACTCAATAGCAAGTGAGGCATTAGGTAAGAAATAAGGTCAAGGCTATAGTTTTTCTTTTACTCCACAAGGATATGCGTAGGGAAAGTTTATCAAGATGTCCCCAAAACACATTCCATCCCCCTCTAGCTAGTGCTTTATGTAGGACTCTATGTTCTCAAATATGAGAATGTCTTCCCATATATGAGAAACAAGAAGATCAATTTGTTATGTGAGCATACCATGAGAGGAAATTTGAAGATTCAATGCCTTCCAAATCTTCATTCCTAAAGAGCCTCAATGAGGCTAGGTTGCTGACTTGGGCATACAATTTAAGCAGTGTGATGGTGGTATTGCCTTGTGTTAGACAAGTTACATAGAGACATTGCTTTGTAAGTTTTTACTTGAGGATGGAAAACTTATTGCCACTCCCATGGAAACAGTTTTGAAATTGAGTCTTCATGATGCTGGTGATCCTGCCAATATCACTCTCTACCAAACTGCCTTATTTATGTGTTCAACACGAGGACAAATATTCAATGTGCAGTCTCATAGGTCAGTAGATTCATGCATAGCCCAGGGTCTAAGCATTGGCAAGTTGTCAAGAGGATTTTTCTCTAGTTGAGTGGTAGCTCTATGTACTAAAAACTACCTTCAATCACTCTATGATAATGACACTTAGTAGGCTAGTTTGGTATCACTCTATGATAATGACACTTAGTATGTTAGTTTGGTATGTCTAAACACTACACAGAAATAAAGATCATAATGAAATTTCATAATCTATCTCTATTATTGTGTGGTGTTTAGAACAAGCCTACATATATTCCAAAGAGCTCAAACTCTTTTCTATTTCAAGTTTATGTAGGCTCATTCTCAAATACAAGCTCTTGCTTATTTTTAACATATGAAGGTTTAGAGCCAACCATCAAATTACTACTCTTGATACTTTCAAAGAGCCAAAAGTAAATTTTTTTTTCAAGCAATCAAAACAATTTTTCTCTACCTTGCTTTGCTTGTGGTTAGCCTTACAGTTTATGTGAAGGGAGTCGTATTCTAGAGGCAAAAAATTCTACTTTTATAGCATTTATATATTGATCAATAAAGTATTGATTGATATACATATCGATCAATATGTAAGTAAGTATATGCAGATTAAAACAAAGTTAGCATGTCATTGAATAATATGGGTAAACAAATTAGATGCACATTATCACGTATAAAACGTTTTGTGGGTAATGTATCATACAACCTAGTCGCTTGCATTCCAAGTGGAAAATTGTGTAGATAATGCCCTTGTTGTACAGTCCTCGCTTCTAGACCATTGAAACCTACACTCATGGGCTAGCATCCAATGTGACGATAATGTGAAGGCTCCTGATGGTGCATAATTTCCTCTCCCAACCAGTTGATGCTTGCATGCATGGGCTACCATCCATGTTGAAAGTGGTGAAGACCACTCTTCTCTCTCTCTCTATAATATATATATGTCCTCCTATCTTGCTCTCACTATCCCTTCCCCCCCCCCCTCTCTCTCTCTCTCTCTCTCTCTCTCTCTCTCTCTCTCTCTCTCTCTCTCTCTCTCTCCCCCCCCTTGCCACCCCTCTCTGCACCCCCTATTCCTTTCTCACTATAAGGATTCTAGTTTCTAATCCTTCAGTAAGTACTTAAACTCATGATTAAGACTTAAGAGTCTTGAAATCAACTTAGAAACAAGACTTAGAAGACTCTATGTTTGATTGATTGAATGATTGCTTGAAACTGAGTACAATAGGCTCCTTATATAGAAGAAGAGACACAAATGAAAAGACATGTCTCTTGGTGAAGAGACATGACTTTAGACATAAAGACACATCCTTTCGGCGAAGAGCTACAACCATTAGGTGAAGAGTCGCAGCCGTAGAGCAAAGGGGCGTGACCAATCGTCGAAGGAGTGTGGATTTTGGTGAAGAGGCATGTCTCTTGAGCGAAGGGTCTTGACCATCCAAGCATAGGGGTTCTCCTTGGCATGGCACTTCACGTATCTGCAATTAGGAGTAGATGTAATGATGCAACATAGTCACAATCGTAAAACCCAGGGTAGTTGTAGAAGACTCCGGGAGAAGGAAATGTATTGTTGTTGTGCTTTTGCATCCAAAGCTCTTTCTGTTAAGTCCCATGTCATGGCATTGCTATTGACCATGACTATTTTGCCAAACTGAAAGCTGATCATATCTGCAACTTGATAAGTGCCTTTTTCAAAGTCATTTGTAACTTCGAGCTTTGTCCAATAAAAGATTGAATCTTTATCTGCTTCAAGTGAAATTATTGGTAGATTGAGTTGAGTTTTCTTTTGTTCCACATATCACTGGTTGGAAATTTGTAAGGTATTCTGTTGGTTAGTCTAGAATAATAAAATCCTTTTGAAGGGATGTTGTAGACTGAGACATAGTAGTGTTTGGAGGTATATCCATTTGTAAAGGTTTATCTCTGGAACAAGTTGTGTCCATAGATTCAATTGCATCGATTGAAGTCGTGCTACAAGATTCTGCATTTGTTTTATCATTTTCACCATTGAAGGTAAGGATTGGTATCTTCAGGTTTGAAGAATTATCATTCACCATAGCATCTAGTATCTATTTAGAGACAAAGACTGTATTTTGCAAGGGCGGTGTGACGAGCCAAATTTTCCAGCGTGGATCATGGCCATAGAAGGGGTTTTGTGCTTCTCTGTTGTCACACAAGAACCAAAATTGTTTGAATCTTCAGATTTCTCAGCGAGTATTAAGGCTTCCAATTGAGAAGGGGGAGGTCGATGGAGTTGTTGCCTCTTAGACCTCTGAAGGATCCTCTTGCACAAGGAAAGGATCAATAAATCTTTGATTTGTTGACCACCATCAGATAAGAAAGACTTAAATGTAGGTCATGGCTTGCGAGGGGAAACTTGTCTAGTGTCGCAAAATTCACAACCAAGTACTTGACTAGGGTCCACTATATGTGCCACTAAATAAGCCAATCTTGTATTGCCGATGATCCATTGCAAGCTTAGTGTTGCTGCTTTTGTTGTTGATGATTCCAATAAGAAGTTGGTTGCCAAGAACTGTAACGTTTCCAAGAATATTCATGCAAAGGCTTTGGTTGCTCGCACAAAAGTACTTTAAGTCTGGTTGTCTCTAAGAAACCATGCTTTGGGTGAGAAAATTTTGGCTATGAAGCCTCTGATTTGGTCGGTTCAAAAGTTAGCATCTATAACTTGTCCAAACAAGTGTTGATGGAAGCAAGACTTGCTGAGAAATTCTACTGCATAGCTTCCATTTGAGCTTTGAGAAGGGCAAGCATCTGCGTCTATTGACCATCTTCTTCTTGGGATGTCGACATGGAGATCTCGACCTCGTCAATGGGAGATGTATCCTCTAGAGCCGTAGATGACAAAGGTGTGTATCCAGGATAGAAGCTTGCTGTGAACATGCAACATGGCTGGAGCAAGATTATGTTGTTAACTACGTCTCTTCTGCACTCTGTCAAGGAGTAGGGTACCGCCTAAGGATATACTCATAATGCTGAAGATACTAAGACTCGCAAAGGAGGAAAATATGCCACACCACCCAAGTCTAGAACTGTGTCAAGTGGCCAAGGGTGACGTATAGCAAGTACTCTTGCGGAGCTGGTACAACCTGGGGTACTAGAACAAGAACCGCTACTAGAAAGGGAGCACATTCAGGAACTAGAGCGCGCATTGGAGTAGGGTTGGGTTTCGGCGAATCAGGAATGACAATAATTTTGGGTTCTGGAGTATCGGGTATGACGATCACTTCTCGTTCCGGCAAAATTGCATCGGGAATCTTGTCTATGTACAAGAGAAAGTGAATTGGAACATCAAAGGCGTCGTCGACCATGATGGCAAAAATTTTCGCACACTGAGAGAGTAGCAAGAGCCAGCGCACTAGGAGAAAGAGCAGCATACAAAAAATCGGCTCGCTGGCTTTGGCCCTTTTTTTTACGTGAATTAAAGTTGAAAGGGTAAGTTCACATTAGGGGTAAATAATGTGAGGCTGGTCGGTCACTTAACCTTTGAAATTGAGGCCATTTTAATAGCATAGAACTTGCTGGCTGCAATTGTAAAAGACTGCCTAACGTAAAAAGTCCAGCGTAAAAAATTGCCGACATAAAGAATCCAGCGTAAGGAATTTTCTGGCGCTTGAAAATTTTGATGTCGCTTGGTGGATTTGCTACTCCTTGGTGAAGCAGCGCTTGGGGAAAATTCATGCCGCTTGGAAGAAGTGACCCTTGGGAAAGGAACGCCACGCAAGAAGGGGAGCCAACGATTGTATGGGCATGAAGGGGTGCAAGTAAGATTGGCCATGCTCCAACACAAAATCCCAACATATGTTTCTGGTACTCCCAACCTCTGTGTTTAGTTGTAACAAATAGTATAAATTCGAGTTACCTCATCATACAGCTTACCCTTCATGTGTGCAACCAAACGTCGGCCTCCATACAACTCCGGGAAGGGGGTAGAGTGTAGTGGCGAGGGTGAGAGGCTCACAATCTTAGGGTCCCGGGAATTTTTTTTGCTCTGTACCACTGTTCAAAATGGCCCGGATTTCTTTGAAGCCATAAGACATTGGCGTTGTATAAAAGCTTCATTCACTTGGGAGTCTACTGAGGCATCATGTAGCAAGTGTAATGTATCTCATCTTCCAAACCACTTCTTATATCTTGCTTTGGGGGTTTGGGGGGGGGGGGGGGGGGAGACTCTCAGAGGGGGAGAGTGGAGTGTAGTTTCCTTGTTTTTAAAAATAGGGAAAGAAAAGGAGTGCAAGGTGAAAAAAAAAAAGTAATCCAAAAGCACTAGGATATGCTAGTGCTTTTGGATGACGTTTCTTTTTTTTTTTTGGGCCTAAGGCTCCCTTGCACTCCCTTTCTTTACCTCTTAAAAGAAAAGAAAAGAAAGACACTACAAACCCCCCCCCCCCCCCCCCCCCCCCCCCCCCCCCCTCTCATTTTATTTTGTAGCTAGATATTGGATTAGATCCACCAAGATTGTATCCGTTTGGTCTCATGGGTCATTTTGGCCTTTTGAAGACATTTAATAATATAGCATTTCATTCCATTTCTCTTTGGGATTGGGGGGACTCAAGTGACGCTGTGACAGGAGGCAAAGAAAGAAAAAAGGAAGAGGTAGTGGGAGAAAGACCAATAAGGGGAGATAGAGAAGGGGAAGGGGTCGGGGGAGAGAGAGAGAGAGAGAGAGAGAGAGAGAGAGAGAGAAGGGGCCCGCAAAAAATATGAGGGAAAGAGGGAAAGTGTATTGTTTTTTTATTATTAAAAAAACGGACTCGCTCTCTCCAAACCCCTCTCTCTCTCTCTCTCTCTCTCTCTCCCCTCCCCTCCCCCCATGTGCTCCCTCTCTTTCTCTCTCCTTGTCTCCTCCCCCCACCCCTCTTCCCTTTATCTCTCTCTCTCCCTCCCAATTGCCCCCTCTCTCTCTCCCCCTCTTGCTATCACTCTCTCTTTCTCTCTCCCTCTCTCCCTCTTTTACAAAAAAAGGAAGGCACTAGCAATACTACTAGTGCTTTGTTTTTTTTTAAATAGACTGCTCCACCCCCCCCCCCCCCCCCCCCAACTCTCTCTCCATCTCTCTCTTGCACGCGCGCGTACACACACACACACACACACACACACACACTAGGATGGGAGGGAAGGACATGGTGGCAAGGGCAGAGAGAGAGAGAGGGGTGGTGCGAGAGAGAGAGACACACACAGAGGGAAGAAAACAAAAGAGAGGGGTAGTGGGGAAGAGAGATAAGAGGGAGAGGGGGAGAGAGACAGAGATAGATAGAGAGAGAGGGGGACAGAAATAGGGGTTATAGAGTGACAAGAAAAGAGAGAGGAAGAAGGGAGTAGGAGAGAGGAGGACTTTGGGGAAGGGATGGTAGAGGAAGGGAAGGTGGTTAGAGGAGTAGATGGAGAGAGGAGGTGGAGGAGAGGAAGGATGTTGAAGGAGGAGGAGGAAGGGAAGAGGAGGAAGTGCATGGGCGGCAAGAGGAGGAAGGAGATACGGAGGGTGGCTGTCAAAAAAAAAACTCGCTCCGTTGAGCTCGCTTGAAGACCTAACTCGTTTGAGAAAAACCTTCCTAATTAAAAAATGTATTGATCGATAAGCTTATTGATTGATTAGGTTGTTGATTAATGAATGCAATAATTTTGAGTATTTGTGAATAATACCAAATTATTTTCATTATTCTAAATGTTTTATGCAATCGTAGAAGGAAAAGAGAACATAACCCATCATGTTTGTCATTATAAGAAGATATGAATAGGGTTTGGCAAAAAATGGTTGTTTTGGCAAGAAGCTATAAAGGGCATGAATTGTGAAGAGAAGAAATCCATCTTTCATATGTTTCTCTAATAGCAAGCTTTTGGACGATTACACCATGCATCTGGAAAGTCTATACTATCCAACATTCAAAGAACAATTACTAAAGTCAAAGCATCCCTATTTGAAGAGGAACTGAAGCTTAAAAGAGCTTTCTGTATGATGTTGGCCAATAACAAAGGGGATCCATCAATGTTGGCCAATAGCGAAGGGGATCCATCAATTCTATAAGCAATTATGAGATGGCATGGCTCATAGGATTGCATCAACGAACCTTTGTAGCAGTCAATTCACATTAAAAGAAGCTAATCTTGAAGCATTTCCATTGCAATTATGTAGGCATCAACAACCTCGATTCACTACATCACACACTAGAGATACAAGACATTGTTTTTTCCTTTTGATAGACAGAGATACGGGTGTGGCAAAACAAAAAGGATATGTTCCAAAAATAATTAGGTAGCTAAGTCTACATAAAGCATCCAATACATTTTCTTAATAACTTACATGTATGATCTAAGAGTGCTACATATAAGAAGTACTTAATCAAGTATGATGCATAGAGTCTAAACTAGATAGACTTGGTACTTTTGTAATATCAATCTTGTACATAAAGCACCCAACTAACCATAAATACTATTGTTCTATCATTGAAGGTACCTGCAAGACATCAATTAATCCCAAGTGGAGATCTGGTAGGTGGAAAGATCCAAATACTTCTACTTTAGGTAGAAGCTAGATCCTTGGAGAGACCAAGTACCCCATACACACATAGCATAATCTCAAGCTTTAATAAGATCACCTACACTAAGTACATGAGTTATAGATAGAACTAACTTAGTCATAGGATTTGTGTGAACAAACCACCGATGTTTACTCAAAAGTTGTTTTAAGGTACTCTAACAACACTAATGTCTACCTAAAATTCTCTTTAGGATTAGTGTGAACAAACCACCAATGTTTTCTCAGAGTTTGTTCTAAGGTAAACTAACTGCACTAATGTCTACCTAAAGTTAGTTTGAAACCACCTTGGTAAACACATACCTGTACTAAATATATGTAATCTAGAGCCACCAACATGCACTCATAGGTCTCCTAAGGTACTTGCATGCATCAAGAGTACCTTTGCACTAGTTGAAAGCCTTCATGAGACTAAATAAGTGATTTAAGTATACAAAGAAGCATTCAAAGATACTTTGGTGAAAGTGCATAAGCTAGGTATTTCAATACCACCAATCTTCAGGCTAAATGTACTTTGTGGGTAAATATTGGTTTCAAGATATATAATTATCCAAAGGGAATATTTTTTCTCAACAAACACTAATGTAAACTCATAAGCATTATTAAGGTACTCTCATACCACCATTGTATACTCAAAGGTAGTTTAAAACCACCATTGTAAAATCATAAGCACTATTAAGGTACCAATGTATTCTCAAAGGTAGTTAAAACCATCATTGTAAACACATAAGTGCTATACATAGGTATTGTACAACCACCAACGTATACTCATAGGCTCTCTTGAGGTGATTGGAAGCTTGGAAAGTACCTTGACACTGGGAAAAATCTAGCATAAGACCAAGCATGTACTTTCACAATAGAAACTCTAAGCGTATAGGTACTTCATAGTTAGCTTTTTAGGTACCAATTTTGTGGTCTTTAGTAGTTTGGGGATATCTAAAAGCCACCATAGCACTACTAACAAGATACTTGTAGGTTAATGAGTACAATGGCTTTTAAAAGTTTCCCAAAAAACATATTCCATCAAGGAAAGTAGGCATATACATGGCTTTATATGATGTGTTAGCTTACAAAAGGTTATTTTATGACATGTTTTCTTAAACAAGGGTTTGTTACAAAGATTACTATCCAAAAATTACATTAGTTTTTTGGAAAATTATCTCCCATGACATTGCAAGGATACTACCGCCTGAATAGCATTGGCATCAGTCGTGGCCTTGTCATGTATTCTTATAACATGTCTTATTTCCACCTTGTTGTAGTGCTTGTGCCACATACTTGCCATTCAATGCAGATTTCACGTTCTTGAAGGTGAGAGAAAAGGCCAATTGATCCTTAACATCATGCACTTCGTGAGAACCTCCTTCAAATCTTCAGACAAGAACTCACTAGGCCGGTCCTCTATGCCGAGTATAATGATGTACTTACTGGGAGCATTGAAATGGAATTTAAAATGGCTATTATCAACCAATAACACATTTTCTTTATTGTACAACTGCACCAATGCTAAGACAATTTTCCACAGTATTGAAAGACCAGTATTCCACCTACCATGCGAGATATATCTACATCGCAAAGCTATTGTTCAGCCCATCCACTGAAGTAGTCACATATCCCCATAAAACCTCTCTAGACCTCTCTTTTCCCTGTGTCCAACATAGTTGGACTCTAGATATATATGCTTTCCCAGGTCACATCCCAAGCAAGGAACTCTTGTGCATCCTTTGAAACAAGGAGGTACGTAAAAAGTACTGGCTTGGTGGACATGCACAAGATACACATACAAACAATTTTGGGAAAAGGGCTCATTTAACCTACCGCTTGACTCCTTGACCTTTTCAAATGGTGTGGTATCTAGATCAAGAACTTGTGCATCTCTATCAGATGCATTCCATGGAGCACAAATGACACCATTAAGATCAAAAGATCTGTTAGCAGCGGCTAACAGTTTCACCAAGCATGCACCAAGCAGGGGATATGCTATGGATGTACACAATATTTTCTATTCACGTTGTATAAGATCTTGGGCTCATTTGGGAGTTCCAAAGTTGTATATGCTAGCCAGAAAGGTCAAGGTAATCCCATAGTAGGAGGGATTGTGGTGCATGCCTTTATAAGGAACCCTTTTATGCAAAGAAGTCATTCTGGAGTGGTCCTTTTGAGAACTCTCTCCCTAGAGTAGGTCTTGATGGCCTAGCCTTTGAGCTAAATGCCCATGCTTAGAAGGCTAGTGCTAATCACATGTAATTAGTGTAATCTTATCTTAATTAATCTAGTTTTCATTATGTTGTCAATCATGTTTCTCTACTTTCCGTCATTGTTTTGAAGTGTTGATCTTTTCTAATCTAACTCTTACTTATGCTAAGCTACTCCGATTAGTGGAGTCCTTATCTAACCCCCTCGATTAAGTGGAGTGGGCGTACTCGTGATTGAGGGATTAGAGTTGTCCTCTAATGGTGTGCTTGTGTGTGTATAGGTTTAAGAAGCCTTGAGCTTACTTTGATTATGTGTGACTTGATTTGGACACCATGATTGGCATGGTTGGGGTGGCCGACTTGAATGCGATCTTGTGTGCTTAATCGTCAATGCATGTAATTAGAGTTGTGCTTGAGAGACTCCAAGATTAGTGTGTTTCACTTCGTTGGTTGATATGTGTAGATGATCGTTTGTATTGATGCTTGATGTGCGATTAGTATTAGTTGATTTGGGATGATTTCTATTTGCATTGGAGGATGCATGCTCTTGAATCCTCTCAATCTTTGCATCCGATGACGCTCTCGCACATTCTTTGTGTGATGCCTCCAAGCCCTAGCCGGGTCATGCTCTCTCTCTCTCCGGATTGATAGATCTTGTGGGAGATTGTCTATGCTATGGCGAGCCTCCAACATTGGCGCCGCTGCCGGGGAACGGGTTGCCTACGCTAGTGGAGTTGAGGTTGCAAAAGATAAGAGTAATTTGATTACCAGTTTCTTGTAATTAGGTAGGATTTGATTTGTGTGTAGTGTAATTAGGTTTAATTAGATGTGTATAGAGTCATTTCATCCCAAAAACCCCTAAATTCTCTTTTGATTTTGCTAATTTTTCACTAACCTTCACTAATTTTGCATCCCATTCATACTAATTTCGTGCTAATTGTACTAATTCCATGCTAATTTCATGCTAATTGTGCTAACCTAACCACTAATTTTGATTTGGAATGTATGCTAAATCCCCTTAATTGGGGAGGATCATCACTCTTAATTGCTCTAATCTATGCCTAATCATGTGATTGAGTATTGATTTTGGTCAATTTTTTGATCAATTTTGGACCGAATTGGAGTTGCACAGCAATGGAGTGTCTACGCGAGGAGCAAGGACTAAGCGAGCAAGCAATCAATTGTAAGTGGATTGACCTACTAAGTTCAATTTTTGATTGATTAAGTTGATCCCATTGAGTTGCTAAATCATTGCTAAAATTAGGTGTGTGTGCCTAATTGATGGAATTTATGCTTAATTTGATGAAATTGGAATGAAATTGTAATCAAATAGGATGCCAAGATGCTTGTGGAATGGTCGTTTTGCATAAATTGTGTGTGCAAATCACTAAATTGATGTGTATGTGAGGCTATTCCGGTCATGGAGTAGGCCTAATTGCCAAAATTAGGGCAAGATTTGAATGTGTGTGCCCATTTTAAATAACTTTGATGAGAAGATTTATGGTCAAATTGAACACCTAAATGCTTGTAGATTGATGATTTTGCAAGAAATGTGTGTGCAAACATTAGGAATTGGCCTAATTTTGTTGCTAATTGAGCAAAAAATTGGATTTGTGCACCTAATTTTGTGTGTGTGCAATGCTAAATTGAGTTAAAATTTGATCAATTTTTGATTAAAATTGAGTTAATTTAGCATGTATATACTCATGTATGTGTGATCAAGTGTGCAATTGATGAAATGCAATGAGTGTTTAATGAAATTTTTGCACAAATCGACAGCCTAAATTTAGGTATGTGTGCCTAATTAATGGCCAATTATGCCTAAATTGTGAATGATTAATTGGTATTTTACCAATTATGATGATTAAATTGGATAAAGGTTAGTAGATGCACCACAAATTTGACAAAACGGTTGAAGCTGATTGCTCAATTGATGCACAATTGTGGACAAATTGTTTGGATGCCATTGTTATGATTGAAAATTTGTATAAACATGGCAATGTGGTATTGAATTTGGGAATTTTCGAAGATGAAATGAGCAATAATGTGGAGCTCATGTATGAATTTTGATTTTATGCTCCTCACCAATCCAAACACAAACTCACACACCCTCTAATTTTCAGTAGGAACCTTCTCTTAAGAGGTAAATCAATTTTTTTATAAAAAAAAGCCTTTGCATGCCAACTGGTCGCCTTGGTGCGTTACTATTCTTGGCTTGACTGCAAAGGCTACGGAGTCTCGGATTTTGTCTCCTACCCCACCCACTTGCCATTTTTTGGCTCGCTACCCACACACACACACACACACACATACACTGCTGCAACGATATCCCTTTATGGTTTCATGCTGCCTGCCAATGAGCCGCTACCCACTTTCTTCGATTGCAACTGCTCGCCACATATTCTCGGCCTCGCAGTTTGGCTTGGCTGAGGCTTTCAAGATCCCACGCCATCACACACACACACACACACATGATCTCTCCCGCTACTTCAGGCCGAGACCCACAATTGCCAGTTTTGGCGCATTACGAATACACACACTACTCACACAATTTTTGCCACTTGTATGTCGTATGTCTTGCAGCGCTAGAAACCCACGCGCACGCTGCAGCTGGCCCCACACACTTGCAGACCTGTTGACCCGGAGCCGACCCCACCCGCTTTGGCTTGACATATATACACACACACACACACGTTTTTGGTCCGACCCTGGCTCATAGCCTGCAAACACACACACACACACCCTCTCATGCTGCTTTGCTCTGTTGATCCCGAGTCTTGCAACATGCTAACGTCCCCATACCTGCAGCTCGCATCAGCAGGGTTTTTTCATGGAATTTAAAATAAAAATAAAAATGTAAGCAAGTGTTCCCACCCTTCTCCTTGCCCTCGAGCTCATAAGGCTAAAGCCCTCAGAGCCCCTACCTTTGCACTGATATATACTGCTCGCACGTTCAACAAATCCTAGAACATGAATTTCATGCTTGCATGGGTTTGAGAATTGGATCAAAAATGTGGGATTATTGTGCATGGCTTTAAGCTTGATCGAACATTTTTTCAAGTTGTCATCACAATTAAAACTGATTGAAATTCTCTAATGAGGTCGGCTTATGGGGATTTGAGAGCATATTCATGTACATTTATTAAGAGGTTCATAACATTTTTGCATAGATTGCATTTAAAAATGCATGTGACATTGTAATTTAAGATGCAATTTTTGTTTTGAACCACTTGAGAGAGAATTTTGAATGAAGTTATGATAGGTGCAATCTTTGGCCAATGCCATGCTGTCTCTTTTGTTGCTTTGTATGTCAAAATATGCTACATAAGAGCATGAGAAGCAAATGCATTGATTTATTGTGCGATGGGTGAACAATTGTTCATAGAGTTACATAAAAATTGCCAAGTTTGTGGTGGAATGTGATAGATTTTGGAGCTTGGCTTGAATAAAAACTTCCTACAATTACTAATCAATGATCTTTTTTGAAGGTATGGTGGCCAATAATACAAAACAAGGTTTTGATGCTTCAAGAGAGCTCAATTGACACTTCATCATTTGCTCTAAATTCCATATGTGCTATATGAGCATGATGTATACATCGGTTGTGTGTTTTGATTGTGTGATAACTTCTATGCACAAATGATCGTATTTTGCACTAATGGTTTGCTAATGCAGAACGTGGTTTAGTGCTTGGCTTGATTGACATGCATGGAGTTTGAGAGTTACATTGATGATATGTTCATGCTTGATCAAGACAGGTTGTGCTTGGACTTGGTTTGCTTGTACATTTTAGTGCTTAAATTGAATGAAAAATCATTGAAAAGCACTAAAATTTGGGTTTCTTGAATAACCAAAAGAGAGCATTTTGGGGTTGTGATCGATTGTGCATTTTTTAGTGCTTACTTTAAATGTTCAAATGCTTAAGAGCACTCATGATTTGAATCATTTTGAAGGGTGTGGCAGGTGTGCGGTTTCATTGATCCAAAGAGGGGTCATCATTGCAATGTATTGCAACAATTTGGCTAATTAGAGCCATTCCAAATTTTTTGGATTAAAAGTTGTGTACATGCTAGCTCATAGCTTGGTCAACAATTAAATTTTTTCGTTTTGAGCTAGTGTTTACCCAGCTTTTTTAAGAGCTTTCAAGTACAAAATTTGGCTATTGAGAGCCATTCACTTTCATTCCATTAAGAGTTGCAGTCATCTCTAGCTCATAGATTACACTAAAAATTTTTGAAAACTTAATGTGAGCTAGTTGTTAGCCAACTTTTTGAAAAGTTTAAAATGTAAAATTCGGCTATCAAGAGCCGCTTCAAATTCATTCAAAGTTGCATTATTTTCAGCTCTTGGCTTGTTTTTAATTCCATATTTCACTGAGCTAGAAACTAATCAACTTTGAACCATACATGAGAGGTTGTAAAAATTGTAAAATGTGCTTATGTAGAAGCGTATTTTATCTCTCATTGTTGATATGTATGCATAAATTTTCTATCAAAGAGCATCATGTGCATAACCAAAGGCATTTTTTTCCCTTGGGTTTTTTTCCTTTGGCAAATCTAGGTTCCAAGACCTTAGATTAGGATTCAATAAAAGTTTTTTGCTTGTTGCTTTCAATAAAGGGTTTCTTTGCATGATGTGTTATGCACTAACCTTTAATGTAAGAACCAAGGATTTCAATAAAAATAAATAAGGCCTACAAGGATACCACTTGCCAAGATGATCCAAATTGGCAAAAGGTGAACTCCTTCCATGCTTTGCAATTGCTCTTTACACATTCATTGCTTGGTTAAGTAAATTTGCTTCAAATTTTGGTTTTGTAACGGCCAAATTTAAATTATCATTAAAGTTTCAACATTAGGCTTTGTCAATATTAATCCGTTAAGAATTTGAGTTTATTTTTGTTAGCATGCGTGAAGGTAATGACCTAGCTTAATGTTAGCTCATGTTTTGCTAGTCTAGATATCCTAATGCCTACCTTAAATGTAGCATTCTCACACCACTTGTTCTAGGTTAGATTAAACTTCCCTATCTCTTAGTCCAAATGCTATACGAACTTATTAAATGGTGGAAGAATGTGCTAACAAAACAAAAATCATACGGACAAATTGCAAATGTGTCTAAAAGAAGTGACCAAAAATGGCCACCAAGACACTTGAACTAAACATGTTGTGACGTGTCTAAATGTGGCCTAGTGCCTTATTAGTCTTTGGTAGGTGGGGGGGACCACCTTGGCATGCGTTGTTGAGGCCCTAAACCGATGCCCTAGATTGATAGGGGTTAGTTGTCGCCTTGGTAGGCTAGTAGACTTTTGGAGAAGGCCTTGTGGATAACAAGGAACTGAAAGTCGTAGCTTGACCTGCCATGGGATGGTCGCCTTGTGTTGTGAATTAATTTTTTCAATGATATACAATTCAATCGTCCATGAGCTTTCAAAAGAGTGCCTAAATGACATTGTACTAATTGTAAGTAACTCTAATAATAGCCAGAACATGTCTAGGTGTAGGAAGTTGCATTAAGCATAAAACATTTAGGTTTTAGATTAGCATAATTTTGAGTTTGCATTAATCTAGGTTCATAATTTTACTGCTTGTGTTAGCATTCATAAACTTGCAATTTTTGAAGGGTTAATCTTTACAATAGTCTAAGTGTTTTTTTTCTTTATGATACTTTAAATTTGGCCATACATTAAACTCTAAATTTTACAGCAAATTACCTTGCATGCTCAATGTACTTCATATTGAATCTCCATGACTCAGCTTGTGGTGCTTAATCAAATGCTTTCTCTTTTTGACAGACCTACCTCCAGGACATATGATTACATGCCTTCGTGGCTGCCTTGACGGCACACGAGGACGTGTGCCAAATTAGGAAGGGGGGAGTGTTAGCAGCGGCTAACAGTTGCACCAAGCATGCACCAAGCAAGGGATATGCTATGGATGTACACAATATTTTCTATTCACATTGTATAATATCTTGGGCTCATTTGGGAGTTCCAAAGTTGTATATGCTAGCCAGAAAGCTCAACTTAATTTCATAGTAGGAGGGATTGTGGTGCATGCTTTTATAAGGAACCCTTGTATGCAAAGAGGTCATTCTGGAGTGGTCCTTTTGAGAACTCTCTCCCTAGAAGAGGTCTTGATGGCCTAGCCTTTGAGCTAAATTCCCATGCTTAGAAGGCTAGTGCTAATCACATGTAATTAGTGTAATCTTCTCTTAATTAATCTAGTTTTCATTATGTTGTCAATCATGTTTCTCTACTTTCCGTCATTGTTTTGAAGTGTTGATCTTTTCTAATCTAACTCTTACTTATGCTAAGCTACTCCGATTAGTGGAGTCCTTATCTAACTCCCTCGATTAAGTGGAGTGGGCGTACTCGTGATTGAGGGATTAGAGTTTTCCTCTAATGGTGTGCTTGTGTGTGTATAGGTTTAAGAAGCCTTGAGCTTACTTTGATTATGTGTGACTTGATTTGGTTGGGGTGGCCGACTTGAATGCGATCTTGTGTGCTTAATCGTCAATGCATGTAATTAGAGTTGTGCTTGAGAGACTCCAAGATTAGTGTGTTTCACTTCGTTGGTTGATATGTGTAGATGATCGTTTGTATTGATGCTTGATGTGCGATTAGTATTAGTTGATTTGGGATGATTTCTATTTGCATTGGAGGATGCATGCTCTTGAATCCTCTCAATCTTTGCATCCGATGACGCTCTCGCACATTCTTTGTGTGATGCCTCCAAGCCCTAGCCGGGTCATGCTCTCTCTCTCTCCGGATTGATAGATCTTGTGGGAGATTGCCTATGCTATGGTGAGCCTCCAACAAGATCACATTGGTCGTGCAGGAATATCAAAGGGCAGTGATGTGATGGTGAGAGGAATATATGAAGGTTGATCTCTAATGATTATTGTTTCATTACAAGAAACTGAAGATACTATGTGTCGTCAATGTCAAAGTGTATGCATGAAGATATTGTGTCTTCAATGTCAAAGTTCTTGCATACACGAGGATTTGGGGGGTTGGAAACAATACAAGAATTTGGGGGGATTTGGGGGGTTGGAAACAATACAAGATTTTGAGTCTCACAAGATGGTGAGCGAGTTTTTTTTAGTGACAAAAAAACGAGCAGGTCCCTCAATAAATTTATTTGTGAATTAGAGAGATGTTTATAAAGGATGGTGTTCATTAGCCTAAAGTACAAGCTGGACAACTGCAAGAACATTTCGTTTATTGTTGATTGCTATGTCAATATCGGAAAGTTCCCTTCCCACACATAAAATATTTTTCCTAATAGTGACTCTAATTATGGTTTTCAAGGCATCCCATGCATGGGATCCCATGTCTCCATAATTTAATCTATGTAAAACAATGCATAATAACAAAACAAGATGTTATCAAGAAAGCTATGGTGAAATATTCATAGAATACTTCTATTTGCTTTACTAATTACCTGTCCATGAGGTTTCCTCCTTTCGATATGTGTGAACTGAAACTATAAAATCTCCTTTCTCTTTAATGCAATTTTTCATGGAAAAAGCTACCTTCGTACCCAAAACATCTTAGCTAAGATTGCAAACACTTACATACGAAATAAGTCTGCATAAAGGCATAGCCGGACACTCAAATCATTTGAAGACCCTTGTGGTCTTTAGGATGTCCTCACCTTTGTCCACATGTATTTGGCTATCATCCACCTTAGCCACACAACGCCGGCTCAGTCGGCATAAAGGCAAAACTAGACGCTCAAAGCAATTGAAGACCCTTGTGGTCTTTAGGATGTCCTCACCTATAAGTGGATATCATGCCCCTCATCCACACATGGAGAGACTTGGAGTGCTATGTTAAAATGTATAAGCTCCAAAGTAGATTCTTGCCTATCTGTCTCTAGATCTTCAACCACGAAACCCAACCCAATGTCTCTACTCTTACTCTCATCAATATGATTATCAGAATCATCAAATTGTTTGGTGATAGACATTGAAATGACTTGATTATTGTAGAGAAGATCACGAGTCAAGAAATCCCTTCCCCATGTTTGAGAACCACAATCAGTTGTTGGACTACAAAATTAAATGCCCTCACTGTTTTAGAATTTAATTTTTATGTGTATAAGACATACACTTTCAAGTGGCCAATAATGTGAACACATTTATGTAAATGTATTGATAATCAATGAATGTATGACCCTTGATCATATTCACATGAAAAAAAAGCCCTCCTATCTCTGATGCTTGTGCCTTTTTGGAATGTTTAGCTGGATCATAAACAATCACAATCACTTACTTCCTATAAGGTGCAGGTCGTGTAGCCAAAACCACTTACCATCCTCGAGTTTCTTGTGCCAAGTTTGAGTTTTTCATCATGTCACCAAGGACAATAGGGGAATCTTGGATCTCCCTCTTTGTGAAGCATGTGTTGCACCACATTCAAACCCTTTTGTGCAATAGACTCCATCATCTTGACATCAACATTCCATTGGTTCACCTTCCTTTGCCTTGGGCTGCACTTCAAGCTTTACAAAGGGCTCCACCTCAACAGAAGTGCTCTCACTTGGCACATGCAAGTCTTCCCTTCCAGCAAGAGATGTATGATCATCAAAGTGGGTGTTAGTGTCCATAGTGTGGACATCTGGAGTAGCATCAACAAACACATTTGGCACCTTAATTGGTAATGGTATGGAACATGGCATATTACCAGAAGCTACAACTACACCACAAAAGCTACAAAAATCCAAAAAAAAATTAACATTCTAAACAAACTCAAATGATAAAAAAATAACTAACCAAACACTATGCAAGAGCATCACCTTCATTGAGTTTGGAATACTCTGCTTACAAGAGGGATGGATTGGCAGATTTTTCCTTTAGGTGCTTGCACATTTTTTCCCCATTTTTTGTGTTTGCCTACTCTAGTTTGACTCCGCTAGATGTGTAGCTTCCTCCCTCTTCTGAAAGTATTATATCCAATAAGAATTGATCTCTCCCCTTGATTTAACTACGTGAATTTATTTAATTATTGTCTCCATTTTTCCTCCGCTAGAAGAAGTGCATTCAGATCTATTTCAGCTATGGAAAAGTTATTTATTGATGCTAACATTTTCTCCACCTTTTGATAAAATTGGCCACTTTAGGTAACTTCCTTTTGATATCGTTGAATTCAACAGTTAGATTTTGGAGTCTTTCACATACTTTGATATATATCTCATCTTGTTTGTTTCTAGAACTACTATGTGAATTGGATGACCTTCCCTCTAAAAAATTATCTTCACAATGCCATGTCTCTGCTAGCCTCCTGTGTCTCTTAGCTAATGGAGATTCAGATTGTTGTTGTTGAAGATTTTTTGTTCATGAATCCTTGCTATTATCTTTGGCCACGTCTTCCTTGACTTGCCTACGTCCTTTTTAGGATGCTCCTCAAATCCTTTGGCTGGTTTCTTAGTTTCTATCTCGCTTCTTACCAAATTCAAAAGCTTGAATTTTCACTTTCAAATCTTTTGAAGCAATCGATGAAAGCCTTTGAATGGTTTAGGCCTCTTTGGATTCATTTGATCCAATCTTGAGTGATACAAGCAACCAGTGCCCTTTGGTCCTACCACTCATCCACTTCCTTGGCCTTTCCCTTAGCTTTCCAAACAACCCTTTGTTTCTCCCACTTTTGAGCCTCTTTGATTTGATTTACTTGATTGGATGGCTCATATAGTAATTCATCGAGGACAATGCTAGCACCCCTAGTGATCAGTCCTCACACACACTAGAACTAATTATGCCACCTTCCCCTTGGACACTTTAGCTTTCACATTGTCTGGATATTGCATTTCATATGTGATTTCCACATGTGTAACAATTGAAATTACATTTGGTAAAGTCAACTTTACCTCTACATCTACCAAATAATTTTTGATAGCATCCTCTTCTTACCAAATTGCTGATACTAGCTCCATTGTTGATGTTCTTAGTAGGTAGCCCCTCCTATTTAACTAGTTTTGGGTTTATTATTTCTATCATGGAAACATCTTTTCCTTCCCTAAATTGATGCAATTTGATTTTACGATTATTCTGCATGTGCCCAAAAGCTTTGCGATAAGTGCACTTGCAATTTGTATCAGATTGATGCTCTTTGGATTTATATTTTATACACTAGAGCTCTATTTTTCTAATAGATACAAAAGTTCTAATCCCCTAAAATGGAATTAATGGGTCCTATTTATAGGTATTCGTACTAGGCTTTGACTGGCCACACATTCATATAGGGCCAGGTAACTACTGGTAACTCCACAAGGTAACTTGTTGAAGTAGCCCCCAGTGTAAAAGGTATCCTAGATCCAGTTCTCACCTTTTGCACACACAAACACATTCTTCTAAGATGGACTCTACCAAAAATATGTCCTACATATGGTGTTTAAATTAAATATCATGCTAATAAAAAGGACCTATATAGAGCAACAAAAGGTGGGGATAGATGTTTATTAAAATGATGCAGAAAAAGAAACTTATATTGTATCAATGATATACCTCACAAGTCCACCTCATAGGAAATTGAGTTGCCAAAGGAGAAATCCAAATTACATGGACATGTAGTGACATCAAACCCCAACTTGATACAATGCATCATATATAAATGATCGATATAGAAGACTAAAGAGTAGAAAAGAAAGACACAATATGAATATGGTACCCACTTGGTGGTTTGGAGTCCATCAATATGTCTCTTTTGAGATGCACATCTATGTATGGTTTTTAGAAGATTAAATGGTTCAATGGACCACCGCCACAAATATAGTGTTTGGATATGCGTCTATTTGTTAAATAGTACCAAGCCAACACACATGAAGCATATCAAGGTAATCATTTTTAAGTCAGAACATGATCACCACAAATACAATAAGCCCTTTTTCTGAGTAGTCACCAACTAACATATTGAAGTTTGAAGGGCGCCATGTTTATATCTAGCATAAGACACTGGCCTTATATTCTACCCATTAATAATGTTTTTTTATAGACAATTATGAGTAATAGCATGACCATACTATTTTATAGACCAAGTTGAGTGGAGATAAACCTAATAATGATTTTTCTAAATGTAAAACTAAAATGGACTTGCTTTGCTTGACACCCCCCCTCCCCCCTTCTCTCTCTCTCTCTCTCTCTCTCTCTCTCTCTCTCTCTCTCTCTCTCTCTCTCTCTCTCTCTCTCTCCTACCTAAAAGAATTCTTTGCCATACATCATGTCCATGGTATCAAAAAATGTAGATTGTACATAAGGTGGTTTGATAAAGGATGTCAAGATGTTCACAACTCCTTGATAAAGCTAGATGTAACTATGGACAAAGATAACTATCAAAGGTAGTGTAGATCTTTTTGACCTAATAGACAACAATTCACTCTTTTGATCACAACTTCTTCATTTGAACACTCTAATTTGGGTGACTTATATCCTCAATTGATTTATTCTCTCTCCACACCGATGTAAAAAAAAAAAAGACAAATGGAAGGGCTTTTTGCAATAGCATTTTTGAAATGAACAAGTCCAAGAAATTTTACTCTCATCTCTTATTTTACATGCAATGTTTTTTGGCACTTGCAAGGGTTCTTCTTGCTCAACAAGGTCCACACCCATTGCAAAAAATGATCCAAAATCTCCTATGTATGGAGACATCAACACAACCACTCCACCAATAACATTTAAAAAAATGATTTGGTGTACTTGTTATCGTTGCAAGAAACAGTAAACAAGCAATATGAAGACTTACTTACATGCACTTGCAATGGAGAATGGAATGCTAAGGGTTTTTTGTTGAGAATGAGCATCTCAAGAGGAAACTTGAGATGCAACAACACGTTTGATGCAACTTGAAGAGTAAGTTATAGAATGTAAACGCTATCTTGTGGACTTGAATTCTTTGAAGGAGCACATGAGAAAAGGGGAGTATGACCATGTATTGAAAGAGGAAAAATATGACATCATGAGCCATAATTTAGGTGAAATGAAAAATATCTGCACAAATAAGAAGTGAGATGATGTATGTGAATGCAATGTGGCTGTTTGTAATCTCTCTCTCTCTCTCTCTCTCTCTCTCTCTCTCTCTCTCTCTCTCTCTCTCTCTCTCATAGGCTATGACTAAACAAATAATGGTTAGAATATGGACGTAGCGGAGTTGAAGGAACGAGAGCAATGTTCCAAGTACATTATTATTCATGGAATTTTCAAAGAGAAGTTAGAGAACCCTCCTTCTCTTCCCATTGTTATCAAAGATATCTTAAAAACCCTCTTTGGCATGTCAGGAGTTATGGTTTATGGAGCACATAGAGTTGTTAAGCAAGGAGATCCTTACTCGTTGGAAAAACCAATTCTATGCACCATGCCAGGTGAGGCCAAACAACAGATTATCCTTGATTATAGTGAATTTATTGGAGGGATACAAAATGTTTTGTATGTGAAGATCACACTGTTAAGCAACAAAATGTGCATCGCAAGGCCTATGAACATAGAAGTACAAAAAGGAAGGAGATCTCTCATGAAGAAAACATACTCAAGGAGGAGGCAAGTCCCTTAAGAAAATAGGAAGGCATGACCTATGAGGCCGAGTTACAATTGAAATTATACTTTTGGAATTGCAATGGATGTCCATGGAATGTGGGGGTTGGCATAGATGAACTACCAAGAAAAGCTGATGTTGTACTTCTTGTTGAAACTTGGGAGCATGAAGCACAAACAATTAACGAGTTGGAGGATTACAATGTACATTGATTGATGTGGTCAATGAATCTCAATCAACAAAAAAAGAAATGAGAGGTAGCATGTATGATTTAAAAAAAACAAAAGATTTTATATCAATTGTGAAAGATGACAAGCACAAACATTATGTAAGATTAAAAATTATGACACAAAAAAGGGAGTCCATTTTTATATAGCTGATTGCTACATTCCTCATCATGATTCCCCCTTTTATGATTACATGAATAGAGATCATCCATTTGTTGATTTAGAGGAGGACATTGCTTATTTTAAAGGCAAAGGTAATGTTATTGTCTTTGGGGAAATGAATGCTTGCACAAAAAAAATACAAATAATACTTTTCCATAAAGCACGTCCATGTGATCAACAAATGTAGATTACACAAAAGGTGGTTTGATAAAGAATGTCAAGATGCTCAAAAGTCCTTAATAAAATTAGATGCAACTATGGATAAAGATAACTATAAATTTGCATGCATACAAGGCATTGATTCTAAAGAAGAGTAGAACATGGAAAGTCAAGCATCAATTTTTTCAAGTCCAAGAAAAGACAATCGCACGTGAAAGATTTTGGATAAACTTGAATGGAAAGCAGACTGAGAGTTTTGGTAACTTGAGCCTTATGGATATATACATGCATTGTAGGCAACTGTATGAGCAACCAAATGCTAGAATGATGCCATTTTATGATTCATTCCCATGTATGCTCTCTTTTTTTACTATTGAGTATGTGTGGGACGGGCTTGAAATGTTGGCCACTCACAAACCGGGAGATCTTTATTATATCAAACCAAAAATGATTAAATGGATGGGATGTTTTATACATGATTAGATGTGTGACATAATCAACCTTGCACTTCAACATGGTATGCCTTGTGATTGGAGCACTAATTGGGTCAAACATTTGCATACAGGAGGGGATGTAAAGAATGTAAATAACTATCAAACTATAATGATTATGTCTCTTATGGAAAAGTTTTTTGGGTGCATAATACATATAGAATTGAGTGAATGGGCTAAAAATAATGGCAAGCATGCAAAATGACAAGCGGATTTTGGTTGGCTCCATACATGTAAAGAGAAATTTCAAAAAAACATTGTAATCACTATTGGGATTAAACAAGGATTTTTGTTCTCACCAACTCTTTTTGTTCTATGCATCAATTTCAATTGGAACAAATGGTACTTGACTTTTTGCAAGAGGAAAGCATTGAAGATGTTACTATATGCAATGTGGTAATATGATTTTGTTGTATGCAGATGATATAGTTCTTCTAGCACACACTTTAAAGGATGCAAAAAAGTTTATAATTGTCCTTGAGAACTTTTGCTTGCATAGTGAGTTGATTCTGAATGAATCCAAAACAAAGGTTATGCTTGTGAAAACCAACCATAAGGAGAAGCCATGCATTGTGTACAACATCGAGACACTTAAAGTTATTGAGAGATTTAAGTATCTTGGTCTTGGGGTTGTTAGGAAATAGGGCATAGATAAGTAGATACTAGAGTAGTTTACTTAATGGAGAGAAATAATTTTCACATAAGAGATTAGAGAGAGAGAGAGAGAGAGAGAGAACATGATATATGTGGCTCACCCAATGTGGCTATGTGCACAGGAAAGCAACCACTTAATGGCTTTAGTAATTCAAAACTAGAACTAGGTTACAAATGGATTATACCCTTAATGGAACTCTCACCTTGCTTTACTCTCACCACCTCATACACACCCTGTTTCATCAACTTCATACATTTTGTGTGTGGAAGAGGCCAAAAGGGCTGCCTTCTCTCATGAGAGACAGTCGTGTGTAGCCGCCCTTGTGTAGACAAGTTCGGGATGAATTCTCCCATGTGCTCATGTGTGGCCACCCTTGAGAAGACAAGTCCCTCTAGAAATTGGACACCAGCCATTGAATTTGACCACTGACCAAAGCCCACCAACCCCACTGGCCATTAACTACCAAAATTGGCCAATCGGACAATCGATCGATCATTTTCCAATCACTTGTAGGACGTTGTTTGGTCATAATATTATGACGAAAAGGGAAAATTTTGATGAGCCCTAGGTTGGGCGTGAATTTTGGTTTTCCAACGAGCGAGTGATTTTTCTTACGCATGATGGCTTCTCCTCTTAATGGGGGCCTTACAAATGTGCGTTTTTTAAGACTAAAAATAGGGGTGAATTGGGCTCCATACTTAACAATCTTCCACTTGGAGACTGATCTCCACACAAACCTCTGACTTCTTTCCATCTTGGTTTCTTATCCTTGAATGCCGATTGAAGATGAGTTAAAAGCTCAACTTCTCCTTGTTAACTACCTTTGTTAACATGTCCATAGGATTTTCACTTGTGTGCACCTTTCCTAGCTTTAGCTGTCCCTCTTCCAAAAGAGTACGTATGAGGTGATATCTCACCTTAGTTTTCTTTGTCCTTGAGTGAAAGGCTGAATTCTTCACAAGATGATTGGCGCTTTGACTGTCACTATACAAGACACAATTTTCTTGCTTGTATCCAAGCTCCTCCAAGAATCTGTGAAGCCACATAATTTCCTTCCTTGTCTCCATCATTGCTACATATTCTACTTCCGTGGTAGAAAGTGAGACCACTTTCTATAGCTTTTGTTGACTAGATATTATATATTCAGGCTAAATATTGTTGGGTCTGAAATTGGAATGCTGCTCTGAATATTGCTGACTCTAAATATTGCAGAATGTGAATATTGCTGACTCTGAATATTAATGAGTCTGATATTTGGTGAGTCAAATATTAGCTAAGTCTGATTATTTGCTGACTTTGATTATTGATGAGTCTGATGTTTGTTGAGTTTGAATGTTTGCTAAGTCTGATTATTTGCTGACTTTGATTATTGATGAGTATGATGTTTGTTGAGTCTGATGTTTGCTAAGTTTGATTATTTGTTGACTTTGATTATTGATGAGTCTGATGTTTGTTGAGTTTGAATATTTGCTGGGTTGGAATATTGCTAGGTCGGATTTTTACCAGGTCAAATTTTGGTTAGGTTGAATTTTGTTGAGTCTGATATTTTAGGCCAAGAACATTTTTGGGTTGGACAGTTATAACCATAAGTTAGTACTTGTATTGGGACGAGTTCTACGAGAGAATCTTTAGCCATGGTATTATTTGCTTTGTCTGATCTTTTCTCTATGTTTTGGTTGCTAACTATGAAGTTATCTGAATGTGTCTTTTGCTGAGTCTGATCATGAAGTGAATATTTATTCTCTATTTAAGAGCATGTGTGAGAGAGAGATTCTTGTGTTGATTGAACCCCAACACATTTGGCGATCCCATTGGGCCATTGAAGGTTTTTCCAACACATTTGGTGAACCTACTGCAATTGTTTTTGTGTTGTGTCTGACATTCTTGTCTTGTTGATTACCTATTGTAATGGTATGTCTGCTGGGTCTGATTACCTTCTCTGTCAGCATTCGAGGTCAGTGTTTGTGTTTCACAAGAGTAATGATGCCATGAAAAAACCTATCTCGAAGGAGAAATTGTTAGACTGAGGAGTGAAAATTCAAGAGCAGCAGATCATGTTTGATTAGAAGCGTTGTTGCAGATCCAAAATTCAGATTTTGCTGCTATAAGTGCTGCAGATTCTGGTTGCACAGATTCAGCAAGGTGTTGTAGATTCACGCTGCACAGATTCAACAAGGTGTTGGAGATTTAGACTGTGCAAAATGGCAAAAATTTGGATGATTTTGCAGAGATAAAAGAACAATTTCTTAAATCAAACAGAGAAATCTGATGTTGAATCTGATGTTGATAATCAGATATCTTGAAGCAAACAAACTCAAGAATGGTATCTTTTACTGAATTTTTCCAAACATATAAATACATCACTGAACTAAAATATCCCAATCAATTCAAGCAACCAATTAAATGGACTATGTGGATCCCTGTATAGCATCCGTGGCTCTTCATTTAGCGAATTTAATGGGTCTCGGATTGGTGTCGTGCACCGATCTTAAGGGCTAAACATCATTGTTGTATTTTAATGAGGTGAATGTTATGGGGGGTAAAAGGAAGAAAGAGAAATGTGAGGTTTGCATGAGTAAGAAGCATAAGGTGGATGATTGTCCATGTGTAGTGGATGAGTGCTCAAGAGATGCTTGTAGGAAGTGGTGCATGGTGGATTTTTGCACATAACTTCATAACATTAGCCGCAAATTGCAAAAGGAAACTTCCTATAACAAAATGGAAAGAGCCTTAGAGAAGCTAAATGATTTTGAAGATGACTTGGAGAATGCAAATGAATGGCTAGATGATCATAAAGCGGATAGGAAAAAATCATGTTCTAGTAGAAATAAAGTTTTCAAGTTGCAAAAAGTATGTGAGAAGCTGAGGGATGCATATGAGAATGAGTTTGAAGGGGATTTGAGTCATGATGACAATGATGGATGGAGCATGGAGCCTATAATCCACCAAGTAGGGATACCAAAGATGGAGGAGAAGGAGGTGCAAAAGGAGGTTGGCCAAAAGAGACTAGAAGAGCCCCTAGATACCCCTAACCTACTACTAGAGTATACCATAGAGTGGAAGAGGGATATCCATTGCTTAAACTTATGTTTTTTTCATATGGAAAATGTTGTTACCCTATTTGTGGGGAGAAGCATGTCATACATAACCGTGATGTTGTTCATGTTATTCAAAGCCCACTTGAAGAGGTGGAGAGTGAGATGAATGCATTGGAGGAATTGCTAAAAATCAGATTTCTTGAAATCAGATTTTTTGACAAGGAATTTCTGAAAACCATATCAGTTCAGGAGGAGTCTCCCCACCAAAAATATCCATGCAGGTGAAAGTGTTACAAAAAGGTGCTAAAGGAACATTGAAGGAGTTTACAGATGCTGATTTTGATGATCGACAGATTCAGACAAAAAATCATACCATTATGCCAAATGTTGCGGGGATAATCAAGCGAATCAAAATTTTGGTTTTGAATGTTTTGAATGACAGATTTTGATATCACAGGTCGATATCAAGCAAGGATATGCTTCAATTGCAGAGAATTTGAAGAATTAGATTGATTTTTGTTCAAATCTAAACAAGGATGAATCAGGAAAAGGTCTCGTATATCAGATTGAGCATGAGGAATGTCAAGAGCAAGCTGAGATGCATGGTGTTGATTCACAATTTTTTGAAGTGTTTATGGAGTTCCTTGCAACTGAAAATGATCTTGAAAGTGCTCAGATTGAGGAGGAGTTTATTGATTTATTTGTTTTGCAGTCAAACTCATATTTTTATGATGTTGAGCAAACTAATGTGGGTCTACAAAATTTGTGTGAAGATGATGTTGATACTCTGTTTTATAGCTATGAATCAATTCAAATTGAACCAAAGGAAGATCAGATTGATTGTTTCTTGAATTTGCAAAATCAAGAAAGTGGGTTTTGGAGCCTAAATCAGATTTTGGAGCAAAGTATCCATGTCCTAAGATGTTGCAGATGCTGAAGAAGCATTGCTTAATGGTTGCAAAGAGGTTTTCTCATCTTGAACCAATTCTAGGTCATTATCAAGTGAAATCTGATTTGTTTGAAGTGTTATTTGCTTCAAATTGGTGGCTAAAGTTGATTATGGAGATGCATATTACTTGTATGATCTTATTCTCAAATTCAAAAGTTGCAAATATTCAAAATTTTGGAGTTTTTTGGGATCAGATTTCTATGCCTAAAGTGCATATTGCTGATTTTCTCAATGCAAAAAAAGTTGCAGATGCAAAATGTTGCATTCGCTGACTCAGTGATCCAGATTTCATATTGTTTAAATCCGATTTTGCAGATTGATGATCACGCAAAGAGGGTTCTAATTTCTGATTTTGCAAAAGTCAAGTGGAAATCGAAGGGATATAATATTTTGGATGTTTTTCATGACAAAATTACAGAGTTTGCTGAGTGGAATGATTGTTTCATATGGAAATAGTTTTTCTGTCTCAGATTTACCTAAACTGCTTGATTTTGAAGAACAAATATTTATGGATCATGTGGATCATCCTTTATTTGGATGTTGGGAGCATTATCTCTTTATGCACATGTTCTTGAAGGCTGAATATGCAGATTTTCAAATTCAAGAAGGTTTGAAGATACAAGAGGATATTCAGGGTTTGGTGCTTGGATTACAAAAACCTAATTTTTAGAGTCAGATTCTCATGTTTCAGAGGTTGCAAAGGCTGATTCTGCTATTGTTTACTTCATACTCTTGGAGGATCGACATACTGATTTAGTTTTGGTTTCGTAAGTTCATTTTTGATGAGCTCTCATGTGATATAATCCTTTGGGAAATTTTGGGTGATGTTTAGTTTCTCTCTATGATGTATTTGGTGTACCTTGGATTAAGTACCAGGCACTACACTTTGCTTCATATGAAGATCCTAGCATTGAGTTTGTCATAGTGTTGTATGGTGTATTTGTATATCTTGGATTAGGTTTCAGGCACTATACTTTATGCTATATAGTAACTAGGGATTTTTGGGAAAATAGGATAAGGCATTTGACCTTGATCAAGGGATGTGTGGATCCGAGTCGGATTTCTATGAAATCCACCACCGGGATGTGTGGATCCAAGTCGGATTTCTATGAAATCCACCACCGGGATGTGCCATGTGCTGATTGGATATTATATATTGAGTCTGAATATTGTTGGGTCTAAAATTGGAATGCTACTCTGAATATTCTTGACTCTAAATATTGCAGATTGTGAATATTGCTGACTCTAAATATTATTGATTCTGATATTGGTGAGTCGGATATTTGCTAAGTTTGAACATTTGCTGACTCTGATTATTAATGAGTTTGATGTTTACTGAGTCTGAATATTTGCTGGATTGAAATACTGCTAGGTCGGATTTCTGCCAGGTTGGAATTTGGTTAGGTCGGATTTTGCTGAGTCTGTTATTTTATGCCAAGAATATTTTTGGGTCAGACAATTATAACCATCATTTAGTACTTGTATTGGGACGAGTTCTGAGTAGGGGAATGCGAGAGAAGCTTTAGCCATGGTGTTCTTTGATCTGTCTGATCTTTTCTCTATGTTCTGTTTGCTAACGCTGAAGTTATCTGAATGTGTCTTTTGCTGAGTCTAATCATGAAGTGAGTATTTATTCTCTGTTTGAGAGCATACATGTGTGAGAGAGAGATTCTTGTGTTGATTGAACCCCAACAGCTTTCAAGCCCAGCTTAGTGTTGTGTCTCTAGCTATGAAGATGTAGCTAGTAGTGCTCCTTCAAGTGTTTTTGTCACCTGCCATATCTGCATCAGCATACCCTTGCAAGAACGTGTTAGTGCCTCCAAAATACAAAGAATTTTTTTTTATCTCTTTTAGATATTTAAGTATCCACTTCATAGCTTGATAGTGCTCTTTACCTCAATTGTCCACGAATCTACTCAAAACTCCCACTCTATGTGCAATGTCTGGCCTTGTGTAAACCATAAAATACATTAGAGAACCTAGCACTATAGCATTTGAAACTTTAGACATATAGTCTATCTGCTCTTGTATCTTTGGGCACATATCCTTGGTTAGTTTAAAGTGACTAGCCAGAGGTGTAGAAACCAATTTTGCATCTTGCATTGCAAACCTTTCTAGTACCTTCTTGATGTAATCCTCTTGAGATAGCTTTGTTCTCTTCTTTGTCGTGTCCCTTCATATCTTCATACCGAGTATCCGCATTACAACACCTAAATCTTTCATCAAAAAATATTTAGACAACTCCTCTTTTAGGTATTTGTTGATATCCTGCATGTTAGCACTTGCAATCAGCTGATGAACTTCCCATCTCCCAAATTCTTTGTGTAGACGCAGTGATCTCAGTTGCATATTCTAAATCTGTGATCCAGCATCCATTGATCAAACTTCAAGTACCACTATCTTGATGGTTGCTTTAGACCATACAAGTTCTTCTTCCGTTTTCTCCTTACCCTTTACTTCACATCCCTTTGGTTGAAGCATGTAAATTACCTCCTCCAAGTCACCATGAGGGAATGTTGTATTTACATCCATTTGCTCAAAACTTAACTCATGAGTAGCCACAAGGCTTAAGACAAACCTAATTGAGTTCATTTTTACAACAATTGAAAATATATCATTAAAGTCAATACCTTTCTTTTGAGAAAATCCTTTTACCACAAGCGTGGACTTGTACCTTTTCTTCCCACCTTCTTCTTCCTTAAGCTTGTACACTCATTTGTTATGCACTGCATGTAGGATTTTTAGTGACTAAGGAAATGGAAATAGACAGATACTAAAATGAACTCCATTCACAATGCTTAATTTTTCTTCATATGTGTGCGCCTCATATAGAGGCTTTCAAACTTGCATCCATTGCCTAGAAGCATTGCACCTCTTTTCTATTAATTTAACTAATCATTTCATCTCTTCAAGGTGGCTAGAGGGGTTTCCCACATGCTCATACTCATCAAGTTAACCTTATCCCCCCCAAAAAACGGCCCCTTAAGCCAAACTTGGGAAGATTTTTACAATGATTGATATAATGCTTGTGGATCATGGTTTTTGTGGGTAATTTTACTTCTAGGATACTACTGATACATCTAAGCATGGAAAACACTAATTCATCATGGTGGTTTTGCATAGATTCACCTATACTATTATAAAAAGGGGAGGGATTCCGGCTCCTTCTCCTGACACGTGGCAACGTTTCCTTCAACCAGAGAGCTTTGATGGTGTGTGCCCTGCAGTTTTATCATGGAGAGAGAGAGAGAGAGAGAGAGAGAGAGAGAGAGAGAGAGAGAGAGAGAGAGAGAGAGAAAGCGCCTTTATGCCTAATCATTGGGTGATAGAACCCAAATTGCTTGGCTTATTTACTTTGCACAAGGCTCGCTTCAATTAGTCATGAGTCATGTGTGTGTCATGTGTTTGTGTGAGAGAGAGAACTCTTGAGAGTTGAACCACGTGACTCCCTTCAAGTCGTGAGTGAGTGAGAGAGAGAGAGAGAGAGAGAGAGAGAGAGAGAGAGAGAGAGAGAGAGAGAAATAGAGAGAACTCCTAAGAGTTGAGAGTTGAACACCAGGGGGAGCTAGAAGAGCCTACGGATACACACACACACACACACACACATACACACAGAGGGGGTGGCAAAAATTGTCTGCAGTATCTCCACACACACACACACACACACACACACACACGCACATGTAGAGGCCCCACAACAACTCGCTTCTCGCATTTCGTGATGCGTTGCAGCCTGTGTGTGTGTGTGTGTGTGTGTGTGTGTGGGGGGGGGGGGGGGGGGGGGGGGGGGGGGGGGGGGGCTGCGTGTATTGTTCAAGTACAGCTTTGCGCCAATATTGCATCACTGGGGGTCCCAAACAGTCCTTGAGATTCTTGATGGTGGCTGGATTTGGCACCCTACGGGCTAATTAACACCTTCCAAGGACCAAAAGTGATCAATGGTCCAACCGTCCAACTGATCAATGCTCATCTCCACCGCTTGCTGCTTGCCTGAGTAACTTTGTGGACTATGTGCCCTCCAACATCAAAATTGGCAGGAGCGTGCACCTGGAGAGATTGCGGACAAGAGCATGCATGCAAGCTGACTGTGTAATTGCAGCACTGATCAGCCTTCACCCCTGCTATGTTACATGATCATGGAATGGAATTGACTACACCAGACCGCATGTCATAAGCTGCCTTGCGATCTGCATAGTTGACAAGATGAAAGAGAGAGAGAGAGAGAGAGAGAGAGAGAGAGTCACAGTCTAATTAGCGTCGTGGGTTCAGCTTAATTGTCAAAGCTAGATGATTAGTAGCACCACTAAGTGCATGTAGAATGAGAATAGTCAAAGTCTGATATGCCGAAGCTGGCTGATTAGTAGCACCACGTCCAAAATAAGTGCGTGCAATAAGAGAATCTCTCTCTCTCTCTCTCTCTCTCTCTCTCTCTCTCTCTCTCTCTCTCTCTCTCTCTCTCTCTCTCTCTCTCTCTCTCTCTCACACACACACACACACACACACACACACACACACACACACACACACACACATGCAGGGGCCCTGCAACAGCTTGTCTCTCGCATTTTGTGATGCTTTGGATCTGTGTGTGTGTGTGTGTGTGTGTGTGTGTGTGTGTGTGTGTGTGTGTGTGTGTGTGTGTGTGTGTGTGTGTGTGTGGGTGTATTGTTCAAGTACAGCTCTGCACAAATATTGTGTCACTGGGGGGTCCCAAACAATCCTTGAGATTCTTGAGGGCTAGCTTTGGCACCCTAAGGGCTAATTAACACCTTCCAAAAGTGATCGATGGTCCAACCGTCGAGCTGATCAATGCTCATCTCCACCGCCTGCCGCTCACCTGAGTAACTTTGTGGACTATGTGCCCTCCAACATCAAAATTGGCAGGAGCATGCACCTGGAGAGATTTCCGACAAGAGCATGCATGCAAGCTGAATGTGGAATCGTAGCACTGATCACCTTTCACCCCTGGTATGCTACATGATCATGGAATGGAATTGACTACACCAAATGGCATGTCATAAGTTGCCTTGTGACCTCCATAGTTGACAAGATGAAAGAGAGAGAGAGAGAGAGAGAGAGAGAGTCATAGTCTGATTAGCACCGTGGGTTTAGCTTAATTTCTAAAGCTGGCTAATTAGTAGCACCATGTCCATTATAAGTGCGTGAAGTAATTAGCATCGTGGGTTCAGCTTAATTGCCAAAGCTGGCTGATTAGTAGCACCACGTCCAATATAAGTGCGTGCAGTAAGAGAATCTCTCTCTCTCTCTCGCTCGCTCGCTCTCGCTCTCTCTCTCTCTCTCTCTCTCTCTCTCTCTCTCTCTCTCTCTCTCTCTCTCTCTCTCTCTCTCTCTCTCTCTCTCTCTCTCTCTCTCACACACACACACACACACACACACACACACACACACACATACACACAATATATGGAACACAGGATGCATGCTGACAAACACTCTGTGATATTGCACACATCTACACCCATTCAATTCCCACCCCACCCACCCATGCCTATAAGGTTGACCCCTTGCTCTATGTTCGACACTTCATGCCCTAGTTTTTTGGATCTACTCCTTGCTTGCCATACTCAGCTCATTAGTTGCATATTTGAAGTGTAAACACATCTTTTGACACACACACACACACACAATATATGGAACACAGGATGCATGCTAATAAACACTTTGTGATATTATAGACACACAACACACACGTGCTCATATAGTACCATAGAAAAAACGAAGTAATTTTTGTTAACAAGCTTCCACTAAACATGCCACAGGCAAAAACATCATTGGCGGAAGAGTGATAGAAGGACGGATACCTCCAAAGCAGGATGCGATGATGGATTTCAAAGCCAGAGGCCCCCCTTTTCTTTCTTCTTTTCTGACATATACAAGCCCTTTATTTTGTAATCGGTTTGGAATTCTCCAGAAGCATGTACGCACCCTTGAATTTATCAGGATTATTTACCCGACATTGAGTAAATAATTGGCATTTATCAGGTTTTCCTGGCAGTTATCAGGTTTACCTACCATTAGCAAATAATTGGTTTGTATTCACATAACTGATGGGTATGTAGCCGAAAATCCTATCAGATGAGATCAGATAAAACACAGTGTTTTTATCTATGGACGTACTCTCCCCGAAAAAAAAACGGTCTAAACTATTACACAATGGGGGTTTTTTCGACATTTGGTTTTTTCGACAATAGGTATGTATAAAAATGGTCTGGTAATCCAAATAATGTACCATACCCATAGGATCTATTACCTAAGGCTTTTCAATAATAGTGTAGCCTTTAAAGAACTAAATCGTTGGCAAGGTCAAGCAACCACATTAATAAAATATGGTGCAACTTGCTACTGCAAGACAGTATGGCACAGTTAAGGCTCAGTGTGGTGCACCATGCTATAAAAAAGCATATGTTGTAAGCCAACGCAGCAAAACTCTCTCTGCAGCGCATCGCCTAAGCCTCTGAAACCCACACCAAGCAGCACTATCACACACACACCAATAACGCAATTGCCATAGCCAAGTAAGGAAGCAACTCACCACACACATACACACACACACACACACACACCCAGTTGCGCAAGAAGGAAGGCGCAGCCACCATAAACGAGTTGTAGACAAAAAAGCTTCGACGCTTCCTCAATGTACAACCAAAGGCGTGCTCTCCAGCTTGAAGCATAACAGAAGGTAAAAACAAGTGCTTCGTAATTTGTTTTTTATGCTATTTGTATACAAATCAAGTATTAAACTCAAGTGCCTTGTATAGCTACACATACACAACACGGTTTCGTAGCATATTGACAATTTCCCTATCTCAAAACACCACACACTGGCAGTAACATAGGAAAAGGGGTCTTCAGATATATTTACACACATAAAGGGAGAAATAAATGGGACATATACACTAGTTAATCTACTTTTTGTCGCAAAAGTAGGACGTATCTACGGTAATAAAGTACATAAGTAGCGGATGCACATGAAAATTAGTGGATTTGCACTTACATATACATTCATGGAGTCAAATTAGAGAATCTCATATACGGTTGGGTTACAAAAATAGGAAGTTCCACATAAATAGACATGCATGTAGAAGGTTCAAGCAATAGGTTATAAATAACCGACACAAGAATAACACATCGACATGAACGAGGTTGAGTATTGGCATACGTATACATACGGAAGGCTAGGTTTGGCATTTATGTACAAAGACATATATATAAGCACGTAAACACATTTAGAAAGCATGCATAATTTTAAAAAAAATGTATCATAGGACTAATAACTCTGCAAAAAATTATGTGACATTTGAAGGAAACAGCAGCCAAGTGATACATTTCCTTGGACACTAAGTGGAAAAGAGGAGCAATACAAATGTCTACTGCAAGCAATAACCAGGTGAATTGGTACAGAGAGCTTCGAATACAATGGTTATTAAACAATGATGTAAAGAGAGGTTTTCTTAGTATCGTCTTTCCTTTATGATTTCTACATAGCATAAAAATGTATTGAGATTTGAAAGAGGGTATATGACAACCTCCTGTGAGGACATATGTCACTATGTAAGACTGGTTTTTTTTAAGAAAGGTTTTACAAACAAAATGCTGCCAGAATTTTCACAAATTAAATATACTTAGAATAAATAAATTAGTGTTTGGCGGACAAAGCGACAAGCGGCCATTTCCAGAGAAGGATCATATTTTTATGAGAAACCTTTGTAAAATTCTTTTGTAAGGAAGCATCTCTAAGCCGAGAACTTGTCAAAGGATTTATGATTATTCTTCTGGGAGCAAATTGTATATTAGAGAGTCAGTTAGAAGTTTAGGAGCTTTTGGCCAGACAAACCATTTGTAAAGACCTAAACTATAAAGGTCATTTTTTGTAAGTTTAAACATTATCTTTTTAATGGAAAACTGAGAAGACAGCGTACGTTTGAGAGCTCCTTCCTGCTCCAACTTGTAATCTTCGCCATTGTGGCTACGGTAAGATTTGTTTATTGTATTGTGTTCCTCTTACCTTGCTCTTCCATTCAAGTGTAATCATTCAAAATTCGGTGTAGGTTTTCAACGATGAGTTTGAGACCTTAATTCGCTGTTTTGAGTGTCTATATGCATGTTTTATGTTGTTTTGACCCTAGAAGGGGCATTAGGGACCCTAAAACGACCCATTAGGATCACCTGTTCGCTGTTTTTGCTGACTTTGGGATGAACGATCGCGATCTTTGTACCTTTTCAGAATGTTGTGACAGTGATAGGATACAATCCTGATAGTCCCCTGTAACTTCCCTTCAAGTTTCGTGCGATTTCGAATAAGTTTGCATGGTAAACAGGCATGACGACTGTAGAGCTGTGTAGAAGGACATAGTCAAATTACTTGGCGGTAATGCATTTGATTTGCTTGTAGAGTGAGTAGATGCATCTCATCGAGTTCACTTCATTAGGAGTGACACCCTAGCGAGTTTCAATGCCTCATCCTAGTCGCTTCCCTTGTATTGATAAATATGTTGATGCTTGAGAGCTATGCTATGGACGTCCGTCACGGCGACCCGCAAACATTGGCGCCATTGCCGGGGAATGAAGCTTGGGTGATGAGTGGCCGAGTGCGTATTCAGAGTTTTCTTATTGTTCCAAAAGATAATTTCCATTCCATTTACATTTCAGTGAAGCATCTAGACAGGGGTTTAGTGCTTAGTGGAGTCTAGGGTCGGTGGACTGGCTAGATCTACTCTTGAGATATAAGGAGTTGTGAGTGAGGTTGCTTTAAGCATTTTTTCTCTTCAAATTTCTTTGTAATGATTGTAATGATCCATCATCCGTTTTTTATCCTGTTTGTTTTGTTTGATTCATTTTCTTATGTTCTTTCATTTCTGTACTTAGGAGTAGGATAAGTAAATCACATTCCAGTCATATTTGGGGCAAAAGATAGAGTCAAAAACACCAAAAAACCATAACTTTGGCAAAAGGGCCATAAGACTCTGAAATTAGAATCTGACCAAACAGAGCTGAAATTGATTCAAATCACAAAGTGGTAGCACCAAACACTGGGAAATACTTGTCAGAGAGAGACTGTAAAATTTCATCAGATTTAGCTCTGGTACTACGATCGCGATCGGTGTACCTTAGTGTCAAAATTGTACAAGATTTGACATGTGCCTTCTTGATAAGATTCTAAACAAGTTTGTCTAAAGCAACCACACCCAAAAACATCAAAAATCAAGGAAATCATGCCACTTGGGTAAAACTAGCCTGACAGACCCAAAAACTGTAAAATCTTGGCTTTTGGTGATCCAAATGCAAAAAGACTTAGGGGATAGCCTTAAAACATCAGTGTCTACAAGTATGCCAAATTTGGTCTAATTTGGGCTCAGAACTACGATCGCGATCGGTGTACCTAAGTGCCAGATTTTGACCAGATTTCATATGTAGGATCCTCAGGTGTATACAAACATAAAAGTCTAAAGGACCTAGAGCCAGAAACCTCAAAATACCTGTCAAACCATCTAAATACAGATCCAAGTCAAAAACTGCTAAAGTGGCTTAGAAATTGACTTTCAGTAGACCAAAACACATCAAAACTGGGAAGGAACCATACAGAGGGATAGCCTGTACACAGGACAACCCCAGATAGCTTCCAAATCCCAAATCAAGCACTAAAATCAGATCAAACTGATAGATTCTGAGAAACAGACACTTCCAACCAAGAACTGGTAAAAGCTTGACTTTTTAGAGTCTGATTACAAAAGTATCAGAGGTAGCCTTAAAATAGCCTAGTGAACAAGCTGATGAAGTTTGGTCAAATTTGTGGGCCCAGAAGTACGATCGCGATCGGTGTACCTCTGGCCCAGATCTAACTCATTTTTGACTTGTTCATAGACCTAGACTATTTAAGATATCAAGAGTTGTCAAAACTCAAATTGGACATATTGTCAATAATCTGCAAGCAAAATCGTGTTGAAATCATTGTGAAAGTGTTGAATCTGCTGACAGTTGGAATGATACAGTGATCTCATAGCCATCAAGTGTATTCATTTGCAGAGACCGATCAAGTAACAATCCATGCAGTCGCAGGAGTTGGAAGATCACTCCCTCTCCAGGTAAGAGGTTTGGATTCAGTCAGTAAATCCCACTTTCTTCATGTCATTGAGATCGGGAAAACAAATCAACATCCGACACTGAAATTTAGCGGATCAAGCAAGTGTTGTATCAACGGAGGAGAGTGTAAACCAAGGGGTAGTACAACTGTTAGAGCCGATCCTTGAAGAAGGCATCTCCGATACTTCTTCAGAGAGATCTTACGAGTATTTCACAGAACACTTGGGACAATTAAAACTAAATGGAAGAGAAAACATGGCAGCAGGACCATCAGACCCCTCGGACACAATAAATCTATTGTTCATCAAGTATCAATATGACAACAAGAAAGGTGCCAAGATATACAAAGATGGTATGGACCGCTACTGTGTGAAAATAGAAGATAGACCAAGTGAGTTGAGGGACTTAGTGCCTGTGAGCTATAGCGGAGATAGGTACCTAGATGATGAGGGTATCATGTACTTGGTAGTCCTAAATCCTAACATTGCAGACAAGTGGGGATTGATGGGCACGAAAGCCAAAATAGATGAGGAACATGGGGAAAAGGCACCAACAATGAGCTTACCTAATGCGAGGGTAAGGCGAGAAAATGAAACATTGAGAGTCAACACGGATAATGTCTACTTGGGGTTATACAAGTATAATAATGGAGAGCAAGATCTCTATTATAGATGCAAGGAATCCTACGTCGGAGATATGACTGAGCGGAAAAGACTTTATGTCTTCACCTACACAGAGAGAGCACAAACAAAAATCGCCGCATACGACAAGTATGGAAGACGATACGTAGCAATCGATAAAAAGGAGTTGGAAGGATATACATACTTTGGGGGACCACTTCACCAGTATTATGTCACTCCAAGCCCACTAAGACCAGCAACTACAATTGTTGTGCCAAACCCGATGACCACAGGTGGAGAGAGGACTCATGTAGCTGATTCTTTTAGTCGACCTCGTTATTCGATGCCAAGCCCCATGGGAATGTTACATTCCAGAGAATCAATGGCTACGAATCGAGGTAGTGCGGTTCCTATCTCTACACATACGGCAGTAGGTCCGACATTTGCAGCCACCCCATCACATTTTCCTCCTAGTAGTAGATTCGGGGCAGGGGAGCCAACGAGAGCAACCCACGACATCCATGATGCCCAAGAACGATTAAGCCAAGACACGGGAGCAATGAGACTGATCGCAGACCATAGACGGATTAGGCCATCCCAAGTACCGAAGTGCATGCCGAAGAAGTATAGCGGATCAGGGGATCCATATGCCCATGTATCGCTCTTCAAGCAAGTCTTAAGAGAAGAACAGATCACTGATTTCCATACTCAATACGAGGGATTCGGGCTGACCTTGGAAGGGACGGCCTTGACATGGTTTCAACCTTTGAACCCTGAAACTTGTTCAAATATTGAACATGTATTACGCGAGTTCGCGGAAGAATTCTCAAAATGGGGTATAAATCATAATATTGTATCACATATATATGCTTTTAAACAAAGGGAGAATGAAAAAGTGAAGGAAGCGACCTTGAGATTCAAGCAATACATTGAGAGGTGCCCGAGGAGGGAATTACCGCAGGACGAGAGATTGTCTGTGCTCTTCGTTGAAGGACTTAGGAACGAAACCTTGAAAAAGGACCTTCACTTGAAGGCATGTAGCACATTTCAACAGGTTACAAGGGAAGTGTTATATCTTGTTGATAACTGCAAAGCATATGGGGAAGTGTCAGAGGATACTGATTCAGTAACCAGTGGCTCTTCATCTATTAAGAGCAAACCCTCTACCAAGAAAGATGCTCAAGCGTCCTTGATGTCGACAGCTGACCAAATGATAGAGGAGGTAACGAAGAGAATGCAGCAACATATATGCCTCATCCTGGTCGCTTCCCTTGTATTGATAAATATGTTGATGCTTGAGAGCTATGATATGGACGTCCGTCGCGGCGACTCGCAAACAATTGGAAAAGATGACTTACACACCATAGAGATAGGGATGCCCTTAAGGAAACATTTAGTATAGTATGTAAGAATATTAAACTCATATGTGTGACCATTGTTGACAAACAGGGTATAGGCAGACATCTAGGATGAGCATCACTCGATATATATTTAAGCTACAACAAATTCGGGACAAGCTCATGGCAGCACATAAAGGGAAAACCATGCCAATAGCAATAAGAGATCCTATCTCCAAACCATGTAAACCCATAAAATATTTCACCGACCGTAATCGACCCTACTTACATAGACGAGGAAAAGAAAACATAACATATGATTAGGAGTATGGTTGGGGTCCAGGGTGTGACAGCAATAACAAGCAGTGGGGATTGCTTGATATACCTATCACCCCTTTAGTGCAAATTAATTCTAATTAGTTGTACTTGTGGTTGGTTGGTAGGTAAAGATCCCTGCTTTCATCTGATAGGAGTTACGGCTTAAAGCTCCTACTTTTTTATGTATCGAAGTATTTTGTAATAAGTTTTATATCAAAAAGTTCTACTTTGCTTTGTTCTTTTCACAATATGGTAAGTGCAAACGGTATTTAAGTTCTCTCAGTATATGATTCTAAATGATGGGATTTTACAATCAAACACACACACACACAATTTTCCCGGGATACCTTTGGTTTGGTATCCATCATATACTGAGGAAACTTAATACTGATATAAAAATAAATTTTGGTTTAATACTTGTATCGTGATTTATTCAGGCTTTTTGGATTCCATCTCTCATCCGTCTAGGATATGGAATAGAAGAAGGCATTCCTATTCCACATGTTGGTACCCAATGCATAATTTCTTGTTTCAAAGGTGTGGAATTTCACCCAAAAAAATTGGACTTTGAGAAACAAGCTATAAACACCCACTCTATATCGGTATTAAACACTGCTTCTATAAATGACTGGCTCTCCTTATTGATTCTTTCTAGAAAAGATAAGGATAAGATTCTAGAGGCCTTTAATACCTTCTTAGCTAAGTTACCCATTATTGATGCACAAGATAGTGCAGATCTTGTTTTTTATTTTACTTCTCTACCCACTATTGTGAACAAGTTATATTTTATCAATAACCTTCCAGCGGTACCTATAGAAATCAAGCACTCAGAAAAGGTTATTAATCCCCTTCTTGATCTAGACCTTCTGGAGGAAGAAGAGAAGGAAGCCCTCAACTTTTTAGCAGATGCAAACTATTTATCCCCCAAAAGAGCAGTTTCTAAACTCTTTTCAGAGGTGATCCCTTTACTACCACCCAGGCAAGTTGAGTTGGATGCTATTCGACTTGAACATAAGCTCTGGGATTATGAAATTTTGAACCATCGGGCACCTTTTACAATTTCCTCTCTAGGGTTGTTGTGTAGTATTCCCACGGACATTGTTTAGCAATGTAGAACCTTAGCCTTACATTCCAAACATCTTTTGGCACAAGATGTTCTCTTCGAGCTTAAACAAGTCAAATTATCATATGTCGATGGTAAAAAATGTCCAAGCTCTTCAATCATTGCTCCCACCAAAGGACTCTCTCTTATGGACAAGGCAAAGGATCAAAAATGGTTTCTGAGAAACTGCAGTGGAATTCCTATATACCCTTCCTTAAATGCCAATGCAAAAGGGTGGATCCAAACTCCAGTTGCTCCTCTTCAATCATTTGGTTTGATCAGTTTTTGTGGTGCGTATTCCAGAATTTACCAAAGTTTTTTCAATTTTCATCTGGACCTGCCCAGGTTTATGCCTTTATTGCATGAGTGGCCTCATTTCCAACTGAATTAAGGCATGCGGTAATCATCTATCATCAGTTTCATGAACACATGCTAGAAGCAGCTAAGAAACTGGTTTTTCCTATCTTTTGAAAATTTACCCTCTTTTGTTTACCATAAACCCAATCTTCAGAGAACTCTAAGTCCACTTCTTATTAACCTGGTAGAAGTTTCTTTGATTGAAGGATTTGTATTCCTTTGGCACTCATATGCCCAAGCCGATAGTACCACACAGCATTGTTGACTTTGGTAAATGTTGCACAAGTTGAACATTGGATGTTGACAGTACACAAGTAAAGTGTTTCCTGTCTTTTGAAAAATTACCCTCTTTTGTTTACCATAAACACAATCTTCAGAGAACTCTAAGTCCACTTCTTATTGACCTGGTAGAAGTTTCTTTGATTGAAGGATTTGCATTCCTTTGGCACTCATATGACCAAGCCGATAGTACCACACAGCATCGTTGACTTTTGTAGAGCTGTTGCACAAGTTGAAGATTGGATGATGACAGACACAAGGTTGGTACACAAGTAAAGTGTACCAACCTTTTCTCCTTTGGCAACCACCAAATATCCCTTTGAGATCTTCCAACATTTGTTTCTAAATGTAATGTTGTGGCCTTCATCGTTCAATTGTCATATAGAGATCAAATTTTTGTGAAGAGAAGTAACATGCCTAACATCCTTAAGCTTCTATTAATTTCCATCAGTAGTCTTTTGACAAAAATTGTATCTTTGCCGACAATTTTACAAGCTTCATCATCTCCCAAGTACACATACCCAAAATCACCTTTGGTGTAATCTTGGAAATGTTGCTTGTATGGTGCTGCATGAAATGAAGCCTCGGAGTCTACTATTTAAAAACTAGACACATTGTCTAATGAGAGAATTAAAGCATCTTGCACTACTTTACCTACCACATTGGCCTTTGATGTTGGCTTGTTGTCTTGAGAGTCTGAATCCTTCTTCTCCTTGTACTAGAAATCCTTCTTAATGTGGCCCTTCTTTCCGTAGTTCCAACATTCAAGAACTCACTTTGTGCTTGACTTTCTCCGCCTTGAGAAATCATGACCCTTTTGACTTTTAAACCTCTCCTTAGGCCTTCCTCTTGTTTCCATTGATAGTGCAACACTTGATTATTCACCTGTGCATCTCCTTCACATTTCCTTGCTTAGGAGGACACACACAACATCATCAAACTTAAGGTGCCAGAGATAGTGCTACTTACAACCACCACAAGGTTGTCCCAACTATTCGGTAGAGAGGATAGTAAACGAAGAGCCCATACTTCATTGTTGAAATTAATCTTTACCGATAAAAGTTGATTTATGTTGGTGTTAAAGTTGTTTAGGTGCTCTACAACTAAACAACTCATTGTTAGATTGAACAAGAGTTTTATGAGAAATACCTTATTGGATGCGGATGGTTTCTTGTAGAGGCCTTCAAGGGACTTCATCAAGTCCTCCGTGGTTTTCATCTCCAAAACATTGAATGCAACTGCTGATTCCAAGCTTAGCCAAATCGTTCCTGATGACTTTCTGTCAAGGACAATCCATGCTTCATCTTCCATTGTTGCAGTGAGTGTTGCGGGTTTCTTTGCAAGACTTCCACCTAGTGGAAAATAAAGGTCCTTTTGGTAGAGATAGTCTTCAATCTGCATCTTCCAATGTTGGTAGTTTTTTCCATTGAACTTCTCAATCTTGAGCTTACCTTCCTCTGTCATTACTCCCACTCAGTTCAAGAAATTCTTTCCTTCATATACTTTAGCTACGAGAAAATCTTGCTCTGATGCCAATTGTTAGGAAATAGAGCATAGCTAAGTAGATATTAGAGTAGTTTACTGAATGGAGAGAGATAATTTTCACACATGAGGAATTATAGATGAGAGAGAGAGAGAGAGAGCATGATATACATGGTTCACCCACTGTGAGCCACATCCATGGGAAAGCAGCCACCCAATGAATTTAGTATTGCAAACTAGAACTAGGTTACAAAGGGATTATACCCTTAATGGAACTCCCACCTTGATACCTCACACACACCTTGTTTCATCAATGTCACATTACATTTTGTGTGTAGAAGAGGTCTCCTTTTATAGGAAAAAAGGGCCACCCTCTCTCATCAAAGGCAACCGTGTGTAGTCACCTTCATGTAGACAAGTTGGAGTTGAATTCTCCCATGCATCCATGTGTGGTCGCCCTTGAGAAGACAAGTCCACCTAGAAATCATCCACTGGCCATTGAATTTGGCCACCAGCCAAAGACTTCCGCTCACCGGCTATTGACTATCAGCCACAAAAAACTGGCAAACCGATCGGCCATTTTTTGATCACTTTTTGGCCTTCACCCAGCCATAATATTCCGACAAAGGAAAATTCTGGTGAACCTGAGACTAGGCATGAATTTTGGTTTTCCAACGAGTGATTTTTCTTACGCACGATGGTTTCTCCTCATAATGGGGGCCTTACAAATGTGTGTTTTTTAAGACTAAAAAAACAAAGGGTGAATCAGGCTCCATACTTTACAGAGGTTTTGGCCAATTACAAGTGGCATGAATGTGCTATGCACAATTTGGAAGCTAGGAAGAGAAAGTATGATGCATTTTAGAACATGTGTACTACAGGAAATGTCAATGCTGGGTTCTCAAGAATTAGAAACATTGGTGACAGTGGTTCTTCTATATGGAGTTGAAGTGTGGGGCAAGAGCATCTCAAAATTTACCAGGAAAGAGTTTGAGAATGCCCAAAAGTGTTTTCTTGTAAACTTTCTTCAACTGAAGACATAGACACAATATATGTTCCTCCTTCTTGAGTCTAGATCTCTTCCAATTGGGGTTTTGGTCTTGGAAAGGGTTGTGGAGTACACGATAAAGATGTGTCAAAGACCCTCACATTGACTTCCTACAATTGCATGGGAAGCAAGCAAAAAGCAAGATCTTGAGCATGACATGGATGCAAGGCATAAAAACGTGGTTTGGGAGATGCGATTCATTATACTTGGTACATGATGCCTTTATAGAGGCCCAATTGAATGAAGCTTTTCTACAATGCCAATGTATTACAACTTGGGAGGAATCTAGTGGGTCACACTTCATACATCACACCACCCATATTGGGAGCTTCCATACTCCCAATAGAATGAATATTTTCTACAACTCTAATGTATCACGACTTGGGAGGAATCCACTAGGTCATGCTTCATACATTACACCACCCATATTGCTCCAAACTAAAAAACCATGTTCTTTGTTGAAAGAGGAAACCATACTCACCCTCATATGCTTGAACCATGTTCTTTGCTAAAACAAGAAACCATACTCACACTTATATGCTTGATCCTATCCCCTTGTCAGCGATACACACTATTGCAATCATTCAGCTTAGCTCCCACTCCCTTTGATGCAAGACAGAGCATTGGGATAATGAAGAAGTGTCAAATTGATTGTGTACATTATGCTCATTACAAGGTTGAGAGTATGATTTCCACACACTACTATAGTGCTTAGCTTTTGTTCACATTCTAACCTGCTTCCCTCTCATTTTTAGCATGAGTACTTAGACCTACAAACTTTTCTTTCCCAACCAGAATGTGAGCGCTCAACGATACAAAAATCTATCTGTCTATCAATCTATCTCTCTCTCTTACTTGAAAGCCCAAAATTTTTTGAAGACACATCAGGACTATAATGCAAGAGACTAAGACAATTTGAGGTTACAATGCATTTATGATTTCAAAGTGAAGTTGGTTGTCACCTTCCATGGAAGTGCTCTTGGATTCTCTTACTACCTTTCTTTTGAACAAGGAAGTTTTTGAAAAGGTCTCTTTAGATGACCATACAACCAATAGGGTGAAAGTCCCTCCTTAAGAACATCAAAATGTCTCTCTCACCAAGCATGAATTTCACCTCATTTGAATCACCTTTCCAAGAAAATTTAACAGATACAGGTATTGACAAGGGCATTGTAATGTGTGCAACATTGTGGATTGTTTTTGCAAATTGTGTGTAAAAACATTGGTTGTGTAAATCAGTCGAGCACCTTGGGCCCAAAGAGGGATACGTGTGCCACGAGGGCTTGAACCCTCACATAGACAAATCATCAACCTTGAATTTGAATTTCATAGTGGTTTCACGCTTGCTTGATAAGCTCAGATCCTTACCCAAAATTGTCCTTATACATGTACGTGATAATCTTGTTTGTGTGTGTGACTATTCGGGAAAGTCTTTTCCTAGACGATTGGGTTTCCTCCTTTCCACGATGCAAACTAGAAGCACTACTAGAATTATCTAAATTTTTAGGATCTTTAAACTATTTTCTTATAAATTTTATTGGTTTCTTCTCCCTTTGTCTTGGTTTGCAACCAGCTAATCTTGATTTTTAACTGGCTCAAAACTAAGCTGAGTCAAACCTTTCTCGAACACTGGTGTGTATTTGTGTGTGTAAAAGAGAGAACGTGCTAAACTTGATCTTTCACAAATGTCTTTGTGAGGCAGGCTGCTTGACTTCATCACTTGTTTTTGTTGCTTGTATTTTAAAAACCTGGCCCGCTGAAATTGAGAAACAAGGATGGGTTTAATGATCGAAACAACAACTACTACCAAAAAATTGTGTAGAACCTTCCTTCTACCTACATACAACAAAGGCAAACGCATACTACATGAAACGCAGGAGCGAGAGAGAGCAATAATGAGCTCTAATGAAAGTGTGAAGGTTTAAAACACATAAGTCAACATGTTTGAACTGAGGGTGCTCATCACCCTCAAGCACATGGACATGCACTATGAGTACCAAGAAGAGGACATCTCCAACAAAAGCCAATTGTTTCTCGAGAGCAACCGCATTCACAAGAAAATACATGTGCTCATTCACAATGGCAAGCCCATCTACGAGTCCCTCATCATCGTGCAGTACATCAAAGAGACCTAGCTCTCCTCTAACAAGGGAGTGCATATTTATGACACAGGAGTGAAACTAATCAGAAGCCTTGAAGGAGAGATGCAAGAGCAAGCCAAGAAAGAGATGATAGAGTACTTCAAAACATTGGATTGAGCTTTACGTGATCTGTGCAGGCATGCCTTATTTTGGAGGTCAAAACATATGCTTTGTGGATATATCTATGTCTCCTTTTCTGTTCTTGTTTGAGGCGTATGAGACTATGGGTGCATTCAAGCTTTTGGATGACAGCCAATGCCCACATCTTTTCAAGTAGGCGAAGGATTTTCCCAAAGCACCCAAGTGTGAAACAGGCCATTACGATTGCACCCTCTGATAAGGTTGTGGACCTTGCAGATGAGCTTAGGAAAAAGGCTCTAGGCATTTGAATAGCCGTTTGCCGCTTCTGGGAATGAAGATATGTAGGCCTTCTTCTTGCAGGCATGTGAATGATGCTTGCAAGGAGGCAAATGGTGATTTTGTTCTTGTAGATTGCATTATTATTATTCGTATACAATCAAACTTACTCTAACTCTGGTATGCTTTACCCAATTGTCACTATGGTGAAGATGAGGTGTAACCTTTCTAGCCAACTGTGATTGATCTTGAAACCATGCTTGTGATAATGAGAGTTTGGCTCTTGATATGTGGATCTTGTAATGATGATTATACCAATATATATACAAAGCCCCTTTATTTACCACTTTTTTAGATATAAAAGATGAAAACTTCATGATGGCCTCAAGAAGGTAACATTTTTTGATGTAATGAGTTGAACGCTTCTTAGAACACATTTGACATGTTAATGGAGAGAGATTAGAGAGAGAGAGAGAGAGACAGAGACAGAGAGAGAGAGAGATGCATGTGACACACACACACAAACCCCACGGGGGATTCACTAATACTAGGGAGGGGATGCCACCAACATGTATCCCACTAGGTAAAAACACCTTATAAACGGTCCCTTACATGGTAGCCCAACCCCCTATCTACAGAGATTTAAATGCTTAGATAACCCCCTACATACAGATTCTGTAGTATTAGCATGAGACCCCTACCTTATATGTACAAAAAAATTTATAGCTTAGAAAAAGTTTTTAGAGCTTCATGAAAAAAATTTGTGAGAGTTTCACCCTATAAAAAGACCAATTTTTCAAATTCACATATGCCACCTACTTTGTAAGATTCCCCCCCCCCCCCCCCTCTCTCCCCTCCCTTGAACATACGGCATGTGTATGCAAGTTTTGGGGTGCTATCCCTATTGTATATGCTTATGCATACTTTTAAAGAAAACCCAATTTTACACTCACATGGTACCATATGGAACGGATTAGTGAATCCCTCGTGACACACACACAATCACTTTCTTAATGAAAATGTTCAAATGAGTATAGTAAGAATTCATTACAAAGAAAACTTAAAGGATCATGATTGCCAACACATTTGTAAGGTTCTTTCTCTGAAACAGTATTTAACATTGCATACCAACAATTCAATTCTATTATTAACGGGTCAATGCATGTTAAGGTGGTACACTTTTTGTGGTTAAAACCAAATCTTGAATGTTTGTTCTTTTTAGCACTTATAAACCTTATAAATTTTAAATCTCAAGGGGACAATGATGAAGTGGAGAGGGAATGTGGCCCAAATTATCTACCACAAGCGAGCATGCGCACGCATGCACGTGTGTGTGTGTGTGTGTTGCTATTTTAAATACATATATACGCAAACGAACACAAGTGTTCATGGACAACCAAAGACAAGTATAAGGGTTATGCACAAAAATTTATTTGCATGTTTGGAAATAAATTATGTACATGGTATCAGTAACCGAGAATACATCATAGGAAATTACAATCCCAAACAATGGTAATAGAGCTGCTCCCCATTCGAACGAGCATCAATTTCAAAACATAAAGAATAGCCTGTTTTACTCAAAGAAGGTAGCCCTCACTTGCATCCATAGTAAATAAGAAAACGCTCGGTTAGCAATTGTTTACCGTATACAGGTGAAGCATGGGCATCCCAGTTGTTATCCATGTCACAATGATAAAACAAACAATCCTTAAGTGTATTTTTTTCTTTTTTTTAAAATTGATTCTATTTTTATATGGATCCAAAGGTACCACATAGATAACTATGCAGTAAAAATACTCATTTTTTGACGTGATAGAAGAGAGTTATTTTTTTATAAATACAAGTTTAGTATTTTGATCTTTCATTTATACTCCCTTAAGGCTTTGTTAATTTGAAAACCCAATATCAATCACTATGGTTATAATCCGCCCAAGTAGACGATCTAGATATCATATCAAATAAGCAACCAAATCCCAGAATCATCAAACCTTGAAGTAATATACAGTTTTCGGATCATCATCCATTTGTCTTGTTCAAAAAAAAGTGCCCCTAATCATGAAAGTAAAGCCTATTTTACAATTTTTTTAAACATTTATGAACCAAGTTACATAGTCGGAGATATCATATTGCAAACTATCAATGAATATCCCGATCCTAGGTCTTTTTGGTTTAAAGAGAAATATAGCACCTATCCATGAAATTAATACCCCCCCCCCCCCTTTTTTTAGTTAAATACATGGTGAGCAACCCACTCCAAAAAAAACCACTTCATTAATTCTAGTAGACAAAATATGTACAGCTAGCATACATGCTACGCCATTTAGATAAGTGTTTACTGTAGATTTTCAGAAGCCAAAAAGAACACGGCACATTATGATTTGAAGTGGAGATACTTCCTTTACCCAGGAATTTCAACAGGCATTGAAGAATCATAATACGGTGTGTTTTTCGGAACCACATCACCAAGGTTTGTTGCCAAAACCAAAAAGTATGCCCATAATTATGAGAATTGAGGTAGTTTTTTTACAGCTTTTACCTGTCACAAACCATTCATATGCCAGGAGTTATACCATTTGTACACATATGTACCACAGGGCACCATATGTAGAATTTATTTAGCAGCCAGTTAGACTTGAACGACCAGTATGGAAAGATCTTTCCCGCCCAGAACAACCCATAGTATCAAAAACAAATACATAATATCAAAGGATACCAACTATTTAGTTTACCAATCAAACTAAACATGGTCATAGAAATATGACCAGAGGTAGAGATACCATTCTACCACTAGTCAACCAGTCGCAGCCATATACGACCAATACTAGAGATATACTCTCTATACCGGATTTACATCAGGCCAAGAAGTACTACATTAGTATCCGGATCATCATTCCCCAGGCCTGTACTCAAACCAGACACCCAGCCATGCACATGAGACACAGCATCTTTTTACATTTTATTATACTCACGAACCAGTAACAAGCCATGGGATATTCCCCCTACAGTCACAAATTACCATAGGGTACCATTTTTTACCAACTATTTCTCATAGTTTTTGCTGGTTAGCAACCAAATTATAAAGAGATCAAATCCGCATCAGAATAGAACCTGTCACATGTCAGAGGATATTCCCACTACAAAAAAGTATCACAGGGTACCATATTTAACTATCATGTCACTTAGTTTTGCAGGTTTTAGCAAAAATAGATATAAAGAGATCATTCCACTTCAGAACAAAACATAGTACCAAAGAAAATATATACTTTCATCGTATACAGATATTTAACTATTCGACCTGTGAACTCGGAGCAGTAGGCAGAATAGCCCCCACAACGACTTCCTTCCCATTCTTCATGACAGTAGAAGACCGTTTCAACAGAGTGCAGAACCCTCCTCACCACTCAATGTAAAAAAGTTTGTACAAATTCCATTACCTCATACAGTAACAATATGCCAAGTGAGTAATACTACTCACAGGTTAATATAGGCTCGGTGTCCTCCCTACGCGTACTATTATAATCAGATTCGTCCAGAACAAAGATCCCCCAGGATATGCAAACCGTCACACCATTGAGAGAGGATGATATAGGTGTATACCACCCAACCAAAGCAGATGAATGCGGCCAATCGCCGCCGAGGTCTGGCGTGTAGAGCCAGGCAGCCGTGTAAGGAAAGGTTTGTCAGAAACAGGTGTTATGAAGGCAGATGATAACACCTACCACCAGTTAGATCGAAACTTGCCTGAGGAAGTAATAGTCCTATTTCAACTTAAGAAGGATACATTATGCCAAGCCCTCAATCCCACGGGTCAGTGGTTCCGAGAGGTAGACAAGGGGTGCTATAGCCAGGCAGGAAAACATATTGTAAAGGCACTAATAGGTATTAAGAGCCGATTAGTCAATTCCAACCCTAGGCTATTAAGGAGTAATGTACTCTTTTCTAGGTACCCTTTATATATAGGCAAAAAAATTCCATATCGCCCATGTTTTAGGTGTTTTTTCTAGGTTGAAAAAAAGCTTTAAAGTATTTTCACAATTTGTACAACAAAGCTTAGCCTGGAGTGGTATTAGTACATCCGTACAAGATGAAGGGGGTTTTTTTTATATGCTAGATTATACTATTTCATAAGCAACTATATGCATGGTATTCAGAGAACTAAAACCATTATTCCTTATATTTATCATGGATAGGTCCTATTCTCCATATACCAACTGTTTGGTGTTTAGACCTGAGCTGGATCATAGCCACAGTACCATCCCTTTTAGTATAAGAGTAAGGAAGCCTTGGAGTGGCAATAGTATACGAAGTTTAGTGTGTGTTATACACTAATCCCTTATGGCTTTAAACACCGATCTGATATTAGCTATTGCAGTCCAACACCTGCAGCAGACTCCTGAGTTAGTTCGTAGATCATTTGTCAAAAAATATGCCAGCCTTCTCTTTCCGAACCAGGGGACAACTGTAGCCCAAACACAGTGGTGGACATATCAAGATAAACTCACCAGAGTAACATTATGGGGTCGAGAGCATTTCAAGAAGAACATTAGTCTAGAAATGGTAAAAGAGGCCATGGGTTTAGGTCCGAAGTACTATTATGTTAAGCAGTCTATGAAGCAAGGATTCTCAGAGCGATTATTCCTACTAGCACAATTTATTCCTCATCACAAGCTCTTCCTAAGTCCTCATTTTGGTCCCTACTTACGAGGATACTTTGATTATTCTCCCCGAACCATAGGTTTAAGCATGGCATTAGCTAATCGTATCCTGCCCCATACAGAATGACCACCCATATGTTTCTATTGCGATAGTTGTTTGTGTGATCATGTAACGGACGGCTTAACCGTGATGTAAGAGGAACCAAGGCGGTTTTATCTGCTCTTATTTATGATAGACCCTCTTTTTTTTGTAAGCAATACTTTTGAACACGTATGTGTGTGTGTGTGTGTGTGTGTGTGTGTGTGTGTGTGTGTGTGTGTGTGTGTGTGTGTGTGTGTGTGTGTGTGTGTGTGTGTGTGTGTGTGTGTGTGTGTGTGTGTGTGTGTGTGTGTGTGTGTGTGTGTGTGTGTGTGTGTGTGTGTGTGTGTGTGTGTGAGAGAGAGAGAGAGAGAGAAAGAGAGAGTTTGTAGATGCTCAAAAAAGACGAGAACAAAAGCACCATGGACGCTAAGAAGTATGTTGCCTCAAGAACTAGGCATTGAGGGGCACAAAACAGTAGGACCTTGAATAGTAGGGGAGGCAAGGTTTAGGATTGAGTGCACATTGCACTCTCATGGGAAAGAAGAGCATTACACCGACATGTACTTGACTCATTATGTGACTTTGCCATGTAGGTTTATGGGATGCATGTGAGGTATTTTGCGTGTGAAGCAGGTGGTCGTTGGCATGCCCCCAAAATTGAATATCCAAGCCAAGGAAAGTTTTGTTGCAGTAAGGAGGATTTCCATCAAGAATATGGACTTAGCCTCATGGGTGAGATTCCATGACAGCTGAGTGACAATGATGTACCCAAAGTCATGTGGATCACCATGCTCAAAGAGCCCAAAAGAGGAAGTCCAAAGGTACACTGTAAAACAGTGAAGCCAAAGTTTTATGAGTCATGCATGCTGCAACACCATAAGGTACCCCAAGAGCCTCCCATAAATTATATTGTTTCTATTGCCTATGCTCATGCTTTTGTTCTAGAAAATTGCACAACTGGTAGCACAACTTGGAAGAGCCCAACAAAGAAGAAATAATGGGAAAAAAAACCTATTGCTTGGGCCGTGTTTGCTGAAGAATTTGTGGCCAATGTCATTAAAAAATGCACTTATGCCCATAAAGTTGATAGGTGGAGAGAGGTCAATGGGGCCACACGAGTTGCGGCATCACCTCTACCCAATGTGAAACTTGAAGCGAAGCATGAGGTAGAGGAAACAGCCGCTATAAATGTGAATTTCAAGATCATATATTGACAGCAAAGAAAATGGTTAGCACCTTCAGCGAGAGGGTTCATGAGAAGAAAGAGCTGCTGCAGAGAATGAATGTAGACTTGGAAGCAGCAAAGGCAGACATTCACAAACAAGAAGGTCTCTCGGATGGTGTAGGTATATTTTGAAAGAAGCTAGCAAAGTCTTAGTGCCAATTGGAAGCAATAGAGGCAACAGGTGAAATTGCAAACACAGAGGAAATCATAAGACTCCATGCTGACATTAAAGCTGCAAAGGAAATTTTACAGTTTCTAGGAGCTTCACAGTTTCCTGACAATGAGAAGCATGCAACAACTTGCCATGCAGAGAGGGATAGGATGCAAGAATTTCTTGACCAGGATGTTTGCAAGCTGGAGTTCTACAAAGACATACTTAAAATGCTAGGGAAAAGTCATGTGTACACAATTCATTTCCCCCGTGTGATAGTCATAAATCAATTTGTCTCATCATCAAAGACGTTTTTGTATCCTGTGGCTTGGGATTTCCTGATAATGAGATAGTGGGTGTTTGTATGCTCCAATGCAAACCACCGCTACCATCTCTTATGATTTTCATATCTGTGTGGAAGTTGCAATACGTGCATGTACAATGGATGCAATCAAGTAACTGTCAATGTTGCACAACGAATGTGCCCACTGTTAGTTTTCAAGAAGTCTCTGCTAGCTAGTATGTACAGTTGCAAACCTAGAGTAGATTGCACCTAGACATTGGTGGGGGGAGCACCTAGTGACATAGAAATGATCTTATACTTGGTAGAAACCTCCCATAGAGTGGTAAAACCGTTCTGGTACTGGTGGAATAATCCACATTGGACTTGCTAGAAATGATCCTTGGAATGATAAAACCATAAGATTGGGATAAGTAGAAAGCACCATCAGACCTACTAGAAACCTCAATTGCCTACACTAGTTGTGCAATGCAAAGGCCCTCACCGCACAGTGTGTACTAGCATGCAAGCATGAACTATGTGTTGTAATATCACTGCACAATTTTGTACGCCATTGTGCAACTGAAAAACCTTGTAATTCTAATGTGCAATAGCCTTATAATTCCTTTTGGAACTAAATAGAGCAACTATTGTTTGTCCATTTCCTTTGTTTGACTGAAGGGTTGTTGTTAAATTGGTTTGAGGAATTAATTTTGAGCAGATGGGATGTGCTTATTCAGGTGTTCACAATCCTGCTCAAGGGGTAAGCTCCAATGCAAGAAATGATGCCATTGCAAACAAGGAGAAACTTGCATTATTTTGCTTGCAAGATATGAACTATGCCATTGCAAAGGAGGATAAACTTGCACTGTTTCCCTTGCATGATATGAATTATGCCATTGCAACATTATGCACTTGAGGAAAATTGAAGTGTACTCCAATTACATACAACCCATTGAGCATGTCATTTTTGATGAGTAGTATCCTCTACTAGACCCAATATGGGTGCCATTTTGAAGGGATGCACTTGTTGGAATTAGGGTTGCAGAGAAACACACACAGCTTGGAGAAGACGAAGGAAGCTCAAGGCACACAATAGAGAGTGTGTTACTTAGTGTGCAATGGAAAGATAGATAGCCCTAGAGTGATGGGCGTATATACAATGCACGGGGGAAAAAACCTCCTAAAGAGGGAAAAAATGCCCCGGCGGTCCTAGTGTGTTCACACACATCACTACCACAAGTATATGGTAACAAATCCCCCCTGGAGTGATGCGGTGAACGAGAGCTGGCACATGAGTAAACGGAAGTTCCATGCACTGAGGACAAGATCAGTCCACAAAGGGGAGTAAGCCCAAAGCTTTGCAAAAAGCTTCAAGCTTCTCACGAGTTAATGCCTTTGTGAAAAGATCTGCAAGGTTGTCCTGTGTTGGCACATAAGCCAAGCTGATCTCTCCTGCTGAGAGCCTCTCCCTAACATAGTGGTAATGCACCTCAATGTGCTTTGTGCGAGCATGAAAAATTGGGTTCCTCGCAACTGCCAATGCGCTCTGACTATCAGTGTAGATAGTGTTGGCAGTGTCCTGTCCAACACCCAAATCAGCCATAAGTCATCTGAGCCATACACACTCAACCATAGCTGTGAAGACTGCCCTGTACTCGGCCTCACAACTCGAAGTGGCCACAGTAGGTTGCTTCTTGCTCAACCATGATATACATGAACTGCCAAGCATGAAACAAAAACCACTTGTGGACACTCGCGTGTCAAAACAACCAGCCCAATCTGAGTCCGAAAAAGCATGTAAGTCTGGCGGCAATGATCTCCCCTTGGGATAAAACAAGCCAAGATGTAAAATTCCACTCAGGTAGCGACAAATCCTCTTGACAGCCTGCCAATGCTTAGACCCTGGGCTATGCATAAATCTGCTGACCTGTGAGACTGCAAACTGAATATCCGGCCTCGTGTTGCATACATAAATGAGGCAGCCAACAGCAGTTTGGTAAAGACTGACATCAGCAGGATCACCAGCATCATGTAGACTCAACTTCAAACCTGTTTCCATGGGAGAGGCAATAGGTTTGCAATCCTCAAGTCCAAACTTACATAGCAATGTCTCTATGTAACTTTTCTGACACAAGGCAATACCACCATCACACTGCTTAAACTGTATACCCAAATAATGATGCAACAACCCCAAATCTTTCATCTTGAAAGTAGCATTCAAATCAGCCTTAAATTCAGCAATATGTCTCTCATTTGGTCCAGTGATCAGCAAATCATCAACATAAAGAACCACGATGAGAAATACATCACCCTCACGCTTTACATACAATGTGCTTTCTGTTGGACTGTTACGAAAGCCTTGTTTGACCAAATGAGTGTCAGCTTTCTCATACCAAGCACGAGGAGATTGCTTCAACCCATACAAAGCCTTGTTACATTTGCACACTTTGTCCTCTTGTCCTTTTATGACAAAACCGCCAGGCTGCGTTACATAAACTTCCTCAAATATGTCACCATTCAAGAAAGCAGTAACAATGTCTGATTGATGTACATCCCAACCAAAATGAGCTGCCAATGCACATAGAAAACGCACAGTATTCATATGACAAGTGGGAGCAAAAGTCTCTTCATAATATATGCCTTTTTGTTGTGCATAACCCTTTGCAACAAGTCGAGCCTTATGGCGATAGATCTCACCATCCGGCTTGCATTTCAACTTGTAAACCCACTTTGTACCAATGGCCTTTTTGCCAGGAGGCAAATCACATAAAGTCCATGTGTCATTCTCTATAAGTGCATCATATTCTGATTGCATGGCATCCATCCAATGTTTTGAATTCTGTGCTTCATCAAAAGATAGAGGCTCCTCAACATCATGTAAACTAGACACAGCCAAAGGATAACAATCTGATGCATAAGATGCATGGCGAGAGCCTGAACGAGTACGACTAGACAAAGGTGCATCCAATTTACTGTCACTTAAGGTGTGCACCAGCCATTTTCGCATACCTCTAGCCTACTCATTTTCAGCCCTTTCCTCATCAAGTACATCATGTACATCTGCATCAGTAATAGGCTGATCTAGAACATTTTCAGAAACCCCCATAGGCTGTACATTTGCCTCATTGGAACTTACATTCGTATTTCCACCACTGAAAAGAGGCAACAAAGTGTCATAAATGTCCTGTGAGCTTACATTACTGTCTCTAGTACATGACAGCAAGGGCTGAACAGAATCTTCCACAAACACTACATCCCGTGAAACCAGAATACGTTTTGTTTGCGGATGATACAACCTGTAACCTTTGCTTTCAGCACTATAACCAACAAAAATACATTTGACAGCCTTATCATCCAATTTTTTGCGCTGCACTTGTGGCACCAAAGCATATGCCAAACAGCCAAAAACACGCATGTGCTCAATAGAAGGCTTTCTATCATGCCATGCTTCATATGGATTAATAGACTGCAAAGCTTTCGTAGGACACCTGTTAAGTACATAAGTGGCACACATAATGGCCTCAAGCCAAAAAGAATGCGGCAAAGCTTGACTTTTGACCATACATCATGCCATTTCCGTCAGTGACCTGTTTTTCCTCTTAGCAACACCATTTTGCTGAGGTGTATAAGGCACTGTACATTGGTGTTTTATCCCACGACTAGCCAGAAATGCATTAAATTCATGAGACATATACTCCCCCCCTCGATCGGGACGGAGGGTGCCCATAGTACATTTTGAGACATTTTCAGCCATAGCCAGAAATTGTTTGAAGCACATAAAAACTTCGGACTTCGCTTTAAGCGGAAATACCCATGCATGCCTGGAGTAATCATCAATGAAAGTCACAAAGTACAGGTAATTTCCCAAGGAAGGAGTTTGCATGGGCCCACAAACATCACTATGCACAAGCTGCAACCTGCATGTGGCCCGAACTGAACCATCCTTTGGAAATTTAGAACGCTGCATCTTACCCAAAATACAGCCTTCACAAGAATGTTTGACAGGTGCTTCAAGAGGGGGCAAAGAAGCAACCATATCAGATTTCTGCAAACGCAGCAAACTGGCAAAATTCAGATGACCAAAACGTGCATGCCAAAGTTTTGCATCTGAAATAGCCCTTGAATCTGCAACAGCATTTGCAAAATTTTGTCCACACTTGTCATACAAAGTGAGCTTATACAGCCCACGGCACAAAAGGCCAGATGCAACAATTTCATCACCAAAACTGAGATCATGAACTGTACATCTGTCATCCACAAATTTGACTACAAGTCCAAGTCTAGCAAGTGCGGATACAGACAAGAGATTCTTCTTGATCCCAGGTACATAAAGTGCATCAACAAGTGTGAAGGAACTGCCATTAGCAGCAGTGAGCACAATCTTTCCAACTCCCTGAACTGGATAAGAGGCGTTGTTGGCACAAGTGACTGAATTCCCATGAGGGACAGACTCGAGAGAGGTAAACAATTCACGATGTGAGGTAATGTGCGTTGTAGCACCACTGTCGAAATACCACACATGTGAATCTGCAGCAACTAACAAGCATGCATCATGGACAGCAGGATTGTAAGTGCACTCTGCCCTAAAAGCCCATTCTGCATCAACATCAGCATTACAATCTCCTTTCAAAGAAGACTCAACAATGGCTGCATTTGTAGTGGAACCAGCATTTGCAGTGGAACCACCCTCTTTCTTCTTAGCCTCTTTGGCCTTCAACTTAGGACACGACTTGATCAAGTGATCATTGGCTTTACAATAATGGCAACGCATCTTCTTTTTGCCCTTATCACCAGAATTGCCAGACGAAGTACTACTAGAAGAAGCATTAGGAACAGAATTTTTGCCACTCACAGCAGAACCATAAGAAGTGGCTGCATTACTGTTACCACCCTTTCTTTGAGAAGCAATAAAAGCCTATTCAACTGCACGCTGCCTAGTCTTGTTTTTTCTAGAAAGTGACTCTTGCAACAGCAATGTGCATAATGCATCAAACTTGACAACTTCGGGATTTCCTTGGGTCATCAGTCTCCAAGTACTAGCAAAAGTCTGGTAGGAATCTGGTAAGGCATCAAGAACAGTCTGCACAAGGGAACTGTCCGAAATGACTTCACTTGTATAAATAAGCTGCTCATTGATATCCTTGACACTAGCAAGGAAAGTGTCCATATCATCTTCCTCATGCATAATCTTCGACTCCAGCTCTTTACGCAGCAAACCAATTTTAGCCTCATTGCGGCTTGCATAAAGACCTGCTAGAATATCCCAAGCCTGTTTTGCAGATTTTGCTGAACGGATGTGAGGAACAATGGTGCACTTCACAGACAACACAATCAATGCATGAGCCTGCGCATCCTTAACATCCCAACGAGCTTGTTCTGTCGTAGGAAAAACAACTCTAACAGCTGCAATCCTTGCAGCAAGACCTGCAACATCCTCAACATTGCCTACATCCTCAGAACCAGGACGTACATCAATGCCCTGCACAATGTTCCAGACACCCTTTGACACAAGAACATGTTGCATCATATAAGCCCACATAGGGTAGTTGTCCCCATCCAACTTGTCCTCAGCAGCAAACATCTTGAACACATCTGTGTTGTTGTTGTCAGCCATGGTAAATGCTGCACCTGATGTGAAAACTGCCTGAAAATAGGAGAAACGGATCGAGAACAACCTGTGCTATATAGCACAAACTGTAGAAGACTATAAGACACCTGTTATGCAGAAAACGGCACTGACAAAAATTTTGCACAAAATGACGAAATAGCCTGTGCAGTACTGCCTGTAGTGGAAACGGAGGCCGAAATGAGCCCAAATCAAAATTATGAGCAGACCTAGCTCTTTGAGCTTGCCCAAAATATTTGTTGACCTGCGAACGCTCGCCAAAGCTCACTGAAATCGGAGAAAGTGAGCAGGCGTGTGCTGGAGCAGCTGGCGACTAAGCCTGGGAGGACGTGACCTGCTCTGATACCAATTGTTGGAATTAGGGTTGCAAAGAAACACACACAGCTTGGAGAAGACGAAGGAAGCTCAAGGCACACAATAGAGAGTGTGTTACTTAGTGTGCAATGGAAAGATAGATAGCGCTAGAGTGATGGGCGTATATACAATGCACGGGGGAAAAAACCTCCTAAAGAGGGAACAAATGCCCTGGCGGTCCTAGTGTGTTCACACACATCACTACCACAAGTATATGGGAACAACAATAAATAGGTGCTCATACTTGATCTGAATGGCCTTTTAGTTACCATTGTAGAGACCCGCTTTGGTGAAAAGATGAATCCACCCTAATAAGATGAACTTGAGATGTTAATCTCTCTAGCCCAGCTGTGATTGATTGTCTAGCTCTTGAGATGTAGAGCTTAATATCTACTAAAAAGACAAGACTTTGGTCCATGTGGTTCCAAATGCTTGCAACCATGAGAATTAAAAACCTTGTCTTTCTTGAGTGTAGCCAACATGGCCCATACCATGCATGCATAGATAGCAAGGTTGCCACCTTGATTTGTAGGCGTTGGAGAAGGGGAATGGGGAAACACCCCTAAAACACAACACAAGGTCTCTCTATAGCTTAGGGCATTCAAAACACCCCTATCTTCTCAAAAAACACCTTCAAAAGATACAATTTGTAGTGTATAGACCACCGTCTATACACTTCCCAATGCTCACACACTTGGCAAGACCACCGCACATCACACATCCACCATTGTAGTCTGTTTCAACCCTTATACACACACGGCCTCTCAATATCACTCTCCTACACAAAACACGGCCAGTTTATCAGGCGGGGGGGGGGGGACCGACATTAAACTCAACAACAATGGATTGATCTTGCTTTACCATAACTCTTACAATGCTTGCAATGCCAAAACCATGGCCACTTTCATGAGAAGACACTACAAGGGCTTGACAAGCACACACCTCTGTCAAAAAACCTCTCTCTATCGACTCAAAAACGGACCATTAGAATGATTAGAAAAAACCTTTTATAATGGTCCCCTATCTAGCTATGGAATCCGCTTCCCTATTGGTCCATGTGGCACTTGGATTTGAAAATTTTGGGGAGGGTGTGCTCTAATTGCTCTCTTTTATTTGAGCCGAGGGGAGCACTAGCAATGTTCCTAGTGCCTCCCTTGGGCCTTCCCAAGCATTACATTTCATTTCTCTCTCTCTCTCTCTCTCTCTCTCTCTCTCTCTCTCTCTCTCTCTCTCTCTCTCTCTCTCTCTCTCTCTCTCTCTCCCACTTGGAACTCACTTTTAACTCATGATGTCCCTTCCTAGCACTAGCAAGGTGGCTTGGGGATTGGGGGCTACCCTCAAAAATATTGGGGCCCTTACTATCGTGTGAACCCAGCTCTAGATGGTCCTACCACATTATAATTGTCCATGGAGCCGTTTTTTGATAATGCATTAACATCATTTGCCTCAATCTTACACCCAAAGAGGGAGAAATTGTCAAAATATCCCTAAAAAGGAGATTTTGCCTCACGGCGCGCGCAGGGGCATCTGAAAAATTCCAAATGGGCCTCTGCACGCCGTGAGGCAAAAAAAAAAATGTTGGATCACGGTGCACAGAGGTTCATTTAGAATTCTTCAGACGGTCTCTCGCGCGCCATGATCCAAAATCTCCTTTTTAGGGGTTTTTTGGTGATTTCTCTCTCTCCGGGTGTCAGATTGAGGCAAGTAGATAGGCTTTTTTAAGGTATTTGGACGTTCCGGACGCATTGGTGGTGTCAAAAGCTTCAAATTTCAACACCAATTGATAGTTTTTTATGATTTTTTAAATTTCAATAATGACGAAAGCCATATTAAATGAGTGTCGCCTACCTCATGAAAAAGACATTCACATTGAATGAAAAGGCGTCCCTTTTCAAGGACCATTGACGCCTTTTTTATATTTTTCTTGATATCAATCTATTTTTCCATGTAACATAGGCTCTTGTTTCATTGGAGGAGCGCTTTTTCCTCTCTCTTCTAAAAGGCCCTCCAAAAGACCTCCCAAATCTCCTAATGTCCACTAGACCATTAGACTCGGGGTGATAGGGTGAAAAAAGCCGATGTAGAATGCCAATTTCTTGACCAATTCATACATTAGCTTGCTTAAAAAAGCCGATGTAGAATGCCCAATTTCTTGACCAATTCATCATTAGCTTGCTTCTAAACCCCTGATCTCAATAAAAAATGAGCACCCAAGGCACTCCGAAATGGAAACAAATGCAATCAAATACAAATTGAGCCACAATCGGAATCAAATGCAATCAAATAAAAATTGAGCCACAATATAAGCATTTACCTCCTTAACTTCTTTGGACTCAACCCACCTGGTAAGGTAGTCAATGGATACTACAATGTACTTCTTACCACTTGTCAACTTAGGGAGTGGAATGATGGCATTCAACCCCCACTTCTCAAAAGCACGCCCCCTATGACTCGGCTACCAGTCATATTTCACCCATGGTTTGGCACTCATGACAGGTCTTGCACCAATAATGCACATCTTGTACTATAGAAGGCCACCAAAACCTACTCTTAGAACTTGAAATAGCACATGGTCTTTACCTTGATTCTCGCTCTCTTTATGACATTTCTCTAATACCATGCCAATATCTTCTTTGTAAAGAGCACCCTCCTTAGCACTCCATCTCGACCATAGGTCATGAGATCCGCACCAATCAATGTGAATCTATGGGCCTTTTGCACAATCCTTGTCCTCTTCAGCTTGGACAAACCTTCTAGATAGTAGCCTGTGCTAAAAAAATCTTATATCTCCTTTCGAGTCTCCCTAACTATGTAAGTGGTTGGGTTCACATATAAACCTGCAACATCTACATGTACACAACTACTTGCTAGCTAGTATGTCTTCTGATTTTTCTCTCTCTTTGGGACCATTTTCAAAAGCTTCAACATCTTAAAACCCAATGCTTTAGGGAATCTCGCTTTACCTTCCATTGACCTAAAATTTGCTTGATGACTAGCAATGCATCACCTTTCACTTTCAGCTGTGAAATGCCAAACTTCCCGCATTGCTTCAAACCCATATGAATAGTGAGGTACTCTGCTTCATTGTTGGTGTGGACATCTTCCAAATTGTAAGCCTTTGAAAAGATAACATTGCCATGTGAGTCTTGTATCACAACACCACCTCCTTCCTTCTGCACTACTCTTTGATACACTCCATAGCACTACCTAGTAAAAGCAGCTCCAAATCTAGCTCCTCTTTAGCTTCATCTTGTACCACCCTTCTATAAAATAGCAAACCAACACTCTTATTACCCAAAACATCGGCTAAGTGGGACTGGCTAGTATGGTCAATTTTGAACTTGATGAACTCATGTAGCTCTAGCACCCACATCATAATGCGCTTCATGGCTTCAATTGTAGCACCACTTTTAGCAACAGATTATAAGACATCAACACATAAAACTTGTGCACAACTAGATGAATTTTAAAATTCCACCCACTGCTCCGCTTCAGCATAAATCTCCCCATGACTTCTCACCCTGCTCTCAAAATAGACAGGCTTGTAAGCTTATCCCTACCTTCTACAACAACAACGCTCCAATAGCCATTGTACCCATTGTCATAACAACATAGAAGTTGTCCTCACGGTTTGGAGGACACGCCATTAGTAGCTGACACAAAATATCCTTTACCCTATCAAAAGCTTCTTCTACCTCTTCAACTCACTGAAAACCATGCACTTTTTGGGACCCTCTTCTAAAGAAATACTTTAGTTTATGCACAAATGAAGCTAAACCTTGAGCTTTTAAAGATGGCTACATCAACACCAAAGATTTCACCTTCTTCGAATCACTCTCTATCCTATTCTGCAACACCACATGACCTAGCAATCGAGCTCCAAGTTGTGCCAGCTTGCACTTTTTAGGGTTCAATAAACCACCTTTCTCATCAAGCATTTGGAAACATCACTGCAGCTTTGATAGATGATTTGATCTAGAATTGTAGCATCTAGGGATTTCAAAATGGCGTGATCACACTATAATTTCAGGTTAATAACAATAGAAATGCAAAATAACAAATATTTTGTTAATTGGCATTCATCTTTTTTGACCTCCAGGGAGACTTGGAGACCGGCTCGTAGCCCGCCGAGCTAATTAGTTGGCCCGCCAGGCTAGTGAATTTTCCCGACGGTCACGTCGGGTAAAGCTATTTGCCCGCCGGGCCCGCCGTGGGTATATAAAGGTGACGCCGGTGCTTGTCTTTTCACAAAAGGGGTACATTGAAAAGTCTTCACCAAACTTTCTGGCAGCTTTCCACAGTCTCAAAGCAGTGTAGCAGTAATTTTTTAAACCCTTCCTTATTTTATTGATGTTTTTTTGAGTTTTTTGCGTTAACTTAAAGGTTTAAAATTTCTTTTATCAAATCATCGTACGTGGATGCATTGGTACATGGTTGCAATTGCGGCTAGGTGTGTCATTGCAAAAGCGTACGATGATTATGTTTTATATTGCTCCCAGTCATTCATGCTTCGGCACATGGTTGCAATTGCGACTAGGTGTGTTGCTGCTAGAATGATAGGAGCATTTGTTTGAAAGAAGTAACCGTGCGTGAATGCACTGGCACATGGTTGCAATTGCGGCTAGGTGTGTCATTGCAAAAGCGTAGGGTGATTATGTTTTATGTTGCTCCCAATCATTCATGCTTCGGCACATGGTTGCAATTGCAACTAGGTGTGTTGCTGCTAGAATGACAGGAGCATCTGTTTGAAAGAAGTCACCGTGCGTGGATGCACTAGCACATGGTTGCAATTGCGGCTAGGTGTGTCATTGCAAAGACGCAAGATGACTATGTTTTATGTTGCTTCCCGTCATTCATGCTTCGGCACATGGTTGCAATTGCGACTAGGTGTGTTGTTGCTAGATTGACGGTAGTATCTAATGCATGAATGTGTGCTCAAATAATTTCATAATGCTTCATATGCTTGAATCTTGAAAGAAGACATCGTGCGTGGATGCACTGGCACATGGTTGCAATTGCAACTAGGTGTGTCATTGCAAAAGTGTAGGATGAGTATGTTTTATATTGCTCCCAGTCATTCATGCTTCGGCACATGGTTGCAATTGCGACTAGGTGTGTTGCTGCTAGAATGACAGGAGCATCTGTTTGAAAGAAGTCACCGTGCATGGATGCACTGGCACATGGTTGCAATTGTGGCTAGGTGTGTCATTGCAAAAGCGTAGGATGACTATGTTTTATGTTGCTCCCAGTCATTCATGCTTCGGCACATGGTTGCAATTGCGACTAGGTGTGTTGCTGCTAGAATGACAGGAGCATCTGTTTGAAAGAAGTCACAGTGCGTGGATGCACTGGCACATGGTTGCAATTGTGGCTAGGTGTGTCATTGCAAAAGCGTAGGGTGACTATGTTTTATGTTGCTCCCAGTCATTCATGCTTCGGCACATGGTTGCAATTGCGACTAGGTGTGTTGCTGATAGAATGATAGGAGAATCTGTTTCTAAGTTGTCGTACGGTGAGGCATTGGTACATGTTTGCAATTGCGATTAGGTGTGTCACTGCAAAAGCGTACGAGATCTATGGTCTATATTGCACTTTTTCTTTCACGTAGAAAAGATCCAAATGCAGTGGCACATAGTTATATTTCACAATGTGTTGTTTGCAATAATACCATTGCAAGAAAAATGGATCCTTCTGCTACTTCAATGATAGAGTTCAAAAAGAAAATTAGACAATTGTTGATTACGATCGTCAGTGCACTAGATCCCGACGATATAGCGCAGATTGTTGCAGATGAGTCTAGATTGCAATCATTATACAGTGACATTGCCCGCAAAATGTTGTTGTTATATCTAGACAAAACAACCGAATCAATAAACTCATTACTGAGCAGTTGGGTGGGCAATTTTCCCAAGGTGGCCTCTGATTTGAAAGAGGAATTCCCTCAAGAAGTAGACAAGGGTAAGCTAGAGCATTGGAACACTAGATGGAGAGCTGAAAAGGAGAGGTCAAGGTGAGCATCCCACATAGACACACAGTTTGGCCTAAGCAAGAAAATGCGAATGGCTGTCAGCAGAAGTTGTGGGGAGCAGCCAAGTTGGAGAACTGTTTATTGAGGAGGCTGCCATTGAGGGAACATCGGGTTCTACTGCTTCTGCCAGTCACCTGGAGAGCAGTATATACAATTATGAATGTAGTATGACTCTGGGCATTCCAAATAAGTCCATTAAGAAGATCAAGAAACTTGGGTCAGGGGCTTATGGCACAGGGTGGCAAGTTCAAATCAAAGGGATCAGTTTCCTTCCTGCAACGAATACTTATTGTGCCAAGGAGTATCACAAAGCCAAAAAATCCAGCCACAAAATGCCACTCTTAAGCCATAGCAAAGCCTTCACCAAACTCCACTCTGTTGGAGAGTATTGCCCACTCTGTAACGTTGCCATGGTTTCTGATATTCCCCTACTTCAATGGAAGAACTTTAGGTGATTTTATGGAGACAGTGCCCCATCCACATGGCTCTTTCACGACGCTTGTAGCGCATCAAGAGGGGAAAGGAAAGATCCCTGAAGACTTTAAATGGGAGCAGCCCTCTGAAGACCAGAAAACACGTATCAAGAGCCTGTGCAATCATGCTCCCTCGTTGATCCATGCCTTGGTGAAGACATTGTGATTCGCACATGACGAGGGAGTGATCCACAATGATCTCCATCCATGGAACATCATGTTGGACTTTACCAAGGATCTCACTCCCCGTATTGGAATAATTGATTTGGGATTGTCTCTGCGTGTTGGCTTAGAGACACAAAAGACCAACAATACCGATGAAAACTGGCAAAAGCTTCATCCTTGGCGAGCTCCTGAGTTACTAGATGGCAATCACCCGTGCCCATGGACCAAGGCCACAGATGTGTACACCATAGGATGGGTGATATGGCAATTTTGTAAGTTTTGTGGAGAGTTCTCTGACTACTATAGCACAAATTGGTTCAAACATAAGGCTTCGTTTATTATTAAGAAAATGTCTAAACCTTAAACTAAATATTAAAAAAAGCTTATAAGATAAACAGTTTCTGAACTTAAACAGAAGTCACTCAATGGATTCGATAATCTATTAATTAAACCACCGTCACTTGCTGCGACGGGTCAAAGTTGGTTCAATTTCCAAATTCTCTTCGATCTCTTCTAAAGTACATGTAGTTTCTACTTCATGAGATTCTCCTTGCAGCTCACTGTCTTCGTCCACCTCATCATTGGTTACATCATAAGTCTAGCGCGGCATCTCCTCTTTGTAGTTCTCAGCTTGCACTCTTGCCAATAGCCGATGGTTGCAGTACATATACACCAATTTTTTAGCTCTTGAATTTAGAAGGCATTTTCTGATGGTGGAATGTACATATTTATATGTACTCCAGTTTCTCTTAGAACTTGAATTGGATGCACATTGGGCTAGGATTCTAACAGCTAAGCGTTTAAGGGTGGGTGCACTACCACTATTCATCATCCACCACTTCCACGCTGGTTGCTCCGTGGCAAGTTTCTGCACAAATTCTGTACCAAACTTACCCTCTTTGAGTTTAAACTTCGTAAGATCAGTAACAGTTGATGCATGCTCATCAGAATCAGCATAAAACCTGGCTATCACATCATAAAAGTCTTCCAGCACCTCCTCATCAAGTTTGTCTATTTCCATTGCCCAATACTCTGGATCCAATAAGAAAGCTACGTTGTGTAGTGGACTATGTGCTCCAACCCATCGACCATGCACATACTTTCTCAAAATTTCTCTCCTCTTTTGAGTGAATGGTGTCTTCCAAGGCTTCACAATTGGCTCCTGGGGCTCCTCTAGATTTGCAAGGATTTCTTGAACACTCCACCAAGCCATCCACACCTTACCTATGTTAGGCAAGGCAGAAACCAGTTGGCGTAATGTGAGCATAATTGGCATCATGACATTGTGCACATCCACCACATCATCTCAGAAGTGGCGATTAGCTAGTAGATCTCTGATCACCCCTATTTTGCTTTTTATCTTCTCCCTTTGACCGGCCTCCCATTCTGAAAAAGTGGCACAAACAAATGTCTCCATCACAGCATTCTTATTTTTTATTAGTGATTCTACCGTATAGTAGTTGGTGCAAAATCTAGTTTCGCACAGCAGTTTTAACATAGTAGACATCCTCTGACGGTACATGTCAAGAACCCTCTGACGCTTCAAAACAAACTTGACTATTAAGCAAGCATTGTCTACTATCCATTTGAACCACTCTGTGTCATTACTCTTGTACCAATCTTGCAATACCAAGTTCAAGTTGTGTGTACTGCAACCAGCACTATATAGGTGACAGAAGCGACTTTCAAGTATCCTACCTGCAGCCCTGCAATTTTTGGCATTGTCTATGATTACTTGGACAACATTTTCTTTTCCAAGTTCCTCAACTGCGTCGCCAATGATGTCAGCTATAAAACTGCCACACTTTATTTGACCAGAGCTATCCACAGCTTTGATAAAACATTCGCCACGAGGACATACAAGCATGATGTTGATCAATGGCCACCTTTGAACGTTGGACCAACCATCACTAAATATGGTGTATCCAAATTGTTTTGTTGCATTTAATATTACCCTTTGAATATCCTGTTGTGTGCTTGTGTAACATTTATCCAACAGTTGGTTTCTCATATGGTGATATGTTGGAGGGGTAAATCCAGCACCATACTCCCCAATGCGTTTCCAAGCTGACTTCCATGCATCACGGGTGACAATGGCCAATGATCCCCTAGTGAAATAGACGGCTTTAGCTAGTGCAAGTTGTGCTTCTTCTAAGGCAAGCGTTTTGAAGCTCGTCTGTAAGCTAACCTGTCTACTTTTTGACGATCCTACCTGGAAGTCAGGAGATCCATGGTTTGGAGGTGTAGTTCCATCGATATGAGAAGTTGGTTCCTTGCTTTGAGTGCTTCCATTGGTGGGCGTTACACCCAATGATCCCTTGTCCTGGTTTGATCTTATCGATACCGGGGTGTGATGGTCGAAAGTAGAGAGTTTTGATCTTTTGCTCTTGGAAATTAGCTTACCAATTAAAGCTTTTAAGCGCATAGTTGCTTCTTCTGCACCTAAGCCCTTGCACTTTCCTCCTTGGATTCTGGTATTGCCACCTAGCAAATGATCCCTTATTCTTGGTGCTCCTCCAGATTTCTCTTCGCCACAAAAGTTACATTTCCAATCTTGATACTTATTTAAGTTTGTGGCAAAATTCCACTCGGGTCCTGGAATTTTTCCACCTGCCTTTCGCTTGCCCTGTGAAGTGGTGGTGCCCTGTGAAGGAGGACCTGGCATCGAGGTAGGAGGTCTCCTCAAGGAAGCCAAGCTTGAGACACCAACATCACCGCTCACATTCCCGGTGGAAGACATACTTATTGGATGCCTACAATACCAATAAACATAGCTCAGTATGCTATCTCTTCTTTCAAGTATTATTCAAACCAAACATTAGTGTTATAATCAATATCACACACAAGCGTAGTAGTGAAGCTTGAAGGGAATAAACCTCAATCTACTCAAACATGAGCAAGCAAATACAACGGTGAATCAAATATGTGATCAGTCCATCCCAAAAGTAGAGATATCGACCCAAAGATTCACCTTCCTACCTCCTTTCATGAATCAGTCCAGTCCAAAAAAGAACTAATGACCCATGATTGGAACTCTAATCGAAGTAGCAAGCAAATATAGCGGTGAATCAAACATGTGATCAGTCCATCCCAAAAGTAGAGATATCGACCCAAAGATTCACCTTCCTACCTCCTTTCATGAATCAGTCCAGTCCAAAAAAGAACTAATGACCCATGATTGGAGCTCTAATCGGAATAGCAAGCAAATACAGCGGTGAATCAAACATGTGATCAGTCCATCCCAAAAGTAGAGATATTGACCCAAAGATTCACCTTTCTACCTCCTTTCATGAAGCAGTCCAGTCCAAAAAAGAACTAATGACCCATGATTGGAGCTCTAATCGGAATAGCAAGCAAATACAGCAGCGGTGAATCAAACATGTGATCAGTCCATCCCAAAAGTAGAGATATCGACCCAAAGATTCACCTTTCTATCTCTTTTCAAGAATCCGTTCAGTCCAAAAAAGAACTAATGACCCATGATAGAAGTTCTAATCAATATAGCAATCAATTTAGCAAATATAACGGTGAACCAAACATGAGATCAGTCCATCCCAAATGTAGAGATACCGACCCAAAGATTCACCTTTCTACCTCCTTTCAAGAATCAGTTCAGTCCAAAAAAGAACTAATGATCCATGATCAGAGTTACATTAAGTTTTAAATTTTTTTTAAGACTATTCATTTTTTTACCTTTAGTTTTTCTTCTAAATTTTAAAGGATGACCAAATTTAGAGGAAGAGGTGATGTGATGTGATGTCTATAAAAGGGTTATATAGAGCCGCCAAATATAGACGGGATACACGACGGGCCCAACGGGATTCTTGCTTGTCCCGTCGGGCCCGCTGGGTTTCATATTAAGCTCGTCGGGCCTGTCGGGATTGTTGGTTGTCCCGCCGGTTCTACGTTTTCTACCGGTTTTCGTAGGTCATGACATTAGATATGTTATTAACATGAAAAAAATAGTGATAATAACAACAATAATTAACATTTAACAAAATGCGTCATCGGGTAATTAAAATCCCTGAATATCATCCATGAAAACCTTGATGAACTGGCCCAAGAATGGCTCAAATACCATGTTTCATCCAATCTTGAAAGGTACCATACACATTCATCAACCCGAACGGCATCCTACGGTAGGAAAAACGTCCCCATGGAGAAATGAAGATCGTCTTCAAGCATGATCCCTATACCTAGAAATACCCTGACAATCCATCCATAGTTGAATACCTTTCATGATCTTCTACTTAATTCAAGATCTCATCCTAAAATAGTAAAGGGTAGTGGTTTTTCTTGCTAGTTGCATTCAATGGCTTGTAGTCAACACACACTCTCCATTCCCCATTCTTCTTTGGAGTAATGAACACTAGTGAGACCACTCAAACTCCTTCATAGGATAAATGATACCTATATCCAACAACCTATTAATCTCTTGCCAAAGGGCTTCCTTTTGAATCTCCCCTAGCTTTCTCAACTTCTTCTCTTTTGGATTGTACCCCTCTTTGAGTACAATTTTGTGCTCTACACCTTTTGCCCCTCGCAAATCTTTGTACTCCATTGCAAAAAAATTAGAGAGGAGGCACACAATTCAATTGAACTCTCCTTCTCTTTCTCGGTGATATCTTCACTCAGCACGCTAGGTAGCTACTTCTTCTACACCTAGACTATGAATTTGAGGCTGCATATATCTTCTTTTGCATGAGAGTTATCTATGGTGACACCAAATAGATCAGCATCAAACAATATCATCGTGAATTTTGTTTGCCAATATCAGCATCTTGTATAATGCCACATGCTTCAAGATGCTAGTGTAGGTGATTGCACTTTGAGAGGGACCCTCAACTTCGCATCTGCTTAAGCCATAGCCATGTTGGGCATTTCCCACTATCAACAGCCTCCAATGCACAACAGGGCCCCCTTTTAGTTAACATCCCATCAAGAACTTACTGCTCTACTAACTGCATGATATTCTAGAACATGGTTGAAGCCCAAAAATTCTCAAATGGCACTTTGACTGAGGCAACCAAATCGATACAGAACTGGTCCCCACTAAAACTTAATCTGCTAATATCTTGGCAACCAGAGCTCTAATTGCCGATTTAAAAAATCGACATGCTTCACAAAGTGAACATTTCAAGCCCATGCATTCATTTCATTTATGTCCCCTCAGCTGCAATTGCCCAATTCGGTACAGATCTGCAATTGACTAAAACTTCAAATTGCCATAACTTTTTCACCGTAGCTCCAACCGATTAGCATTAAGGACACACCGATAGAGCACTTCAAGCACTACAGTTCTAGATCATAAACGCCCATCCGTGTCTACTTTAAGCATACTCTTTTTTAGCATCATCAAGGTATTTGTTGGCCCTTTGAAGCCGCATCTAGCACACATAAATCTTAAAACTAGCTTGTTATCAAACCATGATCACTGATAAATAACCAAGTAGACTTCAATCAAGCACAATGTGCATCCTTCTGATAATTTTCCCATCATTGAAGTGGAGCTACACGACATCCACCCCCATTGAACCTATACAGCCTCCAGTCTGTGCCAACTGCACTTCAATCTGCATTTGCTATAGGTACCTTTAGCTTTTGTCCATCATTAAACTTACATAATTGGTAAACATATGAAAAATAATATAAGTCTTATACCCTATCATCAATGTTCTAGCTTAATCATTAGGTAACTGCTCATCAAAAATATTTGAACCGTATCTATCGTATCTCCAAAGCATTCAATTATGAAAAACCTGTTTAGTGAACCCCGCCAGACTCAAGTGCTCCACGTAATGATACACACGGCTTGACCATCAAGCCCACTTTAGACCCTGTCAAGCTCAAGTATGCCTTACTACGTCCGCACACAGAATTGCCGTTAAGTCCTTTACTTCGAGTTTTGGTAGCAGAACCAACTCAAAAGATGTGAAGATACTTTATCAATTGTCCAAAGAATCCAACTGGAAGCTAGCCATGTAAGCTTATTGATCACATAACCAAAAACTCTTCTAACTCAGCATAATCTAGAAACCAAAAACCTTGTACCATGCAACCTGCTACAAGAAAACAACTCATATCCTTTGAATCTGCAGCATGTACTTCAATAGCCCCCAGGATCAAATGGGATGATAACGAATTACCCAAACACTAGAGCATCATAATATCCACATGAGCATACATTTCCTATATCAATCAGCAGTAAGCATTTCTGATGCAAATATTCTACCCCTCGTTTAGATAGCACGCAATTACTATGCATACTTTAAAATTTCCATCAATATTGAATCTGCTTATGAATATCCTTAGAATCTCCTGGATCAAACACCATTGAGATCACATAGCATTGATGGGCTCTGCAATATACTAGAGCTTCACCTGAAGTATAGTGTAGCACCCACATCTCATAAACTTTTGGCAGCTTAAGGTCGTTACCAAAAAGCATTAAAGAATTTTGACTCCCTTTTACTGGCAGCCAAGACATACTGACATAAGCATCATTAGAAATAGTATCCAAATCCAGCCACATTTCGCACATTTTCCAAGGAAATCAAAAACCTTGTGCACTTTTTGCAGTATCAAGAATGATTTAGTATCATCACCCCCTCTAGCTTCATAGCCATCACAAAAAACCTTGGGAGTCTCTGGACCTGTATCATCAGAGGAAATTTTACATGTTGGGGTTTCAGCTTAATCATGAAAAACAACTTTATCCGGTAGATCTTCATCCATAGCATCCCCAAGAAAATCACCCTTGGAAGTCTCAACATTCATCAAAACTATAGGATTTATCTCCTCTTGTAGCCCATGTACAAGCATAGATGTAAAATCCATGTCTATAACCTGTTCACAATCAACATGATCTAAGCAATATTCATACTCATCTATATCATCCTTTGCTTCCACATCTGCATCCATGTTACTTAGAAATCCATCATAGCACTGTAAAGGCTCATCTGGCACCCCCTCAAAAAAGGTACACACTTTAGAAAGCTCTTCTATACTGTCATGATCATCTCCTTCAGATCTAGACAGAAAATCATCGATTATGGCATCTTCTTTTATGAGAACAACATTTGCAAACATATCGTTAGTAGAAATCATAAGTTCATTGACATTCTCAGGCTCACCATGTGTTGGGTCCACAATCTTGATTGCTTCATCAGTTGTTGTGTATATAATAGCTTTATTTATGCAATCATCTACAACAAACATGTTGTCCTATAGTTCTGATAGTTTCAGTAATATCTTGTAGAGGTTCATCTTTTGGATGAACTCCTTTAGAATAATTCATGTCAAGGTCAGCAGCTTGTGAACCACTTGTTGTATAGTCTATGTCTTCACTGGAATTATTGGTGATAGCGTCCATGCAAGCAATCTTTGAAAAATATCATATAATTTGTTTCAGCATTAAATCATCGTTTACCTTTTCTATGTTTCTCAAAATATGCTCCTTCGAAACTGAACCTGCTACCTCCAATTCTGCATTTTATTTGACTTCGCTTCTTACAAAAATGTGTTCCCAAAATTCATCATAGTTGAGGAGCTGCATCTGATCCCCTTCACCTTTACTGAAGACAACCTAGATTCGTTCAATAATCTCTTTTAATTCCAAATATAAATCCTTGAGATTTTGTAAATAAATTCCTCTGCAAAATAGTTCCACAGTGTAGGATATGCTTCTCCCTTTTCTTGAACCTGCTTTTGAAATCCAAGTTTAAATCCTCTTCAAAAATTGCAATCATCTGATTTTCTAGAATATTTTGGCTCTTCATCTCGGCTTCATAACATGCAATAAAACCTTTTGGATCACATCCCTGAAAAACATGATAATGCTCCCATACATCATCAATTGCCATCTCTATTGCATCATCAATCTGCTAATTTGTCTGCATGGCTTTTGCTTCCTGCAAACATCCCTGAACTAGTTCCCACATTTTTGGCAAGTCTGCAACTGCCAGATTTTATTAAATCCATTGGAATTGAAATCTTCAATAAACTGCTTCAATTGTTATGGCATCTCCATCTTTACCTCCCATCCGAGCTCGGTTTTGCGTCGGGATCACCAAAAGATGTCGGGGAATATGTGTTCGAAACGAGAGCTAGAAAGGTGCCCGGCCTCTGGCTGTGAGAGGTGTGAAAGAGAGAGAACAACAAACACTGAAAGATTTGGCAAACACTGTAATCATCGATTAATTGAATATGCTTTGAGTTCACTTCAATCAAAGACCAAGGCGGGCTGTTAGCAACACCATAAATCGAATTAATTGTTGAAAAGTAGGACTTTAAGCTCCCTTTTTACAAGATTAACCGGGTTGTTAACCACTTCAGGACTTAACAGGATGACTAATCAATCTCTAGATGGTGACGGTGATGGCAATTTTCTTCATGACGCACTCTTCCTGCTTCAACTGCCCTTGGTTTCTGCAAACTTTAAGTCTGCTCACTACCTCAACCTTCATGCTTCAATTATTATCAAAGGTTCTGCAGCTTCCGGCTCTATGTGCTTTACACTGCCTTTTGCCGCTCACAAATTTTTACTTTCTCCTCTAATCTACTTGCTCCGATTGCCTTCAAGCTCTGTATGACCTTGGTGATTTCTCTTACCGATCTCGATAGAGTGAGCTTACCTGCTCCTTAAGGGATGAGAGAGAGTCCCTTCATAATTCCTCATCTAGGAAAGAGAGAGAGCAACTCCTTGCTTGTCACCCTGCCTTGAGCTTCCCTCTTGCTTCCTTAGGTCAAAGCCCTTGCTCATGCACAGAGAGGGAGATCTTTCTTCAATACTTTTTTCTATTTCTTATACCTAGTTCCGAGAGCGAGAGAGAGAGAGACCTTCACAAGATTCCTTGCACAGAGAGAGAGAGAGAGAGAGAGAGAGAGAGAGAGAGAGAGAGAGAGATTGTCCCCTTCCTTTGCTAACCGAGGATGAGAGAGAGGGTCGTTCCTTCGTTCATGCTCTTCTTCCTCTATGCAATTCCCTTGATTCCCCTCTCTTCCCTCATTCATGTCTCTTTTTCCCAAAACTCCTCTATATTTAGTTTTTTTTTTTTAATCTCCTCTTTGCTTGTCACGGCAGCGTGACAACCTGCCTGTGACGTGGTAGGGGTGGGGGTTGAAGTGCACAAGCAGCTGCTACAAGGATGGTACAGAACAGGGTTGCCATGGGGTGAGGTAAAGCTTTAGTTTCATAGCAGACTTCAAAGGAGGTCGCTATTGTGTACTATGAGCGCATCTTCTCTCCCTTTCTCTCGCGTTTTTTGCATGCACGCTTTCTCCATTGTTTTCTTTTCCCTTCACACACACTTAATTAACCAATCCCTTTGGGCGGCCATTGGCCCTAGCCCCTTGGGCTCAATTGATTTTCAGTTTGGGCAGCCATTGTCCTCAATTGGATGGCCTTGACCTCATAATACACCACAATTGGCATGCACATCAACCAAGCATTGCTCAACACAATTGTCATTTTTAGCAGACCTTCTAACAATATCATTTAATGCTGAAATAGAATTATATGATTTTTTTTCAAAGATAGCTCGCATGGATGCTACCTCCAATAATTCCAGTGAAGACATAGACTGTACAACAAGTGGTTCACAAGTTACTAACCTTGACATGAATTATTCTAAAGGAGTTCATCCAGAAAATGAGCCTCTATAAGATATTACTGAAACTATCAGTACTATAGCCGAGCAGGACAACACGTTTGTTGTAGATGATTACATAAATAAAGCTATTATATTCACAGTATTTGAAGAAGGAATCCAGAGTGTGGACCCAGCACAGGATGAGCTTGAGAATGTCAATGAACTTATGATTGCTACTAACAATATGTTTGCAGATGATTTTCTCACAAAAGAAGATGCCATAATCGATTATTTTTTTCTAAATCTGAAGGAGATGATCATGACAGTATAGAAGATCTTTTTGAAGTGTGTAACTCTTAAGAGGGGGTGGCAAATGAGCCTTTATAGTGCTATGATGGATTGCTAAGTAACATGGATGCAGATGAGGAAGCAGAGAATGATATAAATGAGTATGAAGATTGCCTAGAGCATGTTGATTGTGAACATGTTACTGACATGGATTTTACATCTATGCTTGTACATGGGCTGCAAGAGGAGATAACTCCTACAATTTTTATAAATGTTGAGACTTCCAAGGGTGATTTTTTTCAGGATGCGATGGATGAAGATCTACATGATAAAGATGTTTTTCACGATCAAGCTGAAACCCCAACAGGTAAAAATTCGTCTGATGATACAGGTCTTGGGACTCTTAAGGTTTTTTGTGATGGCTATGAAGCTATAGGGGGTGATGATGCTAAATCATCCTTGATATTGCAAAAAGTGCACAATGTTTTTCATTTCCTTGGATAATGTTGGCTGGATTTGGATACTATTCCTAATGATGCTTATGTCAGTGAGGTCTTGGATGCCAGTAAAAGGGAGTCAAAATTCTTTAATGCTTTCTAGTAACGATCCTAAGCTACCAAAAGTTTATGAGATGTGGGTGCTGCACTATACTTCATGTGAAGCTCTAGTATATTGTGGAGCCCATCAATGCTATTTGATCTCAATGATGTTTAATCTAGGAGATTCTAAGGATCTTCATAATCAGATTCAATATGGATGGATATTATTAAGTATGCATAGTAATTGCGTGCTATTTGAACCAGGGGTAGAATATTTGCATCAAAAATTCTTCGTGTTGATTGATACAGGAAATGTATGCTCATGTGGATATTATGATGCTCCAGTGTTTGGGAAATTCCTTATTATCCCATTTGATCCTGGGGCTATTGAAGTACATGTTGCAGATTCAAAGGATATGAGTTATTTTCTTGTAGCAGGTTACATGGTAAAAGGTTTTTGGTTTCTAGTTTATGCTAAGTCAGAAGAGTTTTTGGTTATGTGATCAATAAGCTTACATGGCTAGCTTCCAATTGGCTTCTTTGGACATTTGATAAAGTATCTTCACATCTTTTGAGTTGGTTCAGCTACCAGAACTTGAAGTAAAGGACTTGACGGCCATTTCTTGTGCACACATAGTAAGGAATACTTGAGCTTGACAGGGTTCCCTAAAGCGAGCTTGATGGTCAAGCTGTGTGTATCATTAACTAGAGCACTTGAGTCTAGCGGGGTTCACTAAATAGGTTTTTCATAATTGGATGCTTTGGAGATACGACAGATACAATTCAAAGATTTTCGATGAGCAGCTACCTAATGATTAAGCTAGAATATTGATGATAGGGTATAAGCCTTATATTATTTTTCATATGTTTACCAGTTACGTGAGTGTGGTGATGGCAAAAGCCTTAAGGTACCTATACCAGATGCAGATTGAAGTGTAGTTGGCACAGACCGGAGGTTGTACAGGTTAAGAGGGTGGTGGATATCGTGCAGCTCCACTTCCATGATGGGAAAATTATCATAAGGATGCAAATTGTGCTTGATTAAAGTCTACTTGGTTATTTATCAATGATCATGGCTTGATTACAAGCTAGTTTTAAGCTTTATGTATGCCAGATACAGCTTCAAAGGGCCAACAGATATCTTAATGATGCTAAAGAATAGTATGCTTAAAGTGAGAAGTGAACTATGTAGTGCTTGAAGTGCTCTACCGGCCTATCTTTACAGCTTGTCGATTGGAGCTACGATGAAAAAGTTATGGCAGTTTGAAGTTTGAATCAATTCCCCTGTTTCCTAGTAACTGTAACTGTAGAGTTTTGATCATTTTCAAAAGTCAATGAAGCATCTTTACAGTGTATGTGAGCATCATTGGCTTTAAGCTTATCCATTCCTAGAATTCCATCGTAGATTTCTATGGGTAAGAATTTGAAGTTTGTAGAAGTATTATGACCGTCCAAAACAAAATTCAAGTTACCAACTGAAGTAGAAGATTTAACCTTTCTACCTGTAGCTAATTCTATTGTAAGGTCTGTATCAAGGTGTTCAAGAAAAATGAGGTCTCTAATGCACTTAGGAGATATGAAAGAATGTGTACTCCCTGAATCAATCAATAAGGTAAAATGGTTACCTTGATACTCTGTTGGGGTTTGATTCACTAAAAATTGTTCATTCACTCCCTGATGTTCATTTGCAGCATGAACATACGTGTTTGCCTGATTTCCTTCACCTCTAGCCCATTGAGCTCTATTAACTTGAGGTCTTCCTTAAGGTCTTTGATTCCCTCCTCCTCTGGACGAGGTTGACGGTTAACATTTCCATTGTTGTTATTGTTGACATGAGGTCCATTCCGAACAAAAGGTGGATTGCATGGTCTAAAATTCCCTTGGTTTTGAGGTTGTCTCTGGTTTTGGTTAAAGTTTTGTTGATTGAAGTTCCTCTGAAGTGCCGATGGTCTGGGTCTAAAGTTTACAAAATTCCAATTCGGTTTGAAGTTTATATGTTCATAATTGTCCACCAGTCCTATGAAGATGGAATTGTTAAATGGGAAATCCCTGTATTGATCACCAGGATCAAGAAAAGTGTACCACAAATGATCCTACGTGGCTTTCAAACGTAATAAGTTCTCTCTTCTTTGTTGTGGATTTCCAGACCTCTTTTCCTCCTCGAGACGAGGCTTTTTTATTTCACGAACAAGAACATGTTCTAGTCTCCTCTTTTCGGTAGTAGATAACTCTATTTCAATGGGTTTGCCTACATCAAGGACATCTGCAAAATTAATAAGACGAAGACTCTGGAGTCTAGTCTTCATAGGATTATGTAACCCTGATACAAATGGAGCTACCTTGACCTCTTGAGTCATCTCTGCTAGAGCACTGAAAATTGAGCACTCTATGCCAATTTATAGGTTCTCCAACTGCCCAGAGTGTGCCCCAAGCTGAAGGTACCGCTAGTTTTGCAGCTATGAATAGCTTCCTGCTTTTGGAAAGCCTTTCCTAAAAACAAGCCTTTGCTTTTGGTCGTCGACTTTTCCACTTACCATTTAATTTTTACAGCAAAATTGGCCAATTGAACAGTATCAAGCCAACTAATGGAAACTGTAGCTAGACTATGCCGCACCGTAATGTCCCGACATAATTATGACTTTCCCGTACTGCCACGGCATATTTACGATATCGCTTTTTATAAAAATAATTTTTGTAAAAATCACGTTTGGTCTTGATTTTGCTCCGGGTGATCATTTTTAAATCTGACGGAGACTAGAATTAATATTTTTATGTTTAGGTCATCCTAAAAAGCATATTGCTTTTTCAAAAATGCCAAAAAGCTCGAAAAGCTAAAAATAGCATAAAAAGCAAGAAAAGTAATTTTTTTTAAAATTGAACCATGGATTTTCCTTGTCCACTAGAATAAAAAGCGGACTCGCTTTTCACTAAAAAGCACTAAAAATCATGAAATGCTAAAAATAGAGTGAAAAGCACTTAAAAAGCATATTTTTATAAAATTGAACCATAGCTTCCCTAGAACATGTAGATCAAGGATCCGACCTTGCTTTTTGCAAAAAAACACCTAAAAGCATAAAAAGCATGAAAAACCTAAAAAAAAAGTGGATTTTTTCAAAACTGAACCAAACGTCTGTCTGACCTACTAGAACATGGAAATGACTTTGCATTTTACTTTAGAACCGTTGTCCATTAAGCATCTTAAGTCAAAATTTGATAAAATAGATATTGAATGCTATTTTTCTTATTTTTAGAAGAGACCCAAAAATTGGGAAACTTACATCCTCCCACACTTGAAAAATTTGAGGTGTCCTCACCTCAACATGAAACCTAGATAATTTTGTCTCATTACATCATCACCTTCCCTAGTGGCATCTTCCTGAGGATATGTTAACCAATCAAAAAGGTTTTCAATAATGGTCCTATTACGTAGAGGCTTGGTTCTATTATGAAGTATTACTTTGAGATATACTTCAATAGTTCCATCGGTAGAGGTACATAATAGAGAATCATCAAGAATATATTGCGGATCAGGTACATATTTCTTGAGTAAGGTGATGTGAAAAACATCATGTACCTTTATGTGTGGTGGTAACAAGATTCTGTAAGCTTGATCATTAATTCTCTCCGTGATTACAAAAGGTCCATAATATCTGGCACTTAGCTTCTTACACTTACCCATTGATAAAGAACTACGTTTGGGTTTTACTCTCAAAAATACCATATCGCCCTCTTCAAAAAGTTTGGCAGATCGTCTTGGGTCAGCATAACTCTTCTATCTATCTTGAACGGTCTTAATATCGTGTCGTATAAGATCAGTTTATAGTTGCATTTCATCCAACATTTCTTTGGATGCTTGAGCTCGTATGAGAGGGTCTATCCATTTGAGTGGAGTAAGACACTCTTAACCATGCAATGCTTGAAAAGGAGACATTCCAATTGAGCGTTGGAATGAAGAATTATAGACAAATTCAACCAAATACAAATATCTAGTCCATTTACTCTGTTCATACATACAATAAGCTTTTAATATGTCTTCATTGATTTGATTTGTTCTTTCTGTCTGCCCATCCGTTTGAGGATGATAAGCAGTACTAAATGCTAATTGGGTTCATGTAGCTGAGAATAAGGCTTTCCAAAAATCAGAGGTGAACTTCATATCACGATAAAAAATTATCCGTCGAGGTAAACCATGATACATGCAAACACCTTTCATGAAGACTTGAGCTATGTCCTTAGCCGTAAATGTCATCTTGACTGGGAATAAATGGGTCATTTTTGTAAGTATATCAACAACCACAAAAATAGAGTCATATCCCAGAGATGTAGGAAGTCCTATAATAAAATCCATAGATGTGCATTCCCATTTTCATTTGTGGAGCATCAATAGGTTGAAGCTTACCGGGGTATCGAATTCGTTCAGCTTTAATATGTTGACATGTTAAACATCTCGTAACATAGTTCAACATATCACGCTTTAGTCCTGGCCAAAAGAAACTTTTTCTTACAGTAGAGTAAGTTTTAATGTATCCTGGATGTCCTTCTATAGGTGTATCATGAGCTTCCTGTAATATATGAAGTTTAATTCCACCTTGATTTGGAATACAAAGACGGTTACCTAAGTAAAGGTCATCTCCTTCAACGTAAAAGCCTTTGATTTGCCTTTCTTGCTTCTTTGTGCGATTATTTAAGTTCATCAAGTATTGGATTTTTAAGTAGTATGGGTCTTGAGTCATATATTCCCAGATAAGGTCAATTAAACATCCAACCATGCAAAGTTGATGTGTCACATCTGCACTTTACCTCCTTAGCACATAGAGCTAGTTTTGACCTAGAAAGATAGAAAGCAATCATAACCATGCATATGAGGCATCCACATCAATCCATAAGTTTTCATACATCATATGATAACATCTATCACCATAAACATGATGCAAAACACCTCCGACCTTTAGGTCAACCATAAACCATAACTTTACACATATGCAAAAAACAACTTTTTGACATTATCGAGAGCATGCATAACATGCAAATGTGAAAGTTTTTGACCTCGAACCAATGTATCAAGCTTGGCTCCAAAATATAGACTAGAACTCTATCACATCACTTTACCCATATGGTACTTATACAACAAACGGCAACCCAAAAAGAAAGCCACTCTAACTATATCTGCCTATGCGGTTCGGGTTGTCTAACTATATACCGTCACACAAGTTTATGTGCATCAAATAGTTGAAATCAACTCACCAAAACAAACCATAAATCATACATAAACATCTCAGTTAACTCATGACGTCATATGGTACTCCCCCTAGGTAGCACCCCTGCATGCGTAGGTAAAACCGGTTATAGAACGATTAATAACTCGCATTCCCGAGGTGATAAAGAAGACATAATTACATTTATCATCAAGTTTCATCAAGCTTTTCAATTGGTTAAGTGGGTTTGCCCATCCGGTGAATCTATATAGTGGTTCTCCAAGGAGCCTAGAGTCGGACAATTTGGTTGTGCAGTGGGCAGCAAGTTGTTTCTTGACCGATCCTCTTAGCTCGTGCATGATTTTCACATGACACCGAAGAGAGAAAATGTTCTAAATGATGTGTTTTATCTCTGGTATAAAGGGTTTGAGCTGATTCCTAACGGTTTGTGAGTTATGACCAAAATAGTATTTCTATCGTCTCTATGACGTGAAACAAAAAGCGCTCTTTATGCACGTACGTGATCATAAACACATCAAGTGCATAAATCACCATGTTAAACATGATGAAATAATCATGGGGCAACTTCATACGTACTCGGTTAATCCATACATGCACTCGTATGCGAAAAAACAATCACCGAGAGGGTGACTACTCAGAAAAACGACAAAGAGAGAGAGAGAGAGAGAGAGAGAGAGAGAGAGAGAGATGATGGCTATGGAGTTTAGAGATTTTCACCATGCTTTATAATCGATTAGGGGTTGTCGAATGGCTTCTTGCTTTGCCACAAGAGAGCGGTGATGAGAGCTACGTAGAGGTATCCGCCACGAAAGCTTCTTGAGAGCGCGTACACTGTTAAACGAGAGAGGAGATAGTAAGAAAGTAGAGAGAGAATATCCTTCTTCTTCTTATTCTTCTTCTTCCCGAGAGAGAAGAGCTTATGGAGATGGTGATGAAGAGCTTGCACCACTCCCTATAATAGATATGTATAGCCTTGCGGTAGTAGACGCAACAAACGACACTAAAAACTGAGCACTAACTGATAATTTATAGGCAATGCAGCAGGTTGGAGTGAGTCCCAAGCAAAAAATTAGCGCTAGTTTTGGAGCCAAGAATAGTTGTAAGCTTTTGGGAACTTTGCTAAAAACATGTCTTTGCTTTTGTTGGTGAACTCTCCCACTTACCATTCAATTTTTACAGTAAAATTGGCCAACTGAACAGTATCTGGCCAACTAATGGAACCTTAGCTAGACTATGTCGCATCGTAATGTCCGACTTTTCCGTATTGCCCTGGCGTATTTACATGATCGCTTTTTATAAAAATAATTCTCGTAAAAATCTCGTTTGGTCTCGTTTTGCTCCGGGTGATCATTTTTAAATCCGACGGAAACTAAAATTAATATTTTTATGTTTAGGTCATCCTGAAAAGCACATTGCTTTTCAAAAATGCCAAAAAGCACGAAAAGCTAAAAATAGCGTTAAAGCAAAAAAAAAAAAAAAAATTTCTAAAATTGAACCACGTTTCCCCTCATCCATTGGAATAAAAAAGCAGGCTCGCTTTTCACTAAAAAGCACTAAAAATCATGAAAAGCTAAAAATAGCATGAAAAGCACTCAAAAAGTAAATTTTTAAAAAATTGAACCATAGCTTTTGCGGAACATGTAGATCAAAAATGCGACCTTGCTTTTTGCAAAAAAGCACCTAAAAACATAAAAAGCATGAAAAGGCTAAAAATAGCGGATTTTTCCAAAATTGAACCAAACATTTGTCTAGCCTACTAGAACATGGAAACAACCTTGCTTTTTACTTTAGAACCTTCCATTACTGTCAATCAAGTATCTTAAGTCAAAATTTGGCATAATAGATATTGAAAGCTATTTTTCTTATTTTTAAAAGAGACCCAAAAATTGAGTAATTTACATCCTTCCACACTTGAAAAATTTGAGGTGTCCTCACCTCGACATGAAACCTAAATAATTTTGTCTCATTATATCATTATGTTCCCAAATGGCATCTTCCTGAGGATACGTTGACCATTTAACAAGGTGTTCAATAATGGTTTGATTTCGCAGAGGCTTGGTCCTACTCTGAAGTATCACTTCGGGGTATACTTCAAAAGTTCCATCAGTAGAGGTAGATAAAGAGAATAATCAAGAATGTGTTGTGGATCAGGTACATACTTCTTGAGCAAGCTGACGTAAAAAACATCATGTACCTCTATGTGTGGTGGTAACAAAAGTATGTAAGCTTGATCATTAATCCACTCTGTGATTACAAAAGGTCCACAATATATGGCACTGAACTTCTTACAATTACCCATTGATAAAGAACTATGTTTGGGTTTTACTCTCAGAAATACCATATCTCCCTATTATCCGACGAGGTAAACCGTGATACATGAAAACACCTTTCATGAAGATTTGAGCTATATCCTTAGCCATAAATATTGTCTTGACTGGAAATAAATGGGTCATTTTTGTAAGCATATCAACAACCACAAAAATAGAGTCATATCCCAGAGATGTAGGAAGTCCTGTAATAAAATCCATGGATATGAATTCCCATTTCATTTGTGGAGCATCGATAGGTTGAAGCTTATTGGGGTATCGAATTTGTTCAGCTTTAATACATTGACATGTTAAGCATCTTGTAACATAGTTCAACACATAACGCTTTAGTCCTGGCCAAAAGGAACTCTTTCTTACAGTAGAGTAAATCTTAATGTATCTTGGAGTCCTACTATAGGTATATCATGAGCTTTCTATAATATCTGAAGTTTAATTTCACCTTGATTTGGAATACAAAGTTGGTTACCAAAGTAAAGATCATCTCCTTCAACGTGAAAGCCTTTGATTTGCCTTTCTTGCTTCTCTGTGCGATTATTTAAGTTCATCAAGTAATGGATTGTTATGTAATACGGATCCTGCATCATACCTTCTCGAATAAGGTCAATTAAAGAAGTAGTAGAGGTTGTGAAAGCCACTACAGTACTCTTCCTGCTTAAGGCATCAGCCAACAAGATTTTTCTTTCTAGGTTTATATTCAATTCCAAATTCATATTCGCATATCAACTCCATCCATATTCATTGCCGCATATTAAGGTCAAGTTGGGTGTAGATCCACTTCAGGCTTTTATGGGCGCGATATAGTTTAAATCCCCTTCCAAGAAGATAATGTCGCCATACTGTAAGAGCATGCACAATGGACAATAATTCTATGTCATGTGATAATTTAACTCATGTATGTATAACTTACGAGATTCATAAGCTATTGTTTTCCTTCTTGAGATAGAACTCCACCGATTGCTTGTCCACTTGTATCATTGAGCACAATGAATGTCTCTGAGAAGTTTGGAAGCTGTAGTAATGGAGCATTCACCAAAGCTTCTTTGAGTTTCTCAAAACTAAATTGAGCACGTTCATTCCAAGTAAACACTTTAGCCTTCTTAAGCATATTAGTCAATGGAGATGCAATCTTAGCGTAGCCTTGAATAAATGTACGATACCATCCTGTTAAATCAAGAAAGCCACGTACTTCTTGTACAGATTTTGGTGTAGGCCAAGATATAACAGCTTTGATTTTACTTGGGTCAGTAGAAACACCATCCTTTAATACAATAAATCCCAAATATTCCACCTTGTCAATGAAGAAGGTGCATTTGCTACAATTGGCATAAAGTTGATTTTGACGGAGAAGTTCAAGCACTCGTCACCCATGTTGTTTGTGTTCTTCTCGTAAATTCATAAGGTCCAAAACGAGTATTAAATCATGTCTTTGATATGTCCTCCTCCTTGATTCAGATTTGGCAATATCGTGACCTAAGATCATTTTTTTGTGAAGATAGAATCTCCATCGATCAAGCAGTTCATCAATCCTTGGTATTGCATACTTATTCTTGACTATTGTTGCCTGGTTCAATCCATGAAAATCAATACAAAGACGTAGAGTACCATGAGTACTCCATGGAGACATGCTGGGTCGAATGAAGCCTTGTTCAAGGAGCTGAGTTAATTACTCCTTGAGTTCTGCAGATTTAGGTACTGACATTTTGTAGGGTCTACAGGCAAGTGGTTGAGCTCCTGGAGTAACCTCTATTGCATGATCAACATCACGCTTTGGTGGTCATTATGAAAGTTCTTTGGGAAATACATCATCAAATTCTGTTTCCATTCAGGTTCAAATGAATCTATCTTCTTCTCCTTAGGGTTAAGCTTTACTGCGTGAATCAATTCATTTTTCCTATGACCCTTTATAAGTTTGGTAAAGTTCACTAGTATGAGCTTAGGCTTTTCACGCTTCCTAGTAATTGTAACCCTAAAGTTTTGGTAATTTTTGAAATTCAATGAAGCATCTTTACAATGTATGTGAGCATCATTGGCTTTAAGCCAATCCATTCCTAGAGTTCCATCATAGATTCCTATGGGTAAGACTCTGAAGTTTGCAGAAGTATTATGACCATCCAAAACAAAATCTAAGTTACCCACTGAAGTAGAAGATCTGACCTTTCTACCCGTAGCTAATTCTACTGTAAGGTCTGTAGCATGGTGTTCAGGAAAAATGAGGTTTTTGATGCACTTAAGAGATATGAAAGAATGTTTACTCCCTGAATCAATCAATAAAGTAAAATGGCTACCTTGATATTCCGCTGGGGTCTGAATTACTAAAAATTGTTCATTCACTCCCTGATGTTCAATTGCAGCATGAACATAGGCGTTTGCCTGATTTCCTTCACCTCTAGCCCCTTGAGCTGTGCTTGCTTGAGGTCTTCCTTGAGGTCTTTAATTTCCTCCTCCTCTCGGACAAGGTTGACGGTTAACATTTCCATTGTTGTTATTGTTGACAGGCGGTCCATTCTGAAAAAAGGGTGGATTGCCTGGTCTAAAGTTCCCTTGGTTTTGAGATCGTCTCTATTTTGGTTAGAGTTTTGTTGATTGAAGTTCCTTTGAATTGCCAATAGTCTGGGTCTAGAATTTTCAAAATTTCGATTTGGATTGAAGTTTCTATGTTCATAATTTTCCATCAATCCTATGAAGCTTGAATTGTTAAATGGACAATCCCTGGATTGATGACCAGGATCAAGACAAGTGTAGCACAAGTGATCATGTCTGGCCTTCATACGTAATAAGTTTTTTCTTCTTTGCTGTGGATTCCAAGACCTTTGTTCCTCCTTGGGACGAGGCCTTTTGATTTTGCGAACATGAACAGGTTCTGGTTTCCTCTTTCTGGTAGTAGATAACTTTATTTCAATGGGTTTTTCGGCATCAAGGATATCTGCAAAGATGGTAAGACAAAGACTCTGGAGTCTAGTCTTCATAGGATTATGTAACCTTGACACGAATCGAACTACCTTGACCTCTTGAGTCATCCTTGATAGAGCATGGTCCAGAATTATTGATAGTACGATTCCAGATCTTTGGTTCCTTAAGTACATTTAAGAAACTCATTCATACGGTCTAAATGATAGACTTTGTTCTGATAGTTCTTCTTGAGTTGGGTTTTAAGGTAATCCCAAGTTACAGCATTAGGATCAACATTATTTCTGTGCGATGGTCTCTCCACCAACGCTTGGCTTTTTTTTTAGTTTGAATTTAGCAATGATAGTTGTGTTTACTATTGACGAATGAGCCAAATCAAAGTATTCATCCATGCGCTCAATCCAATCTTCAAGAACTTTGCCTACATCTCTTCCTTCCCTGCTAAAATTTCCAGGTTGAGACTTGCGAAGCATAGCATTGATGTCTCTATCAATGATGGTGTGTTGAGAAACAATAGGTACATTTGCGTTAGGAGCAACCGCATTTTCTCTAGGAGGCATGGTAACTTACTGCACCATATCAACCAAGGTCACACTTAGTAAAACATTCTAATCCCCTCAAAGTCCTTAAATCAAATAGAATAGATACTCAAAGATAAGATGAAAGAAAAATAGGAGAAAGAATAATGAATAAATTAATGCAATTTTTTATATCACAAAGCTTTGGGGTTCCGAAAAGTCTACAAGTGTCTTGAAAGTTTCTAATAAATCCTAATGGCTCTAACATAATGCACTCGATAATAATGCACTCCTTCCACCAATGGAGTATAGTTGTCCCATTCCTTGAGTATATCATATAGGTGATCCCAATAATCCTTTTTTATCTTTGGTTGGAACATTTCTTCGTTGGCGTGTGAGTCATACCATTGTTGAGTAAGAGATTTTTTTGTTATAGGTACCCCATTTTAGTGTGAACAATTGCCTTCTTGTACTCAAAGTAGTCATTGAAGTAAGCATATTCTCTTGGAAACACATCCGATGTGTCCCATCCAACTAAGTTGTGTATATTTGGACAATCTACAAGGCACTGGGGTCTCTTATAGGCATTGTAGAAAACTTTTACATGGCAAGGATTGTAGATCGGTGACTTTCCAAATAAGCCAAAGAACAACTTCCAAGGTACCGGTCTAAAGGAATGTCGGTCGTTGTTTTTGCATTGACGACCCCATAAGTTAAATATAACAATGTCGAAGCATCCCGTCGCCATTACTCAGGGAAGTATGTTTTTTGCCATCCATGTTTCCTTTGTTAATTTCATAAGAATTTATGTACAATATTTTATTAGTGACAACAATCTCCTTTCCCAACTTGGATTGTATCCACTCGATACTCCCAACAGGCGAGGGTTTATGCTCAGGTGGTCTAACTCAGGGTTCCCTGTAGAATAATGATACCAAGCTCAGAATGTGTTAGGTACAATACAATCCGTAGACATCAACCTTTTCTTCTCTTCCCTATTATGTGTGGTAGTGACAAGCCTTTGCGCTTTCCCTCCTGTTTGGAAATGCTCCTCCACCATAAGACGAGAGAGTATATTTGCCTATATCCCTCGAGGTAAGATGTCAGTCATCTACACACCTCGGGGGGTTCACCGGTACCCCCCTTTATAACGTGCGTTTGTGGGGTATTAAAAAAATCCCTCTTTTAACATGTTTGAATGAATAAAATGGCCCCTTATTTTAGGAATTTATTCCAAAATTGAATATAAAAACCCCTTATTTTAATGTATCTCTGTTAAATTGCCTAAGACTTTTTCATTTTAAAACCCCTCCTTTCAAACTCACATTATACATTAAGATGATTACATAGTGTACCCCACGAGCTACACACACACCCCATCACCCAAGTTAGTTAGAATGATAAAACCAAGACTCAAAGTCAAATATTATATTCTCAAAACAATATGTGCTACATCAAAATCTGATTTTTATAACCGCAAAAGACCAGAAAGGTATATAATTTTTCTAGGGAGATACATAAATACAAAAGGGTCCTATGAACCAATTCTTGGTTCCTACAACCAAGGTCCTACCCCAATATTTGTTCACATCTCGAGTATCAAAGTTTAGCACTTCATCTTGTGCATTAAAATTCACGTCTTTCTTTTTGTATCATTCCTCTCCTCATGATACATCCGTGGGTGGTAATCCATTAAAGCAGTTTACATAAGCATGTCGTTCATTTACATCACCTCTGAAGAAATACCTATTCGAGTTCACTGCCATTGGTTGTTCTTGGACAAAGTTGCTAATGCACCTGGGTTTCTCTTAGTCATCCAAGGTAACAGTGACATTGTGAGGACTATATTTGAGAATAGGTATGTAGACTCTATTGAACCAATCCTGGGGTACATAATAGAATCGGTTGCCACCATTTGACTTCTTCCATTCTCTCATTATGACCTTCTCACAAAAGCCGTATCTTTGGTTTAGCATAAGGGCCTTCTTACTAAGTATGAGTTCTTAACTTGGTATGTCCAAAAGAGAACATAGGTTAAGGTAAAGAACATATCCTTGCACTTTAATATCTCCTTCTTGGATCTTTCCCTTTACCCAAAGTTGTGGGTTGGTCAAATCTATCAGGCATTTGTGTTTGATGTTCAGGCTGAACTTCAATGTCTAACTCCCATGCTACCTAAGTGTTCGGTACAAGGTAGTCTCTAGTCCCCTTTGAAACTTGAACCACTTCAATTCCCTAATGGAGACTAAATCCAACCGCATTATTGAAAAAGACTCTTTCTGCAAAGTCACTCAGAAGTTCATCTAGACGATTAAGAAGATCCATCATAATAACAAGACAAGGAGAGAAAAAACTTAGCACACATGTGATCCAAAACTGAGTCTATGCTTCTTTTATTCATCAAAACTTGATTTTTATGACTTCATTATAATATAATGGGTGTCTCGAAGCTAATTCTCTATATATTCTTTTAAATCTCATGACAGGATATTATGACAGCTGCAAGAGCTTCAAACTTCTTAGCAACTTTGGCAATCCTTAACATTTGGGAGCACATGGCCAAGTAGTAGAACATGTCTTCTAGGCCTAACCATATTTTGAGTTGAAGTAGCCTGAGGTTGGCAAACCAATCTCTTGGACTTTCATCAATGTAGATAAAAAATTGACGGAAGGGTTCTTGGTGACGGGTAAGGTAACTACGATCAACACTCTTCCAAAAGTTGTGCTGCCATGCCAAAGACTTTGCTCCCGATTTCTAACTAAAAGAGTTTCCGTTCATCCCCCCTGGACAATCGTGTCTCCATGTTGTTTAACACTATGGCCAAAACCTCATTTCCCTGGCTAAAGCATTTAGACATCACTCTGGGAGCCATTTGTTACTACAAAACAAACATTCAAAGAAATTAGTTTTTGAACACTTCAACCACTTCACCACAACTCGAACCAAACACTTTCACTCAAGAAGACAAGTCAAACAAGTACCACCAACCAATGTCACTTATAGATGCATCATGAATACAATATACTTTTTCAAACAGCATGCATAAATGCGTATATGATGCATAATTTACCCGACTAGTATTAGGCTTTACTCTATCCCCATAACCTTAAGCATAGGCTCTGATACCAGGTGAGAGATATCCCTCCCCGGGGATCTATGCACAAAATATACAATTTACACCTATATAAAATTTTCAATATACATCAGAGTTGCGGAAGCATTTGCATAGGAGAGGAGTTCTCAACGCCCGATCAAGCATGGAGTTTAGGCCATGAGCCGCACTGCATCCAGAGGCACCTAGCAACTAGTGCTACCCCTGAATGGGTGTTATGAATAAAAGCGTACTCAAAAAAAATATAACATTGTGAAGGGTAAATATATGTGTACACCACATTGCGGGAAGAGAGAGTGAGAGAGAGAGAGAGAGAGAGAGAGAGAGAGAGAGAGAGAGAGAGAGAGAGAGACTATAGTGGAGGATGAAATAGAGTGCATAGAGACATGAGAAAAATGACAAGGGAGAATATTTAAATGCCCCATCTAAATGAAACAGGCAACCCTGTATTAATGCAATGACAAAATTTGGGTATACCATAACATCAAAAAATTTATGACAAAATAACAATCAGAGCACCGGACCCTGTGTAGGGATCGACCAGTCCACCCATCCACATTTGCTCTACTATGGACAAAGAGAATTTCACTTCTTTGGGAGCAAGCCAAAAGACCTCCAACCTACCTGAGCCAGATATAAGTTGAGTCCGCTTTGCCTCCGTCCATGAACCTGAGCTCTGAAAGCATCCCAAGTACCATTAGGTGGTAGGGTATTAACACCAACCATACTAGTTTAGGCCTCTTCAATGCCCAACACCAAGTGTTTAGGCAAAGCCAAGGAAAAATCCTTGATGCCTTAGCCATGTAGGTCAATCAACCCCCGATGCATTAACCGTGTAAATGAACCTAGCAAAAAGAAGAAGACCTAGGAAACACCCCCGATCTAGCAAAGCCTTAGGAGATCAACGACCCTTTAGTATAAGGCTAAGCAATGTAGGTGATCCTAGTCTTGTAGTGACGCTACCATGAGAAACATAACATACGAGTCCAATCACGATAGCACTTTCCATATGCACAAACAATCTTTTCCAAGCAGTTAGACTATTCCGGGTCTCTACCCTTACACGTCTACCATAAACCATCCACATCACTTCATGACCTAAATTCAAAACCATAAACGATAATCCAATTACATCACATGGGTGAGCACTCCACCCAACTTGGGTAAGGCACGACCAATCCTGTATAACCACTTTAGAACATAACATGGTTGCAAGAATTTCAGCAACATAACTATATCCCAAAAAAAGCCATGAGCCACACCGGCTTCCACCATAAAAATCACAACCATATCCATGAGGGAATCTCAACCCTTGACCACAAATCACATTGAACCAACTCCCACACTTGGAGTTTGACTTATCCCCTGCAGTCAATCGGAGTCTACACACATATGACCCTTAAGACATGATTCTTTCATGCATAAAAAGATTCCGACCAGTAACTTATCATGATATAAAAATCCAATTTTGACAACATCCAACCATGCAAAGTTGATGCATCACATCTGCACTTCATCTCCATAGCACATAAAGCTAGTTTTGACCTAGAATGGTGGAAAGCAATAATAGCCATGCATATGAGACTTCCACATCAATCCATAAATTTCCATGCATCATATGATAACATTCCATCACTATAAACATGATGCAAAACAACTCCCACCTTTAGGTCAACCATAAACTATAACTTCACACATATGCAAAAAACAACTTTTTGACATTTTCGGGAGCATGCACAAAATGCAAATGAAAGTATTTGACCTCAAACCAATGCATGAAGCTCAGCTCCACAATAGAGACTAGCACTCTATCATATCACTTTACCCATATGGTACTTACACAACAAACAGTAACCCAAAAAGATAGCCACTTTAACCATATCTCTCATTTGAACCCCTTTTAACCTTGGCCCCATGTTGAGACAGATCCAAACGTTAGTGTTTAAAGACCTTTGACCTTAGGCAAGCTAGGACTGACCTTGAGGTGGGAATCCTACCCAAGCATAAGGTGCTTGTTGGCTTGCTAAGTGTTAGTGGGAACTTTACCCAAAATCTTGAGGTGTTTCTCAAATGCTTAAAAGACTAAAGTTCTTGAAGTATTCAATTCAAAGATAACTCTCAAGAGACATGAACGTGCCATGCTTGATTGACTACATCTTTGAAGTATTCAATTTAACCAAATGACTTAATAAGCATAAAAGACACATGTTCAAATGATCCTCCACATGTGACCCTCATGATGTGTTTGAATGCTATTGAATAGGTTTTAAAGGGATCCAATGAAAATTTAGATACATAAAAATAAATAGTTAAGTTCTTTCTCTCAAAGGAGAAAAAGAGGACACATGTCCAAATGAAATAATAAAATAATACAAGAGAGAGAGAGAGGTAGACCAAGCATGAGAGCGGGGGTATACTCTCTCTCTCTCTCTCTCTCTCTCTCTCTCTCTCTCTCTCTCTCTCTCTCTCTCACACACACACACACACACACATTCTCTCATTGTGTGGAGTGCAAAATGCAAGAGCTTTATCTCCTTCTCCAAGTTTGTTGTTGAGAATTGGAGAGCCTACACCAACACTCTTGGCTATGGAATGAAAATCCAACCAAGAGCCATGCTTCAATGCTTAAGCTTTCCATCTTCTTCATCTTCATTACTATGCTAAGCAAGAAGAGTGATGATAAGTGAGGAAGTATTTCTTTCTCCTATGGAATTTTTCTTCTTCCTCTTCCCTGCCCTCATTTCCGCTAGCTCTCTCCACCTTCGAAGGTGTTTGAAGCCTTGGGACTGAGGCTTGGGATAGTTAAAGCTTTTTGCAAATTTTATGTTAAGCTCATGATGCATGAAGCTTTCGATCTTCATACCAGCACCAAGGTCACAAGGAACACAAAAATTGTATTGTAACAAAGTCTCTCTTGACGGGAGAATCTATGACACAAACGCCTTTTGGAGGGGGGACTGGCTCCAAGTAAATCTGGTCCTCATCTATTATCATGTTCTCTAATTCTCTCTCTCTTGCAAAAGTAATGTTGATGCCAAGTTAATTAAGTACTATGTTTATGTTGCTAATTAAGTTCACCCTCCAAGTTCTAAAAGTAATCTCACAAAAATGCTCACTCTAATTCCCTTAATTCCGCTATTCTCAAAGTTCATTGGCCATTTACATTAAAATTTTCACATGACACAAAAAAGAGAAAATGTTCAAAATGATGTGTTTTATCTCTAGTACAAAGGGTTCGAGCTGATTCCTAGCGGTTTGTGAGTTATGACCAAAATAGTGTTCCTACCGCCTCTATGACGTGAAACAAAAAGCGCTCTTTATGCACGCACATGATCATAAACGCATCATGTGCATAAATCACCCTGTTAAAAATGATGAATAATCATGGGGAAACTTCATACGTATTCAATTAATCCATACATGCACTCATATAGAGAAAACAATCACCGAGAGGGTGATTACTCAAAAAAACGACATAGAGCTAGAGATGATGATGGCTATGAAGTTTAGAGCTTCTCATCGTGATTTAGAATCGATTAGGGGCTGTCAAAAGGCTTCTTGATTTTCCACAAGAGAGTGGTGATGAGAGTTAGGCAGAGGTATCCGTCACGAAAGCTTTTGGAGAGTGCGTACACCGTGAAACGAGAGAGGGGATAGTAAGCAAGTAGAGAGAGAATATCCTTCTTCTTCTTCTTCTTCTTCCCGAGAGAGAAGAGCTTATGGAGATGGTGATGAAGAGCTTGCACCATCCGTATATATAGATATGTAAAGCCTTGCGGTAGACGCAACAGACGGCACTAAGAATTGAGCGGTAACTGGCAATTTAATGGCACTGCAGTAGGCTAGAGTGAGTCCCAAGCAAGAAACTACCGCTAGTTTTTGCGCCAAGAATAGCTGCAAGCTTTTGGGAACTTTGCTAAAAACGTGCCTTTTCTTTTGGTGGTCAACTTTTCCACTTACCATCAATTTTTACAGTAAAATTGGCTAACTGAACAGTATCTGGCCAACTAATGGAACCTTAGCTAGACTATAATGCACCGTAATGTCCCGATATAATTGTTACTTTCCCATACTGCCCTAGCGTATATACGGTACAGCTTTTTATAAAAATAATTCCCGTAAAAATCCTGTTTGGTCCCATTTTTGCTCCTGGTGATCTTTTTTAATCCGACGGAGATTAAAATTAATATTTTTATGTTTAGGTCATCCTAAAAAGCACATTGCTTTTCAAAAACACAAAAAAGCATGAAAAGCTAAAAATAGAGAAAAAAGAAAAATTTTCTAAAATTGAACCACGAGTTTCCCTCATCCACTGGAATAAGAAAGTGGACTCGCTTTTCACTATAAAAAGCATTAAAAATCATGAAAAGCTAAAAATAGCTTGAAAAGCACTCAAGAAGCAAAATTTTACAAAATTGAACCATCGCTTCCTTGGAACACGTAGATCAAGGATCCGACCTTGCTTTTTGCAAAAAAGCGCCTAAAAGCCTAAAAAGCATGAAAAAACTAAAAATAGCGGATTTTTCCAAAACTGAATCAAACGTCCATCTAATCTACTAGAACATGGAAACGACCTTGCTTTTTACTTTGGAGCCTTTTAATACTGTCAATTAAGCATCTTAAATCAAAATAGATACTGAAAGCTATTTTTCTTATGTTCAAAAGAGACCCAAAAATTGGGGATCTTACAACATCGTTCAATGTAGAAGTTGATTATTCTTTGTAGCATTTGAAATTAGATGTGTCTTATTATTTGCAAATCAAAGAGGATCTATAAATAATCATTATATAATAATTGCATTGAGAAATTCATAGCATTGTTGTATTTATTATGCCATGCAGAGAGTGCATTGCAATGTGTATGTTTGCTCACAACATAGGTGATCAATATGTGGATTGACTAGCGTGCATTGCAAATCTCATATCGTGCAGATTTGATAACTTTCTTAGTGATTGGTTTTTTAATATATATTGAAAAAAAGAAAATTGTTTAAAAACTTAACATATAGTTCTTTTGTCTTCAGTTTTAAATTAAAGCAATGGAGCAAGATGTCAACACAAGTGATACGAAGAATCCAAAGAATAAAAAATCTCCTGGCAAAGAGTGGGATTATGCTCACAACATATGCGGTCGATATATGGAGTGGCAATGTAAATTTTGCTTCACAACAAAATCAGGTGGTGCATCACGTATTAGGGACTACTTTTGGGTAGCATTAGAAAGAGTTGTAAGAAATGTGAACATCCTCAGGCACCTACAATTGCAAAGCGTCTGAGAGAAGAACTCGCCAAAAAAAGATAGCAAGAGACAACTGATATACAGCTATGTTATGGATGTAAGTCAAGAGTAGTCAGAGCCGAATATTAACTCTGTTGATCCTGTGGTGACGCCAACTAACCTTGGAGAACAACTTGTTCAGGGAGAGAAAATGTCAAGCAACATTCCTTTTAAGTGTCACGATGAAGGTGGACTTGGTCAAATGCGTCAAAAATCATTGCATCAAATATTTCGAATGCAGTCTCTAGAAGAAGCACAAACTGCACTCGCCAAAGCAATTTTCTTCACTGGAAGTGCTCTGGTCATGGTAGACAACAATCATTGGAAGGCCGCTTGGAAGAAAATCGGTGAGTTTGGCCCAACTCCTTCTTATCACACGATACAAAATGTTCTCTTGGACAAATGTTACATCGAAGTCAAAGAGCATGTTGCCAAAATAATACTTGGAAATATTTCGCTTTCAGGATGCACAATTGTGAGTGATGGTTGGTCAAATGTTCAAAGAACACCACTGATCAATGTAATGATGGTTTGTCCAAGAGGAGAAAAGTTCATATAGGCGATTGACAGTTTTGGTGCAATTAAAAGTGGCAAATGCGTTTTTGAGGTCTTGATTAATGTAATTAAAGAAATTGGTGTTGAACATGTCGTTTAAGTAGTCATGGTGGACAACACAAAGAATTGTAAAAATATATTAAATTAATAAAGAAGTGCTTTCCACACATTTTTGCCAATGATTATAATACGCATAGCTTAAACTTGGTGCTAAAGGATTGGTACACTAGTGAAGAAACCACATGGTTCGCCAAAATAATTGACACAACGCGTCAAGTTGTGAAATTTATCTTGAAACGACAAAGAGTGCTCAATTTGTACAAAACGTGCATGTCAAGGATGTTAAAACTTCCTGCTGAAACTTGATCACCATATTAATGTATTTGGGAATTTCCTAATTCCCACTTTCAAAACGATCTTAAGATTTGACCTATCTTAACCAGATTTGTGAGAGCACAACTTGAAAGAGATTTTTGAGTACTACCTTGTGGAAGGATTTGACCTTAAAAATAGTTTGAGATTTGTCCATATGGCTTATTCTTTAAGACATTGGTGATTCCCAAATTGGATCTAAAGTCTCAAACTCTCTAATATAGTGTTCAAGTTGGTTTTGCATGCATTTTTATACATTGGAATCACTTCTCTGCAATAAGTGCGCTGTGATTGACACTTTCAATTGCACGGCCTTTGATGAATAGCAGCTTAAGCAAAAAGAAAAAGTGAAAGAGAAAATTACATGTCTACATGGCAACATAAACAAGGCTGCTTGGTGGAGGACTGTAATGGATGCATACCATGTAATGATGCCCGTTATGTTCTTGATTCGCAACCTTGATCAAAAGGCGCTAAATATGGACAAAGTGTGGATGACATGGTGGTCAGTCCAACGGAGCCTTTAAAATCCTGAGGAGCTGAAAGAGTTTGTAGAAGAGAAGGAGTGGTGACTACCATTTTCTGGCAAATAGCAAAGAATTATGGCCAAGTGTTTTTATGCAAGATGGAAGAGCGCTTATAGTCCACTCCATAGTGTGGCTTACATGCTCGATCTGGAGTATTGGAATTTAGATCTGATGTCCAATATAGAGGTGGTCATCGATTTCTATCACGTGTCAACACGTTCTACTCCAACGTTCAGGACCGAATTGATTGTATGAAAAGGAAACGAGTGTATTTAGATTAAAACAAGGTCCTTTTGCGAATGATTTTGTACAGTCAATGGAAAAAGAGCAACCTACATGGAAGTGGTGGATGATGAATGGTGGAGAGCATTACTTGACCTTATGTCCCCTTGCAATGAAAGTACTCGCACAATGTGCAACAAGCTCAATTTTAGAGAGAAACTAGAGTATGTACAAGTATTTTCATAGCACTATTCTCAACAAACTATTAGCAGATAGAGCGGAAAAATTTGGTTGTATGTTTTGCAGCAAAATGATATTGCATCACATCGAAAGTGCTAAATACGAGGAGGAAATTCCAACCTGGTTGTATGATTGTCAAAACGAAGACGAAGAAGAGTTCAATGTCGGTGTATCTCAATGCACTATAGACAAAATAGAAGAGAATCCAATAATAGATATGGAAGTTGAATTACAAGGAGACGCACAACACTCAGACTTAGAACCAGATAACAACTTCACAGATTCAATATAGCTTGAGAGTAGAATGAACATTGTGTCAAAAATCATTACAAAAGAGCTTTTATTCAATGTGTTTTGATCATATTCATTGCTTCATATTCACGATTATACATAGTTATCGATCTCAATTGTTATGCTCAGAACTAGCATCTTGGTCACCAAACATATTTCTAATTGTGCTAGGGGTATCTTGGCGGGCTTGCTTGAATTTATACTCATTTTCCATGCCAAACATAACATATATTCTTTGTGAAATGTCTTATGAACAAATTGTGCATTGGCTACTATTTTGCATTAGACAAATTAAACACACAAAATGATAATAACCACATTTCAATGTATAGTATTCACTCTATCCATCAAAATTCTTGTATCAAACTGGACACTGGGAAGATGAAGATGCATGCGAAGTAGAGGAGGGGACAAAATCTGGTTGCAGGACAAGATGACTGATATGTGTCCCTTGTACAGGTGGAGGATTCACTTGTTGTGTCAAATTGTGAACGTCTTGGCTTAGACGATGATTACTTTTATCCATTCAGACCTATGATGGTTGGGGTGTTTGTGTGGCTATAGAAAGCCGTGTTATGTTTGCATCTTTCTCTGCCAGATGTGTCTTGTAAATATCTTTCTCCTTTTTTAACTATAGGTCCACACCTTCAACTAACAATGCCAGCTCGTCTTGAGTGAAAGTGACACAACTCTCCCTAATATCATGGGTGGCAATAGTTGTCTCCTTCGACAAAAAGTTGACTGGTTGCTGTTGCACAAAATGAACATACAACATTTTTGCAAAATATAACACACAATTTGCATTGTGCAATGGATGGCCATAGACTTCCAAGTAGATCCTCTCAGCGTTTTCTTTTATCGCTTTGTGGAGGCACTTAGATACCTTCCATCGTCCTTTCTTTATCTCCACGTCCTCACATGGCCAGATTGTTTTAATCATATCCTTGGTCACTTATTTGTTAATATCTTTCCATTGCATGTGGTTTGGATTTTTCCATTTTGATAGTCATTGAGCAGTGCACGTCGTTTGCTAGGTCAATATACCATGCGCTAGAGATTTCATGCTCTAAAATACATTAACAGTCGCTTGTGTTGATCATTAGGCATTGATTGGGTACCACAACATTGTTCTTCATCGGTCATTTTATCTCAGAGTTGCAATGGACAAATAGACAAATATTCAATATCATCGACAAAAATATATTCTCACAATTCAACAATCTCATAGATACCCAAAGTAGATCCATCTCGTCCACTACATAAGACATCATAAGCCAACTAAATCAAATCACAATTGATGCAACTAAACAAAATCACAACTGACGGAACCAATTGAACCAGCCAACAAATTTGAAATACCCCGGACAACAAGACAAATTTGAAATGAGTAAAGATAATTGATCCGATTAAAATACAAGACAATTGATCCGATTGAAATACAAGACATGACTCAATGAGATGAACCACCCCAAGCCAGATAATATACTTCAACAGAAATAAAATACCCAAGAAAACAAGACAAATGTATATCACAAAAATGTTTACGCTGGGTAAAAAGATGGTGCAAGTTCAACAAGCGATCGTTGGACAGGATTAGGGTCTGCCTTTAAATATTCTTTGAAAAATATCAAAACATCATATGCATTTTTTCTATTTTCTTGCTCTCTTAACTTCATCCAACAATCTACTTTTATCTAAATGGACCTCATAACATCTTGATTGAGGTGGTAAAATAATTCTTCTAGGAAATAAATTTTCCTGGCTGCACTCCAAAAATCTATCAACATGTCGAATAATAGCCTAATGCATAAAGTTCGCTCGATTTTTTTTACACATCTGCGCACAGTGGATTGTATAGTTTTGGAGAAATCCACGATCACTTTGAAATCTCTCCTTCCTCTGCTTTTTGTGCCTCCAAAATTGCAAGGTCTGATTGTTTGCTTAGATACAGATAATTATTTGATACGTGCTTAGCTGGCATTCTAAGCATCATTCCCTAATCAATGATACCAATGCAGGGTTTATTTGCACGAGTAAAGTCCAACATTATGTTGAAAGGGTGCAGGTCATTATGCATTATACCATCAGAGTGAGCAGCTGCAACGCCATCAATTAAGGCGTGACAGATTGCTGGCATCTGCTCAATCACTGCTTTGATCTGTGTTGTCTCTATCTCTAGTAATCGCTAATTTACTAGTGGCAATGACCTCTAGTCGTATTGTAGCCTGTGCATGTGGCATTTGAACAATCCGTGGGTGAATGGCAAGCAATACATCATGTCTCCCAAGGTGCCCCATTGTAGTATGTAAATATTGTGATCCAGGGAGCTTCGGTGGTAAATCCAATGCATCTTACAATGGAGGGGTGAAGTGTTTGCAATCCTTGCTCTGTCAAGAAGCTATCAGATTTTGTCTCACTCCCTCCCTTGTAGCATTTTCCACATATGTAATGTGCTCTGGAAAGAAAGAGATGCCTTTGATGGTGTATAGTGTGCACACACCAAAAGAGCCTACTGCAAACCTTGTACCTTCTACCAAGGCCTTGTGGGGAATGAAAATTAGATGAGGGCACTTGGTATTCAATGTCGTGCACATGATTGTGCCAATGTCGCTGGCATCTCATTGGCCACCCACAGCTGCTTGCACATATTAGGTCATCTTCAATCTCTTGGGTAAGGAATCTTGGTCTTGAGCTTTCACCCACTTCATCTTGGCCTTCTGTTCCTCCCATAATTTGTCCCAGAGCTCTAATTTTTTCATATCGCAAGCAGGAGGGATAAGAAAGATGCCAGAAAAATGCACATCAAGTTTGTTTGAAGCTTACATGATTAATGAACAGTGATTAAGGCCTGGTAATAGGTCAATTTTAATGTTGAATGTATGTCAAATGCGGTTGAAAGGGCCAAAACATGCCTTAATGATGCTAAAAAGTGTTATTCTTGAAGTGGGCACGGATGGGATATTGTGACCTAGAACTACAGGGCTTGATGTGCTCTACCGACCTATCTTTACAGCTTGTCGATTGGAGCTACGGTGAAGAAGTTATGGCAGTTTAAAGTTCAAGTCGATTGCAAATCCATCCTGGATTGGGCAATTGCAACTAAGGTGACAGAATTGAAATGAATGCACAGGCCTGAAGTGCTCACTTTGTGGAGCACATCGGTCTTTTTAGATCAGTGATCGGAGTCCCGGTCGCATTGGCCGATAAAGATTTATCGGGGGTCGGTTCCGTACCAGTCCGGTCCGCTCAGTCGGAGTGCCACCTAGGAATTTTACAGCCTCAGCAGGGTTTGTATGCATTTTATGCAGTCTAATGGGATTTACGGCTTGGTAGGCAGGGTCCGCTGTCAGTTGTCGGCACTGCTGAGCTGGATGAATTTTTGGCATTACTCAAAACACTGATATGGGCGATGAAATTCGAGATGATATTGTCATTTAGGGGCTTCCGGATGTTGATAAGGTTGTGGCAAATTCACGATGATAATGTTAGTCAAGGACTGCTGAAGATGAAAGTTGTACTTGGTCGATATGCATTTTAATGCGGTGCTTTTACGAAAGCACAAAAAGCTCTTGATGAGCTCATGGTCCGGAATGTCATCTCATGGAGCAATTGCTCACGTTGCTTTGGCCGGCATGTATGCCAAATGTGGTGCCCTTACATGATCGTAAAACGACAGAAGCGAGTTGATAAGCAAATCGTGATCGAGGTACTAGATGATGATGAAGAAGAGATTAAAGAGAAGCCGCCCTCGACAGTACCTAAAGTGGAGGGGCCTGTTCTTGACGATCTGGTTAAAGGTATTCAAGAACTAAATTTGAATTTCAAAACTGTTAAATTTGAAGGGTTAGCTGCAAAGGCGTCTACTTCTGAACCTAAGTAGCAGCAGCCACCACGTAGAAATTGGGATCGATGCATGTGGTGCGATAGTGAAGACCACAGGTATGTGAGAGAGTGTAATGAGTTTGATGAAGCTTACAAGAAGAATGTGGTTTTCTGGAAAGACAAGGAGATTCATCTCAGGGCGACAGGGGAAATGCTTCGCTTGAACTTTGGCAGAGGCAAAATGAAGAAGATAGTGGATGAAATACAACATAATGTTTCTCTTGTGGAAGCAGCTACATATGGGCTGCAAGTTTGTGGTAAGGAAGATGATGATGGTACAGGTACAGAGGCGAGTTGTGGCCATATGCTTTAAAGACAGCTGAAGCAGGTAAGGTAACATATGGAAAGTTACGCCAGGTGGGGAATTCAATTCGAGAAACTACTCGGTGGACCGATCCAATGGATTCTCTTTCGATCTATGCTTATATTGATAAAGCTCAATCCAATGAATCTATGGTGGAAGAGAAGCGGAAAAGAGGTGAAGAGGTGGTTGGGGCGTCAAAAAGGCCAACGAGATCCAGCAACAAGAAAGAAGAAGGGCCTGCTCCTAAACCTGCTCCTGAGGTGGTTATGGAAGATGCTCCGAAGGACAAGAACCAAGGTAAGCCTAAAGGGCCCTCGTATAAACTTGAGGAAAGTTTTTGAAGAACGAATCCTAAATAGTAAAGTGGAGCTCACATTGGGGGATATTCTGGGAATTTCTAAGCGCAAGTTCCATGAGGAAATCATCGACATTATAAAAAGAAAGCGGTCAAATACCGAGTGATCAAGAGTCAGATCTAGTTAAAATCCAAGTGGTTCGTCACATTGAAGCAATTTTGGAAGATTATGAAGAGTATTTAGCAAATCTTGAAGAAGAAGAGCCAAACCCTGTGGTGGTTCCAAGCCCGATTGTACCTGAGGTAAGAAACATGCATTTTAATGACGGGCGGTGAAGATGAAGAAGTTATACCCAAGAGTCACTTTTCGAGGACTCATTGGGCAAGAGCAACGACAGAAACAGTGGTAAAGCTTGGCGACATTGAGGAGCCGGTCTCAGCCCTCATAGACCATGGTTCGGAAATCAATCTCATGCATGGCAAAGAATTTGCACCAAAAGGGGAAGTGGCCTATTGATGTGGATCACGGGTGGTGGATTCGAGCTGCCAACATGCTTCAAGGGGATCTTTACGGTGCATGTGCAAATGTTAAGGTAACTATTGGGGATGTTTGTGATGAGAAAAACTTCTTTATACAGGAGCATTCCTCCTACCCATTGATTCTGGGACAACCCTACATTACGGCTATGCGGATGGAAACTAAGGTGCTAGATGATGGCTCGGCCTATGCCAAGGTTTGAAGCCGAGATGGTAAGAAAGCGGTTCAATTTCTAATTGTATGTGTCGATCATGCTAGAAACAAAGACAATTTATGTGATCGTCCAATGCCAAAGATATGTAAGGAGTTTAAAGAACAAAGATTTGCTCAGGATTTTCTTGGGGTGCCACTATAAAGCGGGACTATGGTGGTGCAAGTGAGGAGAAGTTCTCGCAAAGAGAAACCTTCTCTTCAGGATTTTTGGGGTTGACATCTGAGGGTTCAGTATCTTACAGGAAATTTAATGATTTAACTAAATGGGAGAAAAAATATATTTCAAGCATTCAAAGTGACTTGCAGGAATGTGATGTGCTAGAACCGGATGATGTGATTTCAGGAATCTTTGAAGAGATCTCTTATGTTGATACTATGTCAGAGCTTGAGGATATCAAGCAAAATAGGTTAGAAAGTGGAACTGAAGTTGTTAAAGTGCACTCAATGGACATGTACAAAGAGCTAGACATATACGAGGCACTTATGCATATTGAGGATGACTTGGATAAAGAAGTTGAAGCACAGGTAGAGACGAATCACAAGACAGTTTGCAAAGAAAGTGAGACATGTGGCTACACCTCTACCAGAGGGAAGTGATGGAGTAATTAAAGAATCTTCTCGACAGCCTATGCTCAGAAATCCTAAGAACATTGGGTACAAATTCACTAAAGAGACATTGTAGCAGCTGAAGGTTGGAGAAGATGGTTTTCTCAACGAAGAGGAAATCAAGTGTTTTCAAAGTATGCTTGAAAAACATGGTAAAGCTTTTGCCTTTGAGCCAAGTGAGATTGGGTGTGTGGATCCAAGTGTTGTTGCACCTATGGTTATATTCATTGTTCCTCACATGCCATGGAGCTTACGTCCTATTCCAGTTCCTAAATCTCACCTGCCAAAGCTTATCAATTTGCTTAATGAGAAGATACAACTGGGAATCTTGGAACCATCATGTGCGCCATAATCTTACTGATGGTTCACTGTTCCGAAGAAAAATGGTACTTTAAGGTTCATACAGGATATGCAGCCTGTTAACAAGGTAACAATCCGCAATGTGGGTACCGGCCCAATTGTGGATGACTTTGCTGAGGCTTTGCAGGTAGGTCAATTTACTCTATGGGTGATCTTTATTCTGGATATGATCAATTTCAGTTAGCTTTGGAGAGCAGGGATCTTACTACAATGCATACACCTCTCGGATTGGTAAGGATGTGCACTATGCCACAGGGTGCTACTAATTATGTAGCTCATATGATGAACGGCATGAATAAGGTATTAAGGGACTTTATTCCACATGTTACTATGCCTTTCATTGATGATCTCCCGATTAAGGGCTATGAGGAAGGCTCAAAAGATGAAGTAAAAGATCAGAGGGGGTGTCAACAATTTGTTGCTGAACATATTGCTGACTGTGATGCTATTTTATCCAGGCTTGAAGAAGTTAACTTAACACTTTCAGGGCAAAAATCAACTTTTGATGCCAAAGAGGTTCTAATTGTAGGGCACATGTGCAGTCCAAAAGGTAGAAGGCCAAGTCCGGCTAAAGTTGAAGCTATTCAAAAGATGAAGGAAACGTGTTCTTCGGTTACTGAAGTTCGTCGGTTTCTTGGTGCATGTGTATTCTATCTTATTTGGTTACCACATTTTGCTCATGTTGCAAAAGTGCTTTATCAACTGTTGAGAAAAGGTAAAAGATTTGTTTGGGAAGAAGTTCACACACGCGCTATGAGGAAATTAAAGAAGATGCTCCTTGAGGCTCCAACCTTGAGGAAAGTCGACTACAAATCAGGAAGGCCAGTAATTTTAAAAGTTGACACTAGCCCAAAAGGTATTGGATGGGCTATAGGTCAAGATGATGAAGAAGGGAACAGGTATGGGGTTCGATTTGGAGCAAAAGTGCTCAATGCTCGCCAAAGAGGCTACCCACAGGTTAAGAGAGAACTTTGAGGCGTTGATACTGCTCTAAGGTCTGATAAAGAATACTTTATTGGAGATTCAGTCGTGATAGAGACGGATTGCTTGCCATTGATAGGGATGATTGCAAATTGCTCTACTATTGCTATGCTATGATGGATAGCCTATATTAAATCTCTTAATCCTGAATTTTGTCATATTGCAGGTAGAGATAATCATGTTGCAGATATGTTATCAAGAGCTAGATTTGAAGATGAAGAAGAGATGTTGACCACAAGTGATGATGTTGGCTTGAAGTTCTATACGTCTTCTTATCTACATGCAAATTGTGGAAATATTGCTCATACGTTTGAGGTATTTTCTAAAGAGTTTTATGATGGAGAATGGCTTTTGATTGGTCGCTACCTTAGCACTCTTACTAAGCATGAAGGGTGGATGGATCAAGAGTACAAAAAGATCAAGAAGAAAGCTTATGGCTATTTTCTGAAGGATGGGCATTTGTGGAAGCAGCCAAAACGCTCTAAAGGAGTACCGCAGTGGGTTGTTTGTGACAAAGCGACTCAACAGTAGGTTATCAAAGAGTTTCATGAAAGTTTATGGGCTAGACACAGAGAGGTCTGGGAAACTTTTGTCAAAATTAAGGATCATTACTGGTGGAAAGGTATGTATAAAGATGTGGCTCAATTTGTGGATACATGCCTAATATGCCAACAATATTCTAATGTACAACATCAAGATGGATTGCATCCCACCTATCCACTCGCTATGCACTACAAGTGGGTGGTGGACCTGATTACCATGCCAGTAGGTGTCTAGCAGATGCGGTATATTGTTCTTGCCAGAGAGGATCTTACTAATCAGGTGGAAGGTAGAGCTTTGCGTACTAAAGCTACCAGTTCCGTATGCAAGTTCTTGTTTGAGGATGTTATTTCCAGGTATGGATGTGTTGGTAGAATTACTGCTGATAGAGGAGAGCTGGATGGAGATGAAGCTTGGGATTTCTTTGCTCGCTTGGGCATTAAATTGGCTCTCACTACAGCATACAATCCAGAGGGTAATGGTAAAAGTGAAAGAGGGCATCCGCCTATTGTTAAAGCTTTAGCAAAGGCATGCCAGGGACATATTGGTGATTAGCCTAAACTCCTACCATTTGCTTTATGGTTGATCGAACTACACATAGTTCTGTTACAGGTTTTATGCCATTTGAGCTAATCTACGGGCAAAAACCCATTATGCCTACAGAGGAAGCGGTTATCTCTTGGATTGTAATGCCATGGGAAGAAGGTATGTCTACACAAGATTTGCTTGCATTGCGCATTCACCAACTTGAGAGGCATCAGGAAGATATTGAACATGCTAAAGTAATGCTTAAGGAAGCAAGTCTAATCTCATACACCACTTGCAAAGGCTTTCTCAACCACTTGTGAATGGTTTTCAACCACTTGCAAGTGACTCTCAACCACTTGCAAGTGGTCCCTAGTTCACATGCGGTTGATTGAACACTCTTATCCAAATAGTTCTAATCTCATACACCACTTGCAAAGGCTTTTTCAACCACTTGTGAATGGTTTTCAACCACTTGCAAGTGGTCCCTAGTTCACATGTTGTTGATTGAACACTCTTATCCAAATAGTTCTAATCTCATACACCACTTGCAAAAGGTTTCTCAACCACTTGTGAATAGTTATCAACCACTTGCAAGTGATTCTCAACCACTTGCAAGTGGTCTCTAGTTCACATGTGGTTGATTGAACTTTCTTATCCAGATAGTTCTAATCTCATACATCACTTGCAAAAGCTTTCTCAACCACTTGTGAGTGGTTCTCAACCACTTGAAAATCATTCTCAACCACTTGCAAGAGATTCTCAACCACTTGCAAGTGGTCCCTAATTCACATGGGGTTGATTGAACACTCTTATTCAGATAGTTCTAATCTCATACACCACTTGTAAAATCTTTCTCAACCACTTGTAAATGGTTCTCAACCACTTGCAGGTGGTCCCCACTCTACAAGTAGTGTAATGGAAACGGCATATGAACTTTGAGAGTAGCAAAAGCAGGGAATTAGATAAAGCACTTTTGTGCAATTACTTTGTGAGCATAGCAGGTGAACTTAATTGATGGTAGCAACATAAACATGGTACTTAGACATGAACAATACTTTTGCAAGAGAGAGAGTTTAGAGAACATGACAGCAGTTGAGGTTCATATTCATACGGAGCCGGTCCCTTTCCGATAGGCATTTGTATTCTAGTTTCTCCCATCAAGAGAGACTTGGTACAATACAATCTTTGTGTTCCTCGTGACCTAGGTGATGCAATGAAGATGGAAAGCTTCATGCATTACAAGAATAACATAAAATTTGTAGAAAGCATCAACTATCCCAAGCCTCAGTCCCAAGGCCTCAAACACCTTTGAAGGTAGAGAGAGCTAGCGAGGAATGAGGGTAGGGAAGAGGAAGAAGAAACATTCCATAGGAGAAAGAAATAGTTCCTCACTCATCATCACTCTTGTTGCTAGGATACATAATAGCATAGTAATGAAGATGGAGAAGATGAAAAGCTTAAGCATTGAAGCATGACTCTTGGTTGGACTTGCATTCCATAGCCAAGACTGTTGGTGTAGGCTCTCACTTCTCAAAAAGCTTGGAGAAGGAGGTGGACTTCCTCTACTTTCACCACGTTAGAATCCTTCCAAAAAATGAGTGTGTGAGAGGTGTATACCCCCCCCCCCCGCCCAGCACACCCCTTCCTTGCTTTGGGCAAGTTTTACTTTTTGCTCATGCCTCAAGCTCATTGGACCCCTCTCCCCCTAGCCAATCACATGCAACATGCATTTGAAGCACATGGGTAGTCTTTGGACAAGTGTCCTCCTTATCCCTTTGAAAGAGAGAGCCTAAAATATCTAGATATTTGTCGAATGGAACTAGAAGCTCATTGGACCCCTCTTTAGCCCAACCAATAGCATTCAAGCACACCATGTGGCTAAGCATAGAGAGATTATGACATGTTTCCATGTGCCCCTTGAGAAAAGGGGGTGCCCTTTGGGTGAGTGGGAGGTTAAGTCAAAGATTCCCCTAACTTTGGGGCTTTCCCCCTCCTTTGTACGGTCTCTTTTTGACTCAAGCACCTTACCCCCCATGCATGTGAAGCTCCTCAAGCACCTTCCTCATCAAGCACGACAAGCACCTCAAGCACCTTAGTCATCAAGCACGACAAGCACCTTAGTCCAGCAAGCACGACAAGCACCTCAAGCTTAGGTCAGGTTCCCACCTCAAGCTCAGCCCTAGCTTGCCTAAGGTCAAAGGACTTTTAACATTAACCTTTGGAGGTCTTTAATGAAGCTAACCCGAAGGTCTTTTAAGCTTCATTAAATACACATTGCTCTTTGATAGACTACCTTCATTTTGGACCCCTATTGAGAAGCAACCATCTCTCCTCTTGGTCCCTTGTTGAGGTAAGTCTAGAAGCACTTATTACCCAATTCTCTTTGGTAGACCGTCTCCTTTTGGACTCTATTGAGATGGAACCATCTCTCCTTTTGGTCCCCTGTTGAGATAGGTCTAGAAGCACTTACTCCACATTGCTCTTTGGTAGACCGTCTCCTTTTGGACCCCTATAGAGATGGAACCATCTCTCCTTTTGGTCCCCTGTTGAGATAGGTTTAGAAGCAAATGTCTTTATTATAACTCTTGTTCTCATCTATTCTCCCACATTAAATGATTAGTTTAATATGAGAAAATCATTTGGGTTAGTTAGATATTAGATTTTATGACATTACCTCTCTCTTGAAATCATAGTCGTCCTCAACTATTAGGTGGAGAAGATAAAGCCTAGTCATTAATCCATGTTTCTTAGCGGGTAGAGAATTCCTTTTTACCCTATGACATAATCCCAAAATGGATGACGTATCCATTTGGTGCTTGGGAGACTTAGATGCCGCAAGCATGTCTGCTCTTTAGTGCATATCATACTTCCAAAGTAGAGTGACAAGTTCTACTTGGTGTTTGGGAGACGGCGTCACCACAAACATGATCCTAAGCATGCATACTTCTTAAATTTTGTGCACAATAAAAGAAAGAGAATGAGTCTTGTAAGACAAAAACATTGTTCATTTAAAATGCATTTTCATATGCTTTCTTTAAGGCATCATTGTAAGCATTGACAAGGTTCATATTATCCTTAAGCTAGGTTCCTTGCATTTATTTATCATCTTTAAAAGAATAATTCTTTAACTTAATAAGATATCATCAGATAATCTTATTGTTTCTTAATATCTTGTCTTCATGTCATAGGATGGAGAAGTACTTCGTGTTGATCGTCGATTTTTGGAGGGTCTACAACTATTGCTTCTTTTGGTGGTGCTCCTTTGTAGGGCTTACATAGGCTCTCATGGAAAACATGGTGCATGAGCCAATGGTTGGGCAACTTTAATTGATAAGCCATCTCATTGATTGGCTTAAAATTTTACAAAGAACCATAGTATCTTTTTGCTAGTTTAGCATAATACTCTTGGTGGCCCGTAGGATTCTTGCGCGTAGTATGCCTTAGATGAGCCTTGAGAAACTTTAGCAAGACCCAGTCATTTTCCTTAAAGGCTAAGGCTCTTCTGTGCTTATTAGTAGCATCCCTTTTTGCCGTTGCTTTGAGATGTATAACCTCTTTAATTCTTGTGAGTCTCGGCTATATTCATCAGCAGCTAAGATCTTCCCATGTACTTTAAGTAGTAAGGGACTTTTGGATCTTCCCTCTTTAACCTCGAAAGGTGCTTTCCCCATAGAAGTATGTACAATGTCGTTGTACGCATAATCTATAAGAGGTAGCTACTTCTCTCATTGACAATGTTGATCTACTTCCATGACATAGGATTTTAGTAGATTCAAGAATCGTTAGATTAGTTATTTCACTTTGGTCATCCGTTTGTGGATGATAGGCCGAAAGAGAACTTTAATCTATTTCCTAGATTCTCAAAGAGACCCTTCTAGAAATTACTGGTCATTCTAGGATCTTTGTCGATCTAAAGAGGGTTGCCATTTAGTGTGCCTTAATATTCTTTTTGATAGGCATAGAGTGTGTTTTCTTGTTAAGCCTGTCAATTGAAACAATCCAAGTTGCTTTCCTCAGTCAAAGTTTGACTTTTGGCATGCCACACATTTTGAAACATACTCTTCATGGTATGTTTAATTTTCATGGTAGGCCAACATAAATACATTTCTACTCCTCGAAGAGTAGATTATGGAATCCCTCTTTGCTCCATATGAGGAGAAGCATGGGATTCATACATGACTTTCTTATTGTATGGGTGAGTAACACATAGCCTATTTTCGTTTGAAATATAACCATCCTTCAAGGAAAATGGTTCTTTTTTCTTCCCTGATGCAAAGGCTATAATTCTATACTTAAAGTCTCGGTCAGTAGCATACTCATCTATCATAAAATATAGATCATTGTGAGTTGCTATAGAAACCACATTTACCCTTGGTCATCGTGAAAGTGCATCAACCATTTGATTGTGCTTGCAAGCAATGTGAGCAATATGAAATTTAAATTGCAAAAGAAAATATACCCACCTCATTTGTTTGTTGGAGAGCTTGGTTTGTATCATGAAGTTCTTGAGGCTTTGTGATCCATTCGTAGGATGAATGGAGTCCCAAGAGATACTGTTTCCACGTGTTTAGGGCATATAGAACAGCTAGTAGGTCTTTTTCGTATTTGCCTAATACTCGCTTATCGAAGTTGAGTCTTTTACTCTCTCATGCTATGGCATGCCCTTCTTGAAGCAAAATAGCTCCAAGGCAATCACTACAAGCATCACATTGGACCTCAAATGGCTTTGAGAGATCTAGTAGTGTGAGCACAAGTTGAGAGATAAGCTTCTCTTTAGGCTTCTCCAAAGCTTCTTGCACTTTTTCAATCCATGAATACTTAACGTTCTTTTCCATTAAGTCATGTAATGGGCCTGCTATTAGCGAGAATTTTTCTATGAAGCATCTATAGTATGCACACATACCTACAAAGCTTTGTACCTCCTGTAGATTCCTTGATTCCTTGGATTAGTCCATCCTTTGTTGGATCCATACGGATGCCATCTTTAGAGATAATGTGACCTAAATATTGAATCTCCTTGTAGAAAAAATTCACTTTTCTTTTGATTAATGAAAAGTTTATTCTCTCTCACAACTTGAAAGATTACATGGAGGTGTCTCTTGTACTCCTCAAGAGAGTTTGAGTGGCGTGAAGATTTTTTTCCTTCATGAGTTTGAATGTGGCTAGAGCATTTGTCAGGCCAAAACTTGAAACTTATCAAATAGATCTTCTACCCACGGCACGGAGAATCTTTTTGCTATAGTGATCCTATTTAGTGCTCTATAATCGACACACATTGCTCTTTGGTAGACCATCTCCTTTTGGAACCCTATTGATATGCAACCATCGCTCCTTTTTGGTCCCCTATTGAGATAGGTCTAGAAGCACATGTAGCTTCCTGGTAGGAGCTCTATTGCATGGTCATCATCCCTAGTTTTGGAGGTAGCTCACTAGGGATGTCATTAATGAAAACATCTTGGAATCCATTTAGGAAATTAGACAACTCTAATTCCTCTTGATTTCCTTTATTGCTACTTGTGAAAACATTGGAATCGTTTACAGATTCTCTAACAAAAATCATCTATGCAAAAGTAAAGCTTTTTATGGACTTATCAAAAGCAAGCGTATTTACTAGGGATATGGTGTTCCCGGACTCATTAGCATCTATGTACATGCTCTTTTCCCTGTAGGTGAAGTAGATTCTCCTTTCAAGAAACTTCTTGTTGGAAGCCATGCAGTTAAACCATGGTGCCCCAACGATAACATCCTCATGTTTGAGAGAAGAGATGAAGAAATCTTCTTTGTCAACATAGCCTTGGACATGAAGCCTCAATTTACCAATCAAAGAAGTAACTGCAGCCCCTTGAAGGCTCCATCGGCTACAACCACATCTCCCATCTCATGAGCTTGAATGCCTAACTTGGTGGCCAACTCCATTGATATGGAATTTTGGGTAGAGCCAGGGTCAAACAAGATGAAGGGCTCATGCTCTGTTACCTTTTCCCAAGCATAGGAGAGAGGTGATCCTTTGCAATGAGCATCCTCTTTTGGAGCTTCGATAGTGGAAGCTCTAGTAGTCTCATTGCGAGCATTTCTTTTGGGACAAGAACGATAACCATGTCCTTGCTCCCCCCACTTAAAACATTTGTGGTCCTTGCGAAAAGTTTCAAGCTCTTCAGGAGAGAGTTTATTTTTACCTTTGTAAACTTCTTTCTCCTTGGACCGATAGTTGTTGTTGTTGGAAAGGCCTTGGGAATAATTTTGTGCATTGGTTTTCCCCTTCGCATCACTTTTGTCTTTATTTTCCATGGGCTTGACATTCCGTCTAGCCCCTTGTTGGAAATTGATGTGTGAGGCAACCATGGTGTGGTGGATTACTTCGGTGATAGAACAAGGCCATTGAAAATTGACATATTCAGCCATCTCTTCAGGTAATCCCACACAAAACTATTGCTTTTGCTCGGTGAAGTCTATCTTTTGAAAGATAGTAGCCTTGAGATGTAAATCTCAAAACTTGTCCACATATTTGTGATAGGCTCATGGGACAGAAGTTTCATACTCCGCCATTCGGTAAGCACTTTGTCCTTTGCATTTCTTGCAAGGAATTGCTTCATGATGGAAACTCGTAAAGTTTTCCATGTCTTTGGGGCCGTTGCCATGAAGTCTAACCCACCATTGACGAGTAGTTTTTTGAAGGTGCATAGCTACATGACGGAGCCTAGAGGACTCTATGAAGACCTCGTCTCCAAAGGCCGCATCAAATTGTTGGATGAAGGCCAATACTTTGTGGGTAGCACCAAAGGTGCCATCATAGGTGAGGAAAGAGATACTCTTTCCTCGTCTTTGAACTTCGTGAGCTTTTGTGACCTTCGCCATGCACGGTAAGATTTGTGATGTCCTCCCCTCTTGTATTTTTTAGAAGAATAGCCATAGCTTTCGTTGGAAGAGGAGGAAGGTGAAGAAGAAGGAGACAAGGGTGACCTCTTTCTTGTCCTTTTCTTCCTTTGTTTCCTCTCTTCCCTTTTGGAGTGACAAGAAGAAGGACTATGGATTGACCGTTTCTTCTTGGGAGGAGTTGGCGATCGTTTAGCCCGCCATTTTCGTGGAGCCACATCTTTAGAGGAACTTAAGGATTCATTACTTTCTTGTTCTTTGGATTCCTCCTCTCGTATGGAAGAGAGTATTCTTTTGGGGGTCTCATCAAGAGGCCTCTAAGCTCTCTCTCTCCTCTTGGATAGGAAGGGAAATCCCATAACCACAAAGTTGTTGAGTAACTTCAGCTTGCAAAGCAGGGTTACCCATAGCAAGATAATTAACAAACATGGGGGCATCATCATTAGCACCTTCATGTGCAAAAAGAAAATTATCAATGTTCATTCTACTCTCTTGGTTATTGTTTGCCATGTTAACAAATTTGTGTGTTTACCTAGTGTATGCTTTGGCAATTCAAAACCTTAGTTGCTACTCCTCTTAGCCTTTGAAAATATGCACTTAAGTATCTACACCCATGGCTCAAATTGGTTAATTATAGAGAGTAGTGGAGTGGGTCTAACATAGCAGAGTTGCTGAGGGATAGCTCCTTTCAGACTTCTTATGGCTCAATAATGGTAAAGCCGTAGGCAAGTCTAAAAAGACTCCATTATTAAGACCAAAGCTCCCGAGGTGTGTACCATATCCCACATAGTGGACTCAACAAAACCGAAAATAAATCGCACTCCCACTTACCCTAATATGATTAACAAAATCAACCATTAATAGACTACTTAAGGACCTCTCTTCTTAAGCAAGAAAAGAGAAAACAAATGCTCTGATACCAATGTAATGGAAATGGCCTATGACCTTTGAGAGTAGCGGAATTAGGGAATTAGATAAAGCACTTTTTGAGATTACTTTGTGAGCATAGCAGGTGAACTTAATTGATGGTAGCAACATATACATGGTACTTAGTTAACTTGGCATGAACAATACTTTTGCAAGAGAGAGTTTAGAGAACATGACAACAGTTGAGGTTCGGATTCATACGGAGCCCGTCTCCTTTCCAATAGGCATTTGTATTATAGTTTCTCCCATCAAGAGAGACTTCATACAATACAATACAATCTTTGTGTTCCTTGTCACCTAGGCGATGCAATGAAGATGGAAACCTTCATGCATCATGAGTCATACCATACAGCGAGCGATATTTTTCGAGCAAATCAACATCCGAGCAAATATTTATATCCCATGGGCCCATGTTGTCCTGTGCAATGCGATTTGAGCCCCATCCGCAACATCAAGGATGAAGCCAATGGAGGCACGCCACTTAGGGACCGTGTCTATAGTTTTCTTATAAATTCTCTCTCTCTCTCTCTCTCTCTCTCTCTCTCTCTCTCTCTCTCTCTCTCTCTCTCCCATATAGCATACCCAAAACCACCTTCAAAGCCTAATAAAGCAGTGATCTATGTGAGTTGATTCTTGTCTTCACGTCCTTATTCAAGAGACTTGACTTATGAGGCTTTGACTCCAAGAGTTGTAGGGCACAGACATACCGCATGCTCTCTATCTCTCTTGAGTCGCATCCCCTTGCTCTTTCTCTCCTGCTACAAATGCATTCTCTTATCTTTTTGACCATGGCGTACAAAACTGTGTCTCCTCTGACATGCTCTCTCTCTCTCTCTCTCTCTCTCTCTCTCTCTCTCTCTCTCATACTACACATCTACTCCTAAATGTAGGCTTAGGTGGAAGCTACTAGAGGTGTAGGGCAAGCCCCAGGTGCAGCGCTACACAAGCTAGGCAAGGCATACGTGTGAGTGAGGATTATTAGTTAGGCAAAACAATGAGGGAGAGAGAATATTTATAATATTTATAATATCTAGCTCTTATAATTGAGAGAGACAGGTAATGAGGGCCCTAAGAAGAGGGAGAATGAGGGGTTGAGAAGTGCCATGTGTCTAAAACCTAATTATTGAAGATATAGAATTTCAAAAATCACAAAAAAAAATTATCTAAAATTGAGAAGAAATCCAAGTTTGCCCTTATTTTTACCAATTTAAATAAATGCATACTTTAGCCGTGCTCTCTCTCTCTCTCTCTCTATCTCTCTCTCTCTCTCTCTCTCTCTCTCTCTCTCTCTCTCTCTCTCTCTCTCTCACAGTTTTTGTAGTAAAAAGAAAATTCTTGTTTAAAGGGTGTGTAATGGTGCACATCCTTTGAGAGAGATTTTATTAAAAAAACACTTTTAAAAAGCAAAAGTATAACAAAGCCTCCCTAAAGGATCACAAAAAAAAGTGAGAGTTTTTTTTAAAAAGCCTCATCTCCCCCCCCCCCCTCGCCCGGCATGAAAACAAAACGGTACCACCTTATTCTAAACTTTTACTTTAATTAGACAAGAAGATTCCCCCAAGGGACTTTAGTAAAAGGAAAGGCCGCTCATTTGTTGTTGTTCATGTGCATACCCCTCTCCTTCCGCCTAGGCTTTCATCCGCGCTGCAATCGCCCTCTTCCCCCTCTCACTCTTTGTCCTTTCAATATCAAGGTCTGCCCACCCATATCGTTGCCTCTTTCTCTCTCTCTCGACTATTTAATTTGCGCTCTACTTATACTAAGGCATAAGCTAAGTAGTGCACCGATCCAGGACAATGGCCCATGCCTTGCAAGGCATCTCCATTTTGAAATCAGCCATCATCTCACTTCTCAAGGCGACAAAAAAGTGCATGTAACTTTCTCTTAAGAGGGAAAACAAAGTAGAGTGACCTTGAGGAAAAACTCATGTGGACTAAGGTTTTTTGCTTGGCTTTGCTATTAGAAGGCATCTCACTTGAACCCTTAAACAAGTGAAAGGGTCACGAGGGCTTTCAAAAACAATAAGAAAGTGATAAAATTGCTAGGTTGAATTAAACTAGTATCACTGTTTGGGAAAAGGATTGCCTCAGCTTAGTCTTGAGGTGATTGAAAATCGAGACTAGCTAGCTGCAAACCATGGTAAATGGAAGAAAAACCGATGAAATATATGAGAAAGTCGTCCAAAAATTTTGCAAATCTCAAAATTTTTGCTAGTATTTCTTGTTTCCTTCTTTGTGAGGAGGAAACTCGACCAGCAGCCACTTAATAAAAGAGACTTTCTCAAACATTAGCAACCACTTAATAAAAGAGATTTTCTCAAACATTAACACTGAATGGAATCAAGCTATAGAATGCAAGAAATGTAAAGCCATGTGAATTTGTGAAATGAAAGGTGAAATAAAGAGAACTAATTAATATATGTATGTGTGTATATAATTTATTAGAATTATGCAAAGTGAAGCTTCACTTTAGCATTCTAAACCAATAGAATGCAAAAAAAACATGTGTGTGTGTGTGTGTGTGTGTAAATTTTACTAAAATTATGCAAGGTGAAGCTTCACTTTAGCATTCTAAAACAATAAAATGCAAGAAAAGTAAACACATGTCAGGATGTGAAATGAAAGGTAAGTCTCCATCATGCAGTGAAAACTATGAAAGTCCCCCTAACCCAGCCCAACACTAAGGGTTTCTTTTAGAAAGCCAGAAAAGATGAACCACCTTAAAAGAAAAAGAAAACTTCCCTAAAGCAATCACTACAAAAGGAAAGAGAGAACTAGAAAAAAAAACAAAGCCTCCCCAAGGGATCTGCCTCGGCGCAATCCCTTGGGGAGGCTTTGTTTTTTTTTTCTAATTCTCTCTTTCCTTTTGTAGTGATTGCTTTAGGGAAGCTTTCTTTTTCTTTTAACTCTTTCTTTTCATAGTGAATACAAAAAGTGAGTATGCTGTTCAATTTTTTAAAAGGAGAAGACTAAGAGAATAAAGGGAGATTCTCCTGTAGAGCTATGTAAAGAAAACAAACCGTACAGAGTTAAAGGTAAGAAGCTGTCGTCGCTCAAAAGTGTAGTCGTGCTCAGTGTGCATGGGGAATTGCATGCGACATGGTGGGAAACAAATAGCTCTCTCTCTCTCTCTCTCTCTCTCTCTCTCTCTCTCTCTCTCTCTCTCTCGTGCTTAGGTCCCTATAGGACCTGAGGAGAGTGAAAGAGAGTCAAGGGATTTCAAGAGAGGGAACGTGAGATGATCATGAGGAGCCCACAGTGTTGCATGGCTTGTTGCTACAAGCTATCCGCAGCGGAGGTAGAGGTTGGGGCCGGAAGCAGGAAAGGCAGAGGTAGAGGCATTGAGGTTGGGCACCTGCGTACATAGGGTCGACGCTAGGCAACATACAGCATGTGGATGCGTAGGGGTAGCTAACGTGGAAAAGGGAATCCTGGAAGTATCTGGGGATAATGGATTTTGTTTAAAAGTGGAGTGAGTAGGTGGAACTAGAATATTTGTTTTCATGGGTAGGTTGGTACCCATTTTGATTTCATGGGAATCATTAGAGATCCTTGTTTTTGCGATGAAAGAAAGGGGAAGCATTTGGAGGTCGCCATGCGTTCAATAGGTGGCTTGCAAAGTCACGAGGCAAGCATGGATAGAGGATGACGTGTGGCATGGAGCAGCATAGGGCCACATGTGTGGCCGCATGGGGACAGGAGCTGAGGTAGCAACAACAATGTAGCCACGTACAAATCAATGGAGGAGATGGAAGGCCCCGTGATACTCAAGGGGAGGTGTAATTGCATCGTTGTATATTGGCTCAATTTTGAAAACAATTGTTTAAAAGGGAAAGAAAAGGAAAAGGGTGGGCAAAAGGAGGCACATGTCCAGCATGCCAGCCCCCGGTGAAGGGACACAAGAAGCCGGCTAGGGATCATGCTAGGTAGGACAATAGACCCGGAGAGTGAGGAGAAGAAGGGCAGGTGAGTGGAGGCTCTCTCTGCTAGAGTTTCACAGGCAACACCGTTTTCTACATTTCACGTTTTAAATGAACAAATGATTGACTTAAAGGAACTCTTGGCTATGTGTGTTTTGATAAAGTGCCTCTCATTTACTCGCTCAATTTTATCATCACTTGAAAAAGTTCGCTCGGAGTTTGGGATTCCTCATGCATCACAAGCATAACATAAACTTTGTAGAAAGCATTAACTATCCCAAGCCTCAGTCCCAAGGCCTCAAACACCTTCGAAGGTGGAGAGAGCTAGCGAGGAATGATGGTAGGAAAGAGGAAGAAGAAACATTCCATAGGAGAAAGAAATAGTTCCTCACTTATCATCACTCTTGTTGCTAGCATACATAATAGCATAGTAATGAAGATGGAGAAGATGGCAAGCTTAAGCATTGAAGCATGGCTCTTGGTTGGATTTGCATTCCATAGCCAAGAGTGTTGGTGTAGGCTCTCACTTCTCAACAAGCTTGGAGAAAGAGGTGGACTTCCTCTACTTTCACCACGTTAGAATCCTTCGAAAAAATGAGTGTGTGAGAGGTGTATACCCCCCCATCACACCCCTTCCTTGCTTTGGGCGAGTTATACTTTTTGCTCATGCCTCAAGCTCATTGGACCCCTCTGCCCCTAGCCAATCACATGCAACATATATTTCAATCACATGGGTAGTCTTTGAACAAGTGTCCTCCTTATCCCTTTGAGAGAGAGCCTAAAATTATCTAGATATTTGTTGAATGGAACTATAAGCTCATTGGACCCCTCTTTAGCCTAGCCAATAGCGTTCAAGCATACCAGGTGGCTAAGCATAGGGAGATTCTAACATGTGTCCATGTGCCCCTTGAGAAAAGGGGGTGCCCTTTGGGTGAGTGGGAGGTTAAGTCAAATATTCTCCTAACTTTGGGGCTTTCCCCCTCCTTTGTAGGGTCTCTTTTTGACTCAAGCACCTTACCCCCCATGCATGGGAAGCTTCTTAAGCACCTTCCTCATCAAGCATGACAAGCACCTTAGTTATCAAGCACGACAAGCACCTCAAGCATCTTAGTCATCAATGACGACAAGCACCTCAAGCACCTTAGTCATGAAGCACGACAAGCACCTCAAGCACCTTACTCAGCAAGCACGACAAGCACCTCAAGCTTAGGTCGGGTTCCCACCTCAAGCTCAGCCCTAGCTTGCCTAAGGTCAAAGGACTTTTAACAGTAACCTTTGTAGGTCTTTAATGAAGCTAACCCGAAGGTCTTTTAAGCTTCCTTAGATGCACATTGCTCTTTTGACTACCTTCTTTTGGACCCCTATTGAGATGTAACCATCTCTCATCTTGGTCCCCTGCTGAGGTAAGTTTAAAAGCACTTACTGCGCATTGCTCTTTGGTAGACCGTCTCTTTTTGGACCCTTATTGAGATGGAACCATCTCTCCTTTTGGTCCCCTATTGAGATAGGTCTAGAAGCACTTTTTGCACATTGCTCTTTGGTAGACCATCTCCTTTTGGACCCCTATTGAGATGGAACCATCTCTCCTTTTGGTCCCCTGCTAAGATAGGTCTAGAAGCAAATGTCTTTATTCTAACTCTTATTCCCATTTATTCTCCTACATTAAATGATCAGTTTAATATGAGAAAATCATTTGGGTTAGTTAGATATTAGATTTTATGACAAGTAGTACAACTTACACTTCTTCCCACTTACAAGTGGTTTTAAATCACCTACAAAAGCCCAAAGACAAACAACTAAAACAATCTGAAACCAACTTATAATCAGACAACTTGTAAGGCACAAGGAAAAAGTCAATTGAATAGCAAATTGGGTTTTGCATTACAAATCAGCATATAATTCCGTAATACAATGTCAAATTCATCTACATTTTGAAATGTCAAATCCATTTACATTTTGAAATGTCAAATTCTCCATGATGAGTTACGCTATCAAACCCATCATGGATATTTGCATACATAGTCACAGGTATCTAGCTCTTAGTATTTCTACTAAGAATCACATGTCCTGATACTACTAGAAGGCCTCTTGTAACATGGTACTAGAGGTAGGACTTTGCCACACTTGACATGTTTTCCCTCACCATTTTAGCTAACTAAGACTACTATTGATTTGTTCTTACATCCAGTGCGCAGGTAGTGACTGTCTTCGATCAATTTTTTGATATCTTCCATTCATAGACAAATGGCAAAACCTCATGATGTAGGAAACTCTTCCATTGATCTTGTGTCTGGTCCTCTAGAGGAGACAACATAACATAGGAATCTTTGTCATCATTCAAGCAACACCTGTAATATTTGTCATCTAGTAGGAGGGTGTTACCCTTATTGAATTGTGGAAACTCTTTCCAGAAAGTGCTTAAGTTTAAAAAGAGCATCTGTTTAGACTGTTGCTTGACAAGCCATGAGCTTTTACTACACGCCTCTCTTGGAATCAACCCACTCAAGCACCTGCGGAATTGAGGCAAGCACAATTATAATCTTTGTTCCAATTCTCTCCCACTGCATGTGTTCCAAACGTACACTTTGGCGATTTGGCCCCAAGAACAAACCATTCTGCAAAGTGGTGCACATAGTGCTTCATAGAGTTGTCCTGCTTCACAATTCTAAAGTGCACCATGTCAACACCAGGCGGGGTTTGTCCCTCTTTTTTGTTACGAGTGACTAAAAGCATATCATTCATATCAATGATCAAGGTAGGCCTATTGTCCTCACCGAGATGAGGGACACGGAAATGAACTACCCGGGGTAACTCACAATCAAAATGCCCAGGTCTTCTTCACTACACTATCGGTGCCCAACATTACCAATGACTTGTACTTTTACTACAATGCCCAAAAAACCACCCAGTAAATGAAGTGGAGATTGACATACGAGAGAAAAAATATATCTTATATTTGAAAAAAGTAAATAGCACAGGAAACTTAAATTTTTTGATGTGCACGGGTTTTGGAGGGGTTAAGGTTAGTACTTTTCTTTGGAAGGGTGAAATCCTTCCTCCGGCTGTCGCTTACACTTCTTCTTCAACATTTTTGCAATGGCTCGTAATGTCTCCACATTCTCGGGGCACTCCACTTTATTCGATGTTTCCGATTTGGGATCATAGCAAGGCTTAGGGTAAAACAATAGAAATCTTGTCCAGCAAGTAAGGACGCTACATCAATGTTCTTTTTTACCTTATGGATGTGGTTGAAGTCATCCACAGTGGTAGCCTTGCCACGGGTCTCCTTAACCACTATTGGTTCAGCCTCAGGGTCCTTCAGGCTATCTATGGTTTCTGATTCTTGGGTCACAACAAGATTTAGGGTAAAGCAATAGAAAGCTGGTCCAACAAAATGAAACGTTCTAGCAATGTTCTTTTTCACCTCCTGATTGTGGGTTGAGAGCTTGCTAGAGTCATCCACAATAGCAGCCTTGCCATGGTTCTCCTCAACCACTATTGTTACATCATCCATTTTGCAAGGAGGGTTGTCATCCATGGTTGTGTCCTTGAACAACTAAAAACCATCAGATAGTTTTGGTGTTGGTTTGTCAAATGCAAGTAGAGAAGAGCTTTTCTCAGCATTGGTTTCCATAAAGGAATGATCATGTTAGACTCTTGATGGACTAATCTCATGGCAAGTGGAATTAAGTTGAGTATAGTGAACTCACCTCCACGCTCTGTGTATGCAGTTACGAGCGCCCAACATTTGGCAATCTCTAGAATCTTTACCATGCACATTGGGTAGGTGCACTCTGACCTGGTGCTACACAGATCTACAAAGAAAAATGGTTGATACTTATGTTGATATTCTAGCGAGAAAACCCATGCCATGTGGTTAGCTGAGAGGGGTTTTCCACATGCACACATTCGCCATCAATATGTGCAAACAATTTCAAAAAAGAGGCCCTTGTAGGTGGTGAAGGCACCATGAAGGCTCTACTCTCTTGCTGCATATTTTGAATTTTTGTTTCCATGAACGCTTTTTGAGACATCAAGAACCGTGATTCACATCCCAAAGCATTCTTGCTCTCTTGCCAACCATAGCATAGACAACAGCATAGAATAAGATCATTTGATGACTTAAATGCGCTTTAATGTTGCTATCCAACTTATTCTTAACAATTTAAAGCAGATTGTATAATGCTTGGCAAGCACTTTTGAAACACCTACAAAGCACTTTCCGTGCACTTTCTTATTACTTCCAAGCACCTACTAAGCACTTCTAAATCACAAGTGCTCTCTTAGCTTTGTCTAAGCACTTCTATGAACTTTCTAAGCAACATTGAGCACTACAAAGAACCTCTAAGTAGTTGCTACACTACTTTGTCACCACTTGCTAGGCAATTTCTACTCACCTCACATCACTTTGTAGCTCTTTCTACGCACAATTGACCACTGTAAATCACTTCTAAGCAGTTGCTACACCGCTTTTTGTACCTTTGTTAAGCGCTTTCTAATCACCTCATAGCACTTTGAGGCTGTTTCTAAGCATTTTGAGGCTATTTTTAAGCACTTCTAAGCACTTTCTTAGCACCATAGAGCACTATGAAGGACTTCTAAGCAATTTCTAAACACTTTCTAAGCAATTTCCAATGACCTTGTAAGCACTTTGAAGCTCTTTCTATGCACTTCTAAGCACCATTGAGCACTATGAAGCTCTTCTAAGCATTTCCTAAGCATTTGCTAAGCAGTTTCTAACCACTTGCTAAGCAATTTCCAATGACCTTGTAAGAACTTTGAAGCTCTTTCTATGCACTTCTAAGAACTTTCTAAGCACCATTGAGCACTGCTAAGGAGGTGCTTCACTGTTAAGCACATCTAAGGAGTTGCATCACCTCTTAGCACTTTTGAGCTATGTCTAAGCACTTCTAATCATTTTCTAAGCTCCATGGAGCAATATGAAGCACTTCTTAGTACTATCTAAGCACCTCATAAGCACTATGAAGCTATCTCTAAGCACTTTCTATGCACCTTATTTAGCATGATAACCACTCATACATAGCTCAAGTAGTTTCTCAGTAATTTTGGAGCAGTACAAACACTTTTCTTGCACTTTGAGCAACAAACTCACCTGTAAGGAGTCCAACTTTTCTTTAAGTCAAGCCAAATCACTGTTGGCCCCTGCTTTGGACAACATTTTGGTGATGGCTGTGACCTCTACCTCCTTGCAGTCAACCTCTCTTTGATCGAAACTCGGTGAGTTCTTGAGCACCTCCAGCTCCTTGTTTAGTTGCTCCAACTCAGTGTAGAAGCCATTGTAAAGAGAGAACAACCCTTCATTTCTGAGCCACGGCCCCTCTTCTCATGCAACTGCACTTTCACCGCAGCAGGTCATCCTCCTTGGCATTGATTCCCTCCACCATGTCCAGTACATGTTGAATATACATAGGCTTCTCTACTGCCTCGCGTGCCTACAACTTGCTTTCTGACGTTGTCAATATTGATAATAAGGCACTGTCACAAACAAATGGTTCTTTGTTGATGATTCCATAATCAACATGGAACTTGTTGATCTTCCTCTCTAACCCCCCTTTTTGCATCCTGCAATTTTCAAGGATGGCTCCATCAAACCTTGCCCATGCAATCGGACGTGTCGTTGAATCAGTTGATGTTGCTTGACACACGAATCCTAGTGTGAATTTTGCTAGCAGCTCATCATTGGATGGGGCCGCCTGATATACCTTCTGATACAAAAGCCTGCACTCATCGACAAACCATCCCTCACATGGTGAAGAAATAGCTTCATGCTTTTCTTGTGCAAGCACTTGAAAACATTCAACCACTCCTCATCAGGGATATCTTCTTCTCTGAGCTGTTTACGCAGCCTCCCGTCTAGGCTGAGGCCGTGCTTCTCATGTAGCTCCTCGATCGACTAGCAGAATCTAGATAGGCGCGGGTTCTCAAATGCTGCAAGCACTAGAAACAGATTTGGTTGAAAGACCAGCTTTTCAGCCCTTGCAACAATGGAAAACACAATGCAAAGTAGATGCATGCATACCTTTTGACGACTTTGTTGCACCTTCGAGTTGGATGCAGAATACTTGACGAGGCTGCCAAGCACCCCCTTTACCTCCAGTTTTGTTGGACTGCGTAGGGTATATGAGCACTTCGTGGCAACACAATTGTAGTAGTATCTATGGGGTTTTGATCCATGTGCTGCAGTTTAGCTACAATTCTATGCATGTTCTTAGTGTTGAATTTGCCAAAAAATACTAGTAGCTATCTAGATGTTATCACATTTGGGTGAAAGCACGTATTGGTGGTACCACTATTCCACTTTTAGGGGGTACCTCTAGAGACTCAGTTTGAAAGGGAAAATGTGACTTATTAAAAATAAAAGGGTAATTTAAAAGGTTAATGGTCCACTACTTTGAATACTAAATTGTAAACCAATCAGTGTATGGGAGGGATGGGTCACTTATTGCACATAATTATGGGAATACTGTTCTTCTCGCATGTCCCATTTTTTGCATTCCCATTCCCACTCTAAACTTCCCGCGTGGGCGTGCTTGAGGAGCAGCTCTGCTTCAGACTTCCTTTGTGCTAGGACTGCTTTCTTCCTTGAGGATTTTTGCTCATATTTATAGTATAAATGTCTTGGTATATACTCTCATCGTTACACTCTTAAGCATTTTTTTTGTATGGAAATTAAAGCTTTTCAAAAGAAGAAATATATGTACCAATATTATTGGCCTATGTTTAGAAGTGATCAATATAATATCCAGCTCATTCTCTAGGGTGCTTGGAAAATATGATATAGGTCTTCCATCTATTTGATTGAAATTTGCCAACAATGAGCTGGTAGCTACCAAATGAGCCATCTAAAGAAAGAACACATCAAAATTTTCCATATGTTCAATATTAGGTTTGAAGTTTGAAACGCCTTGTTTCCATACTAGTGTAGCTTTGAGTCTCTCTCTCTCTCTCTCTCTCTCTCTCTCTCTATATATATATATATATATATACACACACACACACACATATAGATACCCCTCTCCCACTCGCGTGGGAAGAAGAGAGAGTGAGAGTGGGGGGAATATACTCTCTCTCTCTGTCCCTCTCTCCCCCCACTCTATATACGCGAGTGGGAGAGGGTATCTATATATATACATATACATATATATGTATATGTATATACATATATATATTTATATATACATATATATGTATATGTATATATATAGATACCCTCTCCCTGTATATATACATATATATACAGGGAGAGGGTATCTATATATATACATATACATATATATGTATATATAAATATATATATGTATATACATATACATATATATGTATATGTATATATATAGATACCCTCTCCCACTCGCGTGGGAAGAAGAGAGAGTGAGAGTGGGGGGAGAGAGGGACAGAGAGAGAGAGTATATTCCCCCCACTCTCACTCTCTCTTCTTCCCACGCGAGTGGGAGAGGGGTATCTATATGTGTGTGTGTATATATATATATATACACCTCTCCCACTCACTCTCTCTCCCTCCTTCCAGCCCCCTCTCACTCCCTCCCCCCACTCTCACTCTCTCTTCTTCCCTCGAATCCTCTCTCTCTCTCTCTATGTCTCACACACACACTAATCTATTCTCTCTCTCTCTCTCTCTCTCTCTCTCTCTCTCTCTCTCTCTCTCTCTCTCTCTCTCTCTCTCTCTCTCTCTCTCTCTCTCTCTCTCTCTCTCTCTCTCTCTCTCTCTCTCTCTCACTCACTCTCTCTCTCCTCTCCTTCCAGCCCCCTCTCACTCCCTCCCCCCACTCTCACTCTCTCTTCTTCCCTCGAATCCTCTCTCTCTCTCTCTATGTCTCACACACACACTAATCTATTCTCTCTCTCTCTCTCTCTCTCTCTCTCTCTCTCTCTCTCTCTCTCTCTCTCTCTCTCTCTCTCTCTCTCTCTCTCTCTCTCTCTCTCTCAAAATCCACATGACAGTCCATGTGGACTACCCCATGGATGGATAGTGCATATGTGGCATGCCACAAAAGATGCCTAGTGGATTACAGGTGACCCGCAATTTATGGGGGTAGTCCATGTCGACTACTAGAATGAGCTGATCTCTTCAGACATCTATTCCACTATTGGGTTCAGAGTTAGTTCAGTTCAGACAGACAACCTCCAGAAAATAGATCAGAGAAAGATACTGACACTAAAATGGAACTAGAAATAGTAATTGAAATGAAAATGACACATAGATTGGAATTGGAACTGGATTATATTCAGATAAGACTAGTAAAACTAGAACAAAGTATATTGTAAGCCAAAGGATTGCAATTGCTAGAAAATTTCAAGTATGTTGCTAAAAATCTGTTGGAATCCACCCACCTTTTTTCCAAAAAAAATCACGTATGCTGGTAGAGATGGATTGGAATCTACCCAATCCCCTTCTAGAGTCCCTTTGGAATGGCTCACCCACTGGCCAGAGTCTACCTTCTTGCCAGTTGATGTAAGCCTTTCAACTCTCCCTATTTGTGAGCTGACTCAACTAGCTGTATATTGGAGTTCATCGGCTCTGTTTATCTGGAGCCTTCTTTGTTGTGGGTTTCCTAATAACCTTAGATGGAGCCTGAAGTGATGGACTAGTACCCAAAGAATTAGTACCCGCTTTGTCCTTTTGAACAAGCCCATAAATGGCCTCTTGCTCAAGTTTTTCCTTCCTTGCAGACATCTTTTCTACTTCATAGGGTGTCAATGAATTCCATCTTGTGGTATTTGCATCATACAGGGTTTTCCTTTCTCTGGCCAGCCTAGCCTTGGTGAGCTTATGACACACAAAAGTGGTGTGAATCCATCCTTTAGGAAGAGGCTAATTGGATTTAATTCTAGCTTCTAATAAGACTTGAGGCATTTAGATGCAACCTTATGATTTGGACCCTGATATCCTTCATACATTTGTATGTGTTTTTATCACATGGTAGCATTTTCAATTGTATTCCAAGGCTCTACAAATTCACAATAGAAGGCTCCTTTATGTGAAGATTAACTACCACATCATTATTAATTAAGAACCATTATGGATTTCTTTCCAATGCCTGCATGCAATTGGGGTGTGAAGGAAGTTCACAAGTGGTTTGATCATGATATTTGATCAGTTGCCACTGCTTTACCATTCATTGAGCCCCAACATACAACATTTGAAATCTCTCTAGATCAGAATAAATTATCTCATCATGCAAAAACTCCTGAATCTGAATTTTTTTTTGCTTCCTCAGCCTCTTATTTAGAGCTAGCTGTTCAATAAAGAATTTCGGGTCTCTGTCTGAGTCTGAATCTGACTCTGGAATAATGTGCTTTCCTTTATCTAGGATTTAAACTGCTAATCTACATTGCTTCTTGCTAGATTGTTGTTGGTTGCTCTGCTAGGTTTTCTATTGATTTGGGTCAATTCCCTCTATTCCTTTGTTTATGTCTTACCACCAGCTTCTCCATCTTTCTTCATCTAAGCCTTGTTTGCCATTGGTCCATGTCCCCCCTAATGTTGATCTTGGTGGTGGAGGAGAATGTGGGCTATCATCTTCATCATCGTCATCTTTTTCCTAGTCCTTTTGATGACTAGGACCTGCATCATTATCCTCAAGGTCTTCTCCTTTGTCCTTTTTATAATCTTCATCGACTTGGTCCTGATTTCCCTATATCCCATAAGCGCTTCATTAACCAGAGTGGTGTTGTATTCTTCAGCTTTGTCCTATAAATCACACCGGATAGTTTCAACAAACTTTTGTAGATCTTTGAAGTTCAAAGTGAGATCTCCATCAATATCATTGATATCAACGAGGGGCTGATAAATATACTTCTCGAGTATGGTCTTTTTCATCATGTGCGTCTTACTAAATGTATTAAAAGCAACCCTTTTGCTATTCAACATTATTTTGAACCTTTCTATTGTCTACTCCAATGACCTTCTTCTCTTCTTCCATTATTGCACTATCAGTTCATCAAACTATCTATCTTCTGCTGGAGGGTAGAGATTGTCTTGGCATTCTGTATAATCAATTTGATATTGCAGTATCTGTTTTTTCAATTCAACTTTTTCCTTCTTCAATTCATCAGCTTCCGCCTTAGTGCGTTTCCCTATGGAATTCACTATTGTATTCCATCCTCACTGAATGGTAGCTACACAACCCTTTGTAATTATTGTATCCTGATCAATTTGATTAGTTTCATACACAAGCATACAAAAGGAATAAGGCAGTAATGCACTATCTAGTTTTTTCATAATCAATCTCCCCTTCAAGGGCTATTTTTGTAACCATTGTAACTTGTTCAATTGAACCATCTGAGTTGATGTATGATTTTCTACCCCACTTTGAGCTTCAGCAGATGTGCTAGCAGGCACATGATCCTTCCTAGTAGTCTGGTCTGTTGATGCATGACCCTAGGTTGTACATACGAGTCCACTTTGATTGTTCTTACTACTAGATTTATCTGTGGGCCAATATGCTCACTACAGTACTTGCTAGGTCAATGACATTTTGTGCTAGAGAGTCTGTAGACTGCTTCTTATTTGTAGTGTGCACTTTTGTCTGGAGCTATTTGAGGGTATATTGTTGTTTTTCTCTTCTTCTCTGACGAACTGGCTTTTGTCTTAGCTGCTGGTCATTGGATCCAATTGTTGTCACCTCTTTCCCCTTGAGCTGAGGGCCGCCCTCCCTACCTTCTCTCACCGCCCATGTGCTTCCTCCTCTTCCCTTGCTCCTCCTCCTCCTTAGCCTCCTTCTCCAACATCCTCCCTCTCTTCTCTCCATCTACTCCTCTAACCGCCCTCCCTTCCTCCATCTCCTCCTCTAGCAACCACCTTCCCTTCCTCAAGGTCCTCCTCTTCTCCCACTCCCTTGTTCATCTCTCTTTCCTTGTCGCTCTATAACACCTCTCTCTCTCTCTCTCTCTCTCTCTCTCTCTCTCTCTCTCTCTCTCTCTCTCTCTCTCTCTCTCTCTCTCTCTCTCTCTGCCTTCCCTCCTGTCCCAGAGTGAGATGCACCCCCCGTCACTCCTCCCCCCCCCCCCCCCCCCCTCTCTCTCTCTCTCTCCCCCCTAGGCACCCTGCCCGTCGTCCCACAGTGAGATCCATTTCCCACCATCTGTGTGTGTGTGTGTGTGTGTGTGTGTGTGTGTGTGTGTGTGTGTGTGTGTGTGTGTGTGTGTGTGTGTGTGTGTGTGTGTGTGTGTGTGTGTGTGTGTGTGTGTGTGTGTGTGTGTCCACCCTTGCCACCATTCAATATCGCTTGTGCCTCTCGGCTTTTTGTGAAAGAGGGAGAGAGAGAGAGTGAGAGAGGGAGAGCGGGGAGAGAGAGCAATATCGAGAGGGGGGAGAGGCCCGGATCGGGAGGGAAGGAGAAATAAAGGGTAGAGAGAGAGAGAGAGAGAGAGAGAGAGAGAGAGAGAGGGGGGGGGGGAGTTAAAAATTGTGAGAAGGATAGTGTGAAGTGTAATTTATTTATTTTTTAAAGAGGAAAAGAGAGGGAGTGAAGGGGGCTTAAACCAAAACAAAAAAATCCTCCTAAAAGAAATAGCAATTTCGCTATTGCTAGTGCTTTTGGGAGTTTTTTTTTTTTTGGGTTTAAGCTTTGCACTCTCTCTCTCGCCCTCTTTTTTTTTTTAATAACTCTCCACTCTCTCCCCGATTATTGTCCCACCCCCCTTCTCTTCCCTCTCCCCCCGCATTCTCTCTCTCTCTCTCTCTCTCTCTCTCTCTCTCTCTCTCTCTCTCTCTCTCTCTCTCTCTCTCTCTCTCTCTCTCTACAGTTCTCTAAACCTAATGTTGGGGTATAAAGCCCAATGTGGTCGCCTAGGTAAGTGGGCGGGCCGCCAGGTATGTACACATATTCTTTTGTAAAAACCTAATAAGAACTCACTATGTTCTACACATTACAGTAGAGCGAGTTCACCATATCGTCGTGCTCTTCTTCTCGCACTCTCTCTCGCGTCGCACTTCCGCTCGTACTCCTTCAACTGGTATCAGAGCTCAGATCGAGACTCGGGACAGCACTGCAGGAGGCTAGAGTCACCAGCTCAAATTGGAGTGAAATTCGACAGGCAAAGACACGGCCCCAAATCTTGTGGGTATGCCCATAGGGCTCGGTGTGCTCAGAATTTCATTCTGAGGTCATCTCGGTTACCGTTCGGCTTCGACAAAGTTCTGCGCAGGCCATTTTCGACTACGTGGTCTCAGCGGGTGCAGATCCGACTCTGCAAATTTGGGGTTTTCGACCTACGACTGCAGGTGCTGAGGATATCGACACTCCCAGAGTGTTGATTTGTGGCTGTCTACACATCGAAGGATGGCTCACAGTTCTTGGAGGCGTGTCACATACACACGGGCGTATCTACACACAGACTGTAGGCGACATCCACTAGTTCATCAAGTAGCTTGTGTTTGCTGCTTGATATTCCAGATTTCATCCTGACACTGCAGGTACTTCCACATGGGATGTATTGTCAGAGATGATGTATGTCTGTTGAGGGTTTGCTGGCTGTGAGTCACGCAGCAAACAACCGCCGCAGCGGTTACAGCATACAATGGGAAATTTGTGGATGTATGACTTTGTGGGAAGTCTATGTACTGTCAGATTTACTGCAGCCTTTGTTGAGGGTCGAGTGAGGTTTTATTGAGCTGGGGGATTCTCGAATGTTGAGATCCTTTCGGTGATACAGGTCTTGGAGCGATCCCTCGAGCACCCTTAGATAGGCAGCTAGGATGTATTGACTGTGAGTTAGACAGTTGGGATTGCATCTTTGCTTTACTACCATTGAGGCATTGTCACAGTCTATGCTTACAGGACAGTGACAAGACAGTCAAAGACAGTACATGTGAAGGACAGGTTTACCCACAGCTTATAGTGTCAGAGAGACAGTGTTTTTTGAGCTGTTTTTTGATCTGTTTTTGAGTACACCAGAGCCATTTTACAAAGGAGACTCTGCCGAAATTTATGCAGAATCTGAAGCTTTCTTGGTTCATTTGACAGGTTGATATTGGTTTAGAGGTCAGTTTACAAGGGAAACTCTGCCGAATTTTTCCCAGGAAAGTAAACTACTGTGAAGCGTAGCTATGGCTGGATCACAGGACACTGCTCTTTACAATATCAAGAAGCTGGATGGAACCAATTTCCCATTGTGGAAGAAGCAGATTTGGCAAGTGTTGGTACAAAAGAATCAGATAAAACCTATAAAGCTCAAGGGGATAAAACCTGAAGATATGGACGAAGATGAATGGAGCGAAATGGATGAATTGGCACTTTCTACCATTATGCTAACTTTGGCAGAAAGCGTTTACTTCAATGTAGCAGACGAGATGTCGGCTTATCAAGCATGGTTAAAGCTGAGTGATCTTTATGAGAAGCAGAGTGCAGCTTCACAGGTATACTGGCTTAAGAAGCTTGTTGACTTGAAGATGAAAGAAGGGACACCTATGTCCAATCATCTGAATGAATTCAACACAATCTATAGTCAATTGTCAGCTCAAGGTGTCAAGTTTGATGGAACCTGTTAGAGCTATGTTCCTGTTGATCACATTGTCGGAAAGTTAGGACACTTTTCGCACAGCTTTGAGTAATTCTGCACCTCCATATGGTTTCAACATAGCAGGTGTAGAAGGAAGTCTGCTTACTGAAGAAACCAATAGAAAGACAATGGACAAAGCCAAAGGAACAGCCTTAGTTGTCAGGGGAAGGACCAAAGAAAAGTACAAAGGTGGAAAGAGGAATCAGTCTCGTAGCAAGTCCCGCAGTGCTAAAGGCAAGAGTGACATAGAATGCTACCATTGTGGCAAGAAGGGTCACATGAAAAGAGACTGCAGAGAATGGAAAGCAGAAAAAGGCAAAGAGAAAGTTGAAGACCATGGTGAGAAGAACAAGTCCTCAGTGAAGATTCAAGAAATAAATGTGACAAACACTGTTGCAGAGCATGATAGTCTAGTGTCAGGAGACATCTACTTCTTGAAGAATACAATGGACTCAGCTCTTCTTACAGCATCTGATGGAAATGCACTGAGTGACTGGATTATAGACTCAGGGGCATCACTTCATGTGTCTCCAAACAAGGAGTGGTTTACCTCTTATGTGACCACTAAAGATCATGTTCGGCTAGGCAATGGGCAGACATGTGAGATCTTAGGTGTTGGAGATGTTCAATTGAAGTTTCAGAATGGCTCTTCTTTCACGCTGAAGAATGTGAGACATGTTCCCGCAATTACAAAGAGCTTGATCAGCACAGGTTTACTTGATGATGTTGGCTACGTCACCACTTTTGGACAGAACATGTGGAAGATATCCAAGGGTTCTATGACAGTAGCACATGGAGTAAAGTCTGGAGGACTTTACATGATTTATGTATCAAATGTCTCTAAAAATGTAATCAATGTAACCGAGCAGCCGAACGTTTCTTTGTGGCATAGCCAGTTAGGACATATGTCCAAGAAGGGAATGGAAATCTTGTCTCGTTCTGGTTATTTGCCTGGCTTTTCATTTAATGATTTTGAATTCTGTGAACATTGTCTGTATGGTAAGCAAACACAGCAGCCACATAAGCATAGAAGCAGTAGAAGAGATACACAGTTGGCACTTGTTCATAGTGATTTGTGTGGACCTATGCCTAACCTATCTCTAGGGGGAGCTTCTTACTTTATGACATTTATAGATGATTACTCGAGGAAAGTATGGGTTTACTTTCTCAAGCACAAGGATGAAGCGTTTAGTGTTTTCAAAACGTTTGTGACACTTGTGGAGAATCATAGTGGCAAGAAGCTTAAATGCTTACGCACTGACAATGGTGGAGAGTATGTTTCAAAGGCCTTTCAGGACTTTTGTGAGTCAAAAGGTATAAAACGTGAACTTACTGCTCCTTACAATCCTCCTCAAAATGGTGTTGCTGAGAGGATGAATAGGACCATACAAGAGAAGGTCAGAAGTATGTTGTCTAATGCACAGCTGCCAAATGGGTTTTGGGCTGAAGCTATATCAACAGTTGTTCATCTTGTAAATAGATCTCTTAGCAAGGTTTTGCAGAAGGATTCAGTGCCAGAGATGGTATGGTCAGGCAAAATGCCCTCATACAAGCATCTCAGAGTCTTTGGCTGTGAGGCATATACTCACGTTCCAAAGGAATTTAGGAACAAACTTGAGCCAAAGAGTAGAAAGTGCATCTTTCTAGGCTATGGTAATTCTGGTGAGATGGGGTACAGACTTTGGGATCCCGAATCCAGAAAGGTTGTCCGCAGCAATGATGTTCACTTTAATGAATCCAAATATCATTCTTAACCAGAGAGGGTTGAGGAGATTAGAAGAGTTGTCTTCCAAGAAGATGGACCTGCACATGCAAGACAAAATGTCAGGGCTCAAGAGGAGCAACGACAGGATAGAGTGGAACCACAGGTTGTGGCTGAGCCTGAGCCACCTATTGTGCGTAGATTTGGACGTGTCACGCGACCTCCTGATAGGTTTGTTCCATCTATGAACTATGTCATGTTGACTGATTGCAATGAGCCTTCATGTTACAAGGAAGCAGTGCAAATGAAGGACTCCGGGAATTGGCAATTGGCCATGCACTCAGAGATGACAGCTCTGCATAAAAACAAGAAATGGAAGCTAGTTAAATTACCACAGGGCAAAAAGGCTCTACCTTGTAAATGGGTTTACAGGTATAAGATCACCGCTCATGATAGTCAGCCAAAGTACAAAGCAAGGCTTGTTGCCAAGGGCTTTAAGCAAGAACAAGGCATTGACTTTGATGAAGTCTTCTCTCCGGTGGTCAAGATGACTACATTGAGATGCTTTCTTGCATTGGTTGCCATATTAGATTTGGTGTTGCACCAAATGGATGTCAAGACAGCGTTCTTGCATGGTGATTTAGATGTGGAAATTTACATGCAGCAGCCAGCAGGGTTTGTTGAGAAAGGCAAGGAAGATTGGGTATGCCAGTTGTTAAAGAGTCTTTATGGCTTAAAACAATCACTGAGGGCATGGTACCATAAATTCCACAAGTTTATGCTTTCTCAAGGCTACAAACCTAGTGAGTTCGATCATTGTCTATATACAAAGAAGGCTAAGGATGGTAGTTGGCTGATCCTTATTTTGTATGTGGATGACATGTTGATTGCTGGCAAGCACTTGGAAGAAATTTCAGCTTTGAAGTCAAAGATGGCAAAATCGTTTGACATGAAAGACATGGGTGAGGCAAGTCATATACTTGGTATGCGCATTGAGAGAGACAGATCAAAGAAGTTGATTTGGTTATCTCAAACAGAGTATATTGACAAGGTTTTGCAACGTTTCAATATGGAGAAGGGAAAGGCACTAAGTGTTCCATTGCCACCATATGTGAAACTTAGCAAACAAGATTGTCCTGTGTCTGAGGAAGAACAGGCTGAAATGGATAAGATTCCATATGCGTCTGCAGTGGGTAGTTTGATGTATGCAATGATTGCTACTCGCCCAGACATTGCATTTGCAGTGGGAGTAGTAAGTCGATACATGTCAAACCCAGGCAAGAAACATTGGGAGGCAGTGAAAGGAATATTGAGATACCTGAAAGCTACAAAGAGTATGCGTATATGCTATGGGAGTCAGGAGCTAAGTGTAAAGGGTTTTACAGACTCAGATTATGCAGGTGACTTAGACAACCAAAGGTCTACGTCAGGGTATGTCTTTACATTGGCTGGTGGAGCAGTATCATGGCGTTCTAGATTACAAGATTGTGTTACTCAGTCTACTACAGAGGCTGAATATGTTGCAGCATCAGAGGCATGCAAAGAATCAATTTGGCTTAATCGACTAGTAACAGATTTGGGAATCAAAGAAGAGATGCCTGTGTTATATTGTGATAGTCAAAGTGCTATACAATTGGCTCACAATCCAGTTTATCACTCAAAGACAAAGCATGTGGATGTGAAGTATCATTTCATCAGGGAAATGCTCGAGGATAAGCAACTCAGCTTGTCAAAGTTCACACCACAGAAAATCCTGCTGATCTACTTACAAAAGGACTTCCCTCAGAGAGCTTTGCGCATTTTCGCAAGCAATTAGGTGTAGGGTAGTACATCACTTCTCCACATCTCTTGTATATTAGCTTGTATAGTAGCTTCTCTCACACTTAAAGTACCACATTGGACTTTAAGTGGGAGGTTGTTGGGGTATAAAGCCCAATGTGGTCGCCCAGGTAAGTGGGCGGGCCGCCAAGTATGTACACATATTCTTTTGTAAAAACCTAATAAGAACTCACTATGCTCTACACATTACAGTAGAGCGAGTTCACCATATCGTCGTGCTCTTCTTCTCGCACTCTCTCTCACGTCGCACTTCCGCTCGTACTCCTTCACCTAACCCTACACGACCCTTCCTGTCTCCCTCTGGGCGAGGGCAGCCCTGTGGGGGGCGTTAACTCTCAACCCCGCCCTGCCCGAGCCAAAGCCCCGCAGCCCTGCTGTAGGTCGACACAGCCTGCAACAATGGCATTTTTTCTTCACAGTTCCAACAGCGAGTGGTCGCTTTCCTGCTCGTGGAGTTTTGGCAGCGAGTGGCCGCTTCCCAGCTCGTAGTGCACGCCTTGTCCCGTGGCCTTTGTGCTCGCCTCCCGCAAAGCTCGTGCTGACCTGCACCCGAGGCTGACCCGTCTACATAGAGCCTAGATTAAGGTTTAATTTCACCTATTTTCAAATCAAAGTAAGCCCTCAATCGCGCCCACCACACTCTTAGATTGACAGAGTTGCAAACTAGAGAAGGTATCACTAGCTCCGATGTCGTCGTTTGACACTCCCACTGCATGCAAGAGTTTTCTTGCAGTGGCAGTAGCACCAAGGAAGGACCCTACCGCCCGCCAAGAAGCAAGGTTCACAGCCCTTAAGGCTCGGATTCAAGAACTCACTGGGGCAAATGAGAAACTCAAAGAACATCTACGCAACGCTCAAAGACGCAAAGGAGGCAGAGAGCCGAGCTCTACTTGCAAAAACACAGGAGGTTCAAACCTCACTCACAAAGACTGTCATGGAAACAATACAAAAAGAATCATATGAAGCAACACATAAGAAGATCGACAGCAAGATACAGGCGGCCATACATGAATGCCGACTACAAGAATCGCTCGGCCTCAAGGTCAGGATTGAGGGGCTCCACTCACCGTGGTGCACCAGCGAGGACACCCTTGAGGAAGCAATCTCCAAGCTAAATGACATTCTTCAACCTGTCTACATCAACCCCGAAACTATTTCATGGATCAACGACACACATAGGCATGTGCCACCCAAACATTTCATACTCACCTTTAAGGACAAAGATGAGCGTATGAAGCTGTTATGCCAATCTCGACTTCTCAAGGGAAAAAAGATTTGGATTGCTGAAGAATTGACCACGAATTAACTCAAGAGTAAAGCAAGTGAGCTCAAGAAGATGCATGAAGCACGTAAACAAGGCAAATGGGCAGTCTACCGAAATGGCAAAGCGATCATCCAGGAATTTTGAAATCCTAAGCCGGTTATCCCCTCAGATGAACCCCCTTAAGTTTTGTTCTCTCTTTTATTTACTTTACCCTCTTGATGGACCCTCAATCCTTAACTGATATGTATCACGCCCCACTCTAAGAAGAAATTGTTGTAGTGCTCCTTTTTGGTCCCATGGGTCATATATGACCTCCGTGGATGATAATTCAATCTATCTATCTCTCTCTCTCTCTCTCCACCATCTATTCCTCTCAATCTACCTTTGTCTACCTATTACTCTCCTTCACTTTATTTCTCTCTCTCTCTCTCTCTCTCTCTCTCTCTCTCTCTCTCACACACACACACACACACACACACACACACACAACCTTTCTCTCCTCTCCCTTTCTCTATCCTCTAACGACCCTCTCCGTCTCTCTCTCCTCAGTCTCTTTCCCTTTCAGCTCTCTCTACCTCGTACTTGTCTATCTGTCTCTTTCTTCCTCCCTCTCTCTACCTTTCACTCTCATCTCTATCCCTCTCTCCTCTAACCCCCCTCTTCCTCTCCTTCACTATCACTCTCTCTCTACCTCGCGCTCCTCCCCTCTCTCTCTCTTCAACATGGCATGCCTCATGATTGGAGTGCAAATTGGATCAAACCTTTGCACAAAGGAGGAGATGTAAATCATGTGAACAATTATCGCACTATAATGGTTGGTTCTTTGATGGCAAAGTTATTTGGATGTATCATGGAGATGAAAATAAGTGAATGGGCTGAAAAGAACGGCAAACATTCACTTGGCTTAACAGGTTTTTGAAAGCATCATAGCACTATTGATCACCTTGTCACTCTTCGAGTTCTTATGGAAGCGTCTCGATTGAAAGGAAAAAAGTTGTATTGTTGCTTTGTGGATTTCAAGAAAGCTTTTGACATGGTACCACGAGGAAATCTTTGGAGACGTATGCAAAGCCTTCAAGTGCCAAGAGAATTTATGCATGCAGTCTTTGCATCTACCAAAAAGTGATATGTCGACTACGTATGGGAGATGGAATTTCAGAATTTTTTGCAAGCACCATTGGTGTCAAACAAGGATGCCCACTTTCCCCAACCCTCTTTGGGCTACTCATTGATGAATTGGAATGCATGGTTCTTGATTTTATGCAACAAGAAGGCATAGAAGAGGTTAAGATTGGAAATGTGGTGATCATGCTTTTGCTTTATGCCGATGATGTAGTGCTCTTGGCACATACCTTAGAAGATGCAGAAAGGCTTATGAGTGTCTTGGAACACTTTTGCCTACATAGCGGGCTGATTGTGAATGGATCCAAAACCAAGGTTATGCTTGTAAAGATCCTCAATGACGAAAATCCATGCATTGTATACAACAATGAACAACTTGAAGTGGTAGAGAGCTTCAAGTACGTTGGCCTTGAGGTTCCATTCAATCATAAATGGAAGGATTGCGCAATGCGTCGCTTGGAAGCCGGAAATAGGGCTTATTATGCATTTGAGAACATGTGCAATGTTGGAGAGATCAAGTGTTGGGCTCTCAAAAAGTACCTCTTTGACACGCTGGTGACACTGGTGCTTCTTTATGGAGTGGAAGTGTGGGGTAGTAGCATCGGGAAGTCTACTTGGAAAGAGTTTGAGAATGTCCAAAAGCGTTTTCTCACCAACTTTCTCCAAGTCAAGACACAAACACCCTACATGCTCTTACTTCTTGAGTCCGGATCGCTTCCCATTGAGGTCTTGGGCATGCAAAGGGTTGTGGAGTACACGCTTAAGACACAACGTAGCCCTTTGTATCGACTTCCTAGAATCGCATATGAAGTAAGTCAAAAGGTCCAAATGATATGCAAGAGCAAAATACTAAGTTCGGGGCGGATGCTTGACATCAAGGAATGGTTTCGAAGATGGCATGCATGTCACTTGGTCAAGGATGCGTCGATCGACTCGCAAGTTAATGAGGCCTTCTTACAACGCCAATGTATCACGACTTGGGAGAAATCCGGAGGTTCTCGCTTTAGCCATTACACCACACACATTGCCCCAAATACAAATCTTTCTTCTTCTCTGAACAAGGTAACCGAACCCATCCCTACATCCTTGAGCCCATCCCATTGAGTGTGATCCGCACCATTGCCTCCATTCATCTTAGCTCCCATTCTCTACGCTGC